>NC_080670.1:91715761-92383569 GCF_030247195.1 Topomyia yanbarensis | reverse complement strand
TTATTGAATTATTGAATTATTGAATTATTGAATTATTGAATTATTGAATTATTGAATTATTGAATTATTGAATTATTGAATTATTGAATTATTGAATTATTGAATTATTGAATTATTGAATTATTGAATTATTGAATTATTGAATTATTGAATTATTGAATTATTGAATTATTGAATTATTGAATTATTGAATTATTGAATTATTGAATTATTGAATTATTGAATTATTGAATTATTGAATTATTGAATTATTGAATTATTGAATTATTGAATTATTGAATTATTGAATTATTGAATTATTGAATTATTGAATTATTGAATTATTGAATTATTGAATTATTGAATTATTGAATTATTGAATTATTGAATTATTGAATTATTGAATTATTGAATTATTGAATTATTGAATTATTGAATTATTGAATTATTGAATTATTGAATTATTGAATTATTGAATTATTGAATTATTGAATTATTGAATTATTGAATTATTGAATTATTGAATTATTGAATTATTGAATTATTGAATTATTGAATTATTGAATTATTGAATTATTGAATTATTGAATTATTGAATTATTGAATTATTGAATTATTGAATTATTGAATTATTGAATTATTGAATTATTGAATTATTGAATTATTGAATTATTGAATTATTGAATTATTGAATTATTGAATTATTGAATTATTGAATTATTGAATTATTGAATTATTGAATTATTGAATTATTGAATTATTGAATTATTGAATTATTGAATTATTGAATTATTGAATTATTGAATTATTGAATTATTGAATTATTGAATTATTGAATTATTGAATTATTGAATTATTGAATTATTGAATTATTGAATTATTGAATTATTGAATTATTGAATTATTGAATTATTGAATTATTGAATTATTGAATTATTGAATTATTGAATTATTGAATTATTGAATTATTGAATTATTGAATTATTGAATTATTGAATTATTGAATTATTGAATTATTGAATTATTGAATTATTGAATTATTGAATTATTGAATTATTGAATTATTGAATTATTGAATTATTGAATTATTGAATTATTGAATTATTGAATTATTGAATTATTGAATTATTGAATTATTGAATTATTGAATTATTGAATTATTGAATTATTGAATTATTGAATTATTGAATTATTGAATTATTGAATTATTGAATTATTGAATTATTGAATTATTGAATTATTGAATTATTGAATTATTGAATTATTGAATTATTGAATTATTGAATTATTGAATTATTGAATTATTGAATTATTGAATTATTGAATTATTGAATTATTGAATTATTGAATTATTGAATTATTGAATTATTGAATTATTGAATTATTGAATTATTGAATTATTGAATTATTGAATTATTGAATTATTGAATTATTGAATTATTGAATTATTGAATTATTGAATTATTGAATTATTGAATTATTGAATTATTGAATTATTGAATTATTGAATTATTGAATTATTGAATTATTGAATTATTGAATTATTGAATTATTGAATTATTGAATTATTGAATTATTGAATTATTGAATTATTGAATTATTGAATTATTGAATTATTGAATTATTGAATTATTGAATTATTGAATTATTGAATTATTGAATTATTGAATTATTGAATTATTGAATTATTGAATTATTGAATTATTGAATTATTGAATTATTGAATTATTGAATTATTGAATTATTGAATTATTGAATTATTGAATTATTGAATTATTGAATTATTGAATTATTGAATTATTGAATTATTGAATTATTGAATTATTGAATTATTGAATTATTGAATTATTGAATTATTGAATTATTGAATTATTGAATTATTGAATTATTGAATTATTGAATTATTGAATTATTGAATTATTGAATTATTGAATTATTGAATTATTGAATTATTGAATTATTGAATTATTGAATTATTGAATTATTGAATTATTGAATTATTGAATTATTGAATTATTGAATTATTGAATTATTGAATTATTGAATTATTGAATTATTGAATTATTGAATTATTGAATTATTGAATTATTGAATTATTGAATTATTGAATTATTGAATTATTGAATTATTGAATTATTGAATTATTGAATTATTGAATTATTGAATTATTGAATTATTGAATTATTGAATTATTGAATTATTGAATTATTGAATTATTGAATTATTGAATTATTGAATTATTGAATTATTGAATTATTGAATTATTGAATTATTGAATTATTGAATTATTGAATTATTGAATTATTGAATTATTGAATTATTGAATTATTGAATTATTGAATTATTGAATTATTGAATTATTGAATTATTGAATTATTGAATTATTGAATTATTGAATTATTGAATTATTGAATTATTGAATTATTGAATTATTGAATTATTGAATTATTGAATTATTGAATTATTGAATTATTGAATTATTGAATTATTGAATTATTGAATTATTGAATTATTGAATTATTGAATTATTGAATTATTGAATTATTGAATTATTGAATTATTGAATTATTGAATTATTGAATTATTGAATTATTGAATTATTGAATTATTGAATTATTGAATTATTGAATTATTGAATTATTGAATTATTGAATTATTGAATTATTGAATTATTGAATTATTGAATTATTGAATTATTGAATTATTGAATTATTGAATTATTGAATTATTGAATTATTGAATTATTGAATTATTGAATTATTGAATTATTGAATTATTGAATTATTGAATTATTGAATTATTGAATTATTGAATTATTGAATTATTGAATTATTGAATTATTGAATTATTGAATTATTGAATTATTGAATTATTGAATTATTGAATTATTGAATTATTGAATTATTGAATTATTGAATTATTGAATTATTGAATTATTGAATTATTGAATTATTGAATTATTGAATTATTGAATTATTGAATTATTGAATTATTGAATTATTGAATTATTGAATTATTGAATTATTGAATTATTGAATTATTGAATTATTGAATTATTGAATTATTGAATTATTGAATTATTGAATTATTGAATTATTGAATTATTGAATTATTGAATTATTGAATTATTGAATTATTGAATTATTGAATTATTGAATTATTGAATTATTGAATTATTGAATTATTGAATTATTGAATTATTGAATTATTGAATTATTGAATTATTGAATTATTGAATTATTGAATTATTGAATTATTGAATTATTGAATTATTGAATTATTGAATTATTGAATTATTGAATTATTGAATTATTGAATTATTGAATTATTGAATTATTGAATTATTGAATTATTGAATTATTGAATTATTGAATTATTGAATTATTGAATTATTGAATTATTGAATTATTGAATTATTGAATTATTGAATTATTGAATTATTGAATTATTGAATTATTGAATTATTGAATTATTGAATTGTTGAATTATTGAATTATTGAATTATTGAATTATTGAATTATTGAATTATTGAATTATTGAATTATTGAATTATTGAATTATTGAATTATTGAATTATTGAATTATTGAATTATTGAATTATTGAATTATTGAATTATTGAATTATTGAATTATTGAATTATTGAATTATTGAATTATTGAATTATTGAATTATTGAATTATTGAATTATTGAATTATTGAATTATTGAATTATTGAATTATTGAATTATTGAATTATTGAATTATTGAATTATTGAATTATTGAATTATTGAATTATTGAATTATTGAATTATTGAATTATTGAATTATTGAATTATTGAATTATTGAATTATTGAATTATTGAATTATTGAATTATTGAATTATTGAATTATTGAATTATTGAATTATTGAATTATTGAATTATTGAATTATTGAATTATTGAATTATTGAATTATTGAATTATTGAATTATTGAATTATTGAATTATTGAATTATTGAATTATTGAATTATTGAATTATTGAATTATTGAATTATTGAATTATTGAATTATTGAATTATTGAATTATTGAATTATTGAATTATTGAATTATTGAATTATTGAATTATTGAATTATTGAATTATTGAATTATTGAATTATTGAATTATTGAATTATTGAATTATTGAATTATTGAATTATTGAATTATTGAATTATTGAATTATTGAATTATTGAATTATTGAATTATTGAATTATTGAATTATTGAATTATTGAATTATTGAATTATTGAATTATTGAATTATTGAATTATTGAATTATTGAATTATTGAATTATTGAATTATTGAATTATTGAATTATTGAATTATTGAATTATTGAATTATTGAATTATTGAATTATTGAATTATTGAATTATTGAATTATTGAATTATTGAATTATTGAATTATTGAATTATTGAATTATTGAATTATTGAATTATTGAATTATTGAATTATTGAATTATTGAATTATTGAATTATTGAATTATCGAATTATTGAATTATTGAATTATTGAATTATTGAATTATTGAATTATTGAATTATTGAATTATTGAATTATTGAATTATTGAATTATTGAATTATTGAATTATTGAATTATTGAATTATTGAATTATTGAATTATTGAATTATTGAATTATTGAATTACATACTCAAATGCGCACTTTTGCCCCATGGTCGGGGCAAGAGTGCGCATAGCGCGGGGCAAAAATGCGTACTGATTAAATAGCCGTTTTATTACCGCCAATAAATTAAACTAATCAATTTTAGGATATCCATCCCCTCTTACTCTTCCTTCATAACTAAAAAGTATTCCTCCCTCTACCTCGGTTGATGTTGTTCAGTTTTCCATTATGTTGAAAGAACTTGGATGTTTCATCTTTTAGACAATGTCGTTCATGATCAAACTGTCACCCCTCGTAACATCATTATTTGTCATAGTTGGGTGGATCACTACAAGAATTCTTGCGAATATGCTATTTATATTGGAAATACATCTTTATTTACTTATTCATAGTTTTTTGTTTCTTTTTTAATTACTCTGAGCTTTCGGCACTCTATATTTTCCCTTGGAACCAGTTATGCTGATGCTTTTGTTCCTAAACCGCTCATATCAGTCGTAATTTGACCGGTGAGCTTGCAGTCATTGAAGATGCTGTTCCCTTCTTTAAATCATGGAAGAATTAGTTCAATTTTTATATAAAAAGCTTCATTTGCGTCTTTTCATCAAATCAAATATATCCAGCAACGAAACATATATTGAAGATTTTTGGGGTACTGTATTCAAACAGCCAATTTATGATTCTCAAAATTCAACAAACTACTTCAAAGCTGCGGAAAATGGTCATTTCTCCTTAACTTCAAGCCACTATATTCAAACCTTTCATGCTTATATGTGCGATTAGTTGACTTAATGATATACTAAATCCATACAAAGTTGCCAGGTTCTAGCGCTTGCGTGCTTCTAAAAGTCCTTTTACCACACCTTACTCTACTGGTTTTCCCTTTGAGTCGGATCTATGGACTATGCGAGTAGATTGCGATAAAACTGGGAGCTAAATGACTCACGCAACGGGCATCGGTATCGGGAGAAATTCCGCCGAGAAATTGAGATGGCTCGCGAAAACAGGAACTAAATGGTTCACTGGAACGGGAGCCATATGGCTAACGGAATTTCACCACTGTGATTATTCGAATAGGTGTTCGGTTTTAAAAATTATCCTTGCTTTTAAACTAAAATGGGAGGCTTATTACTACCGCAAATAGCAAATACAAGTATTAGTTGCACCAAAAACTTACTGGCAACCTTATAGTGGTCTTTAGTAAGTAGTTGTTGCGGCGTGTACGGCGTGTCGGTGAATGTCTCAATATTTCAAGCTATTAATGGTGTATATTTGAGTGCTGGATGGAATAGCGTAATAAAATTTTGTGCACTATGTAGTAGGACTCGCTGTCAAGTTGAATAGTGAAGAACAGTAAAATATATGAACGATAACTTTTCTTACGGTCACGATCACATTTATTCGGAACTGTCAAATTTCGATGCTAAGTATCATTGAAGAATTTTTCAACGATACCCAGCACATCTTCTAATATAATAATTTTGGTGGTTAATCCGTCTAGAAGTAATTATAGAGAATTTAATATTTATGAAAATTTAGCTCGTGACTTAATGCCTTCAACAAAGTTTTAAAAACTGCTATTTCAAACAACTTTGTTGAAGACATGAATACTTTATATATTCAGAGCATCGAAATATAGTAGACTATATGTAAAAGAAAACCTTTTAAACAAGTTATTCTGATATAACTGTATTTGATAAATCTCTTCTGCGGCTTACAAACAATTAATTCACATTGCACTCAAGGTATGAGTCTCTGAAGTTTACAAAGAAAGTTATATTGAATATATTTTATATCTCGATATGCTGCATTCATGTAGCCTTCATATTTTCGACAAAATTATTTGAAATTATATTGTCAACAATTTTGCTGAAGCCACCAAGTCACTTACCATTTTTGAAGAGGTAATTTTCCACAATTATTTCTAGGATGATTATTCACTAGATTTTGTTGATCAAATGAGACGCTGTTTTATGTTGGAAAACTTCTTCGAAGTTGTTAAAACTTCAAAGCTGATGATTTCGAAATTATATGATCTTGACTCTTGAGAAAGTTTTCGCAAATTTGTCCTACTTTAGAAGTTTACATTCTTTGACTTCATTCACATATTTTACAAGAAAATAATCTATGGTTTGAACAATGTTCCATATTGGTTCTCCTTGTTCTAGACTGGGATGGCATCCGTTAGACTACTTATGTTTCTGAATTTTCAATATCCTATTAAATTTCAGCCTTTTCTAAAAATCCACAATTTTTATCAAAACCCCCAAACCAAATTTCTGGCTACGCCACTGTAGTTAATGGTTATGGTTGATCTGCATAGGAATTACCTATGTCATCAGAGACATCTGTTGGCTTGCTATACGTAATTTGGGGGGAGATGCCGCACATTTCTAAAAATCTGCACAGAAGTAAACCATTCAATATTTGATGAAATCATTTTTATCAATTGCGACAAGTTTCTAAAAAACTGTGAAATGGTTATCGGCATGAAAAAAATTCATCAAATTTCAATGAACATTTAAAAAAAAGTTCATTGCGGGAGAGATGCCGTATGTGCGGATGAGACGCCACACCCTGGTCGCAAACTGAAAAATGGCGAACAAGGGAATTTTTAGCTCTCATTGATGTTTTTGTGATTAGGTGTCTTCAGCTGAGTTTCGTGAAGTTTGATTACATCTATAAATCGGCTAGCACCTTCACTTTTCTTAAGGGAGTACTACCATTTCTAGAAACATTTTTTATTCTACATTTTAAAAATATTTTCCTTTTGCAACCTTGTGTAACGGTTAAGTTGGAGTAACTTAATTAAGGGTACTATTTATTTATATGTTTGTACGAGCGATATATATTTGTGTTGGTTGGGGTTCCTTAAAAGCAGTTTTTGGTTGTTTCTCTCAACAATGAATTTATATAACTTAGCATTGTTCTTGAAAGATTCATTTTGAAAAATCATCAGTTCGTTGAAACACTCGTTTCTATCCCAGTGTTGACATCACTACAAATCAATGCGTTCACGAAAATTAGTACTTTAAAGCATAAACCGATGCCACTAATACTTAGATACATATCGCCGGTTTGAATGTATAGATAAATAGACTTGTAATCCTATATGTCACTGTGTTAGGTCCGCTAGTCTGTGGATATATCTTATTAAGAACCTATGCCTGTCACAAATGATCATTTTATGACATTCCGAGGTGAAAAAATATATTTTAGCTACGTATCCTCTGCCATCGAGTGCGGCATCTCACCCGCAATTTTGATGCGGCATCTATCCCAATTGTAGGGGAGAAATGCCGCCCGACGACGTTTTTCTATGAAATTATGGATGACCGTGCTCATGATCAGAATGCCTTCTAAAAGGTTTCAGCTATTTAACCGATAGAGTAAGGTGGGGTAAAAGTGTGCGTGAGAGCGCGGTAGAGTAAGGTGGGGTGAAAGTTCGTTGCGAGATATATTTGATTTGATGAAAAAAATTCAGTAATTTTCGTAACAATTTAATAAGATAAAAAACTGACGGTGGGGTAAAAGTGCGCATAGCATTTCCGTCCCAATAAAAAGACGCGAATAAAGCTTTTTATATAAAAATTTAACAAATTCTTCCATGATTTGTAGAAGAGACCAGCATCTTCAATAACTGCGAGCTCACCGGTCAAATTACGACTGATATGAGCGGTTTAGGAACAAAAGCATCAGCATAACTGATTCCAAGCGAAAATATAGAGTGCCGAAAACTCAGAGTAATTAAAAAAGAAACAAAAAACTATGAATATGTAAACAAAGATGCATTTCCAATATAAATAGCATATTCGCAAGAATACTTGTAGTGATCTACCCAACTATGACAAATAATGATGGTACGAGGGGTGACAGTTTGATCATGAACGACATTGTCTAAAAGATGAAACATCCAAGTTTTTTCAACATAATGGAAAACTGAACAACATCAACGGAGGCAGAGGGAGGGGTACTTTTTAGTTACGAAGGAAGAGTAAGAGGGGATGGATATCCCAAAATTGATTAGTTTAATTTATTGGCGGTAATAAATCGGCTATTTAATCAGTGCGCACTTTTGCCCCGTGCTATGCGCACTTTTGCCCCGACTTTCAGTACCGAACACTGATCTACGAGACAGTCAAGGGAGAATCATAACTGCAAACTGACGTTCCTCGAATCGACAATGTGGAACGCAGTGTAGGGTGGATTATTGAACCTTCTCAGAGATATGACGATTTTCGGCTTCACGGAAGATGTAGTGTTCCAAGTAATCGGACAATCACTAGAAGAAGTGGGGACACTCGCCACGGAGACGATTGCCCATCATAAGACAGAGTTGGTGATGACTAGCAGCCGAAAATCGAGGTAGGAAAATATATCATCGACTTGAACTTTTAAAGTCACGAGGATTAGGCTAAGGGGAAGCCTGTGAGAGAAAACACAGCTTTGCTTGAGGCACCAGTGTACTGGGCTCCACGAACCAGCTGGAATCGCCAGACCGAAGCATGTAAGCAGACTAGTTTCACCGTCAGGGACAAGATCGAGTAGGTCGAGTGAAGCACCGCCGGTGGGTCGTCGAGTTTTCAACGAACCGGAAGTAGCGAACCAGAAGCTACGCTCCATCCGGTATCGCCGAACCATCCTCGCTAAATAGAATAAGGTGGGGCAAAAGTGCGAACCTAAGAGTTTTCGTAAAATAACTATTGGTAGAAAAGCACTAGAAAATCGGCATGATTACAAATTAATACTCTCATCACACATCTTCAAAACGTAATACTAGATATCTCTTGGTTTTGCTTGTAATCCGAGAAATAATTATTTTGTTATGAATACTCAAATGCGCACTTTTGCCCCATGGTCGGGGCAAACTACTTTGATGATCCCTTCAGCTCCTCGACATGTTCGCGAACTACTCGGTCTAGTCTCCGACGATGGACCTGACCTACTCCAACAGAGAGTTCCCCGGCGAGAGAAGTTCTCCCGAAACCGAGTCAATCAGCTAGATGCCGAAGTCAGTTTGGCGATTGCGGTGAAGCAGAGCGTCGTATTCACTGGTGCCCCGATGACCCGCGACTGGTAATGTCTCGTCACGGTCTACTCAGTCAGTCTAGGTGAATCTAGCTTACGTTGACGGAGAGTTCGCTGGCGAAAAAAGTTCTCCCAGTATCGATTCTTCTTTGGTTTTCGCTATTTTTCTATGGAACAACCGGTGGGGTGCCGTGGTAGTTCTGGCGATTCCGGATGGAGCGTGACGTCCGGTTCGCTGGCGTTTCGACGATTATTACTCGGTGCTCTGCTGCAGTCTACTCGACTAGTATTCGGCGGTGGATCTAGCTTATTCTTGCGGAGAGTTCCCTGGCGGCGATTGCTCTCCCGAAACCGTTGCTCGATGTTCATCACGCCGTTTCCGCTATAAGACGGTCATGATCTACATCGTAACTCTGTTTACTGCGTTCCACCTTTTAACGTCGCTTGTCATTCTGTAGGCTACATTATCCGAGTTGATATCCGGTCCTCCCGCTTTAAGTAGCTCCCTGCACATCACTTCAAACCTCAGACATTAAAAGACCACATGTTCCGGTGTCTTCTCGACGTTCTCACACTGCAGACACAGTGGTGACGTTGTGTAACCGAACCGAAAATACTTCCTGAAGCAGCCGTGGCTAGATAGGAGCTGTTTCAGGTGGAAGGTAATCTCTCCGTGCTATTGACCCACGTCGACAGGTTTGGATGAGCCAGTAGGTCCACTTTCCTTTCTCCGTATTGTCCCATTCCAACTGCCTCATCACCATCGAATCGACTCTCATCATCTTCCTCACGATTTTGACGTTTCATTGATTGTAGCACTTGATATCCTCCGCCAAGGCGATGCAGATGGGGATCATCTTGGCGATAACGCATGCTGCCTCCGGTACGCAATCGCAACTCGTACGACCACCAGTCGGAAGATCCTGTTCAGCTTTTCGCGGTTCCACTTGGTTTTCAGCACCGCACCCCAGGCAGGAGCCCCATATATCATTATCGATGACGAAACACTAGTTGATAGACCGACATTTCGTAGGTGTAATCAACGTGGTTGTTAACGCTCAACCAGTCGTCGATCACTTCCAATTGCTTCAGTGCACGCATCGATGCAATCACATGCCCTTCGACGGTGATCTGTATTCGCTGAACCGCTTTGCAGTTGCTGACCAACAACACATCCGTCTTGTGGTGAGCTATTTGCAGCTTGACCCCGTCTATCCAGCTCTCCATCGCATCTACTGTCTCCGTCACCGACACCTCCATTTCTTCAAGTGTCTTACTCATCACCGTTAGTAACACGTCGTCCACAAAACACACGATTTTCGCTTTTCCGGGCAACCGCAGTCTTAAGACCCCATCGTACATACGAGGCTGGATGGCCCGGGTACTCCCCTGACATTGGCAGCAACATCAGCTTCTGTACCTTCCTCATTTCGGGGAAATTGCCATCATCTAAAGGCTTCAGTAATAGCATCTTGAACTTGTCCGGAGATACCAGCATAGCAGCTTTCAGCGCCACGGTTGGTATTTCATCCGAATCGGGGGTTTTCTTTGATTTTAGTCACATCGACGCTTCTGAGCTCGTCGTTAGTCGCTTGCTACTCGGCTGTGTTACCTCCTTCTTCTTCGCCGTACGGTGTCGGTGGCCAGGTAGTTGAATCGTGCTTCGGGAAGAGACCCTCAACGATTATCTTTTGTTTATCCGGGCATATTTCAGCTGGTGTCGACGGACCTTCATCTTCGTCATGACGACTCAGTACGTGTCCCCCAGGGATTGGCGTCTATTTCTCAGCACAGCTACTTATGTCTATTGGCTTGCTAAGCTTGATCTCCCATTTTAAAGAGTTCCTAGCTTCTCGAAAAGTCGCTTGCGCTCCTCTCTCACTCTCCGATCTTGCACTCTGAGCCCGCCTTCTGGCTCTAAGACAAGCAGCATGTAACGTACTGAGCTACTCATTTAACCAGTAAGCTGTATGCCGTCTACTGCATGGCTCCAGTTTTCGTGGCATTTTAACGGCACAAGCCGTCACAATCGTTCCTGTTAGATCAGCCGCATCAACGTACTCGATTCCGCTGTTCGCTAAAGTGACTCAACAAGGAGGTTTTTGTTAACCCTTTATAAGGCCGTGAAAATTGAGCAAGGAATCAATACATACTATAATAGAAATCAATGTTTACATAATTTAATACACGTGCGTATTTTATTTCTTTCGAAAATAATAATTTATCTTGGTGGCATTATAGTTGCCACTACCCGCGAAGCACAGAAACGTTGGTGGTAATGTGGTTAGGGTGACCATACGTCCTGGTTTCCCAGCATATGTCCTGGTTTTGCATTGACTGTACTGGTGTCCTGGGAAGTCAAGGAAAATGCTGGATTTGTCCTGGTTTTTCTCCTGTAAGCCTAATATATTCAGTCTTCGCTTTTCACTATGCTCCAAATCGCAGTTATGACATACCACAACCATAACTGCAACGTATACTCATCCTCAATCGGAATGCGTCAAACAAAACTTAATACAGTCGAATCTCACAATTTTATCTTCCGATGTTTTTTTAATCTCTCAAGAGTACCTCGTCAATATCGATGAAACAATGGTCAAGCGCTTCTTCTCGGCTTAAATCGTCATAAGACACATTGCTCTGTTACACAAGAAGACACACTACGAGAAACCATGAACACAAACCTCTAACGAAGCAATATCAACTCCAAGCATACCCGTCACACAGCTCTTCATCAACATCAACTAAATCATAAACCACCGGAGTTGCAGCTCAGGCACCAACGAATACTGGAACAATAGAACCTACGCACAACGTGAACGATCATTGTGATGCGCCTACTACTTCCCAATCAACTGCCAGCACTACCGAAAATAAAGTAAATAACAAAGAACATGGATAAGCGATCGTGACCCGTAGGCCCCACAAACAACTCAAACCAGGTAATCGTGAAAGCCCATACAACATTAACAGCGAGTATAGAAAGAAAACGATAAACCGAGAGAAAGCGGACTAAGTGATCCACAAGCAACAAGAGGCAATGAAGTAAATAGATCTTCAACAAGAAATAAGATCTTTACGCAAAGTAATAAATCGCGTACACAAGATCCGATGGATATACAATGAAATTTGATTTATTTATTTTTATTTACACATTAAACATATTAAAAGATCCACGGCTCAGGTAATGCATTGAGGCGTGTCAAATAAATGAAATAGCTAATGGACGATTAACATTTCTTCACGCCTGGACGCTGAACAGCGACTAACCGCCGAGTCTAGCATCCTACATAATAGGGAGTATGCTGCGAAACTTCAAAATCAGTTACTTATTTCTGCGTGTATTTACTGAAACTAAAATTCAGATTCATCGCCTCCCTCATTCATTAACTTCCCAACTGACTGAAACTTCATGCAGAATGGAATGCTTGAGTGCAGAGGAAATATGTATTCCTTCACCAACCAAAGCATTTATTTGTTTTTATGTGGACAGCTTGAAGGCAGAAGCTGACATATGTCTACATTTTCAAGCATAAGTGAATTGCATAATCTATATCTGGTGCACTTTTACTCAATAATCCCTGCCATAGGTAGAATGGAAACAAAATTCAGTTTGCTTCTGAAACCGAACATGTCCAAACCTGAATGCGCTGTGTCGGGAGCACGAATGAAGAGGGAAACGAACCAAACATTTCATTCCTTGCGACGGGCATGAATTGAATTTTGTTTTCTTTCAAGTTCACGCAGGAATGTCATTTTTTTCAAGCTCGGGCTCAAACTGATATTAATTACACCAAGCTATCCGTCGGTTTTCCTATAACAATCGATTGAACGGAGAAAATTTTGGTAACAACGGTACGTATTGCAGATCTAAAATCGAGAGATAATGATTGTCACCAGGCATAACGTAGGGAAGCTAGATGGGATCGCTGGTGATTCTGATTTACGTCAATGTCGTGTTTTTAGCACTGAAAACTCGTCGCCGGTCGTGCACAGACCATCTCATGAAACTTTCGTTGATGGTGGTGTAGCAAGAACTGCCTTTGTGTAAATCCGAAAAAGTTCTTGGTGATCGAATTCCAATGAAAGACTTTCTGGAAGAGCTCTTCCTCCTAGACTCCCAGAACTTTTTTACTGTCGATGCTCTGCCTGCCAGACCCCATAACTTTATAACAGCCGAAAACATGTGGAAAATGCAATCTCGATTGAGCGGTAACGAAGGGAAGCAGTCTCGGCTGTCCTGGTTTTTTACTCGTCTGATATGGTCACCAAAACTTTGCCCTATGTAAAAGTAATGGTAGTGGGCCTTCTAGTAGATGGATATACTGTATATATTTCTCCTAGAATTCATTTTACATTCAATATGTTGAACACCCAGAATTGGAACTAAAAATCGCAACGAAAGACATTGGAACAATGGGAAAAATTGACAAGTGCTCTAAGCATCATGCTCGAGAAAACATAAAAACCGAGTGACTGTCGATCGAGCCAGTAAGAGACAAAACTATTCTTATAGAACAACATTGCTGCAATGCCTTACAAGTCATAAGTTATAATATTACATCATCACAAAGATTTAGGAAGTTGATAGCACTGCTGATCATCGGCAATTGTCGCGTCTTCGCGTTTGAATAACTAGATACTTCAATGATTATCAAAGTGTCTAAACTTTCCCATTCTGTAGTTCTCCATTTTAGAAAGGTTTGAAATATTGGCAGCACATATCACGTTTGCAACTCTTCTTTGTAAGCAATCTTAATATAACCAATCATGCTAAAAATAGAAAACAGAAGGTAGTTTTACTCCCCTTGCATCACCTTGTGTACGCTGGACCAAAAAGTACATGTGATGCGTTCTCAAAACTGTTACCATTCAGCTCTCCCTTGCCGAACACCTGAAATGAATGAATGATAAAATACTTTCATACTTTACTTGATGGGCAATATCGTATTGGTTATGAGTTGTATAAATAGTATAGTAACGTTATAGTTGATCAACTTAAAGGTCGTGAGTTCAAATCTATGTCTTCTGGTGGTTTTATATTATCATTTTTTACATTTCTTACAAAAGAAATGTATAAGATTCGCTCAAACTTTGAAAACTTTTTCCAAGGCACGGAGGGCCGAGTCTCACATACCAATCGACTCAGCTCGACAAATTGAGACAATGTCTGTATGTGTGTGTGTATATGTGTGTATGTATGTATGTACAAAATGTCATGTAATTATCTCAGCAATGGCTGAACCGATCTTAATGAAACTAGTTTCAAATGAAGAACCTAACGTTGCCATTTGACACTATTATTTTTGATTTTCGATATGTTGTTTACTTTCTGAGATATGGGCGATTTTGTCAAAACACAGCAAGTTTTTTGCAAATAACTTTCAATCAATGCAATATTAACTGCACATAAATAGAAAGCTTGTAAAAATACCTTTCTAACAAGCTATAGATTGTCAAAATCCGTGCACGAGCGGCGGAGATATTAAACATTTTGTATTTTTATTCCTTGCTTACCAATTTCCACTAACTAAAAATGAAATTGTTTCATTGTTTTAGGGGCAAAACTAAACCGATTTTGAATATCGGGGTATGAAAACACATCTACGTGATTCAAGGAATTCGATGTTGAGAACATTTTGTGAATTACCTTTATAGTAAATTAACTATTTCTCAAAAATCAAGTTCACTTCAAAGACAAAATAATGTGTTGATAAAGAAACAGTGAGTTCTAGTATTTGGCCTGCGTTAAGGCTCAAGTTACCTCAAGGCTTGGTAGTGTGCGTAAGAAAAATTGTGCTCAGCTTTGCCACCAGATTATCCATTTAAATCTTTTCAAAACTCTAAAAGAAGAATATCAGTCGATTTATTAGATCATCACGATTCAATTCATGTAAAATACCTGCCGGAAAAGCCATCGGCTTAGCTGAATGGTGCTTTTGAAAATGTGGCTGTGGTTTTTTCATTGCGCTGTTGTGTTGCATGCCCCAGCACGGTGAGGTAGTGTGACAAAAAATCACAGCCACTTTTTCAAAAGCACCATTTAGCGAAACCGATAGTTTTTCCAGCAGCTATTTTGTATGATTTGAATCGTTGTGATCTGATAAATCGGCTGATATTCTTCTTTTAGAGTTTTGAAAAGGTTTAAATGTATAATCCGGTGGCAAAGCTGAACACAATTTTTCCTACCCATACTACCCAGCGTTCAAAACTAATACATGCTCAAAAAAGGTAACTTGAACCTTAAGGCAGACCGAGCTGAGCGCCATAATTTTTTTCTGGTATTTTTCATGTTATAATGCATTTTTAGGTAACTTATCATTAGCATGGCAAATTAAAGACCACTTATTTGCTTTCGTTTGATATTTGTATTCCCAAAAATAATTAGATGTGGCTGTTGCTGGTGCTATGTTGGATGCGATAGCGATTTTAGAGCATGTATCTCTAAATGGCGCTTGGTCCTCTTTGGCTTAACACAGGCCATTTATTCCTTGGATTAGGCATTGCGTTCAATCATGAGGTAAATGTTGGATGGTATATCAATACACAGATCAACAAGTAATTCACCTAGTAGTGAGATAAAAGATTTCTCATATAATTATACTTTTGGCGTCACCGAAAGCAACTGTATGTTTGAAGCCCAAAAATCTAGCGAAAATTTAGCTCTTTTGCAAGATTTAGGTTATACTGGTTATGGCGCAAAAATTACTACTTACATTATTTATGATAAGAATGTAAGAAATCAATATATCATAATAATATACCTATAAAAATAATGTCACTGCATTAACCATCATTTGCCATTCCTCACACGCCCCCCCCCCCCCATCACTCTCTCTCTCTCTCTCTCTCTCTCTCTCTCTCTCTCTCTCTCTCTCTCTATTTCTCTCTCTGTCTGTCTTCTATCGCATCTATCTAGCTATTTCTGTATCCATTTCTAAGTTGTGTGATAAGATCTTCTGCCAATCTGAAATATTTATTAATTGTAATTGCGAAGGTTTGAGAAAACAAAACTATGTTTTGTCTGCTGCTACATCAACTCAACTTTAATTCAATTGTATTCAAAGCCTGTATCTACACTATAATTCAGGAAATTCATGGCTATATAGAAAAATATTTGGCTGAACTGGGTAATATGAACGTTTGACGATGAAAATTTTCAAAAGAGACATTCCACGTGTGATATTTAAACTATTCGTATCTCTATTGAATTTTGAATGAAACATATGCTCAAAGACTGAAAGCTGAATCCAGCAGGATTGGACTTGCCATCAACGTTTCGAAGACAAAATACATGAGAGGAAGAGGTTCTAGAGACAACAATGTGAACCTCCCACCCGAGTTCGGATTGACGGTGACAAAATCGAGATGGTCGACGAATTCGTGTATTTGGGCTCACTGGTATACGACGACAATGATAACAGCAGAGAAATTCAGAGACGGATATTAGCGGGAAATCGTGCCTACTTTGGACTCCGGAGGACGCTCCGGTCGAACAAAATTCGCTGCAACACGAAGTTGATTATCTACAAGACGCTGACTAGATCGGTGGTCCTCTACGGCCACGAGACCTGGACTATGCTCATGGAGGACCAACGCGCCCTTGAAGTTTTCGAACGAAAGGTGTTGCGTACCATCTATGGTGGCGTGCAGATGGAAGACGGAACGTGGCGCAGGCGAATGAACCATGAGTTGTATCAGCTGCACATTCGTTGTATTGGTACGAACTTTCGTGAAAAATAATGGATCAAAGAACAAAAATATCCACAAATTAGATCCAGGAAAAGAAGTCTACCGAAGTACCCACTCTCGATGGGGGATGCAACTACAATGTGTCTTCTAACATATCGTCGTCCATATCTGGATATACTGAGTAGTTTGAACCATTTCTTTTTCACAGTATTGGTCTGTATAGGACTTATTTATCCATATTTCCTGCACGAGAATTCTGAACGAAACAATATGAAAGCTATCAGGATGAATGGAAAGAGACTGCATTGCAATCAACTGAATGCACGGCTTTTATGCTATCGACATAGCCTAGACATTTCACACTATTTACTTCAATGCAAATAAAAACTTTTAAATATCTACCTGTCTCATTCACGAATCGCATTCTCCCTGTCGTTCTCTGTTCAAGGGGCTTGAGAGCACATGTGACCTTGTCTCACTTTACTATATTCAATTGCGCGTTAAAATACTGGACCAGTAAATTCTATTCTGTACATAAATCTTTTTTTCGGGAATATGTGACCGAAAAGTAAACTTCGAATTCCAAAGCAAATTGAACGTTCCAGGTTCCTGATAATTAATTAAGGTCAAACAATAAAGTAGAAACACCAGATAATCTTAAAACGACGCCGTCAAGTAAAGAAGCATGAAAACAAAAAGAATAAAACCAAAAAAAAAGATGGAAGCCCTAGAAAGTCCATTGCATATTTATTAGCCTTTTCTCAAAAACATTTCAAAACTTTCTGATGCAATGGTTCTCAAATTCGTACAATCCGGTTTATTCATTTTCTATATTCAAAAATGTTTTTAGCTTCAAATATATGACCATTTCATTTTAATTAATTATTTCATTCCGCATCTCATAAGATGGGATTTTCAAAAACATTTCAAAACTTTCTGATGCAATGGTTTTCAAATTCGTACAATCCGTTTTATTCATTTTCTTTATTAAAAAATTTAAATTCGGCGTCGTTTTAAGATTATTTCATTTTAATATATTATTTCTTTCAGCATCTTTTTATTTGTTTTGTTCATTTGCGTTCATTTTACTTATTTTATTCGGTTCATTCTTTGGAATCACTCTGATCAGTTTATTCTTTTTGTGCATTTTACTCATATCATTCATTCAATTTATTTTATTCATTGTTTTCATTGTATGCATTTTATTCATTTTATTCATTTTTTCCAGTTTATTCATTTTGTTCAGTTTCTTCATTTTAATAGTCTGACTAATTTTTCAGATTTAATCATTTCATCCAAATAATTTGATTTGGCATGATTGAATTTTGTAAAGATTCGTAATTATAGTTATTTTTGTGGGTAGTAGAGTTGGGCATTTTCAACGAGATTATATAATATAATAGTTAAAACTAGAAGAGACAAGAAGAGCTAAATGCTTCGTGATGATATTGGGGGGGGGGGGTAGTGGTGTTACTTCTGGGTATAAGAGTCAGGGGAGGGAGGGTAGACAAAGATGGCAGGGAGAGAAAATTATTTCAGTTTCAGGCATCGTGAGATCAACGGATGGATTACAAACTCGGGTGGCCTTCATCAGGGGAATCATGTACTGGGACGCCGGGTGGTCCTCCTCAAGATGGCAGGGGTTTTTCCAGACGATTTCGTAGTACGGCTCAGATGTGGATCGGCTACATTTCGAGTTAAGCATGTTATGTTCGTGCCGTAGGTCCCGTGTTTGTTGGCTCATTCGATACAGATGCTTTGATACAGGTGGAAGAGGGTTCTGAGAATGATAAGGAAAATAAGAAGGGGCAGTTAGACTTATATATTGATGGTTTTCACAAAGGTGTATATAAGGGACATATAGAGGACATCGCGGCTTGCCAGCACATCTCGAACCGGGACGTTGGTTGGTCTTCCTCGGACCCGCAGGGTATCCATTAGCCGAGACCTAGCGGAACTGTACTCGGTGCACGCCCAGACAATGTGCTCGATGTCGTGATAGCCGTCGCCACAAGCGCAGATACCACTATCCACGAGCCCAATACGCCGGAGATGTGCATCCAGCGTGTAATGGTTTGCCATGAGTCGGGACATCACACGAATGAAGTCACGACCCACATCCATCCCCTTGAACCAAGGTTTCGTCGATACCTTAGGGATTATCGAATGTAGCCACCTTCCCATCTCCCCACTGCTCCACGAAGTTTGCCAACTTTCGAGGGTTCTCTGATGAGTAATACTGAAAAATTCGCTGAAGCAAATTGGTCTTTCGTAAACGTCTCCTTCTAAGGCACCCACCTTAGCTAAGGAGTCTGCCTTCTCATTGCCCGGAATGGAGCAATGAGAAGGGACCCATACCAAGGAAATCTGGAAAGAGTTGTCAGATAAAGCACTCAGTAGCTCCCGTATTTTCCCCAAAAAATACGAGGAGTGCTTTCCATGTTTCATCGAGCGAATAGCGTCAATAGAACTGAGGCGATCCGAAACGATGAAGTAATGGCCTGCGGGTAATGTTTCAATGACTCCAAGGGTATACTGAATGGCAGCTAGTTCTGCGGCGTAAACTGAAGCAGGGTCACTGAGTTTGTAGGAGGCGGTGAACTTTTGATTGAAAATACCGAAGCCAGTGGATCCTTCGAGGTTTGATCCGTCAGTATAGAACATCTTAGAACAGTCGACTTCTCGGAATTTATTAAAAAAAATGTTTGGAACCACTTGTGGGCGTATGTGGTCCGGAATTCCCCTAATCTCGTCTTTCATGGATGTGTCGAAGAAAACAGTAGATTCAGAAGTATTTATGAAATGCACACGGTTGGGATTGTAAGAAGAAGGGTTAATATTCTGCGCCATGTAGTCAAAGTACAGGGACATGAAACGGGTCTGAGAATTGAGCTCAACAAGCCTTTCGAAATTTTCAATCACGACCGGGTTCAAGATATCGCATCGAATGAGCAATCGATATGAGAGTTCCCAAAATCGATTTTTCAACGGGAGAACGCCCGACAGCACTTCGAGACTCATCGTATGGGTCGACTGCATGTATATGAAATGTATGTTCGCGGCGGAGCGAAAGCAGAAGCATCCGTATTCCATTACCGACAGTATCGTTGTTTGATACAACCTAATTAGGTCTCCTGGGTGGGCACCCCACCATGTTCCGGTTATTGTACGAAGAAAGTTGATCCTTTGCTGGCATTTCTGTTTCAGATACCGAATATGGCATCCCCAAGTACCTTTCGAGTCGAACCAGACCCCTAGATATTTTACTGTGAAGACCTGAGCGATAGTTTGACCCATTAATAGAAGCTGTAGTTGTGCTGGCTCTCGCTTCCTTGAAAATACAACTAGCTCAATTTTCTCCGTGGAGAATTCGATACCCAGTTCAACAAGCGTCTCTTGGCAGAGTCAGGCAGATTCTTCAACAAGTTGAATTTGATTCTGTCTGGCCCCGGAGCTTTATTGTTACACGACAAGAGAGCAAGTGAGAATTCCACCATCGAAAAAGGTGTTTCGTTCGCGCTATCGTGAGGAGACGCGGCGCGGTAAATCTTCTGTGCCGGAGCGGAATCCGGACAAACCTTCTTGGCGAAATCGAATATCCAACGGTTTGAATATTCTGCACTCTCGTTAGTACTGTTTCGGTTTCGCAAACGCCGGGCCGTGCCCCAAATAGTGCTCATCGATGTTTCGCTCGTTACTTGGCTTTCATCAAACTCTTCATTCGCGTTTCTAACGTCGCATATTGTCGATAGCTAGCGGGTAACCCGTCGTCTCGGAAGGTCTTAAACGCGGCGGCCTTCTCCGTGTACACGTCTGAGCACTCTTTGTCCCACCACGGATTAGGAGAGCGTTTTTGTATGTTCGCGCCGGGCACTGGCTTAGTCTGAGCTTGATTCGCGCTGTCGAGAATCAAGCCAGTCAAAAAGCTGTACTCTTCCTCCGGAGGAAGTTCTTGGGTAGATTCGATGTTGTCGGATATCGCGGCAGCATAGCTCTTCCAATCGATATTTCGTGTGAGGTCATACGAAATATTGATTGATTTCTTTGGCCCTGAACCGTTATTGATTGAGACTACAATCGGCAGATGGTCGCTGCCGTGGGGATCAGGAGTTACCTTCCACGTGCAATTTAACCGCAGCGATGTTGAGCAAAGGGACAAGTCTAAGGCGCTCGGGCGTGCTGGAGGAGCAGGAATCCGTGTCATTTCACCCGTGTTTAAAATTGTCAAATTGAAGTTATCGCAAAGATCCTGAATTAAGGAAGACCGGTTATCATCATAGAGGCAACCCCATGCTGTACCGTGAGAGTTAAAGTCTCCTAAAACTAGCCGCGGTGCTGGCAGGGATTCTAAGATGTCTTGTAGCCGTCGGTGACCAACCGCGGTATTGGGGGGAATATATATGGAAGCTATGCAAAGGCTTTTGCCTTTGGTTGTTACTTGACAAGCGACAACTTCAATACCTGTTATCGAGGGAAGGTTAATTCTGTAGAAGGAATAGCACTTTTTGATCCCCAAAAGCACTCCTCCATAGGGGGTGTCTCGATCCAGGCGAATAATATTAAAGTCGTGGAAGTTGAGATCTACGTCGGAAGTTAACCAAGTTTCACATAATGCAAATGCATCGCAACTCAAATTATTTATTAAAATTTTGAAGGAATCGATTTTCGGGATGATACTTCTGCAATTCCACTGTAGAACAGTGATCAAATCCGTGACCTCGTTCGATGAGTTACCCATCGAAGGATACAATCGCTGAGAGGAGGGGCCATTTAGCAGTCAACTGCTTCAAAAATGTTCTCACTGTAGGGAGAAAAGCTAACATAAGACTTTTAATAGGATCAGTAATATTGAAAGTTTTTATTATCCACTCCACTATGTCCGAGAGTTTTATAATTCCAGTACTGTGATTACTCTCGAACTGAAACAGAGGAACATTTGGGATTTTTGATGTTCCTGGAAGTGCTGGGAACTCCTCTAAGCTTAATCCTCCGAGACCAGGAGCTAATTGCTTCGGTTTGGTTGCAACATTTCCAATAGATGTGACTTTCGGAGCCCTGTCAAGGGACACCTTCTGGCCTTTACAAGGAACTTTACGAGAGGAAATGTTCCTCCTCTTCCTATAAATTCTAGGCACCCTAGTAGATGTTCCCTCTTGTGGGTTACCAGCCTCGCCCTCGTTAGGAGGTAAGTGAGTATAGATGTTTGCTGAGGATGGTGGCGTAGCATTCTTTAACATTTCTGCGAAAGAATGTTTGGATCGTCCCGCAAGGGAACGTTTCAGTTTATCCCCGCGTAGTTTGTACGCGGGACATGCCGAGATATCATGCAGACTCTCCGCACAGTAAGGACACTTTTCGGCTTGCCTACTGCACGAATCATCTAGATGATTCTCCCCGCATTTTCCACAGCGGGCCTTATTGCTACAATGGGTGGCTGTGTGACCCAATTGTTTACACTTTGTGCAATTCATGACCCGCGGCACAAACAGACGCACAGGCAGACGAACCCTGTGCAAGAGGACGAAATTTGGCAAAGCGGTACCAGCGAAGGTCACCCGATAAGAATTTGATTGGGGGTACGTTTTTGAACCATCCCCCGCAACTACTACTGAGTGCAAACGTTTGCACTCAAGTATTTTAACTGGCTGAAGTAAGCGGTCTCTGAATCGGCCAACCCCGTACTTCAGCAGATCCTCGCACGTCAAACTCTCATCGGTTACGACGCCTTCGGATTGTACTCTTACAGCCGGAATATACACGTTATAATCCCGCGTAAAGTGCTCACAGCAAGCAATATCGTTTGCCTGCTTTGAGTTGGCTAGCAACACCCTTATCTTGTCCGAGCGGACCTTTGAAATTTCGGTCACAGCCGAGGGGGAGCCTTAGAAGTTGAACCCGATTCAACTTCCATTTGGCCATCCGGAGAGGGAACCATAGAAAACGTCAACGCACGGGGTCAGCGCCCGCGCAGACGGAAGAAAGCAATAAATGTGTTAAAAATGACAAAAATCACTTAGCTTTAAACTGGTGTTCAACGACGAACCGATCCAGCTTATACAGCTGGCTATTGTTTAATCCTCACACGCGAACAAAAGACTGAAGACCGAACCGAACTGGCAAAATAACCTTGAATGCGGATTAACACTATTCTTTATCGCCTCACACAGCACTACGGACTAGAAAAAACAACCTCTGTCTCGATGGAGAGCTCGAAAACGAATGAGTTTATTCTTTTTGTGCATTTTACTCATATCATTCATTCAACTTATTTTATTCATTGTTTTCATTGTATGCATTTTATTCATTTTTTCCAGTTTATTCATTTTGTTCAGTTTCTTCATTTTAGTAATCTGACTACTTTTTTAGTTTTAATCATTTCATCCAAATAATTTATTTGATTCAATTTATTTCTTTATATAAATTTATAACCTTTTATCATTGTATAATTTTTCATTTTATTGAATGCATTTTATTCTGCTCATTTTCTTCTTTTTGTTCATTTTATCACTTCAGCTCATTTTGTTTATTTGATTCGTTTGTTTTATTTATGCATTTCATTTATTTTTTACTCTATTCATTTTGTTCATCCATTCTTTTTATTCATTTGATCTATTTCATTAATGTGAGTCATTGTATTCACTGGATGAATTAAATAAATTTGATTCATTTAATTCATTTGATTAATTTGATTCGTGTGATTCATTTGATTCATTTGATTCATTTGATTTATTTGACTCATTCGATTCATTTGATTCATTTGATTCATTTGATTCATTTGATTCATTTGATTCATTTGATTCATTTGATTCATTTGATTCATTTGATTCATTTGATTCATTTGATTCATTTGATTAATTTGATTCATTTGATTCATTTGATTCATTTGATTCATTTGATTCATTTGATTCATTTGATTCGTTTGATTTATTTGATTCATTTGATTCATTTGATTCATTTGATTCATTTGATTCATTTGATTCATTTGATTCATTTGATTCATTTGATTCATTTGATTCATTTGATTCATTTGATTCATTTGATTCATTTGATTCATTTGATTCATTTGATTCATTTGATTCATTTGATTCATTTGATTCATTTGATTCATTTGATTCATTTGATTCATTTGATTCATTTGATTCATTTGATTCGTGTGATTCATGTGATTCGTGTGATTCATGTGATTGATTTGATTCATTTGATTCATTTGATTCATTTGATTTATTTGATTCATTTGATTCATTTGATTCATTTGATTAAATTGATTCATTTGATTAATTTGATTCATTTGATTCATTTGATTAATTTGATTCATTTGATTAATTTGATTCATTTGATTCATTTGATTCATTTGATTCATTTGATTCATTTGATTCATTTGATTCGTGTGATTCATGTGATTCATTTGATTCATTTGATTCATTTGATTCATTTGATTCATTTGATTCATTTGATTCATTTGATTCATTTGATTCATTTGATTCATTTGATTCATTTGATTCATTTGATTCATTTGATTCATTTGATTCATTTGATTCATTTGATTCATTTGATTCATTTGATTTATTTTATTCATATCTTTAATTTTATGCATTTCATGTTCAGTCATTCGTTTTATTTCATTCAATTTGTTAGTATGAGTATTATTAGTATTATTCTATTAAACTTATAACTATTTCTAATTATAATCTTAATTTTTATTTAATAACCTAATCTTATTTGATTCGTGTATTTTATAATTTTGATTTACATTAATTTTTCTACTAATTTTATTAATTTAAAAACCTTTTATTTCATTTTTTGCTTTACTTTTTTATTTCGGTCGTTTTGTTGATTTCAATAATTTATTCAGTTTATTCGAGATTTTATTCGTGCGAGACTAGAAACTGTTTTCATCCCACCTCTAGTTGGGTGCCTACTTCTCGTGAGTTCTGCAAACTAATCCAATAGTGAAATGTGTAAGAAATGTCTCATCTCACTGCTAGGTGGATTAAATCGGTTTTTTAAAGCTGAAATAGCTCGAACCAGTTTACTGTTGCATCTCTCCTTTTTATGTGTTCATTACAGCAAATTTAGTTTGCGAGTGCCGCTCACGCATCATTGGGCAATCCATTTTTTTGTTGGATGGGCTTAATCCTCAAAAAGGCAAGTTAAAATCGTGGCTTCAACAAGCATTACTCTTAAGACCCGGTGATATTAAGTCTTTTTGGGTTTTCTATCAGTGAGAGAATTGAAAGGCCGAAAAAGCTCGATCACTTCTGTTCTTAATTACAAGTTTATTCAAATTAGAGAATAATTGTTGTAACCATTATTGTAACCAGCCGTGCCTCTGAAACCACTTGCCTTTCTGAGAGTTAAAAAATATTAGTGATACATTTTAACCTTCCGGCAGTCACGCTAGTGCCCTGAGTGCACGCTGCTCTGAAAATCCAGTGAAATCGTCTTAGGGCACCAGCGGCTACTCGTTCAGTGGGCCATAAGTGCGACTTCCGGAGGATTAAACATGGTATGCAACACATAAATGATCTAACAGAACGCTTAACAGATGAGTAATAGGGTGTCCCAAAATGACATCATGTTAAAAAAGTCATCGGGCTCACTTCTTAAATGAAAGGTTAGGGTATTGAGACCACTTTCTTCTTCGGAGTGAGTTTGCTAAAACGCTTCCTACTGGTGGCGACTTTTGATTTTTTGAAAAATGGGCCGATTTTGGATAAAATTTCAAATTTATGCCTGTTGATGTGGTCCTGAACTGTCTTAGATTTTTTTTCAGCTTTTTTAATGTTTCTGGAGATCCAAACGGAGAAGTTTGGTTAGTTAGTTTGTACAAATTTGGAATTATAAGAGCGACAGGGCCATTAAAACTTAGTAAAAATTGAAATTTTTGGTGCTTTTAAGTATTTTTTCTTCAAAACTGGGTATCTACAAAATTTTAAAAGTACAGAAAACACTATATAGTTGAGCCGAATTCAGGGGTGTAATTTTGCTGAAGAAAGTATATAGCTACGGCCAATGGGGTATAAGTTATTTACGTTTTTGTTAAATAACCTTTTGACATTTTATGATATTCATAAAAAATAACACTGTTCTACAAAATAAAACAACTTAAGTGGGCTTAGTCCGCATATTATTTCTCGGAAAATAGAAGGAAAATGATGAAAAATGGCTTTTTGCGCTTGTCTCTAGTACATCAGAAGCGGTTTTTATGAGCATTTGACGATTTTTTTAAAAAATATTTTCTATACTAATAGCCACTTAGCGGGTTTGAAAATCACTAAAATTAAACAAATATGTCGAGTTAATGAAAAGTTATGGCGTATATTTGAAGGCTGAATTGATTAACGTACTTACATTTTGTATATAAAGTCTTATTTTCATGTTAGGAACATTGAAGTGGAGAAAAATGCAGAAGAGTGCGGTGAATGTTGAAAAACTGATATTTACTGTTTAGATCATATAATTCCGAAATAGTCAAATTTGGGCAAATATCCTTGAAAAAGTTTTACAACAGAATACAGCGCATCTTCTGACACAATCGTTTTGTTGAAGATGCCTCCTAGAAGTAATTATGGAGAATTAACTCTTCAAAAAATAATTAGAGACTTGGCGTCATTAGCAAAGTTATTATTTTTATAATTTAAATTACAAAAAAAATCATCAGATGCTCATTAAACCTCGTCCTGACATACTAAAGACGTACAGAAAACGTCATTTTTCATGATTTTCCTTCTATTTTTCGAAAAAAAATGTGTGGTCAAAGCACATTTGACTTGATTTACTTTTTGGAACAGCATTATTTTTGATAAATTGCTAAAAATGTCAAAGGTTATCTAACAAAAACCTAAATAACTCATACCCCATTAGCCATAGCTATACACTTTCTTCAGCAAAATTACGCCCCTGAATTCAGCTCAACTATATAAAGTGTTTTCTGTACTTTTAAAATTTTGTAGATAGCCAATTTTGACGAAAAAATACTGAAAAACACCAAAAATTTCACTTTATACTAAGTTTTAATGACCCTGCCGCTCTTATAATTCCAAATTTGTACAAACTAACTAACCAAACTTCTCCGTTTGGATCTCCAGAAAAATTAAAAATGCTGAAAAGAAATCTAAGACAGTTCAGGACCACATCAACAGGCATAAATTTGAAATTTTATCCAAAATCGGCCCATTTTTCCAAAAATCAAAAGTCGCCACCATTAGGAAGCGTCTTAGCAAACTCACTCCGAAGAAGAAAGTGGTCCCAATACCCTAACCTTTCATTTAAGAAGTGAGCCCGATGACTTTTTCAACATGATGTCATTTTGGGACACCCTAATGAGTAATTATTGTATTCATCATTAAAGTTGTTTTGAAGAAGGGATATTTTGAAATCAGTATATCAGTGATTATGCAATGAGAGCAGATGCGTACCCTAAGAGACATGGTCTTCTACAATTAACAAAAAATCAAAGCTTTTTGAGCGATTTAGAGGAGGGGCTAAAACATTAATCACATTAATAAAGGTTCAAGTAAATTATATTAATAACTCGGCCTGCAAGAAATAGATTGCGTTAAAATCGTTGTCAATATGATGGCTTCGTTCGTCAGTACAGTATCATAATTCGCACAAAAAACGGGTGTTACAGGCAAGCCAATGATAAAATTTTAAAAGCATTTATAGTATTTTTAAAGAAGTGCACGACAAACCTACATTATGATGGAATCAGTTTATTTGTACTGTACGAGTTTGGCCAGCGTATCATCTACTGCCCCCACAAACATTCAAACTATTCACTGTAAACACCATAAAAGCACCCAACAAGATTTTTTTTAATCAGTGTGATTTCCCATTGCGCCTGAGCTAAGAAATTTACTAGCTTCCCATAGTAATACTCCATATGCACCTCAGAGAGCCTGGAAGCGCTCATACTAGATAATCATACTAGAGCCTCAGAGAGATCACTGCACACCAGAGAGTCTGGAAGCGCCCTATGAGTTTAGATAGATTAGCCCCTAGCGCCCTAGTTAAACATTTGATTTATTTACGCGCCCTATGAAATAAGAATTTTTGGAGCCGTTTAATCCCCTATTGTGCTCTGCGGCCTATGCGAATATCATACTAGCGCCTCAGCAAATCTGTGAGCGCCCGGTGAGTTTGGAAAGTTTATTGCCTACCTCCCTAATTGAGATTCTTTTCTTAGATTAGTTTAATCTCCTATAGCCCCCTGCGAAACATCATACAAGCGCCCTGGCAAGTCTGAGAGTGCCATGCGAGCCATGGGAATATCATACACGCTCTCCAGCGAGTGTGGAAGCGCTCTGCAAGATATGGGAATATCATACTAGCGTCCCAGAGAATCGAAGAGCGCCCTGCGAGCTATGTGAATATCATACTAGCGCCCCATAGAGTCTTGGAGCGCCGTTCGAACTACGAGAATATCGAACTAGCGCCTAGGGAGTTTAAGAGAGCCCTGCGAATATCAAACTGGTGCCCGAGAGAATCTGAGAGCGCCCTGCGAGCAATGTGAATATCATACTAGCGCCCCATAGTGTCATATTAGCGCCCTAGGGAGCTTGAGAGCGCCCTGTGAGCTATGAGAAGCACCCCAGTGAGTGCGGAAGCGCTCTCCGAGCTATGGGAATATCACACAAGCGCTCCAGAGAATCGTAGAGCGCCCTGCGAACTATGAGAATATCAGACTAGCGCCCAAGCGAGTTGGAGAGTGCCATGCGAACTATGCGAATATCGTAAAAGCGCTCTAGAGAATCTAAGAGTGCCCTGCAATCTATGAGAATATTAGACTAGCGCCCCAAGGAATTTGATAGCGTCCCATAGAGTCTTACTAGCGCCCTAGAAAGCTTGAGAGCGCCCTGCGAGCTATGAGAATATCATACTAGCGCCCCAGAGCATCTGAGAGCGCCCAATGAACGATGAGAATATCAGACTAGCGTCCTAGAGAGTTTAAGAGTACCCTGCGAGCTATAGGAATATCATGTTGGTGCTAGAGTGGGTCTGAGAGCTCACAGCGAGCCATGTGAATTTATAGCGCCACGTAGGGTCATACTAGAGCTCTAGAGAGCTTAAGAGCGCCCTGCGAGCTATGAGAAGCACCCCAGCGAGTGTGGAAGCGCTCTCCGAGCTATGGGAATATCATACTACCACCCCAGAGAGTACCCTACGAACTACGAGAATATCAGACTAGCGCCATAGTGAGTTTGAGAGTGCCCTGCGTACTATTTGAATATCATACTGGCGCCCTAGAGAATCCGAGAGCGCCCTGTAAACTATGGGAATTTTAGATTAGCACCCCAGAGAATTTGTTATGACCCTGAAAGTTAAGATATTATTAGACTAGCGCCCTAGAGAGTTTCAGAGCGCCTGGTGAGCTTTGGGAACCATACTAGCTTCAGAAAGAATCTGATAGCGCCCTGCGAACGATGAGAATATCAGACTACCCTAGAGAGTTTGAGAGCGCTCTGCATGCTATGGAAATGTCTTGCTGGCACTCGAGAGAATCTGAAAGCACTGCGAGCTATGGGAATATCATACTAGCGCCCCAGAAAATCTAAGAGCGCCCTACGAACTATGAGAATGTCAGACTACCCTAGGGAGTTTGCGAGCGTCCTGCGATCTATTGGGAATATCATGCTGGCGCTCCAGAGAATCTGGGAGTGTTCAGCGAGCAATGTGTATATCATATTAGAGCCCCATAGAGTCACACTAGCGCCCTAGACAGCTTCAGAGCGCCCTGTGAGCCACGATAACACCATACTGGGCCCCAGCGAGTATCGAAGCACTCTCCGAGCTATGAGAATATCATACTAGCACCCCATAGAATCTGGTATTGTCCTGTGGGCTATGAAAATAACTAGCGCCCTAGTGAGTTTGAGAGTTCTCTGCGAGCTATGGTGCCCTAGAGAATCTGTGAGCGCCCTGTGAACTATGTGAATATCAGACAAGTGCCCTGCGGTCTATGGGAATATTGACTAGCGTCCCAGAGAATCTGAGTGCGCCCTGCGAACTAATGGAATATCAGACTAGCGCCCTAGAGAGTTTGGGAGCACCCAACGAGCTAAGGGAACATTAAACTGGCTTCAGAAAAAATCTGAGAGCAGCCTGCGATAGATGGTAACCAACTATGCGGAAATATCGCTATTACTCGTCAACTGCATTTACGATATATCCTCTTATGCAACGAAAAACATGTACACAGCCCTAGGGGTAGATCACTCTAGGAATGTATAACAAATTTGTATCAACTAAGAAAAAATGCATTTAATTTCCAACTTTGCACTCCCTCGCAGAAAAGATTACTTAACAATCGTCCTACGCTGATCCACTTTGTTCGATGTTTTGTTGAATGTAGGGCTTTTTTGTAGGGTTTTGACGTCTTATACGCAACTCAAAATACATTGCACGCAACGCAAAATGTATTCCGAATTTCTATTTTGATGGAAAGAAATGCATTTAATTTCGCTGATTTTTAAAAATGCATCACAAGTGATCTGCCCCCACGGTGTTCCTAAAACCGTTATTAACAAAAAATGACCATACATTTGTCATACGGCACGCTTCATAAGGCTACCAGCAAACGCAAAAAATATTTGTCTACTTATTTAGTACATGGCATTCGAATAGTACCACACCTTTTGTACATTATATTTATGAAATTAAATGGTAAGGCTTTCCTTTAAAAACCGCGACACGTATAAACGATCTAAATAGTCAATGGACAAACATGGATTCACGCTTGAAGTCTGGTAGAAAACTCACCTATGACCGCATACCACATCCAAACCGTTATAAATTTCGATTCCGTCAATGAAATATTTTCACACTTGCAGGGGATATACTTGATTACTATATCTTTCGAATGCCATGTACTAAATAAGTAGACAAATATTTTTTTGTTTATAGAGATAGGACCAAACCCGTGGGTGTTTGCTGGTAGCCTTATAAGGCGTGTCATAAAACTTCAAATCGCAATTTCTCTCGAATCTCTCGATGGATCATTTTGAAATTCACTGAGAGGATGCTTGGATACTGTATCTTTCGAATGCCGTATGACAAATTTATGGTCATTTTTTTGTTAATAACGGTTTTAGGAACACCGTGCCTAGACACTGCCTCAGTAAAGCAAATCAATACGTTTCTGAGTTGCACAATGAAGTATTTTGCGAAATATTTCAAAAATTCGTCAAACATTCATTAAAACTATCATCTGTTTGCACAAAACTCCTGGTTGCCAAAAGTAGCAGGTAAAATAACTAGGTAAACCGTACAGCCAAATTAACGGTTTTTCTCTCCACGTGTATATATGCTTAAAACATCGTCTTTGAGCGAGCGGAGTTCGCTAATTGCACGCATAAATAAAAACTTTATCTGGAATCCTCCATATTATACAAAAATCATAAGTGCTATGGTAGTTAAATTCTCCTTACAATATTACCATAATGTTTACCTCAAGTTAAATCGTTTGGCAACAGTTTTCAGTAATCCTTCATATTAAATTGAATGTGTTGTTAAAATGAAATTTATTGGGAAATTAATTCAATAATTTATCCACGGATGAAGTGCTTTACTATTATATTATTATTTCTTACTTAGTAGAAATCAGATTGTTTAGGCTGGATAAAAAAATGTTAGCGAGAAAGAAGATTAGTCCAAGTTTGATTTTTGGCGTACAGGTTTCGTTCTTGGACCAAAGCTAAAACTTCATACATTTCGGTTAAAAGTAAAATAAATCCACAAGGCTGTTAATAATGTTTTACTCAGCAAAGGTCGATTAAATCAATTCACATTTAATCTATAGCAACAATTCTAAAAAATCAACTGAAAGATTGCAAAGATATTGTTTAATAGCACATTCGGCAAAATGGTGAAACTAATTACAATCATATCTCTTAAATGGCAGAACATAAGACATCTTAACACTGGCTTTTAAGGTTCAACTGAGAATGCTTGGAAAAGCGGCAATCTTCGAAAACGAAAAAAGCAGTTTTTTCTCACATCTTTGGAGAAATTTTATTGAAAATGCATCAGTTTATTTGGGGCATTGGTAGAGTACTATTTATTTGTTTATTTGTTGTACCGTCACCAACAGACCCCTTGGCCCCAATGGTGGTTACTTAAACTAATTACATTTCAGAATACGAATAATTTTAGTTTTTATCGAATTCCTTGTCAGGTTGAAGTCAAACGCCGTCGCCACACTGTTAAACACACGCTGGAGTCCGGTAACAGCGCCCTGGCGCCCATAGTTAGTTCTCCTGAATGGGACTCGCAGAAGAGAGTTATTGCGCAGAGCTCGAACGCGAGCTTGAAGATCGAGGCGTCCGAGGATTGTAGGGCAATCCACCCTGGCAGACAGTAAGTCCGAGACGAACAGGGCTCGAGAGCAGTCCCTCCGGATGCTTAGAGTATCGAGCTGTATTAACTGACAACGGTTTTCGTAGCTCGGCAGCTGAAATCTGTTTTGCCAAGGAAGATGTCGGAGTGCAAAGCGTATGAACCGGCGTTGGACGGCCTCGATTCTGTCGACACCGTTCTGGTAGTAAGGGTTCCAAACAGCAGAACAATATTCCAGTGTTGAGCGAACCAGCGAGATTTTAAACAGTATACGTCCTTAAAGTTTTTCGCTATTCGGAAGATGAACCCAAGCTGTCTTGAAGCCTTATCCACAATGGATGATGTATGTGGTTTGAACGTTAGTGCCGAATCCATGATGACTCCGAGATCCTTGACGTTAGAGTGTCTTGGAATACTCGAGTCGAAGAGATGGTAGTTAAACTGAATCGGATGGCGTTTCCGCGTGAACGTAACGATTGAACATTTGCTCGGGATTAAAACCATTCTGTTTAGATCACACCACGTACTAAAGCTGTCCAATTCCCTCTGAAGAAGCTCGGCATCGGTTTTATCCCGTATTTGTTGAAAAATTTTCATGTCGTCGGCAAAAGAAAGGCGGGGTCCTTGTAATTTGATGTTGACGTCATTAAAGTAGAGGAGGAATATCACTGGACCGAGATGGCTTCCTTGTGGGATGCCGGATGTAGCGAAGAATGGTGTAGATAGACAGTCCTTAATGCTGATTTGGAGCTGCCTTCCTTCGAGGTAGGAACGAAACCAGCGCAGAAGTTGTCCATGAATACCGAGTTTGTCCAGCTTCGCTATTGCGATATCATGATTGATTTTGTCGAAGGCCGCAGATAGATCCATGTAAATAGCATCGGTTTGCAATCCGTCAGCGAATCCATCCATTGCATATGTTGTGAACGAGAGCAGGTTAGTCGTTGTCGATCGTTTAGGCATAAATCCGTGTTGATCTTCTGCAATGTAGTGTTTGCAGTGAAAGAAAAGAGGGTCTAAGACAACCAGCTCGAATAGTTTTGATACTGCACTTAAACACGAGATTCCTCGATAATTGTCAATGTTCGATTTGTTTCCTTTTTTGTGAACTGGAAACATGTGCGCTGCTTTCCAGCAGGAAGGGAATGTTCCAGTATTGAGTGATAGCACAAAGACTCGCCGAAGTGGTTCAAGAAGCCCGCTGATGCACTTTTTGACAAAAATCGAAGGAACGCCATCTGGACCCGGGGAACTAGATGCTTTCAGCTTGGAATTTGCTGCAAGAATGGCAGCATTATCGACACAAATTCGGTTGATGGTTCGTCCTAGAGAAGGAGTTAGATTTGAAGCGGCAGCGACTTGTTGTGGGGAAAGGTTCTCGTCGGAAAAAACGCTTGAAAATTTGTCGGAAAACAATTGGCAAATTTCCTTAGTGTCGGTGCCTAAAACTCCATTTAATGACATACAAGATGGTAACCCGGATTCTTTTCGCTGCTCGTTCACATATTTCCAAAACGACTTGGGCTTGGATTTCAGTTGACGTTCGACGTTTCGCTGATATCTAAAAAAGGCACGTCTGCTTTGCTGTTTGTATTCGTGGTTGAGTTGAAAGTAGTGGTTTCGTAATGCAAGTGTCTTATGCTTCGAGAACTTTTTAAATGCGGCTCGTTTGGCAGTTTTTAATCGTCTAAGCACTGTTGATTGCCAGGGAGGGTGTTGATTTGTGCTGACTGTTCGTTTTGGCACATGACGGTCGATTAGGTAGTTAAGAATATTAGAAAACGTCATCGCTGCTTCGTTCGCGTCATCATTGTTAAGATTTTCGTCCCAATTTATATCCAACAGCGTGCTAACGATGCTGTCGTAGTCAGCGTTTTTAAAATCGTAGACGGTAGAGCTTGAGACGTCTTCAAAACTCACTCCTAGGTTACCAGCGAGTACAAGATGTAGTGGGGGATGATGGCGCACATGCTGGACTAAAGGTGTCGGAGCGGCGCAGCAGTACGGAGCGTAGTCCCGGGCACTTACAAAGCAGAGGTCCAATGTACGTCCGTTCTCGTTGATGATATTATTAATTTGCCGAAGAGTTGCGCTACTGTAGTTGTCCAAGATACAACTGGCATTGTTGATAAGCACAGATTTTTCGATATCCAATCGTAGAAAACCGTTACTTGCTGGGCACCAGGTCAAGCCAGGTAAGTTAAAGTCGCCCAGTATAACAATATCATCAGATGGGGCAGCGATCGAGGTGATGAAAGAAACGGAGGAAAGATGTACATCGATCAGGCTGTAATCACGAATTCGGTCAGGTGGAAAATACACGACACACAGGAAGAGATTGCGATCGGCAAGTTTCACTGATATCCACACTTGCTCGGAGCTCTCCCACCGCTCATCGTTGATCACTCGGGCTTTTATACCATGGCGAACGGCGATGAGTACACCACCACCTGATGTCTTGCGGCTGTTGAGGGCATTGCGATCACAGCGGAAGACATCAAATGTTGAACCAAACACCTGGTGAGACAGAGTACGGTTGTTGAGCCACGTCTCGGTTAAGGCGATGACATCATAACAGCAGCCCGTGGTCGCGAGCAAATAGCTGTCCGTTGATGAATTTAAGCCACCAACATTCTGGTAGTAAATCTCGATGTTATTGGATGACGGATCAGGTTCTGCAGAGGGCGAATCAACTGCATCGCGCTCCAGAATGCAGCGATCATCATCGGCGACAGAAATAGTTGACATCTCGTCACAAGATGTTAGAGCAAAAGGCAAATTACTGGAAGCGAAGAATACATCAGCGCTTGAAGTGTTCGGATCAGATGTATACTTGCCATTTGTGGCGGGTTGGAAGACCCTTTCACCCATCCCACACACAGGACCGGGACGACTGATGATCGCTGGCTGCAATTGCTCGACTGTGGCGGGGGGCTCGAGGGCTTCCATAGTGCCAACTGCGGTGCGTCCCAGTATGCGTTGAACCCCGATGGAGCGATGCGGAGAGCAGGAACGGGACGGTAGTAGCTTACGGCGAGTGTTGGACGATGAACTAGAAGCGTGAATCGGTTTAACCGTTGTATCGTTACAATTTGTATAATACTTGCCGAGAAAGGCGGCTTGGAAGACCCCTTCTCCACCCACACATACAGGACCGGGACGACTGCTGAACGCTGGCTGCAAGGGCTCGACTGTAGCGGGGGGATCGAGGGCTTCCATTGTACCAACTGCATTGCGTCCCAGTATGCGATCAGCGTCGACACTCCTTCACAATGGCGGTGTAGCTTGGTATAGTGGCATTGCCAATCGTTGCGGAGTCCTCTGTAGGGTTGATGGGCCGGGTTGACTTAGCGGAGTACATGCGACTTCCGAAGGCGTAGGAAAATCAGTCGGTGGGCACCAAATGTTCTGGGTACGGCTATCCTCAAATTCCCTGAACAATATGCCTTGCGGCCATGTGTCAGGGTTAAGAGCTGCTTCACGGTACTTTGGGTGAACTCCAACTTTGAAAGATATGAAGTTCAGAGTACTGACGTCTATGCCTTTTTTAACAAGCGGAATGACCTTTATTTCCTCGTTGCAGTTTAGCCCTTCTTTGGACATTTTTTCGACTGTCTCCTTGCTAACGCTGGGATGAAAGCGGGAAAGATACATCCAGAGCAACGGAGTGGGAGGAGGAACCGTGAGAATGTTGCTATTATCGACTAGCTTTCGACCGCCGACAAGAATACTGCTCGGATCAGGACCATCCTCGCGACGACGTTTCTGAGGTGGTCGAGATGTACCGGAATTTGGCCGGACTGGAGTGGCTGTTGAAACCTTTCTGGCGAGGTGCGAAATTTGCTGGTTATTTTTTGATAACTCTGCCTTTAGTTCAGCACAGACGTCATCCGTTTTCCCAGCGATAGCAGCGATAACACATCCAAGCGAGGAAACGGTGTCGCGAAAGCGAGCAAACTTCATCAACTTGACACATTCATTGCACATCCAAAATAAATTTGGATTTTCGGCAAGTTTTTTCAAGAACGGCTTGTTGAGTTGTTTACCGCACTGCATATGCACCACATTTTTGCAAAATCCCATGCACTCGATAAAGTCATCGTCCGATTTGACGGTTTTCGCGCAGTGATCGCATGCACTTGTCATAATGCCGATTTTCTACCCGCCCTAGATCCGACTTTTCGTTTTCGTCTCACTGTGCGCCAAGTTATGGTGGGAAATACTTTCCTCTACTCGCGTGCAGATGGCGAAATGAGCGCGTGAATTTTTTGTGGGTAATTACACACAGGTCCGGTGATGTAAACAATCTCGATTTTCACTGGACTTTTTCACGACACAAAACAAAATTTGTAGAAAACACTTTAAAACTTCACAATACCAAGGGCGCAAACAAAATTTAAGATCGACTGATACGATAAACGACGATTAAACGGCACAAATCACGTCAAATATTAAAAAAATAACTGGAGCGATCAACACAAACAACTAATCGGTGAAAATACACTGAACCAAAAAAAAATTGATTGATTTTCATGAAGATTTTTCCAACGGTGTAAAAAAACTGCTTTTTTCATTTTTCAAGATGGCTGCTTTCCCAAGCTTTCTCAGTTGAACCTTAAAAAGTCGTTAGTAGGAAAGAGCTTCACAAATTTAGGATGGATCTATTCAGAATGGCTAACACCATGTATTGAAGTCCTAGCCACTCAAGAATTTTAAATCCTTTCCCCTAATACCGACCAATACGAATAACGCATGCATCATCTAGACCAGAACCATCCAGATTCAACTGTTTATAAATTATATATGAATGTATTGTATCATATACTCCTGCTCCCAAACCTCCTCTTAAACCAAGTAAAAAACATTATGGAAAAAATCTGAATTTATGTTCCAACCATATGGTATATTGTCCGTTATTTTTAACTATTGTAATCATGGTTATTAGTAATCATCAATAGTTTATTAGGATATAGCATGCCGAATTAACCTCTTCCTAAAACCACTTGTGCCTAGATTATTATGAAGACCAAAATACGTATGAAGACCAAATACGTTCCACAATATAATAGCTCAATTGGTCAAAACGGCAGTATACTTCCACCATAAGGTGTCAACTACTTACCATGGTAGGACGCATGCAATCCAATCACAGATCACCATATATCGATAGAATAAAAAAACGTTATACAACCTGATGAGGGGGAAGAGGGAGGCAGAGGCTCTTGGGTGAATCAGTAAAAAATATAACAGTTAAAAAGTTCCTTTAACTTCTGCCGCTTTGACAGTGTCGATAAAGTAGATTATTATACACACACATCATATTTTGCTCATAGCATAGTGTCACTCGAAAACCATAACTGTACTATTCGAGAAATGGTTATCTGTGGCCACAATGCACTAAATGATCGAAACGATTTGTGGTATGCTGTTTATTTTGCGTCACGATTTGTCATATTGCAAAAAAACATTAATTGAATTGTGTGTAGTGTGCAGTGATGTACCAAAACGGGATTTTATAATTTTGGAGAAAAAACCCAAGGTTTTTTCCCGGTTAAAACGGTTTTTTCGCGGGAAGATTGGGTTTTTTGCAATTTTGTGATATTTTAGTAATTGAACATTAATGTATTGTTATCCAAACATTTTCATGTTATTTATCAGCATTATTGTCATAAAGTTTTGCATGTATATAAATTCTGAATGGTTTTCCTCGATTGAATCATTGCTATAGCGGTGATCCAACATTTCTTCACAAATATTGTGGTTAAATAAGTGATAAAACTTTTCAACACGTTTTGGGCTAAGTCGATTGTGTTTCTTACTGTGAATCCACCTAAACGTACTAAACATTTTTTCTACTGTTACTGATGTAGTTGATGCCGAAATAATTCGGATTGCGATTTGTGAGAGTTCTGATTACGGTTCATACTAATGACGAATGTCAAGGCCACTCGCTTTCTGCATATTACTTTTACTTTTTACCGAACTAAATAGGTATTTCTAAATTTTGTGTGAATATCTACCTCATTTCGCTAAAAGTATAGCAACCCCTAAAATGAGTAACAAGCAGAATAAAAGCAGTTTGGGCATCACACGATTATTCTAATTTTCACTAGTTAGAGTAACAATGACTATTGTTCCCAGTATTATATGAAACAAGTTGAAATATGGAATGGACCGAAATTAAAGTCGCAGGAACAGAAAATGCTTCGTAAAACCCGTTATAAATATATTAGAATGTGAAAATAGGATTTAAAATTCAAGTTTAAAAATCGGACAAGAGCTTTTCGATTATGTCCTACAGAATAAAAACCGTAAAAAAGTATATCCGGTTCATACAAAGAACTTTTCTTTATACAACTTTTAATCTTGAATGTTACGTTGTACGGAATTTCCCGTGAGCGAATTATACTGGATGTTCATCCTTGCCGACTTTTTCGGGTGAGAATATTCTAAGCGATTCTCAAGCTCAAGGATCTGTCCGATTTTTACGCTTGATGTTTATATTCGATTTTTACATGCTAAGATATCTGGAGTGGGTTCTACAAAGTATGTTTTATCCTTGCGAATTTTATTTTCGGTCTTTCAAATGTAAATGCAAGATTCTTTAACCCTCCGGAAGTCGCGCAAATGACCCACTGAACGAGCCGCCGCTGGTGCCCTAAGACGATTTCGCTAAATTTTCAGAGCAGCGTGTACTCAGTGCACTAGCGCGACTGCCGAAAGGTTAAAAAACATTAAATGAACACCATACATTCGATAAAACGAAAAAAAAACCCATATTTCGTCCAGATTAAAATGATTTGGGAAAAAACCCGGTTAAAACTCAAAAATAAAACCCGGGAAGATGGAATTTTTCCCATCGGTACATCACTGGTAGTGTGAGATTATACATTGTCGTACAGCATGGTAAAGAAATGTTTATGGTAGAATGTTATTATTATTATTAATTAAGTTTTGTTTTTTTTGTGTTTCGAACTCATCTCGTCAGTAACTAGCACCATCTGGGTGTCTAGTTAGACGATGTATCTAAACTAGTACCCAAATTAGCACTAGTTAGATACAAAAAATTCCAAACAGTTCACACGACATATGTGAACGCCTAAAGCCACATGTCCCGAGTGATGTCCCGGGAAGCAAATATAGCTCTGGTTTGCTGACGAGAAAGCGAAGACGAACGCTTGTCTTTTGGTTCAAGAAACCAAACGCCTGGTATTATGCAATAAAAATTGGACTAAACCGTTTTGCGCGTTAAGGGCACAAGACCTAATTTGAATTAAGTTTTGTTTTTTTTGTGTTTCGAATTCATCTCGTCAGTAACTAGCACCATCTGGGTGTCTAGTTAGACGATGTATCTAAACTAGTACCCAAACAAAACCTAATTAAAATTAGGTCTTGTGCCCTTAACGCGCAAAACGGTTTAGTCCAATTTTTATTGCATAATACCAGGCGTTTGGTTTCTTGAACCAAAAGACAAGTGTTCGTCTTCGCTTTCTCGTCAGCAAACCAGAGCTATATTTGCTTCCCGGGACATCACTCGGGACATGTGGCTTTAGGCGTTCACATATGTCGTGTGAACTGTTTGGAATTTTTTGTGTCTAACTAGTGCTAATTTGGGTACTAGTTTAGATACATCGTCTAACTAGACACCCAGATGGTGCGAGTTACTAATTCGAAACACAAAAAAACAAAACTTAATTAAAATTAGGTCTTGTGTCCTTAACGCGCGAAACGGTTTAGTCCAATTTTTATTGCATTATTATTATTGTTTATTTGTCAGCTTTCGACTCAGAGAATGACCCTGAGGGTTAACCCTCAGGGTCATTCGCTGAGTCGACTTTTGTGTAAGTGTAATTACAATACTTTTTTTATTCATATCACATCTTCTGCATTCTTCTGGTATTTCCGGTGCCTGAGGTTCTGCGTTGTGTCGCGTTCCCGTTCTTCAGATGTCTTGTAGCATTTGTGAGTCTTTCTGGAATGCGATGAGGGCCTCCTCCTGCATTGGATCGTTACCTAGTGTCTCTCTAATAGAGGAAGTAATTTTATGTTTCGTATGGAGATTCTCTAGTTCCCGGCAATTGACTAGCATATGTTCAACGTTTTTCCTAACCGCGCATGTCTCACAATGAGGTGGTTCGGTTCTGGAAACAATATGTGCGTGGGTCACCCTCGTATGACCGACTCTGAGTCTGGATAACGCCCTTTGCTCGTATCTGTTTTGCCTGTCTATCCATGTTTCTGGAGAACCTTTGATTCGTTGAAGATGGCCGGTCTGGTCTCTCCAGTGTTGCGTGAAATATTTAAACGTAATGTTGCTGAAATTTGCGTTTATATCAGCCGCTGGCGCTTCCTTTGTTAGTATTTTTCTTGCCTTCCTGCCTTGCGCCGCTAGTTGATCAGCGACTTCGTTACCCTGTATCCCACTGTGTCCTGGGACCCAACAGATTGTTGTCAACATGTCGCTATTGGGTGCGATTGATTGAAGGCAAGGATGTTTTGTTTTACCGGCCTCCAGGGCTCGCAGAACCGACAGCGAGTCCGAAAAAATACTGTTGCTGTATTTTCCCTTCGGTTGACTAAGGCTAGCGATAATGCTGCAGCTTCGGCTGAGAATATGGAACATATCCCGGGAAGTCAAAAGGCGACCCTGTTATCGACTCCATACATACCAACACCAACTTCGCTTAGTGTCTTCGAACCGTCTGTATAAAATTTATCGTGTTTTACGCACTTGCTGTTTATTAGTCGTAGGTATTCCGATCGTGCTTTGCTGGGAGTATCTCCAGCGCGGATTGAGTAGGCTAGGCTGGTGTCGATATTGAGGGCCCTTTCGTTCCGTGGGCGACGATTTATCCTGCGTAGTTTAGCTATTGGTGGTAACTCGGTCCCTGCGTATTCGAGGTGTATTTCGTCGGCGATTTGTTCTAAGACTCCACCATTCCCAGCCGTTCTTTCTAGCCATCCTACAATTCGTTTGACCATTACTCTTGAAGACTCGCATTGGAAGGGGAGTACTCCTGCTTCCACACAAGCCGCCTCGGGTGGAGTACTGGGAAGTAAGTTTGATGCCACTCTGACTGCTCGGTGATATAGTGGGTCTTGACCAGACCATTTCGATTCAGGCAGGTTAGCTCAATAGCGTAGAATATGTTGCTAAATACTAGTGCACTGCTTATAGTTAAGGCTGTTCTCCGGTTCCACCTCGGATGCCTTGTGCTTATTGCTTTGATCAGTCTGATTATGTTCTCGCAGTGTGTTTTGATTTGATGAATGTGTTGAGCGAAGGATAGTTGACGATATATACTGATCCCGAGGATTTTTGGCTCTTTCCGAAAGGGAATCGTTGTTCCGAATAGTTTGACTGGTCTATCGGTGGCGACGTGTCTGGTTCTGCAGCAATGGGCTATGGCACACTTTGATGCGGGTATATTAAACTCGACGGATTCAGCCCATCTCCCAACGGCACTGACCGCGGCTTGCAACTTCAGTCTGATTCTTTTTTGTTGTTTTCCGGTTACGACTATTACGATATCATCAGCGTATACGAGAATATATACACCCTCTGGTAGCGTAGCGAATATTGAATTAATGCTGACAAGAAACAGGGTGGTGGCTCGGACAGATCCTTGAGGAACTCCGTTTTCCTCAGGAAAGCTTTCCGATAGTGTTCCTCCAACGCTGACTTTGAATGTACGCTCCTTTAAGTATTCGCCAATGAAATTGCCCATGTTACCTACTACTCCCCACTCTCGCAGCTGTCGCAGCACTCCTTCTCTACACACATTATTGTAGGCTTTCGCGATGTCAAGGATTGCTAAGTCGGTGTGCAGATTTTCTTCGCTGGCTTGTTTCAATATTCCATTAATGCTCTTAAGCAGCGCTCTTTTGATTTCCGGTGGAGCCCTTGTCAGCATCGAATAGCATACTTCATCGGCGCCGGCGCTCTTACCTTTGGCAGTGGCCAGGGCCACTGTTAGTTCAATCCCTGTGAAGGCCTTGTTGTATTCTCCCCCGGTATCCGATGGGACCTCGGTGGGCTTCGCTTCAGCTATTCGCTTTCGTGGAATGAATTTTGAAGGTACGGCTGTGTCCGAGGACAATGATGCCAAGTGTTCCCCTAATGTTATGGCGATTAGTTCGGGGTCGTTCGTGGCTCTTCCGCTCACCTCCAGGGTGAATCCACACTTTCCCCTCTGGCCTGATAGTGCATTGACCTTTCTCTGTAGTAGACGAGTCTGGGGAGATTCCCTCCAAGAATTTGCTCCAACTTTTGTGTTTGGCTTCATCAATGGCCCTTCTGGCCTCGTTTCGAAGCCTGCGGAAATTTGCTGCTTTTTCCTCTCGTGACGGGTGCTGCTTATCCGTTCTCTTGAGCGTCCATAGGGCCTTTCTGCGCTCGGTGACGATCTTCTCAACTTCCGCGTGCAGAGCGTGCTTAGGTGGTGTACCCTTCGTGCGTGGGATGCTGCTTTGGCCGGCCTGCACTAGGATCCTTGCGATCTCTTCCGGTGAGTAGTTGTGTTCCCAATCTATCGAACCTTCGAGGTTCGCTTCGTACTTCTCCCAGTTAGCAGGTTCAAATAACCACCTAGCTCTTCTAGTGGTTGCAGGTAGAGTTTCGCTCAGGTGAATCTGTATCGGTACGTGGTCACTTCAGTGTGTGTCTATCATGGTGTTCCACGTGAGCGAACTAACGATGATTCGGGAGCACATTGTGAGGTCAATCGCGGACGTGCACCGACCTCTGAAGAAGGTTAGACTACCGTCGTTCAACACGACGCTGTTTGTGCTTTCAATTGCCTTGTTGATCGCGTTTCCTCTGTGACAGCATTTGTTGGCAGCAATGGCAATGTAATACCTCAAAAATGGATTATAAGATCACCATTCCCCTTATAATATGTCCTAAAATTTGTTCGAGCATTTTTGAATAATAACGTTACTTAACGACCTATTCGGTGAATGGTACAAGTGGCGCTGACCATAAGTGGAATAGTCAATATGATTTCCGGTAGCGTTGGTTTATCGTTTCGCAAATGATAAGAGGAATAGTTTTTTAAGGTCCAAATACCATAGCGGGGATCGTACAGGAATGGTCATCAAATATGCGGGTGAGCTGTTGTCTTAACAGAGTTACCGAACAGTTGCTGTACTGGTGATGTGGCACTGGATAACATATTCTACCTGCCAAAACACTGTATTGGGAACACCGTGCTCTAGATGTATTTTGATAATTCCAAATTAAACGACTTCCTGTCATTTTGAACAGATTTACATCCATAGCATTGCGAACAGCCTAATTGGTTATCTTCATCCAGGTTGGTATGGCAGAATCATTAATTTGCTATAAGTCCATTTAGTAACCCTATTTGTATGACTATAAAACAGATTACATGCATAAACGGAGTTTTGCGAACCTGGTTGAGATACAAATCAATATTCAACCAATATATTTTTCGCAATGTTTCATTAGAACAAATGATTTTCTTTACAGATGCATCATACAATGGATGGGATTGATATGCTAGATCCCTCGGGCTCAATGACGACACTTACACCAATGTCAGATGGACCAATAACTTCCACGCATCACCAACTGCATGGGTCTTACCATAGTATGAATCATATGATGGGTCATCATCATAATGGCCCTATAGGTGGACATGCGCCAGGTTTCTCAGTTAGTACACCCTATTATTATGATTATATATATTACTATTTCTATTCCAGATAGTTTTTTAGGGACACATCATCCGGCAATGGCAGTTGCTGCAGCAGCAGCAGGTCTTCACCCAGATACGGATACCGATCCACGTGAATTGGAAGCCTTTGCTGAGCGGTTCAAGCAAAGAAGAATAAAATTAGGTAAGCGGACCATCTAAAATGCGTTTCGGTTGATTTTTTTTTTTTCAATTATTTCAGAAATAATTGGATAACTAGTTTAGTACAATAGTGTACAGTTTTAGAATACCGACTATTTCGGTAATCAAACATTGTATACTACTGTTTAACTTATAAGTATCGAAAAACAACACGTCACAGGATGGTTGCACCTAGGGGCATATCACATGTGATGCATTTTCAAAAATAAGCGAAATTAAATGCATTTCTTTCCATCAAAATACAAAATGTATTTTGCATGGCGTGCAATGTATTTTGCGTTGGGTGTAAGACGTCAGAACACTTCAAAAACAAGGCCTGCATTCAACAAAACGTCGAATAAAGTAGGACGTTTGTTAACCCTAGAACGTTGCCATGGAGTACAAATGTACCCCATGCCTGCTTTGGAGCCGTATGAAGACGAGAATTCGACATTTACTGACCTGGGACCTTAACCATAATTTAATTTAGAGTTCCTAGTAAGAGTAGGAAAAGATAGTATAGCCAGTTTGCTTATAGCCTTCGTGGAAGCAGGTGTCAAAGTTGGCGTGGGGTACATTTGTACCCCAGTGTACGGTTGCCGTTACCGTTTTGTCAGGTTTAGTGCTGTTACTGGAAATGTGATAACGTGACAATACCAGTTTAAGTACTGGTTGTTTTACTGCGTAAGTAACAATTATTGTTATATAATCGTTTTTAATCATTTATTCAATTAATTTCATTTAATTTTGAAGTAGAAAAAAACCGTACTCATTTTTGCTGATTTTTATTGTTTTATTGTTAATTTTTTATAGTTTTACAAAACAATGACTCGCAAGTATAATTTGTGTTACTATGTTTTAATTGCCGCAAGGTTCAACTGTATCGATTTTGTTGGCTATTTTCGGCAAATTTAAGACTAAGAGAAACGAAAGCAAATGAAATTGAAAGACGGATAGGTATTCTAGAGTGAATCAGTTTTAAACTTAGAACGGAAAACTAGGACTAGGCAGGCTCATATGGACATGATCGAAAGGAAATGTGAAGAATCCTTTGCATTCTGCTAAGGGGCCGTTCATAAACCACGTAGACTCATAGGGGGGATGGGGAGGTCTGGCAAAAGTCTACGTTTGTCTACGAGGGGGAGGGGGGCTCTTTGAAAAGTCTACGTAGACTCTTATTTTTTTTGTTATTCTCGTATTACTAATTATAAATGGGATTTAAAGAGAGTTGTATTTAAAATATCAGTCTATTCAGCTAGGTGTATTTATGCAGGTACTTCAAAGCTAGTACACTATTGAGGTAACTACTCGTTAAGCGACCACTCAACCCAGAACCCACGATTTTGTTTGGGCAACCTCACACATTGTTGTTTCTTGCGTATATTTTGATATAGTTTTGATCTAGGAATAAAACAAAATGACAGTTCTTAAGATGTTTGACCAAAATTCCTCTCGACGGAAGATTTTGACTGTGAAATCATCTGAGACACCACTAGTTAGCAGACATGCATGGACCATTAAATGTATGAACCATAAAAAGTTAAAAAATGGTCAAAGTTAAGCAATAAAACCACCATTGTAACAACAAAACACCCGATTTTTATTAATAGGTGGATTAATTTTTTTTTATTTGTTGATTTCGGTGGTTAAAGCAGTAGTGTAGTGAAACTTCTACAACAAAGTGTTGACTCGAGTTAATCAGTTTCTCTTGCAATCATTTTTTTTTTTTTTATTCAAATCGTTTATTTGATAAGGCACGTTGCGTTAGCTTAAAGGTGCCAATTTTGTTTTGTTTTACATTTTAAATTGCTTACAACTAGGGGATTACATAATGATTTTTTTTTTAAATGAAACTAATGCGATTTTATAGCTATCTTATATATCTACACAAAGGGATAATATTATTTTCGTAAGATTAGGGGGGTCATTTAGTTTTTGTGGCAATATGGTTTGACATTTTTATCAGTGAGATTATTGGAGCAAATAATGTTTAACTAAGGGGGACAATTTTTTACGACTAACTTAAAACTAGGAATAACTAGAGGGCATGATTGAATTTTGTAAAGATTCGTAATTATAGTTATTTTTGTGGGTAGTAGAGTTGGGCATTTTCAACGAGATTATATAATATAATAGTTAAAACTAGAAGAGACAAGAAGAGCTAAATGCTTCGTGATGATATTGGGTGGTAGGGGTGTTACTTCTGGGTATAAGAGCCAGGGGAGGGAGGGTAGACAAAGATGACAGGGAGAGAAAATTATTTCAGTTTCAGGCATCGTGAGATCAACGGATGGATTACAAACTCGGGTGGCCTTCATCAGGGGAATCATGTACTGGGACGCCGGGTGGTCCTCCTCAAGATGGCAGGGGTTTTTCCAGACGATTTCGTAGTACGGCTCAGATGTGGATCGGCTACATTTCGAGTTAAGCGTGTTATGTTCGTGCCGTAGGTCCCGTGTTTGTTGGCTCATTCGATACAGATGCTTTGATACAGGTGGAAGAGGGTTCTGAGAATGATAAGGAAAATAAGAAGGGGCAGTTAAACTTGTATATTGATGGTTTTCACAAAGGTGTATATAAGGGACATATAGAGGACATCGCGGCTTGCCAGCACATCTCGAACCGGGACGTTGGTTGGTCTTCCTCGGGCCCGCAGGGTATCCATTAGCCGAGACCTAGCGGAACTGTACTCGGTGCACGTCCAGACAATGTGCTCGATGTCGTGATAGCCGTCGCCACAAGCGCAGATACCACTATCCACGAGCCCAATACGCCGGAGATGTGCATCCAGCGTGTAATGGTTTGCCATGAGTCGGGACATCACACGAATGAAGTCACGACCCACATCCATCCCCTTAAACCAAGGTTTCGTCGATACCTTAGGGATTATCGAATGTAGCCACCTTCCCAGCTCCCCACTGCTCCACGAAGTTTGCCAACTTTCGAGGGTTCTCTGCTGAGTAATACTGAAAAATTCGCTGAAGCAAATTGGTCTTTCGTAAACGTCTCCTTCTAAGGCACCCACCTTAGCTAAGGAGTCTGCCTTCTCATTGCCCGGAATGGAGCAATGAGAAGGGACCCACACCAAGGTAATCTGGAAAGATTTGTCAGATAAAGCACTCAGTAGCTCCCGTATTTTCCCCAAAAAATACGAGGAGTGCTTTCCATGTTTCATCGAGCGAATAGCGTCAATGGAACTGAGGCTATCCGAAACGATGAAGTAATGGCCTGCGGGTAATGTTTCAATGACTCCAAGGGTATACTGAATGGCAGCTAGTTCTGCGGCGTAAACTGAAGCAGGGTCACTGAGTTTGTAGGAGGCGGTGAACTTTTGATTGAAAATACCGAAGCCAGTGGATCCTTCGAGTTTTGATCCGTCAGTATAAAACATCTTAGAACAGTCGACTTCTCGGAATTTATTAAAAAAAATGTTTGGAACCACTTGTGGGCGTATGTGGTCCGGAATTCCACTAATCTCGTCTTTCATGGATGTGTCGAAGAAAACAGTAGATTCAGAAGTATTTATGAAATGCACACGGTTGGGATTGTAAGAAGAAGGGTTAATATTCTGCGCCATGTAGTCAAAGTACAGGGACATGAAACGGGTCTGAGAATTGAGCTCAACAAGCCTTTCGAAATTTTCAATCACGACCGGGTTCAAGATATCGCATCGAATGAGCAATCGATATGAGAGTTCCCAAAATCGATTTTTCAACGGGAGAACGCCCGACAGCACTTCGAGACTCATCGTATGGGTCGACTGCATGCACCCTAAGGCGATACGCAAACAACGATACTGAATTCTTTCGAGTTTGATGAAATGTATGTTCGCGGCGGAGCGAAAGCAGAAGCATCCGTATTCCATTACCGACAGTATAGTTGTTTGATACAACCTAATTAGGTCTCCTGGGTGGGCACCCCACCATGTTCCGGTTATTGTACGAAGAAAGTTGATCCTTTGCTGGCATTTCTGTTTCAGATACCGAATATGGCATCCCCAAGTACCTTTCGAGTCGAACCAGACCCCTAGATATTTTACTGTGAAGACCTGAGCGATAGTTTGACCCATTAATAGAAGCTGTAGTTGTGCTGGTTCACGCTTCCTTGAAAATACAACTAGCTCAGTTTTCTCCGTGGAGAATTCGATACCCAGCTTAATAGCCCAAGCAGACAAATTGTCCAAGGTATTCTGTAATGGTCCTTGTAGATCGACAGCTTTGGGTCCCGTAACAGACACCACGCCATCGTCTGCAAGTTGCCTTAACGTGCAGGAATTGTCAAGACATTCATCAATGTCGTTGACATAGAAATTGTATAAAAGGGGGCTTAGACATGAGCCCTGGGGAAGGCCCATGTAGCTAAATCGTGATGTAGATAAGTCACCATGCGAAAAATGCATGTGCTTTTCCGACAACAAGTTTAGTAAAAAGTTGTTTAAAGTCGCTGAAAGACCATGCTGGTGCAGCTTCTCTGAAAGAATGTTGATCGAAACTGAATCAAAAGCCCCCTTAATATCTAGGAACACTGATGCCATCTGCTCTTTGCTAGCATAGGCCATTTGAATTTCAGTTGAGAGCAACGCAAGACAATCGTTCGTCCCTTTGCCTTTGCGAAAACCAAATTGTGTACCTGACAATAAGCCATTTGCTTCAACCCAATTGTCGAGGCGGGATAGGATCATTTTCTCGAACAACTTCCGGATACAGGATAGCATTGCGATCGGACGGTACGAATTGTGGTCGGAGGCTGATTTTCCTGGTTTTTGGATGGCGATGACCTTCACTTGTCTCCAATCGAGTGGGACAATGTTAGCCTCGAGAAACTTATTAAATAAGTTCAACAAGCGTCTCTTGGCAGAGTCAGGCAGATTCTTCAACAAGTTGAATTTGATTCTGTCTGGCCCCGGAGCTTTATTGTTACACGACAAGAGAGCAAGTGAGAACTCCACCATCGAAAAAGGTGTTTCGTTCGCGCTATCGTGAGGAGACGCGGCGCGGTAAATCTTCTGTGCCGGGGCGGAATCCGGACAAACCTTCTTGGCGAAATCGAATATCCAACGGTTTGAATATTCCACGCTCTCATTAGTACTGTTTCGATTTCGCAAACGTCGGGCTGTTCCCCAAAGAGTGCTCATCGATGTTTCTCTCGTTAATCCGTCGACGAACCGGCGCCAATAACCGCGTTTTTTGGCTTTCATCAAACTCTTCATTCGCTTGTCTAACGTCGCGTACTGTCGAAAACTGGCGGGTAACCCGTCGTTCCGGAAGGTCTTAAACGCGGCGGCCTTCTCTGCGTACACGTCTGAGCACTCTTTATCCCACCAGGGATTGGGAGAACGTTTTTGTATGTTCGCGCCGGGTACTGGCCTAGTCTGAGCTTGATTCGCGCTGTCGAGAATCAAGCCAGCCAAAAAGCTGTACTCTTCCTCCGGAGGAAGTTCTTGGGTAGATTCGATGTTGTCGGATATCGCGGCAGCATAGCTCTTCCAATCGATATTTCGTGTGAGGTCATACGAAATATTGATTGATTTCAATGGCCTTGAACCGTTATTGATTGAGACTACAATCGGCAGATGGTCGCTGCCGTGGGGATCAGGAATTACCTTCCACGTGCAATTTAACCGCAGCGATGTTGAGCAAAGGGACAAGTCTAAGGCGCTCGGGCGCGCTGGAGGAGCAGGAATCCGTGTCATTTCACCCGTGTTTAAAATTGTCAAATTGAAGTTATCGCAAAGATCCTGAATTAAGGAAGACCGGTTATCATCATAGAGGCAACCCCATGCTGTACCGTGAGAGTTAAAGTCTCCTAAAACTAGTCGCGGTGCTGGCAGGGATTCTAAGATGTCTTGTAGCCGTCGGTGCCCAACCGCGGTATTGGGGGGAATATATATGGAAGCTATGCAAAGGCTTTTGCCTTTGGTTGTTACTTGACAAGCGACAACTTCAATACCTGTTATCGAGGGAAGGTTAATTCTGTAGAAGGAATAGCACTTTTTGGTCCCCAAAAGCACTCCACCATAGGGGGTGTCTCGATCCAGGCGAATAATATTAAAGTCGTGGAAGTTGAGATCGATGTCGGAAGTTAACCAAGTTTCACATAATGCAAATGCATCGCAACTCAAATTATTTATTAAAATTTTGAAGGAATCGATTTTCGGGATGATACTTCTGCAATTCCACTGTAGAACAGTGATCAAATCCGTGACCTCGTTCGATGAGTTAGCCATCGAAGGATACAATCGCTGAGAGGAGGGGCCATTTAGCAGTCAACTGCTTCAAAAATGTTCTCACTGTAGGGAGAAAAGCTAACATAAGACTTTTAATAGGATCAGTAATATTGAAAGTTTTTATTATCCACTCCACTATGTCCGAGAGTTTTATAATTCCAGTGCTGTGATTACTCTCGAACTGAAACAAAGGAACACTTGGGATTTTTGATGTTCCTGGAAGTGCTGGGAACTCCTTCTCTGAGCTTAATCCTCCGAGACCAGGAGCTAATTGCTTCGGTTTGGTTGCAACACTTCCAATAGATGTGACTTTCGGAGCCCCCTCAAGGGACACCTTCTGGCCTTTACAAGGAACTTTACGAGAGGAAATGTTTCTCCTCTTCCTATAAATTCTAGGCACCCTATTAGATGTTCCCTCTTGTGGGTTACCAGCCTCGCCCTCGTCAGGAGGCAAGTGAGTATAGATGTTTGCTGAGGATGGTGGCGTAGCATTCTTTAACATTTCTGCGAAAGAATGTTTGGATCGTCCCGCAAGGGAACGTTTCAGTTTATCCCCGCGTAGTTTGTACGCGGGACATGCCGAGATATCATGCAGACTCTCCGCACAGTAAGGACACTTTTCGGCTTGCCTACTGCACGAATCATCTAGATGATTCTCCCCGCATTTTCCACAGCGGGCCTTATTGCTACAATGGGTGGCTGTGTGACCCAGTTGTTTACACTTTGTGCAATTCATGACCCGCGGCACAAACAGACGCACAGGCAGACGAACCCTGTGCAAGAGGACGAAATTTGGCAAAGCGGTACCAGCGAAGGTCACCCGATAAGAGTTTGATTGGGGGTACGTTTTTGAACCATCCCCCGCAACTACTACTGAGTGCAAACGTTTGCACTCAAGTATTTTAACTGGCTGAAGTAAGCGGTCTCTGAATCGGCCAACCCCGTACTTCAACAGATCCTCGCACGTCAAACTCTCATCGGTTACGACGCCTTCGGATTGTACTCTTACAGCCGGAATATACACGTTATAATCCCGCGTAAAGTGCTCACAGCAAGCAATATCGTTTGCCTGCTTTGAGTTGGCTAGCAACACCCTTATCTTGTCCGAGCGGACCTTTGAAATTTCGGTCACAGCCGAGAACCGTCCCGTCAGGTCTCTAGAAATCTGAAGAAGATTCAGTGATTTAGTCTTGGGCCGAAAGAAGACCACAAATGGACCAGTTGAGAGTTCTGGATAGCATTTGGGCCGGGGGGGAGCCTTACAAGTTGAACCCGATTCAACTTCCATTTGACCATCCGGAGAGGGAACCATAGAAAACGTCAACGCACGGGGTCAGCGCCCGCGCAGACGGAAGAAAGCAATAAATGTGTTACAAAAGACAAAAACCACTTAGCTTTAAACTGGTGTCCAACGACGAACCGATCCAGCTTATATAGCTGGCTATTGTTTAATCCTCACACGCGAACAAAAGACTGAGGACCGAACCGAACTGGCAAAATAACCTTGAATGCGGATTAACACTATTCTATTCTTTATCGCCTCACACAGCACTACGGACTAGAAAAAACAACCTCTGTCTCGATGGAGAGCTCGAAAACGAATGTGACTTGCAATCATTTACACTGATTTCAAAATATTTAAACACCCGTTAAATTTTATGTCTTGACCCTACGCAACTCCATGCAAACCGGTTCTACTACATTTATCTTCAAAAAAAGATGGGTGGGTAATGTCTGCGACATAACCAGAGAGATGTAGAATACATAAAGAACACGTTCTTCAAATATGTTGATACTCATTAGGATTTTCGGACAAAAGCTGATTTGGGCGAGGAATATTTCAAATTATTCTTTACAAAAATGATGGTGGTCCTGAAAAGGACCGGTTTTGTTGGCGTTGTTGGCCTTGGTGAGGGAGATTGCTAACGATGCAATTAATTGTTAGCATGAGAAAGTCGCGTAGTACTGGCCAATGGAAGAACAGATAATAATTGATTCCTGAAAATCAATTTTTCTTTATTCATGTAAATTATACATACTTACAAATCTAACAGAAGATTCCTGATCATATTTCTGAATCATTAGTGCGAACATTGTGTAATTTGGTTAAGTACAATGAAAGTTACAAACTTTCCAAACTCGACCTTCTGTTCCTTCAGAAATATTGAAATGGGGTGTCTATATTAAACCGTTAGTCGTGGTCACAATAAAAAAAGATGGGTGGGTAATGTCTGTCATATAACCGGAGCGTCGTGATTTCAATTCGAGACGTTAATTTAAATCTAATAATATTCAACAGAATCACGTTTGAATGGGAAATTTTCAAATAATTCTCTATGGTAATAATGGTGATTCTGAAAAGAACCTTTGGTATCGGCGTTGGTGTTGATGGTGATGCGCTGGATCGTTGGATATTTTTGGCATGATAGTTACGTGCCTGGCGAACTGTTTTGTAGCCTCGAACAAAACGACAAGACTGGCTTCTTCGGGTACCATTACGGCTGAACTTTATAAGCTTAGCTCGACTTTGAAATCCGGCACAATCTCACGAATCAGACACTGGTAGGGCCATTTTGTTTGCTACTAGCACGGAGCTGCACAAAAAAATCATTTAATGCAGTTAGTTCACGGGGGCTGCCAAAAAGCTTGAATAGAAGCATGCGACTTCAACGTTTATCTTAAACACATGCAACAACACATTCGTTTTGGTAATACTTATAACAGTAGAAAGGAATGGAAAAGCAGTGCACGAAACGAGCGAGAGGATAATTTAAATTTTTGTTCCGTGTGCAAGCTACTTCTTTCCACCCAACGTATTATGTTGCTTGTTGAAAACAAGAGAACACCTTAAAATGAAAGTTTCAGTTTAACTCTCACTAGAACACAATTGATTGGTCCTGAAAAGAACCGTTGCTTTTATTGTAATTTACGCCCACTCCCACAAACCGACCAAGTAGGCACTGGCTTCATTACGGCTGAGTTTTGTAAGCGTAGCTCGACTTTGAAGTAATACACAACCTTACGAACCAGGCGCTGGAATGTTAGCCAGCGGATTAGTTGCTCCGTTGCCCTTTAGTTGGGGCGAAATACTAGCATGGCGACAGTTCCTGATCGGCAGTTGGTTGCGATGGGCCACCAGTAGCTGGGGCACTTTTGCGGACCGTCATCATCGCCAACTGCTTTCCTCCGGTGGACTGGCTGCTTGCTAGTGCTTGAACGAATACGAATGATGAGAAAAACCGACCGACCAATATTCATATATGAAAACACGAGAAAGCACTACTATCGCTCTCCCGCTCGTTTTCGTGCCATTCCTGTGCCTTTCCTTTCCGTTCGGCTACCAATACTAGCATAACCAAAACGAATATTCTGTCTTTCCATCGCCTTCAATCTAGTGGCCAGTGCTAGCAAACTTGCATGTTCAGTTTTTCAATAACAACATTCCAACAATATTTTCAAAGAATGTTGCAGATTTGAAAAGAAGGAAGGAGAAGATTTTCACAAATTTAAATTCTTTCGTGTTATTTGTTAGCGCTGATAAAGGCTATTTAGTTTGCTACTAGCAAGGAGCTGACCAAACAAATCGATTTATGCAGTTAATCAACGGAGGCTGCCAAAAAGTTCGAATAAAAGCATGCGACTAGTGTACTTTGCACGTTCTATATTTTATCAATACTAGAGAGGATCAATAAAATAATTCAAATTGTAATAGCGACATGCAATTGTGGCAACACTGGTCATGAGATGGTGGGGGAACACGCACATTCGTTTTAGTTATGATGGTAGTAGCAGCAGAAAGGAATGGAAAAGCAGTGCACGAAAACGAGCGAGAGAAGATAATTTAAATTCTCTTTCTTTCTTTCCACACATCGTATTTCTTATATTGCTTTCTGAAAATTATTTGTTATACACCATAAAATGTAAATTTCAGTTTAACTCTTATTAGAACACAATTAATTGGTCCTGTAAAGAACCGTTTATTGTTTTATTGCGGGAGCATAATTCAGACGCACTCCCCGCGGACACGGTGAGCTAGAAAGCACTATTTTGCATTCTCGAACAAACCGACCAAGTAGGCATCGTTGGCTTCTCGGGGCATCATTACGACTGAGCTTTGTAAGCGTAGCTCGACTTTGCAGTCCTGCACAATCTCACGACCCAGACGCTGGAACGATAGCCTACTCTGTTGCCCTTTAGTTGGGGCGAAATTCTTGCAGGGCGACAGTTCCTGATCGGGTTGCGATGAGTCACCAGTAGCTGGGGCACTTTTTCCGCCGTCGTCATCGCCAACTGCTTTTCTTCGGACTGCCTGCTTGCTAGTGCTTGAACGAATACGAATGATGAGAAAAACCGACCGACAGATATTTATATAATCGCGCTAATATGCACTACTATCGCTTTCTCGCTCGTTCTCGTGCCGTGCATGAGCCTTTCCTTTCCGTCCGGCTTCTAATGGCCTAACCAAAGGAATATGCCGTCTTTCCCCCACCAAGTGCTCTCGTCAAGCAACCCAATGCGAATAACCATACGAACAAACATGTAGTGGACCTATATATAAACTTTTCATTATTTTATTGTTCGGTTGGTCTACCATAACGACGGCTCTGTGCGGGATGGGCTGAAAATTTTCACTTTTCCGAGTCGTTTTCGAAAGATTTTTCAAAACACATTTTTTTTGTTATTAGTACATGTTATACATACTTCAAATTTTAATACAGCATAGAGGAACATATTTGCAACAAATTGGCCTAAAAATCAAATCATTCTGTTAAGTATGATAAAAGTTATTAACGTTCAAAATCTGACGCGGCGCCGCAGCCGATATTTTGAAACGGGACCCCTATATTGAAACCTTAAATGTATTCTACATTAAAAGATGGGTGGGTAATGTCTGTCATATAACCGGAGCGTCGTGATTTCAATTCGAGACGTTAATTTAAATCTAATAATATTCAACAGAATCACGTTTGAATGGGAAATTTTCAAATAATTCTCTATGGTAATAATGGTGATTCTGAAAAGAACCTTTGGTATCGGCGTTGGTGTTGATGGTGATGCGCTGGATCGTTGGATATTTTTGGCATGATAGTTACGTGCCTGGCGAACTGTTTTGTAGCCTCGAACAAAACGACAAGACTGGCTTCTTCGGGTACCATTACGGCTGAACTTTATAAGCTTAGCTCGACTTTGAAATCCGGCACAATCTCACGAATCAGACACTGGTAGGGCCATTTTGTTTGCTACTAGCACGGAGCTGCACAAAAAAATCATTTAATGCAGTTAGTTCACGGGGGCTGCCAAAAAGCTTGAATAGAAGCATGCGACTTCAACGTTTATCTTAAACACATGCAACAACACATTCGTTTTGGTAATACTTATAACAGTAGAAAGGAATGGAAAAGCAGTGCACGAAACGAGCGAGAGGATAATTTAAATTTTTGTTCCGTGTGCAAGCTACTTCTTTCCACCCAACGTATTATGTTGCTTGTTGAAAACAAGAGAACACCTTAAAATGAAAGTTTCAGTTTAACTCTCACTAGAACACAATTGATTGGTCCTGAAAAGAACCGTTGCTTTTATTGTAATTTACGCCCACTCCCACAAACCGACCAAGTAGGCACTGGCTTCATTACGGCTGAGTTTTGTAAGCGTAGCTCGACTTTGAAGTAATACACAACCTTACGAACCAGGCGCTGGAATGTTAGCCAGCGGATTAGTTGCTCCGTTGCCCTTTAGTTGGGGCGAAATACTAGCATGGCGACAGTTCCTGATCGGCAGTTGGTTGCGATGGGCCACCAGTAGCTGGGGCACTTTTGCGGACCGTCATCATCGCCAACTGCTTTCCTCCGGTGGACTGGCTGCTTGCTAGTGCTTGAACGAATACGAATGATGAGAAAAACCGACCGACCAATATTCATATATGAAAACACGAGAAAGCACTACTATCGCTCTCCCGCTCGTTTTCGTGCCATTCCTGTGCCTTTCCTTTCCGTTCGGCTACCAATACTAGCATAACCAAAACGAATATTCTGTCTTTCCATCGCCTTCAATCTAGTGGCCAGTGCTAGCAAACTTGCATGTTCAGTTTTTCAATAACAACATTCCAACAATATTTTCAAAGAATGTTGCAGATTTGAAAAGAAGGAAGGAGAAGATTTTCACAAATTTAAATTCTTTCGTGTTATTTGTTAGCGCTGATAAAGGCTATTTAGTTTGCTACTAGCAAGGAGCTGACCAAACAAATCGATTTATGCAGTTAATCAACGGAGGCTGCCAAAAAGTTCGAATAAAAGCATGCGACTAGTGTACTTTGCACGTTCTATATTTTATCAATACTAGAGAGGATCAATAAAATAATTCAAATTGTAATAGCGACATGCAATTGTGGCAACACTGGTCATGAGATGGTGGGGGAACACGCACATTCGTTTTAGTTATGATGGTAGTAGCAGCAGAAAGGAATGGAAAAGCAGTGCACGAAAACGAGCGAGAGAAGATAATTTAAATTCTCTTTCTTTCTTTCCACACATCGTATTTCTTATATTGCTTTCTGAAAATTATTTGTTATACACCATAAAATGTAAATTTCAGTTTAACTCTTATTAGAACACAATTAATTGGTCCTGTAAAGAACCGTTTATTGTTTTATTGCGGGAGCATAATTCAGACGCACTCCCCGCGGACACGGTGAGCTAGAAAGCACTATTTTGCATTCTCGAACAAACCGACCAAGTAGGCATCGTTGGCTTCTCGGGGCATCATTACGACTGAGCTTTGTAAGCGTAGCTCGACTTTGCAGTCCTGCACAATCTCACGACCCAGACGCTGGAACGATAGCCTACTCTGTTGCCCTTTAGTTGGGGCGAAATTCTTGCAGGGCGACAGTTCCTGATCGGGTTGCGATGAGTCACCAGTAGCTGGGGCACTTTTTCCGCCGTCGTCATCGCCAACTGCTTTTCTTCGGACTGCCTGCTTGCTAGTGCTTGAACGAATACGAATGATGAGAAAAACCGACCGACAGATATTTATATAATCGCGCTAATATGCACTACTATCGCTTTCTCGCTCGTTCTCGTGCCGTGCATGAGCCTTTCCTTTCCGTCCGGCTTCTAATGGCCTAACCAAAGGAATATGCCGTCTTTCCCCCACCAAGTGCTCTCGTCAAGCAACCCAATGCGAATAACCATACGAACAAACATGTAGTGGACCTATATATAAACTTTTCATTATTTTATTGTTCGGTTGGTCTACCATAACGACGGCTCTGTGCGGGATGGGCTGAAAATTTTCACTTTTCCGAGTCGTTTTCGAAAGATTTTTCAAAACACATTTTTTTTGTTATTAGTACATGTTATACATACTTCAAATTTTAATACAGCATAGAGGAACATATTTGCAACAAATTGGCCTAAAAATCAAATCATTCTGTTAAGTATGATAAAAGTTATTAACGTTCAAAATCTGACGCGGCGCCGCAGCCGATATTTTGAAACGGGACCCCTATATTGAAACCTTAAATGTATTCTACATTAAAATATTCGGAGTTAAACTTTGATACTTTGCGATAATACTCTCAGGTGATATGGCTATTAATTACATAAGAAAAATAAATATTTTCATTCGTTTTCGAGCTCTCCATCGAGACAGAGGTTGTTTTTTCTAGTCCGTAGTGCTGTGTGAGGCGATAAAGAATAGTTTTAATCCGCATTCAAGGTTATTTTGCCAGTTCGGTTCGGTCCTCAGTCTTTTGTTCGCGTGTGAGGATTAAACAATAGCCAGCTGTATAAGCTGGATCGGTTCGTCGTTGGACACCAGTTTAAAGCTAAGTGGTTTTTGTCTTTTGTAACACATTTATTGCTTTCTTCCGTCTGCGCGGGCGCTGACCCCGTGCGTTGACGTTTTCTATGGTTCCCTCTCCGGATGGTCAAATGGAAGTTGAATCGGGTTCAACTTCTAAGGCTCCCCCCCGGCCCAAATGCTATCCAGAACTCTCAACTGGTCCATTTGTGGTCTTCTTTCGGCCCAAGACTAAATCACTGAATCTTCTTCAGATTTCTAGAGACCTGACGGAACGGTTCTCGGCTGTGACCGAAATTTCAAAGGTCCGCTCGGACAAGATAAGGGTTTTGCTAGCCAACTCAAAGCAGGCAAACGATATTGCTTGCTGTGAGCACTTTACGCGGGATTATAACGTGTATATTCCGGCTGTAAGAGTACAATCCGAAGGCGTCGTAACCGATGAGAGTTTGACGTGCGAGGATCTGCTGAAGTACGGGGTTGGCCGATTCAGAGACCGCTTACTTCAGCCAGTTAAAATACTTGAGTGCAAACGTTTGCACTCAGTAGTAGTTGCGGGGGATGGTTCAAAAACGTACCCCCAATCAAACTCTTATCGGGTGACCTTCGCTGGTACCGCTTTGCCAAATTTCGTCCTCTTGCACAAGGTTCGTCTGCCTGTGCGTCTGTTTGTGCCGCGGGTCATGAATTGCACAAAGTGTAAACAACTGGGTCACACAGCCACCCATTGTAGCAATAAGGCCCGCTGTGGAAAATGCGGGGAGAATCATCTAGATGATTCGTGCAGTAGGCAAGCCGAAAAGTGTCCTTACTGTGCGGAGAGTCTGCATGATATCTCGGCATGTCCCGCGGGGATAAACTGAAACGTTCCCTTGCGGGACGATCCAAACATTCTTTCGCAGAAATGTTAAAGAATGCTACGCCACCATCCTCAGCAAACATCTATACTCACTTGCCTCCTGACGAGGGCGAGGCTGGTAACCCACAAGAGGGAACATCTACTAGGGTGCCTAGAATTTATAGGAAGAGGAGGAACACTTCCTCTCGTAAAGTTCCTTGTAAAGGCCAGAAGGTGTCCCTTGAGGGGGCTCCGAAAGTCACATCTATTGGAAGTGTTGCAACCAAACCGAAGCAATTAGCTCCTGGTCTCGGAGGATTAAGCTCAGAGAAGGAGTTCCCAGCACTTCCAGGAACATCAAAAATCCCAAGTGTTCCTTTGTTTCAGTTCGAGAGTAATCACAGCACTGGAATTATAAAACTCTCGGACATAGTGGACTGGATAATAAAAACTTTCAATATTACTGATCCTATTAAAAGTCTTATGTTAGCTTTTCTCCCTACAGTGAGAACATTTTTGAAGCAGTTGACTGCTAAATGGCCCCTCCTCTCAGCGATTGTATCCTTCGATGGCTAACTCATCGAACGAGGTCACGGATTTGATCACTGTTCTACAGTGGAATTGCAGAAGTATCATCCCGAAAATCGATTCCTTCAAAATTTTAATAAATAATTTGAGTTGCGATGCATTTGCATTATGTGAAACTTGGTTAACTTCCGACATAGAACTCAACTTCCACGACTTTAATATTATTCGCCTGGATCGAGACACCCCCTATGGAGGAGTGCTTTTGGGGATCAAAAAGTGCTATTCCTTCTACAGAATTAACCTTCCCTCGATAACAGGTATTGAAGTTGTCGCTTGTCAAGTAACAACCAAAGGCAAAAGCCTTTGCATAGCTTCCATATATATTCCCCCCAACACCGCGGTTGGGCACCGACGGCTACAAGACATCTTAGAATCCCTGCCAGCACCGCGACTAGTTTTAGGAGACTTTAACTCTCACGGTACAGCATGGGGTTGCCTCTATGATGATAACCGGTCTTCCTTAATTCAGGATCTTTGCGATAACTTCAATTTGACAATCTTAAACACGGGTGAAATGACACGGATTCCTGCTCCTCCAGCGCGCCCGAGCGCCTTAGACTTGTCCCTTTGCTCAACATCGCTGCGGTTAAATTGCACGTGGAAGGTAATTCCTGATCCCCACGGCAGCGACCATCTGCCGATTGTAGTCTCAATCAATAACGGTTCAAGGCCATTGAAATCAATCAATATTTCGTATGACCTCACACGAAATATCGATTGGAAGAGCTATGCTGCCGCGATATCCGACAACATCGAATCTACCCAAGAACTTCCTCCGGAGGAAGAGTACAGCTTTTTGGCTGGCTTGATTCTCGACAGCGCGAATCAAGCTCAGACTAGGCCAGTACCCGGCGCGAACATACAAAAACGTTCTCCCAATCCCTGGTGGGATAAAGAGTGCTCAGACGTGTACGCAGAGAAGGCCGCCGCGTTTAAGACCTTCCGGAACGACGGGTTACCCGCCAGTTTTCGACAGTACGCGACGTTAGACAAGCGAATGAAGAGTTTGATGAAAGCCAAAAAACGCGATTATTGGCGCCGGTTCGTCGACGGATTAACGAGAGAAACATCGATGAGCACTCTTTGGGGAACAGCCCGACGTATGCGAAATCGAAACAGTACTAATGAGAGCGTGGTATATTCAAACCGTTGGATATTCGATTTCGCCAAGAAGGTTTGTCCGGATTCCGCCCCGGCACAGAAGATTTACCGCGCCGCGTCTCCTCACGATAGCGCGAACGAAACACCTTTTTCGATGGTGGAGTTCTCACTTGCTCTCTTGTCGTGTAACAATAAAGCTCCGGGGCCAGACAGAATCAAATTCAACTTGTTGAAGAATCTGCCTGACTCTGCCAAGAGACGCTTGTTGAACTTATTTAATAAGTTTCTCGAGGCTAACATTGTCCCACTCGATTGGAGACAAGTGAAGGTCATCGCCATCCAAAAACCAGGAAAACCAGCCTCCGACCACAATTCGTACCGTCCGATCGCAATGCTATCCTGTATCCGGAAGTTGTTCGAGAAAATGATCCTATCCCGCCTCGACAATTGGGTCGAAGCAAATGGCTTACTGTCAGATACACAATTTGGCTTTCGCAAAGGCAAAGGGACGAACGATTGTCTTGCGTTGCTCTCAACTGAAATTCAAATGGCCTATGCTAGCAAAGAGCAGATGGCATCAGTGTTCCTAGATATTAAGGGGGCTTTTGATTCAGTTTCGATCAACATTCTTTCAGAGAAGCTGCACCAGCATGGTCTTTCAGCGACTTTAAACAATTTTTTACTAAACTTGTTGTCGGAAAAGCACATGCATTTTTCGCATGGTGACTTATCGACATCACGATTTAGCTACATGGGCCTTCCCCAGGGCTCATGTCTAAGCCCCCTTTTATACAATTTCTATGTCAACGACATTGATGAATGTCTTGACAATTCCTGCACGTTAAGGCAACTTGCAGACGATGGCGTGGTGTCTGTTACGGGACCCAAAGCTGTCGATCTACAAGGACCATTACAGAATACCCTGGACAATTTGTCTGCTTGGGCTATTAAGCTGGGTATCGAATTCTCCACGGAGAAAACTGAGCTAGTTGTATTTTCAAGGAAGCGTGAACCAGCACAACTACAGCTTCTATTAATGGGTCAAACTATCGCTCAGGTCTTCACAGTAAAATATCTAGGGGTCTGGTTCGACTCGAAAGGTACTTGGGGATGCCATATTCGGTATCTGAAACAGAAATGCCAACAAAGGATCAACTTTCTTCGTACAATAACCGGAACATGGTGGGGTGCCCACCCAGGAGACCTAATTAGGTTGTATCAAACAACGATACTGTCGGTAATGGAATACGGATGCTTCTGCTTTCGCTCCGCCGCGAACATACATTTCATCAAACTCGAAAGAATTCAGTATCGTTGTTTGCGTATCGCCTTAGGGTGCATGCAGTCGACCCATACGATGAGTCTCGAAGTGCTGTCGGGCGTTCTCCCGTTGAAAAATCGATTTTGGGAACTCTCATATCGATTGCTCATTCGATGCGATATCTTGAACCCGGTCGTGATTGAAAATTTCGAAAGGCTTGTTGAGCTCAATTCTCAGACCCGTTTCATGTCCCTGTACTTTGACTACATGGCGCAGAATATTAACCCTTCTTCTTACAATCCCAACCGTGTGCATTTCATAAATACTTCTGAATCTACTGTTTTCTTCGACACATCCATGAAAGACGAGATTAGTGGAATTCCGGACCACATACGACCACAAGTGGTTCCAAACATTTTTTATAATAAATTCCGAGAAGTCGACTGTTCTAAGATGTTTTATACTGACGGATCAAACCTCGAAGGATCCACTGGCTTCGGTATTTTCAATCAAAAGTTCACCGCCTCCTACAAACTCAGTGACCCTGCTTCAGTTTACGCCGCAGAACTAGCTGCCATTCAGTATACCCTTGGAGTCATTGAAACATTACCCGCAGACCATTACTTCATCGTTTCGGATAGCCTCAGTTCCATTGACGCTATTCGCTCGATGAAACAAGGCAAGCACTCCTCGTATTTTTTGGGGAAAATACGGGAGCTACTGAGTGCTTTATCTGACAACTCTTTCCAGATTACCTTGGTATGGGTCCCTTCTCATTGCTCCATTCCGGGCAATGAGAAGGCAGACTCCTTAGCTAAGGTGGGTGCCTTAGAAGGAGACGTTTACGAAAGACCAATTTGCTTCAGCGAATTTTTCAGTATTACTCATCAGAGAACCCTCGAAAGTTGGCAAACTTCGTGGAGCAGTGGAGAGCTGGGAAGGTGGCTACATTCGATAATCCCTAAGGTATCGACGAAACCTTGGTTCAAGGGGATGGATGTGGGTCGTGACTTCATTCGTGTGATGTCCCGACTCATGGCAAACCATTACACGCTGGATGCACATCTCCGGCGTATTGGGCTCGTGGATAGTGGTATCTGCGCTTGTGGCGACGGCTATCACGACATCGAGCACAATGTCTGGGCGTGCACCGAGTACAGTTCCGCTAGGTCTCGGCTAATGGATACCCTGCGGGCCCGAGGAAGACCAACCAACGTCCCGGTTCGAGATGTGCTGGCAAGCCGCGACGTTCTCTATATGTCCCTTATATACACCTTTGTGAAAACCATCAATATACAAGTCTAACTGCCCCTTGTTATCTCCTTATCATTCTCAGAACGCTCTTCCACCTGTATCAAACCATCTGTATCGAATGAGCCAACAAACACGGGACCTACGGCACGAACATAACACGCTTAACTCGAAATGTAGCCGATCCACATCTGAGCCGTACTACGAAATCGTCTGGAAAAACCCCTGCCATCTTGAGGAGGACCACCCGGCGTCCCAGTACATGATTCCCCTGATGAAGGCCACCCGAGTTTGTAATCCATCCGTTGATCTCACGATGCCTGAAACTGAAATAATTTTCTCTCCCTGCCATCTTTGTCTACCCTCCCTCCCCTGACTCTTATACCCAGAAGTAACACCCCTACCCCCCAATATCATCACGAAGCATTTAGCTCTTCTTGTCTCTTCTAGTTTTAACTATTATATTATATAATCTCGTTGAAATTGCCCAACTCTACTACCCACAAAAATAACTATAATTACGAATCTTTACAAAATTCAATCATGCCCTCTAGTTATGCCTAGTTTTAAGTTAGTCGTAAAAAATTGTCCCCCTTAATTAAACATTATTTGCTCCAATAATCTCACTGATAAAAATGTCAAACCATATTGCCACAAAAACTAAATGACCCCCCTAATCTTACGAAAACAATATTATCCCCTTGTGTAGATATATAAGATAGCTATAAAATCGCATTAGTTTCATTTTAAAAAAAATCAATATGTAATCCCCTAGTTTTAAGCAATTTAAAATGTAAAACAAAACAAAATTGGCACCTTTAAGCTAACGCAACGTGCCTTATCAAATAAACGATTTGAATAAAAAAAAAAAAAAAAAATAAATATTTTTGGGAAGATTTAAATATTTGTTCACGAAAAGTGAAGTTTGTGAGCATAGTTGGTGTATTATTTTAGTCTAGATAATAGTACACATCGACAGTATTATTTTGTAATTGTTTCCTTTAATTTAACAATTTTGAATGCACCAGTAAGGCTCAAAAAGTGTTTAGCAATTCTGCATTGTTGCTGTAGGCCAAAACTTGAACTAGTTATAGCAATAAATCTTTTTACATATACTTGAGTGACTAACCTTGAAAAGAAGTATTCCGCTACACAAACGTTGACAAGCACCTTGATTTGTTATTAATTGATTTGATCAGTCATAGACAAAAAACCAATGTGAAAAACCTTTCTTTAATATTTAAAAAGTTTCAAATAAATCGGAACGCTAATTTTTAATTGAACATTATGGGCTTCTTGCTAATTCTACATTTCCCGCGAATAAAAAATAAAAGTCTACGTAGACTTTTGGCGTGGGGGGGGGGTTTGGTAAAAGTCTACTAAGGTCTACTAGGGGGGAAGGGGGGGGGGTTAAAAATTCTCAAATTTCGGTCTACGTGGTTTATGAACGGTCCCTAAGTAGGAGTTGGGCGTTGCACCCAAGTCTACCGCATGGTCATTGATAGAAATATCTCATCATCATGTTTTACCGGCGACGGCGCGATTTTTTCTCTTTTTTTCTGTTCAACAAATGTATGTATCATTGATTCAATAAATTGCGTATTTTTACAATTTTTAAGAGCTAAAAACATTGATTTTTTAGAAAAAAAAAAAAAACGTTCCCAAATGCAGGAAAAGAAAATTGTTTATTCAACTAATCGTTAAGGTACGAGGAAAACTTATATACTAACGGAACTTTTTGAGCTTTGGGATTTTAGTTGATCTATTCGACTTCAATCGTGATCACCACAAACCTCTTAAATAAAAAAATGTGCTACCAAAATACTATAAGTTTGATGTAACGAAATCATTACTGTATGCCTCCATGTACATTCAAACTTTCTTGACATTTTTCACACAAAAAGGTATGTAATTCGAGTATTCGGTATATTCATGCTCTCAATACTTTCACATGCTCGTTATACACAGCCATCATCTGGTTTAGTGGTCCGAATTTAGCATAATCTGTACGGTGATGACCTATCGCGAACAAATTTCTATTGCGTAATTGACGAGTAGGAGCATATTAATTTAATTTTGACAATATGTAAGATGAGTCAGTACGCTGCATGACGATATCGTTTAGAAACGAGATCATAGCATAGTCACGACGTTCTTTCAATGTTTGAATATATATCAACATACAACGTGCTTCATAAGATGGAAGAAGGAATGATGTCCATCTTAACTTGCGTAGTGCATATAATAGAAACTGCTTTTGGATTGACTCAATTCTCACTTCGTGTTTTTTTTATGAATGGTGACCTAAAATAGACCGAACATATGCTACGTAAAGAGTTTTAATTGTGTAAGGATCTTGAAAGTGATATCCGAAGCGTTTTATAAAATTAAGCATATTACTAGCTCTATGAACAATTTTGTTGTAATGTTCCACAAATTTTAATTTTTTGTCTAAGATAACTTCTAAATCTCTTATTTTATCTCATTTCTGAACGGTTTGATTACCTAATGTAATTGAAACGGAGGTCGTGATTTGTTTTCTACTAAAAGTTTTGAGATTACATTTTTTAACATTTAATTCCAGTAAACATTTACAACACCATGTATAAAAGATTTGTGTTTCATTGTGAAAAACATTATAGTAATTATTTCTAATTTCTAAAAATAGTTTTTTAGTTTTTTTTTAAGTAAGAGAGATGTCGTTGACATATGAAATTTTCATTTCAGGTCCTAAGTGTGAACCTTGAGGAACCCCCGAAGTAACTTTAATTATATCAGATTTCATCTCATAGAATTTTACTATTTGCTGGCGAACTGTTAAATACGACTTAATCCAATTGAGGAGCCTCATCTCGATTCCCATTTTTTCAAGTTTGAAAATTAACATGGGAATGTCCAGTTTATCGAAAGCTTTGCTGAAGTCAGTGTAAAGAGCTTATATATGATTTCGTTTATCCATAGCATTTAACGAGTAATCAACAAATTCTAAAAGGTTTGTACTAGTTGAACGGCCTTTAAAAACCCATGTTGTTAAAAAGTTTGGGATAGCAAGACAGAATGGCAATTCCACGATAATTGCGAATATCAGATTTTTTACCCGATTTATAAATAGGCATTAAAAAAGATTTTTTCCAGTCTTTTGGGAAAATATCAGATTCTAGTGACTCATTAAACAACCAGAAAAAAGGTGACGTGAGCTCAGTTGCTAAATTATTTATGAAAACAGGTGGAATTCCATCAGGTGCTGACCTTTGCGGAAATATTGCCAATAAATCAAATATTGATCAATATATTGAAGATTAAAAGGCATCTTGAAAATATTGATTCCATAGAAATCAAATGGGATTGACGTATTGTAGCAGTTTTGTCAATATTTTTATTGGCAATATTCTGGTCTCGTGTAGGGTCCGCTTAAGAAAAGACGTGACAATCGGCTTCTTATTTTTCATTCAACATTCTTCTTTTCGCAGATTTCAACCCTGCCGAATTCTTCCGAACAGTGTTGCTATTTTTCAAAATGAAAATGGATTCTTGTTAATTTATTTTATGCCTGCAATATTTTGTATCTTCAAACCATTATATTAATAAAGAGCACCGTTTTTCCATGCCATGGGTGTTTAGTAAGGTTTGATGAAACCATTTTCTGACAAATTTTAGATTGGTTGCTGTCTTATTTTTGTTTAAATTAATTAACCACGTATATGGCAAACGTGTGGTAGATACTTGTTCTACTTTGTCGCAAAATTGCTGCTCCATTTATTCTTTTTTACTCTTTTAACGATAATAATATTATTTGTCAAAAGTAATTACATTATTTTCCAATAATTGTAGCAACACTGCCAAACATCATTCCCTGAACATAACCCTCCGAGCTCTAGATCGAAGCAGTTCGTTTTCTGGTGCCGTGCATAAAGTGAATAAGAATAAATATTGTCAGTGAAGGTCAACCATTGTTTGAGGCAGTCTTTGTTCGCCGGTGCCCAGGCTGGTGAAGTGAATACCAGAATAGCCGGAATCGCCGCTATATAAGCTAAGATTTTTTTTTGTATAATTTCCCTTTCCCCGATTGGTCTCTACTTCTTCCCTTCCCCCTGAATATAAGTTTCATCTCTCGTTTACACCACGTGTTATCCTCGTGCCTAAATGGCCGAGGGCGAAGTAACATTGGATGGGAATGATATTCCCATGGATTTACCGGATAAACCCGAAATTACTCCCTCCCCTGATTCCCCCAGTCCTCCCCGTATTAAAACATACCCAGCCAGTTCAAATGGACCCTGGGTGGTGTATTTCCGGCCCAACACGAAATCGCCCAATATTCTAGAAATCTCACGGGAGCTGACTGCTAACTACCCGGCCGTAGCTCAGATAACACGTGTTCGAGCTAATAAGATTCGCGTTATAGTAAATGACCTCGACCAGGCAAACCAGATTGCTCGCAGCGAGCGTTTTACGAAGCAATTCAAAGTGTATGTGCCTTGTAGGGTTGTGGAGATCGATGGAGTCGTCGCCGAACCGGGTCTAAAGTGCGAAGACCTGTTGAAGTACGGGGTTGGCTGCTTTAAGGACCATTCACTTCAAAAGGTGAAGATTCTGGAATGCAAGCAATTGTATTCCGCAAAAAATGAAGATGATAAGACAACTTATTCTCCGTCAGACTCGATTCGGGTGACTTTCTCCGGATCTGCTCTTCCCAACTATGTCCTCCTGGATAAGGTTCGCCTGTTTGTACCGCGGGTAATGAACTGCAGCAATTGTAAGCAACTGGGCCACACAGCCACTTATTGTGGCAATAAAAAACGGTGCGGCAAATGCGAGGGAGAGCATGAGGATGACGCTTGCGGTGGAGAAACTGAGAAGTGTATTTACTGCGGGGGCCCTCCGCATGCTCTTAAGTCATGCCCGGCGTTCAAGCAGCGCGGGGATAAAATTAAGCGCTCCCTTAAGGATCGCTCGAGGCACTCTTATGCAGAAATGCTAAAGAATGCTTCGCCATCTGTCCCTTCCGAAAATTCCTTTGCTCTTTTGGCTGGCGTTGAGCAAGAATCTGACGACCCACAAGAGGGAACATCTTTGGTTAACCCAAGGGAATCCAGGAAGAGGAGAAATCTAGCCTCACCCACAATGCCTCGTAAGGGTGCCAAGGTGTCGTCCACTCAGAGTGCGCCAACTACAATCAATAAATCCAACGGAAGTGATGCACAATAGCCGAAGCAATTTGCTCCAGGACTTGGAAATATTAATTCTAACAAGGAGTACCCACCACTTCCAGGGACACCAAAAACCCCAAGTGTCCCCTTTTTTCAAACAGATACTCAGTCCAGTAGCGGACTAATGAAATTTTCTGACATAGTGGACTTAATTTTCACAGCTTTCAATGTTACTGATCCTCTTAAAAGCCTTCTGATACGTTTTCTCCCTATAGTACAAACATTTTTGAAGCAGTTGACTACTAAATGGCCCCTCCTTGCAGCGATCGTATCCTTCGATGGCTAAGTCATCGAACGAGGTCACCGATTCGATCACTGTTCTACAGTGGAACAGCAGAAGTATCCTCCCGAAAATCGATTCCTTTAAATTTTTACTAAATAGTTGAAAATGTGATGCGTTCGCATTATGTGAAACTTGGTTAACTTCCGATATAAATCTCAACTTCCACGACTTTAATATAATTCGTGTGGATCGAGAAAACCTCTATAGAGGAGTACTTTTGGGGATCAAAAAGTGCTATTCTTTCAACCGAATTAACCTCCCTTCGACACCAGGCATTGAAATTGTTGCTTGTCAAGTTTTAATCAAAGGTAAATCAAAGGTTTGCATTGCTTCCATCTACATTCCTCCTAGAGCCTCGGTAGGGCACCGAACGCTTTGTAATATCACGGAATCCTTACCGGAACCGCGGCTAGTTCTGGGAGACTTTAACTCGCACGGTACGGTATGGGGCTGTCTTCATGATGATAATAGATCAACATTAATCTAAGATCTTTGCGACAATTTCAACATGACCATCTTAAACACGGCAGAAATGACGCGGATTCCTACACCACCAGCACGCGCAAGCGCGTTGGATTTATCGCTTTGCTCGACATCGCTACAGTTAGATTGCATGTGGAAGGTGATCCCTGATCCCCACGGTAGCGATCATTTGCCTATCGTGATTTCCATTGCTAACGGTTCAAGACCATCGGAAACAATCAATGTCTCGTATGACCTCACAGGAACATTGATTGGAAGAGTTACGCGACCGCGATATCCGTAAAGATCTAATCCACTCAAGAACTTCCTCCGGAGGAAGAGTACAGGTTTTTGGCTGGCTTGATTCTCGATAGTGCGAATCAAGCTCAGACTAAACCAGTACCCAGCGCGAATACCCATGGACGGTCTCCCACCCTGCGGTGAGATAAAGAGTGCTCAGATACCGCGAACAAAACACCGTTTTCGATGGTGGAGTTCTCACTTGCCCTCTTATCATGCAACAATAACGCCCCAGGGTTAGACAGAATCAAATTCAACTTGCTGAAGAATCTGCCTGACACTGCAAAAAGGCGCTTGTTGAGTTTATTTACCAAGTTTCTTGAGGCTAACATTGTACCTTATGAATGGAGGCAAGTGAAGGTCATCGCCATCCAAAAACCAGGAAAACCAGCCTCCGACCACAACTCGTATCGGCCGATTGCAATGCTGTCCTGTATTCGGAAGTTGTTCGAGAAAATGATCTTGTTTCGCCTCGACAATTGGGTTGAAGCAAATGGCTTACTGTCAGATACACAATTTGGCTTCCGCAAAGGCAAAGGGACGAACGATTGCCTTGCGTTGCTTTCTACAGAAATCCAAATGGCCTATGCTAACAAAGGAAAGGTGGCATCAGTCTTCTTAGATATTAAGGGGGCTTTTGACTCAGTTTCTATCAACATTCTGTCAGAGAAGCTGCACCAGCATGGTCTTTCGCCAATTTTAAATAACTTTTTGCTAAACCTGTTGTCTGAAAAGCACATGCACTTTTCGCATGGCGATTTAACAACATCGCGATTTAGCTACATGGGTCTTCCCCAGGGCTCATGTCTAAGTCCTCTACTCTACAATTTTTACGTGAATGACATTGACGATTGTCTTGCCAATTCATGCACGCAAAGGCAACTTGCAGACGACGGCGTCGTCTCTGTTACAGGGCCCAAAGCTGCCGACTTGCAAGGACCATTACAAAATACCTTGGACAATTTGTCTGCTTGGGCTCTTCAGCTGGGTATTGAGTTCTCCACGGAGAAAACTGAGTTGGTTGTTTTTCTAGGAAGCGTGAGCCGGCGCAACTCCAGCTTGTATTAATGGGTGCAACGATCAACCAGGTTTTCACATTTAAATATCTCGGGGTCTGGTTCGACTCTAAAGGTACCTCCTAATGTCACATTAGGTATCTGAAACAGAAATGCCAACAAAGGATCAATTTTCTCCGAACAATAACTGGAACATGGTGGGGTGCTCACCCAGGAGACCTGATCAGGCTGTACCAAACAACGATATAGTCGGTGATGTAGTACGGGTGTTTCTGTTTCCGCTCCGCTGCGAACATACACTTCATCAAACTGGAGAGAATCCAGTATCGTTGCTTGCGCATTGCCTTGGGTTGCATGCACTCGACGCATGCGATGAGTCTCGAAGTGCTAGCGGGCGTTCTTCCGCTAAAAAATCGATTTTGGGAACTCTCATATCGATTGCTCATCCGATGCGACATTTTGAACCCGTTGGTGATTGAAAACTTCGAGAGGCTCGTCTTGCTTAATTCTCAAACCCGATTTTTGTCCTTGTACTTCGACTACATGGCACAGAGCATTAATCCTTCTTCATATACTCCCAACCGTGTTCGTTTCCTAAATATTTCTGATTCTACTGTATTCTTCGACACATCCATGAAGGAAGAGATTCGTGGAATCCCGGACCATATGCGCCTGCAAGTGATCCCCAATATATTTTATAATAAATTCCGAGAAGTCGACTGTGACAAAATGTTCTACACTGACGGATCAAATCTCGATGGGTCCACTGGCTTCGGTATCTTCAACAATACTATCATCGCTTCATTCAAGCTCAATGATCCCGCTTCAGTTTACGTCGCAGAGTTAGCTGCAATTCAGTACACCCTTGGGAACATCGACACTCTGCCCACAGATCACTACTTCATCACTTCGGACAGCCTCAGCTCTATCGAGGCTCTTCGTTCGATGAAGCCCAAAAAGCAATTCCCATATTTCCTGGGGAAGATACGGGAGTCCTTGTGTACGTTATCTGAAAAATCTTACCAGATTACCTTTGTTTGGGTCCCCTCTCATTGCTCTATCCCGGACAATGAAAAAGTCGACTCATTAGCAAAGGTGGGCGCATTAAATGGTGACATATACGAAAGACCAATCTGCTTCAACGAATTTTTTAGTATTTGTCGTCAGAGGACACTCAACAGCTGGCAAACCTCGTGGAGCAATGGTGAACTTGGACGATGGCTACATTCCATTATCCCAAAGGTATCAACGAAGCCTTGGTTCAGGGGGATGGATGTGGGTCGGAATTTTATTCGTGTAATGTCCCGACTTATGTCCAACCACTACACCTTACATGCGCATTTGCGGCGTATTGGGCTTGCGGAGAGTAGTCTGTGCGCTTGTGACGAGGGCTATCACGACATCGAGCACGTTGTCTGGGTATGCGCCGGGTAGTTGGACGCCAGGTCTCAGTTAAAGGATTCGGGCCCGAGGTAGACCACCCAATGTCCCAGTCCGAGATATGCTGGCAAATCGTGATTTCCCCTATATGTCCCTTATTTATACTTTCATAAAAACGATAAATATCCCAATTTAGCCCCTCTCTTTTTATTTCTCGTTTTTAGAAGTTTCCTCCTGCCGTGTGGAACCGATCAGCTCCAGACTGCCACTATGTAACCGCCGTCGCCCTTACCACTACGGAAACTGAACCGAGAGCGACTCGAGGTCCGATGACTTTTGAAGGATTCCCCGCGGGTCCGAAGAATACCATCTGCCAATCCGACCTACTAGACTGAGGCGCTAATTGGTTTCGCTGATCTCCCGTTTGTCAGAAAGTTGCAAGTTTTGCTCTTCTCTCCCGGTCACTATCTACGCCTTCTCTCCCCTGTCCTTGATACAACTGCTTCTACACCGAATTTGGAAATAATCCCCCCTCTGAATATTTTGACCAAGCATAAGTCTCCGATAAAAAATCAAATTTGTATTCCGTATTCCTAGTTTTAAGATAGTTGTAATTTTACCTCTTTGTTAAAACTATTGTCCCCCATCTTGTAAATAGAAATGTATCCCTAGTTTTAAAACACCGGTGAAATTTTCATAAATATTTGTTCCCCCTTTTGTATACCAAACTATATTGTTAGTTTTAAGATAACTGTAAATATTTCCTAAAAAACTATTACTATTGAATTCCTTGTTTTAAAATTTTTCATAAAAAAATATTTTTCCCCCCTCTCTTGTATATAGAATCTTATTTCTAGTCTTAAGATAGCTGTAAAATTTTTCTATTTTATAAAAAAAATATTTCAACATTGTAACCTCCTAGTTTTAAAATATCCAAAATGTAAAAACAAAAGAATTTGGCACCGCCAAGCTAACGCATTTGTGCCTATCAAATAAACAAAATGGATAAAGAAAATCATTCCCTGAAGTAACATTGCGTACGGTGCAAAAAGTCAGAATCAACCAATCAGGAGCTGGAAAATTCTGAAGTAAAGTTGGAACAAAAACGACCCCCTCTATTGTCATGTCTTCCCTCAATAAACAGCGAGTGACTTGTTGTTTTAATGAATGCTTGACGAATTTCTTTTGAGAAATATTTCGCAAAATACTCAATCTTGCAACTCGAAAACGCATTGATTCCTGTAACTGAGCATCTGTAAATGTTTTTCGTTACACTAGAGAGGATATATCGAAAATACAGTTCATGAGTAATAGTAGGATGACCATTCGTCCTGGTTTCCCAGGACATGTCCTGGTTTTGCATTGACTGTCCTGGTGTCCTGGGAAGTCGAGTAAAATGCTTGATTTGTCCTGGTTTTTCTCCTGTAAGCCTAATATATTTCTATTTATTCAGTCTTCGATTTTCACTATGCTCCAGATCGCAGTTACGACCGACCGCAACCATAACTGCAACGTATACTCATCCTCAATCGGAATGCGACAAATAAAACTTAATACAGTCGAATCTCCCAAATGTACCTTCCGATGGTTTTTTAAATCTCTCAAGAGTGCCTCGTCAAAATCGATGAAGCAATGGTTACCAGCGCTTCTTCTCGACTTAAATCGTCTTTCAACCCGGGACCCGAAGAATTCCCTTTGATATCTCTGAAAAGACACATCGGCGTTTTGGTGCTTCTGCTTCTACTTTAGTTCTCTTGCTAGTGGCTTTTTTCATCTTACTGGAAACCCATCCCATAAAAAGAAAAATAGCAACTATCGTGGAATAATTTCATTGAGCGCTCTCTCGAGCTGGGGACCATGGAATTACTACAAGGTCGATACCAGTGCCTAATCAGTCGCTCTGCTTGTCACCAGTGCAGTGAATCAAACGAACGTTTCTACCTAAAGTCTGCTGTCTATATGTACCGTGCCAGTACTATAAACAAGCAAAGCAATAATAAAATTCGTCCCAAGCCAGTGTGAACAATAAAGCTCCGTTACTTTCATCGGGGCGATATCGATCATTCATTTCAAGATGTTTGAAACTCAAGAGCAAATTTGCAAATGCAGTTAAGACTACATGCATTTTCCATGAAGTGTCATTGAATCTTTCTTATAACTATGATCCCGTTTTCTTGGTAGATTTTCCGTTACTGTTCACTAATGTCAGCAATATCATAAAAAATGAAGAACACTACTTTAAATCCATTGTATAACGTGTTGGTTTACTGTAGATTGTCTATTTTACACAAAACACCATGCGCCTCCATATCAGCAACAAAGTTTCAAAATCTCCTTAAAGCTTTTTGCGCACCTAGGCGCAGAACGAGACCATGATATTCGAAAAATAGAGGTAATTTCCCATAGAATGTATACTATGTGACCGTTTCGAAATGATTTCGAAATTTGTACAGTATACATTAGTGAAAAAAGTATTTTTGATCTAACCACCTCACACAAATTTAAACGAAAAAATCATAGTTCCAAGCAAACTTACCGAATATATTTTACTCGCAAACGGAGTTCTTTTCTTCCTCTACACAATGAAACTAGTTGTGCTAAAATCGGACCAAAAACAAAAGAGCAACATGCATTTGAAGTGAACAGAGCAATGGTGGTTCCGGAAATGAAAATCATTAAAAAGTCCGAACTTTGCTACGTTTAAACTCATGTTAAAAATCGTGTTCTTATCCAATGATCATAAAATTTTGAATATTCATCATTCAATACATGAGAAATTTAGAAAAAAAAATTAAAATATCAATATTTCAAAAATAAATTCTTGAGGTTTTGGCCAGCCTCCAGCCACTGTGCGTCGTTGAGCATGATAATGTTAGGACCAAGATACCCGTTTATATTGACAATGATAAGATTGATATGCGGCTGCACAATCTACACCTGGGTACTATTAGTAAATTTATTACAACCATTATGTCGGAATACGTAACGGTGGAATCTTTTAAGTTTGAAACCTGGAGAAAATTTAGGTATTTCCAACGGTGTTTGTTTCGTGAGAAGGCGAGTGACGGAACCGATTCCATCATATCTGAACTTTCAATTCAAAGCAAAACGCGTGACCAAATCTCAAATCACGCTGTGCACCTATGAAGGACAGACCCCTGCGTGCCCTACGTTGTTACACAAGAAGACACACTACGAGAAACCATGTACACAAACCTCTAACGAAAAAATATCAACTGCAAGCATACCCATCACACAGCCCTTCATCAACATCAACTAAATCACAAACCACCGGAATTGCAGCTCGGACACCAACGAATACTGGGACAACATAACCTACGCACAGCGTGAACGATCATTGTGATGCGCCTACTACTTCCCAAACAACTACCAACACCACCGATAATAAAGTAAATAACAAAGAACACGGATACGTGATTGTGACCCGTAGGCCCCACAAACAACTCAAACCAGGTAATTGTGAAAGCCCATACAACATTAACAGCGAGAATAACATGAACGAAAACGATAAACCGAGAGAAAGCGGACTAAGTGATCAACAAGCAACAAGATGCAATGAAGTAAATAGATCTTCAACAAGAAATAAGATCTTTACGCAAAGTAACAAATCGCGTACACAAGATCCGATGGATATGCAATAAAATTCGATTTATTTATTTTGATTTACACATTGATAATATTAAAAGTTCAACGGCTGAGGTAATGCATTGAAGCGTGTCAAATAAATGAAATAGCCAATGGAAGATTAACATACCTTCACGCCTGGACGCTGAACAGCGACTAACCGCCGAGTCTAGCATCCTACCCCAGTCAAAAAAAATGCGGACGAGCATGCCCAGTCAAAAAAATGCGGACGAACATGGTCAGGCGATTCAGACAGTTTGATGTTTGACTCAACTCGCGTGTGCTAATTGCCCCTAAGAACAAATGCAATTTGCGAATGCGATTTAAAGGCAAATTCAATACTTAGACAAATTTTCTGGCGGCTGAAATGGAATTGGTTGTTTTTGCGTTTTTTTAACATGGCGGTTCATGTTTGGCTTAAGCTTAAATTTTTTTAAGCAATCGGCGTGTTCTCGCTTGTATTTTGTTTGTATAGTGCACTTTATTTAGCTAACGAATGTGAGAAATTGTGGAATCGTAAGTATAGTGGAACAAGATCTATGACCTAAAGTCTTAATGAAAGTCAGATTGTGGTAAGTTTTGGTGTGCAATTCCAATTTCACCATTGATTCTCCCTAGAGTTTGGTGGTGATTACCTAGTATGCTGATAAGTTTATGTGAGTAGATAATGAATCCGAAAATAAGTATTATTTGTAATTTTCCAATTAGGCAATTAAGGGCGATTAAATGGTGCTTTCCGTCGGCGATTTAAGAGCGAGTAGAGGGCAAAATGGCGGAAAATCGCCCAAATGTTGCATTTGAAATAGCCCCCTATTTGCCAGGAATTTGCTGGCAAATTGAAGGGCACTTGGGTCATTAAATGAGAGAAAAAATCATTTTTACGTTTCTTATAAACGAAATGTATAGAATTCGCTCAAACTTTCAAGATTTTTTCCGAGGCCCGGAGGGCCGAGTCTTATATACCAATCGACTCAGCTCGACGATTTGGGACAATGTCTGTGTGTGTGTATGTAACGGACAAATTCTCATTCGTGTTTCTCAGCAATGGCTGAACCGATCTTATCCAAACAAATTTTAAATGAAAGAACTAAAAAACAGTATGAACGCTATTAATTTGTTTTTGATTCTGATGTTTAGTTTCCAATGTTTGAATGCGTGAAAATGGCGTTTTTTGCTGTTTTTTTAAATTATCTGCCGAAATTGACAATATAGATTAACAATTTATATGTTTTTAGACAGCTTTAACGAATACCTTTCGAACTATAGATTGTTGAAATCGGACTATTATCAAAAGAGATATTTAACATTAAATGCGGATGAAAGATTTTTATCATTTCCCATTGCCAGAAATATGACCAAAACATGTAATCTATTATTAACGCCAAAACGGCTTATTTTAGGTCAATAGTATCTTCGGAGAATTTAATGGAGGCAATATGCCCTTTCTTTTGGTATTGTGCTTTTGCTGATTAATCCCCCTATGAGTGAGATATTTTCACAAATTTTCTTGGAAGTGATTACTTTAAAAGTTATGGCTTGTTGTTTGTTGATTACTCTTTGTCGCCTATTTATTGTTCAATATAGTAATAATCCATTGAAATAAGCTAAACATTATTTCGATAAAACGAATTTTGTATTTCATTTTACTATCTTCAACCACTAGAAATAATCACCGAGCACTTCCAAGTTGTCTGGAAGGAACTTGATAACTTATCAGTACAAAAATGTTCATTTGTGCGAACCTTCTGACTGCAATTTTTCTAACTTATAACCATCGGATCGATCTGAAACATATCGGAAAATGAAAAGCGAAAAAAAATAACTCCTACTTTCACAGCACTGTGCACCCAGTGCATTAACGCAAGTGACGGAAGGTTATCGAAAAGTTTCGTGAAAATGAAAATTCCAGTAATGATGATGATTTTCCCAAACGGTTCGTTTTCGTGAGGTTTTTATTTGTTCTTTGGCATTAGGATTAGCGATAATAATTCAAATCAAGGATACTACTGGGAAGTCACCTTTAGAAAAAGTCGATGTCGAAGTAAAATTTGAAACTATGCACGCATGCACTTCAGAGATAGCGTGATATCAGGAGCTGCGATTTTATTTCAACGCTTTTTTGTGAAAAGGGCGATACTTACAAATTTAAACATAAAGCTTTTTTCATACATGCGAATGAGTGCTTTGAAGCGCAACAAATTAACCTAAAAATTTGGATTCTACGATATTGCTTTCTTAAACTATAGCAAAAAATACAACGGGCGAAACTGTATTTTTGTTTGTTTATTTAAAGTTTCGCCTTCCACGCTCCATGCAAACAAACAGGGCGATACTTTTTTTGCTAGCAGTTTAGAGGCGAAACTGTTATTTTCGTATTTTTTTAGGATTATCAAGCTGATACCAGCTGTAAATAGTAACAATGATCTCTATTGAAAAAACACGGACGAAATCGGTTGTGTAGAACGGTAGTTATTGTAAAAAACTGATTTAATCCACCTAGCAGTGATTTTCACTATTGGATTAGTTTGCAGAACTCACGAGAAGTAGGCACCCAACTAGAGGTGGGATGAAAACAGTTTCTAGTCTTGCACGAATAAAATCTCGAATAAACTGAATAAATTATTGAAATCAACAAAACGACCGAAATAAAAAAGTAAAACAAAAAATTAAATAAAAGGTTTTTAAATTAATAAAATGAGTAGAAAAATTAATGTAAATCAAAATTATAAAATACACGAATCAAATAAGATTAGGTTATTAAATAAAAATTAAGATTATATTTAGAAATAGTTATAAGATTAATAGAATAATACTAATAATACTCATACTAACAAATTGAATGAAATAAAACGAATGACTGAACATGAAATGCATAAAATTAAAGATATGAATAAAATAAATCAAATGAATCAAATGAATCAAATGAATCAAATGAATCAAATGAATCAAATGAATCAAATGAATCAAATGAATCAAATGAATCAAATGAATCAAATGAATCAAATGAATCAAATGAATCAAATGAATCAAATGAATCAAATGAATCAAATGAATCAAATGAATCAAATGAATCAAATGAATCATATGAATCATATGAATAAAATGAATCAAATCAATCACATGAATCACACGAATCAAATGAATCAAATGAATCAAATTAATCAAATGAATCAAATGAATCAAATGAATCAAAAGAATCAAATGAATCAAATAAATCAATTTAATCAATTTAATCAAATGAATCAAATGAATCAAATGAATCAAATGAATCAAATGAATCAAATGAATCAAATGAATAAAATGAATCAAATGAATCAAATGAATCAAATCAATCAAATGAATCAAATGAATCAAACGAATCAAATGAATCAAATGAATCCAATGAATCAAATGAATCAAATAAATCAAATATTCAAATTAATGAAATGAATCAAATGAATCAAATGAATCAAATGAATCAAATGAATCAAATGAATCAAATGAATCAAATTAATCAAATGAATCAAATTAATCAAATGAATCAAATGAATCAAATGAATCAAATGAATCAAATGAATCAAATGAATCAAATTAATCAAATTAATCAAATTAATCAAATTAATCAAATGAATCAAATGAATCAAATGAATCAAATGAATCAAATGAATCAAATGAATCAAATAAATCAAATGAATCAAATAAATCAAATGAATCAAATGAATCAAATGAATCAAATGAATCAAATGAATCAAATGAATCAAATGAATCAAATGAATCAAATGAATTAAATGAATGAAATAAATTAAATGAATCAAATGAATTAAATGAATCAAATGAATCAAATGAATCAAATGAATCAAATGAATCAAATGAATCAAATGAATCAAATGAATCAAATGAATCAAATGAATCAAATGAATCAAATGAATCAAATGAATCAAATGAATCAAATGAATCAAATGAATCAAATGAATCAAATGAATCAAATGAATCAAATGAATCAAATGAATCAAATGAATCAAATGAATCAAATGAATCAAATGGATCAAATGAATCAAATGAATCAAATGAATCAAATGAATCAAATGAATCCAATGCATCCAATGAATCAAATGAATGAAATAAATCAAATGAATCAAATAATCAAATGAATCAAATTAATCAAATTAATCAAATTAATCAAATTAATCAAATGAATCAAATGAATCAAATGAATCAAATGAATCAAATGAATCAAATGAATCAAATGAATCAAATGAATCAAATGAATCAAATGAATCAAATGAATCAAATGAATCAAATGAATCAAATGAATCAAATGAATCAAATGAATCAAATGAATCAAATGAATCAAATGAATCAAATGAATCAAATGAATCAAATGAATCAATTGAATCAAATGAATCAAATGAATCAAATGAATCAAATGAATCAAATGAATCAAATGAATTAAATGAATCAAATGAATCAAATGAATCAAATGAATCAAATGAATCAAATGAATCAAATGAATCAAATGAATCAAATGAATCAAATGAATCAAATGAATCAAATGAATCAAATGAATCAAATGAATCAAATGAATCAAATGAATCAAATGAATCCAATGAATCAAATGAATCAAATGGATCAAATGAATCAAATGAATCAAATGAATCAAATGAATCAAATGAATCAAATGAATCAAATGAATCAAATGAATCAAATGAATCAAATGAATCAAATGAATCAAATGAATCAAATGAATCAAATGAATCAAATGAATCAAATGAATCAAATGAATCAAATGAATCAAATGAATCAAATGAATCAAATGAATCAAATGAATCAAATGAATCAAATGAATCAAATGAATCAAATGAATCAAATGAATCAAATGAATCCAATGAATCCAATGAATCCAATGAATCAAATGAATCAAATGAATCAAATGAATCAAATGAATCAAATGAATCAAATGAATCAAATGAATCAAATGAATCAAATGAATCAAATGAATCAAATGAATCAAATGAATCAAATGAATCAAATGAATCAAATGAATCAAATGAATCAAATGAATCAAATGAATCAAATGAATCAAATGGATCAAATGAATCAAATGAATCAAATGAATCAAATGAATCAAATGAATCAAATGGATCAAATGAATCAAATGAATCAAATGAATCAAATAAATCAAATGAATCAAATGAATCAAATGAATCAAATGAATCAAATGAATCAAATGAATCAAATGAATAAAATGAATCAAATGAATGAAATGAATCAAATGAATGAAATAAATCAAATGAATCAAATGAATCAAATGAATCAAATGAATCAAATGAATCAAATGAATCAAATGAATCAAATGAATCAAATGAATCAAATGAATCAAATGAATCAAATGAATCAAATGAATTAAATGAATCAAATGAATCAAATGAATCAAATGAATCAAATGAATCAAATGAATCAAATGAATCAAATGAATCAAATGAATCAAATGAATCAAATGAATCAAATGAATCAAATGAATCAAATGAATCAAATGAATCAAATGAATCAAATGAATCAAATGAATCAAATGAATCAAATGAATCAAATGAATCAAATGAATCAAATGAATCAAATGAATCAAATGAATCAAATGAATCAAATGAATCAAATGAATCAAATGAATCAAATGAATCAAATGAATCAAATGAATCAAATGAATCAAATGAATCAAATGAATCAAATGAATCAAATGAATCAAATGAATCAAATGAATCAAATGAATCAAATGAATCAAATGAATCAAATGAATCAAATGAATCAAATGAATCAAATGAATCAAATGAATCAAATGAATCAAATGAATCAAATGAATCAAATGAATCAAATGAATCAAATGAATCAAATGAATCAAATGAATCAAATGAATCAAATGAATCAAATGAATCAAACGAATCAAATGAATCAAACGAATCAAATGAATCAAATGAATCAAATGAATCAAATGAATCAAATGAATCAAATGAATCAAATGAATCAAATGAATCAAATGAATCAAATGAATCAAATGAATCAAATGAATCAAATGAATCAAATGAATCAAATGAATCAAATGAATCAAATGAATCAAATGAATCAAATGAATCAAATGAATCAAATGAATCAAATGAATCAAATGAATCAAATGAATCAAATGAATCAAATGAATCCAAAGAATCCAATGAATCCAATGAATCCAATGAATCCAATGAATCCAATGAATCCAATGAATCCAATGAATCCAATGAATCCAATGAATCCAATGAATCCAATGAATCCAATGAATCCAATGAATCAAATGAATCAAATGAATCAAATGAATCAAATGAATCAAATGAATCAAATGAATCAAATGAATCAAATGAATCAAATGAATCAAATGAATCAAATGAATCAAATGAATCAAATGAATCAAATGAATCAAATGAATCAAATGAATCAAATGAATCAAATGAATCAAATGAATCAAATGAATCAAATGAATCAAATGAATCAAATGAATCAAATGAATCAAATGAATCAAATGAATCAATTGAATCAAATGAATCAAATGAATCAAATGAATCAAATGAATCAAATGAATCAAATGAATCAAATGAATCAAATGAATCAAATGAATCAAATGAATCAAATGAATCAAATGAATCAAATGAATCAAATGAATCAAATGAATCAAATGAATCAAATGAATCAAATGAATCAAATGAATCAAATGAATCAAATGAATCAAATGAATCAAATGAATCAAATGAATCAAATGAATCAAATGAATCAAATGAATCAAATGAATCAAATGAATCACATGAATCACATGAATCACACGAATCATACGAATCACACGAATCACACGAATCACACGAATCAAATGAATCAAATGAATCAAATGAATCAAATGAATCAAATGAATCAAATGAATCAAATGAATCAAATGAATCAAATGAATCAAATGAATCAAATGAATCAAATGAATCAAATGAATCAAATGAATCAAATGAATCAAATGAATCAAATGAATCAAATGAATCAAACGAATCAAATGAATCAAATGAATCAAATGAATCAAATGAATCAAATGAATCAAATGAATCAAATGAATCAAATGAATCAAATGAATCAAATGAATCAAATGAATCAAATGAATCAAATGAATCAAATGAATCAAATGAATCAAATGAATCAAATGAATCAAATGAATCAAATGAATCAAATGAATCAAATGAATCAAATGAATCAAATGAATCAAATGAATCAAATGAATCAAATGAATCAAATGAATCAAATGAATCAAATGAATCAAATGAATCAAATGAATCAAATGAATCAAATGAATCAAATGAATCAAATGAATCAAATGAATCAAATGAATCAAATGAATCAAATGAATCGAATGAATCCAATGAATCAAATGAATCAAATGAATCAAATGAATCAAATGAATCAAATGAATCAAATGAATCAAATAAATCAAATAAATCAAATGAATCAAATGAATCAAATGAATCAAATGAATCAAATGAATCAAATGAATCAAATGAATCAAATGAATCAAATGAATCAAATGAATCAAATGAATCAAATGAATCAAATGAATCACATGAATCACATGAATCACACGAATCACACGAATCATACGAATCACAAGAATCACACGAATCACACGAATCACACGAATCACACGAATCACACGAATCACACGAATCACACGAATCACACGAATCACACGAATCACACGAATCACACGAATCACACGAATCACACGAATCAAATGAATCAAATGAATCACACGAATCAAATGAATCAAATGAATCAAATAAATCAAATAAATCAAATGAATCAAATGAATCAAATGAATCAAATGAATCAAATGAATCAAATGAATCAAATGAATCAAACGAATCAAATGAATCAAATGAATCAAATGAATCAAATGAATCAAATGAATCAAATGAATCAAATGAATCAAATGAATCAAATGAATCAAATGAATCAAATGAATCAAATGAATCAAATGAATCAAATGAATCAAATGAATCAAATGAATCAAATAAATCAAATAAATCAAATGAATCAAATGAATCAAATGAATCAAATGAATCAAATGAATCAAATGAATCAAATGAATCAAATGAATCAAATGAATCCAATGAATCCAATGAATCGAATGAATCAAATGAATCAAATGAATCAAATGAATCAAATGAATCAAATGAATCAAATGAATCAAATGAATCAAATAAATCAAATGAATCAAATGAATCAAATGAATCAAATGAATCAAACGAATCAAATGAATCAAATGAATCAAATGAATCAAATGAATCAAATGAATCAAATGAATCAAATGAATCAAATGAATCAAATGAATCAAATGAATCAAATGAATCAAATGAATCAAATGAATCAAATGAATCAAATGAATCAAATGAATCAAATGAATCAAATGAATCAAATGAATCAAATGAATCAAATGAATCAAATGAATCAAATGAATCAAATGAATCAAATGAATCAAATGAATCAAATGAATCAAATGAATCAAATGAATCAAATGAATCAAATGAATCAAATGAATCAAATGAATCAAATGAATCAAATGAATCAAATGAATCAAATGAATCAAATGAATCAAATGAATCAAATGAATGAAATGAATCAAATGAATCAAATGAATCAAATGAATCAAATGAATCAAATGAATCAAATGAATCAAATGAATCAAATGAATCAAATGAATCAAATGAATCAAATGAATCAAATGAATCAAATGAATCAAATGAATCAAATGAATCAAATGAATCAAATGAATCAAATGAATCAAATGAATCAAATGAATCAAATGAATCAAATGAATCACATGAATCACATGAATCACACGAATCACACGAATCACACGAATCAAATGAATCAAATGAATCAAATGAATCAAATGAATCAAACGAATCAAACGAATCAAATGAATCAAATGAATCAAATGAATCAAATGAATCAAATGAATCAAATGAATCAAATGAATCAAATGAATCAAATGAATCAAATGAATCAAATGAATCAAATGAATCAAATGAATCAAATGAATCTAATGAATCTAATGAATCAAATGAATCAAATGAATCAAATGAATCAAATGAATCAAATGAATCAAATGAATCAAATGAATCAAATGAATCAAATGAATCAAATGAATCAAATGAATCAAATGAATCAAATGAATCCAATGAATCCAATGAATCAAATGAATCAAATGAATCAAATGAATCAAATGAATCAAATGAATCAAATGAATCAAATGAATCAAATGAATCAAATGAATCAAATGAATCAAATGAATCAAATGAATCAAATGAATCAAATGAATCAAATGAATCAAATGAATCAAATGAATCAAATGAATCAAATGAATCAAATGAATCAAATGAATCAAATGAATCAAATGAATCAAATGAATCAAATAAATCAAATAAATCAAATAAATCAAATGAATCAAATGAATCAAATGAATCAAATGAATCAAATGAATCAAATGAATCAAATGAATCAAATGAATCACATGAATCACATGAATCACACGAATCACACGAATCATACGAATCACAAGAATCACACGAATCACACGAATCACACGAATCACACGAATCACACGAATCACACGAATCAAATGAATCAAATGAATCACACGAATCAAATGAATCAAATGAATCAAATGAATCAAATAAATCAAATAAATCAAATAAATCAAATGAATCAAATGAATCAAATGAATCAAATGAATCATATGAATCAAATGAATCAAATGAATCAAATGAATCAAATGAATCAAATGAATCAAATGAATCCAATGAATCGAATGAATCAAATGAATCAAATGAATCAAATGAATCAAATGAATCAAATGAATCAAATGAATCAAATGAATCAAATGAATCAAATGAATCAAATGAATCAAATGAATCAAATGAATCAAATGAATCAAATGAATCAAATGAATCAAATGAATCAAATGAATCAAATGAATCAAATGAATCAAATGAATCAAATGAATCAAATGAATCAAATGAATCAAATGAATCAAATGAATCAAATGAATCAAATGAATCAAATGAATCAAATGAATCAAATGAATCAAATGAATCAAATGAATCAAATGAATCAAATGAATCAAATGAATCAAATGAATCAAATGAATCAAATGAATCAAATGAATCAAATGAATCAAATGAATCAAATGAATCAAATGAATCAAATGAATCAAATGAATCAAATGAATCAAATGAATCAAATGAATCAAATGAATCAAATGAATCAAATGAATCAAATGAATCAAATGAATCAAATGAATCAAATGAATCAAATGAATCAAATGAATCAAATGAATCAAATGAATCAAATGAATCAAATGAATCAAATGAATCAAATGAATCAAATGAATCAAATGAATCAAATGAATCAAATGAATCAAATGAATCAAATGAATCAAATGAATCAAATGAATCAAATGAATCAAATGAATCAAATGAATCAAATGAATCAAATGAATCAAATGAATCAAATGAATCAAATGAATCAAATGAATCAAATGAATCAAATGAATCAAATGAATCACATGAATCACATGAATCACACGAATCACACGAATCACACGAATCAAATGAATCAAATGAATCAAATGAATCAAATGCATCAAATGAATCAAATGAATCAAATGAATCAAATGAACCAACTGAATCAAATGGATCAAATGAATCAAATGAATCAAATGAATCAAATGAATCAAATGAATCAAATGAATCAAATGAATCAAATGAATCAAATGAATCAAATGAATCACATGAATAAAATTAATCAAATGAATTAAATGAATCAAATTTATTTAATTCATCCAGTGTAGACCTGTGCGCCGCCGCGCCACGCCGCCGCCGCCGGTAAATTTTACCAAAAGCCGACGCCGAATGGTAAACCGGCGGCGCGCCGCTGACGCATTTTTCTCACGCCGACAATTCGCGAACTCGAAAATCATTGACTCATAATTTTATCTACAAATCTAGGAACATTGTCTATGGTCCAAATATACGACATTAACTGATTCATGATTTATCACATATTGATCTTTATTTGGTATTAGTGGTTGTGAATTAGATCACAAAATTAACAAATTCTTGATATTTTCTCGAAAATCATTACACGACATTCGGAATATAATTCATGGATCCATTCTTGCTTCGCAAACAATTATAAGAAACTCAGACTATTATTCATGGATTATTCGCTCTGCTCTTTGGTTTTGAAATTTCTATGTGAGCTATTGTGCACAATTGCTAGCAACCAGTCTCATAGGCGCGAGCATTAGATACAAGGAAACTACTAGGATCTGTAACCCTGGTATTCTTTTGCTAAGATTCAGTGTAATGTTTGAAATCAAATGAAACTGCACTGAGGAACAAAAATACATTACATTGCCACAATTCATGTCCGTGAAATAATTAAGAAGACTATAAGACACGTGACTCTGTGTAAAAAATCCGACGGTAAGCTCAAGACTAAAATATTACGATAACACGAAGAGAATTTACGAAAATCGTTGCACATCGTTCAATTCTTGACTTTTTTAGTCAATAAAGTTAATACAAATTAATGTATCATCAAGTTATCATAAACATATTAAACATATTCAGACACAACCACCGACTAAACATTTGAGTAGATTGCCATCTTTTTTGCGTGAACTTGTTTTGTGAAAACACAAAAAATATTTTCAATACGAGGTTTATTTATCATTGATTGACTAGTGGCCTATTTTGATTTTTTTTTCTCGAAGAATAGTTGGGCAGTGATCTTGACTTTTCGCGATGCTGGTGTACTGATGTGGCGATGCAGAGGGTAAGAGGCCCTTAACAAGGCCATTAAAAGCAGCAAGAGAGCGTGTTTCTTCAACCTGTGTGAGAGTGCCAATGCGAATCCGTGGGGTGACGCCTACAGAATCGTGATGGCCAAGACCAAAGGGGGCTCTTCACCCCTAGAACGGTCTCCGAACCGGTTGGTGACGATTGTCAAAGCACTCTTCCCGTCTCGAGCCACAAGCCCCTGGCCACCTGCACCAGGAGACAGTGCGAGCGCGGCCGAAATGGTGCCTCCGGTGACGAATGAAGAACTACTCGCAGTGGCTCGTTCACTAGCAATGAACAAAGTTCCAGGGCCGGATGGAGTTCCAAACAGCGCTCTCAAGGCAGCGATCATAGCGAACCTGAACATGTTCAGGCTAGCTATGCTGAGATGCCTTGACAAATACCGCTTCCGCGATAGATGGAAAAGGCAGAAATTGGTGCTGTTGCCGAAGCCCGGGAAGCCGCCAGGCGACCCATCGGCGTACAGACCAATCTGTCTGATCGACAAGACTGGCAAATTGCTTGAGAGGTTCATCCTCAACAGGCTAACCCCGTACTCAGAAGGTACGGACGGCCTGTCAAGAAACCAGTTTGGCTTTCGGGAGGGCAAGTCCACGGTGGACTCTATCAACTCAGTGATAAAGACTGCCGAGATAGCGATCCAACGAATAAGGAGAGGCATTCGATACTGTGCGTTAGTGACACTTGACGTGAAAAACGCATTCAACAGCGCAAGAAGGAATACCATCGCGCTCTCGCTACACCGGCTTAACCTACCGGTGGGTCTGTACCGGATCCTGGAAAGCTACTTCCAGAACCGCGTACTGTTATACTGTTCTGAGACTGAAATTCCCTCCTGGGGTCAAGATCGTCGACTTTGCCAAAGACGTAACCTTAGAGGTCTACGGGGAGTCAATCCCTGAGGTATAACTAACTGCAAAACACGCGATCAACACGGTGGAGGAATGGATGAGCGCAAGAACCCTGGAGCTCGCTCAGCATAAGACGGAGGTAGTTATCGTCAACAACCGCAAGTCGGCACAACATCCATGTTGGAGAAGTCGTGATCACCTCACAGCGGAGTCTGAATTCTCTCGGAGTCATTATAGACGATAAGCTGACCTTCGGCAGCCACGTCGACTATACATGCAAGAAAGCGTCGACTACTCTTGCGGCACTATCGAGGATGATATCCAACAGCTCATAGGTGTGCGCCAGTAGACGTAGGTTACTGGCAGGCGTTGCCGTATCTATCCGCAGGTACGGCGGCCCGTCATGATCAAGAGCACTGAGGGTAACCAGTTACCTATAGAAACTGGAGAGCACCTACCGCGTGATGTGCCTCAGAGTGATATCTGCTTACCGCACGGTATCACACGATGCATCCTGCGTGATAGCGAGCATGATGCCAGTCGGGCTGGTCATCCGGGAAGATGGGGAGTGCTTCGAACTACGTGGAAATAGAGGAGCCCGCGAGCGCACCAGGGTGACCTCGGTCGTCAGATAGCAGTGTGAGTGGGATAACTCCTCGAAAGGTAGGTGGACCCACCGGCTGATACCTAACATATCGAGCTGGGTGGGCAGACCCCATGGGGAAGTTCACTTCCATCTGACACAATTCCTGTCAGAAAAATAAAAAAATAGATCTGGTTGCAAGAATTACATTTTGTGCAATGTGTTCAACAGATTTACGTCGGTAGTACAGCGTGGGCGATGATTTTTTTAGAATTTTCTTCAAGTTGTAACGTCTGTTTGTATGTGCTGCGAAGTCTGTAACAAGAGAAACCGACAATTTGGGAAAGGAATTGTACTGCAGGATTTTTTTTAGGTACATTGGCGTCAATATTCGCCACGCCGACACACGCCGGCGCGCCGCCGCCGTTAGGGTCCAACGGCGTGACGCCGCCAACGCCGCCGCTGCCGGCCAAATATCTTGCTTACGCCGCCGCCGATTAAAAATGCATCGGCGCACACCTCTAATCCAGTGAATACAATGACTCAAATTAATGAAATAGATCAAGTGAATAAAAAGAATGGATGAACAAAATGACTAGAGTAAAAAATAAATGAAATGCATAAATAAAACAAACGAATCAAATAAACAAAATGAACTGAAGTGATAAAATGAATAAAAAGAAAATGAGCAGAATAAAATGCATTGAATAAAATGAAAAATTAAACAATGGTAAAAGGTTATAAATTAATATAAAGAAATAAATTGAATCAAATAAATTATTTGGATGAAATGATTAAAACTAAAAAAGTAGTCAGATTATTAAAATGAAGAAACTGAACAAAATGAATAAACTGGAAAAAATGAATAAAATGCATACAATGAAAACAATGAATAAAATGAGTAAAACGCACAAAAAGAATAAACTGATCAGAGTAATTCCAAAGAAAAAACCGAATAAAATAAGTAAAATAAACGCAAATGAACAAAACGAATAAAAAGATGCTGAATGAAATAATATATTAAAATGAAATAATCTTAAAACGACACCGAATTTAAATTTTTGAATAAAGAAAATGAATAAAACGGATTGTACAAATTTGAGAATCATTGCATCAGAAAGTTTTGAAATGTTTTTGAAAATCCCATTTTATGAGAAAAGGCTAATAAATATGCAATGGACTTTCTAGGGCTTCCATCTTTTTTTTGATTTTATTCTTTTTGTGTTCATGCTTCTTTACTTGACGGCGTCGTTTTAAGATTATCTGGTGTTTCTACTTTATTGTTGGACCTTAATTAGTTATCAGGAACCTGGAACGTTCAATTTGCTTTGGAATTCGAAGTTTACTTTTCGGTCACATATTCCCGAAAAAAGATTTATGTACAGAATAGAATTTACTGGTCCAGTATTTTAACGCGCAATTGAATATAGTAAAGTGAGACAAGGTCACATGTGCTTTCAAGCCCCTTGAACAGAGAACGACAGGGAGAATGCGATTTGTGAATGAGACAGGTAGATATTTAAAAGTTTTTATTTGCATTGAAGTAAATAGTGTGAAATGTCTAGGCTATGTCGATAGCATAAAAGCCGTGCATTCAGTTGATTGCAATGCAGTCTCTTTCCATTCATCCTTATAGCTTTCATATTGTTTCGTTCAGAATTCTCGTGCAGGAAATATGGATAAATAAGTCCTATACAGACCAATACTGTGAAAAAGAAATGGTTCAAACTACTCAGTATATCCAGATATGAACGACGATATGTTAGAAGACACATTGTAGTTGCATCCCCCATCGAGAGTAGGTACTTTGGTAGACTTCTCTTCCTGGATCTAATTTGTGGATATTTTTGTTCTTTGATCCATTATTTTTCACGAAAGTTCGTACCAATACAACGAATGTGCAGCTGATACAACTCATGGTTCATTCGCCTGCGCCACGTTCCGTCTTCCATCTGCACACCACCATAGATGGTACGCAACACCTTTCGTTCGAAAACTTCAAGGGCGCGTTGGTCCTCCATGAGCATAGTCCAGGTCTCGTGGCCGTAGAGGACCACCGATCTAGTCAGCGTCTTGTAGATAATCAACTTCGTGTTGCAGCGAATTTTGTTCGACCGGAGCGTCCTCCGGAGTCCAAAGAAGGCTCGATTTCTCGCCAAGATCCGTCTCTGAATTTCTCTGCTGTTATCATTGTCGTCGGTTACCAGTGAGCCCAAATACACGAATTCGTCGACCATCTCGATTTTGTCACCGTCAATCCAAACTCGGGTGGGAGGTTCACATTGTTGTCTTTAGAACCTCTTCCTCTCATGTATTTTGTCTTCGAAACGTTGATGGCAAGTTCAATCCTGCTGGCTTCAGCTTTCAGTCTTTGAGCATATGTTTCATTCAAAATTCAATAGAGATACGAATAGTTTAAATATCACACGTGGAATGTCTCTTTTGAAAATTTTCATCGTCAAACGTTCATATTACCCAGTTCAGCCAAATATATTTCTGATATAGCCATGAATTTCCTTAATTATAGTGTAGATACAGGCTTTGAATACAATTGAATTAAAGTTGAGTTGATGTAGCAACAGACAAAACATAGTTTTGTTTTCTCAAACCTTCGCAATTACAATTAATAAATATTTCAGATTGGCAGAAGATCTTATAACACAACTTAGAAATGGATACAGAAATAGCTAGATAGATGCGATAGAAGAGAGACAGAGAGAGAAATAGAGAGAGAGAGAGAGAGAGAGAGAGAGATAGAGAGAGAGAGAGAGAGAGAGAGAGAGAGAGAGAGAGAGAGAGAGAGAGAGAGAGAGAGACAGATGGGGGGGCGTGGGAGGAATGGCAAATGATGGTTAATGCAGTGACATTATTTTTATAGGTATATTATTATGATATAATGATTTCTTACATTCTTATCATAAATAATGTAAGTAGTAATTTTTGCGCCATAACCAGTATAACCTAAATCTTGCAAAAGAGCTAAATTTTCGCTAGATTTTTGGGCTTCAAACATACAGTTGCTTTCGGTGACGCCAAAAGTATAATTATATGAGAAATCTTTTATCTCACTACTAGGTGAATTACTTGTTGATCTGTGTATTGATATACCATCCAACATTTACCTCATGATTGAACGCAATGCCTAATCCAAGGAATAAATACTAGAACTCACTGTTTCTTTATCAACACATTATTTTGTCTTTGAAGTGAACTTGATTTTTGAGAAATAGTTAATTTACTATAAAGGTAATTCACAAAATGTTCTCAACATCGAATTCCTTGAATCACGTAGATGTGTTTTCATACCCCGATATTCAAAATCGGTTTAGTTTGCCCCTAAAACACCAGTAAAGCAATACTCTATGAAACAATCTCATTTTTAGTTAGTGGAAATTGGTAAGCAAGGAATAAAAATACAAAATGTTTAATATCTCCGCCGCTCGTGCACGGATTTTGACAATCTATAGCTTGTTAGAAAGGTATTTTTACAAGCTTTCTATATATGCGCAGTTAATATTGCATTGTTCGAAAGTTATTTGCAAAAAACTTGCTGTGTTTTGACAAAATCGCCCATATCTCAGAAAGTAAACAACATATCGAAAATCAAAAATAATAGTGTTAAATGGCAACGTTAGGCCTTTCATTTGAAACTAGTTTCATTAAGATCGGTTCAGCCATTGCTGAGATAATTACATGACATTTTGTACATACATACATACACACATACACACACACATATACAGACATTGTCTCAATTTGTCGAGCTGAGTCGATTGGTATGTGAGACTCGGCCCTCCGTGCCTTGGAAAAAGTTTTCAAAGTTTGAGCGAATCCTATGCATTTCTTTTGTAAGAAATGTAAAAACGTAAGGGCTTCAATGCTGATAGGTAAGACCGAAAAAGTAAACAATCGTCAAAGGGGCGATACTATAATTTTGTCAATTTCAATAGCAAAAACAAATTTTAATTTAATAATTTCAAACACTTTATGAAGTTTTGGGTTTTGATCACTGAATCATGCAATCTAGGATGTAAAAACGTTTTTAATCCACCTAACAGTGTAATGAGACATTTCTTATAACTCTTATCACTCTCTTCAGATATTACATCGTTTGAGAGCATTTAGAACTTGATGCTTCGCGATTTAAAATAAAATAGACATACAAACGATTTATTGCTAATGCTCTGTTAATAAAATATCTAAATTCCTCAATAAATGCATTGTGGTGGGAAAACTGAATTTTCCTAAATGGGTTATGTATATTGTACTGAGCCAAAAAATCGATTTTTTTTTGAATCGATTTGAAGTTTTTACTTTACTCAAATTTCCAACGTGACTGAGAACTACGAAATCAACGCTTTTTCTTGAAAAAAAGCGATACTAGCAGTGACACCATTCAAAGAAAATCAACAGTGAATATTTCCAGACTTGGTTTTATTTCCTATTTAAGAACTATTGTGTTTTTTGCATCCTAGATTGCATGATTCAGTGATCGAAACCCAAAACTTCATGAAGTATTTGAAATTATTAAATTAAAATTTGTGTTTGCTTTTGAAATTGACGAAATGATAGTATATATAGTATATAGTCCCTTTGGCGATTGTTTACTTTTTCGGTCCCACATATCAGCATTGAAGTATCGCCCTTACGTTTTTTTACAATATCAATTTTACAATTGGTGGGGGTTTGGTGAAAATCGATCTTACTGTCCAAACGGCATAATTCCGAAACCGTAATTTTTGAAGTTTTAAAATTATGCAGAATTATTTTTTCAGAAAATAGTAACAGAGTTGGTGTCTCTATCGAATTCGTTGAAACTTTATTGTAGTCATGAATATTAACCTGAGAAAATTCACCATAAATACTTCTTGGACCGTCAAAATTATTTTTTCAAATGCTGCACTGTTTAACGTTTGTAAAACTCATCGAAGATACTAAACCTCCGAAATTGGCGGTTTCAAAATAATGTTATCTTGACCTTAAATTACTATGCTATATTTCACCCTAAGGAGGAAAATTCGGTAAAAACCAAAATTTCTCACTAGGGTGAAAATTTGTTGGTAAAAACCAGTCTTTGTGCAGGAGGGCACAAATCCTTATTTCATACTATGTTGCGTTTCGGCTTCGCCTCTTCAGAAACCGACACTAACGTATTGTCGGAATAGATTAGCGCCGGCTTGACGCAAATCCCTTAAAACTAAAACACACTATGTGTTTCAATCAAACGACTGATCAAACGTGATGTCCCGTTCGAACAGAAGTTCTGTTTATGCCGATGAGACACAAGTGTACAAAGACTGGTTTTTACCAACAAATTTTCACCCTAGTGAGAAATTTTGGTTTTTACCGAATTTTCCTCCTTAGGGTGAAATATAGCATAGTGCTTTCGCATAGGCCTGCTAAGCCAAGACAAGTTTCGGCTTCACTTGTGTCTCATCGGCATAAACAGAACTTCTGTTCGAACGGGACATCACGTTTGATCAGTCGTTTGATTGAAACACATAGTGTGTTTTAGTTTTAAGGGATTTGCGTCAAGCCGGCGCTAATCTATTCCGACAATACGTTAGTGTCGGTTTCTGAAGAGGCGAAGCCGAAACGCAACATAGTACTTAAATTACTGTTTTTGAACATTTGACCTATACATATAATTGGTCATACAACAAAAATCAAATTCTCATCAAAATCGATCAGCACCTGCTAGAGTCGAATGGAAATCGTCATTTTTCATAAATTTCTCTCTACATTCGGAAAGTGTTATCCTAGTTATTAATCATATTACGTTTTCGTCTCAACTCGACGCATTCCCAAAATAAAAAAAAATCTGCTTTCTCATTTGTCCAGACTACGATTCCATGGCTGGTTATGTTCAATACAATGGTGGAAATGAATATTACATGTTCAGTACGATTTGCACATACATACAATGGATCGACAGCCATGATCTGGAGATACTATGTGATACTGAAACATCGCTTGAAACCAGCGGCGGATCATGGAGAAAGATCCGGGAGGTCCGGGTCCTGCCGAAAATTTTCAACTTGTTAAGAAATTTTAAACTAGTTTTAATTTTAAAGTAGCAACCCCTCACTGCATACTCCCTCCGGGCCGGTATGATTGACGATTTTTAGAGTGATTGCATAACCTTTCTATATGAGAAAGGCAAAAATGTACCAAAGTCCAAAAAACATCAATTTTTGTCAAACATTATTTTTTCGAGTTTACATCAAATCTCAATGTTTCATTTATAAAGTCATTTGGCATCAAAAATACAAATTTGACTTTGAAAATTTTTCATTTAAGTTTATATGGAAATTTGCTGTGTGATTGCACTCTTCAACTCGTAACTCGGGAACCGGAAGTCCAATCAATAAAAGTTCAATTGCAGCCGATGGGAAGGTTGTACCTCTCATTTGAAACTAACTTTGTGCAAATCGATCCAGCCATCTCTGATTAACAGAGGTAACATTTTTTCCACATACACACATACACACACATACATACACATTTTCCGATCTCGACGAACTGAGTCGAATGGCATATGACACTTGGCCCTCGCGGTCGGGATTAGATTGACGAATTTTAGAGTGAATGAGAAAGGCAAACACATTTTTAGCAAATGTTGAAAGTTATGCATTTTTTTGGTGAGCAGTTCTATGTTTCATAGACATTAAATCAATTTTAACTTCGCTTCCTATTAAATAAAGACCCTTATTACAGTACATCTCTACAAAAGCGAGCTCAATTTGAAAAGAAATCTGAGGATTATGGTTGAACTCTGGAATTTTCTATTGGAATGTTTTCAGGCAGGAATTTGATATTGATGCTATTAGATAACTGTGAAATCAAGACCAATAGATCAGTTACATATCAGGACCCTAGGGGCAGATCACTTGTGATGCATTTTTAGAAATCGTAATTAAATGCATTTATTTCCATCAAAATAGTAATTCATAATGTATTTTGCGTTGCGTGCAATGTTTTTGCGTTGCCTGCAATGTGGTTTGCGTTGCGTGTAAGACGTCAAAACCCTACAGAAAAACTAGCCCTACATTTAACAAAACGTCGAACAAAGTGGATCAGCGTAGGACGTTTGTTAAACAAACTTTTCTGCGAGGGAGTGCCAAGCTGATGCAAAAATGGAAATTAAATGCATTTTTTCTAATTTGATGCAAATTTGTTATACATTCTTAGAGTGATCTGCCCCTAGTCAGGACCCCATTCCGACAATTTATCAAAAGTCCTCATGATGTTTACAACAACAGGTTCTCAATGTACGGATCAGATAATTGTTATTGTGATATTGAATTAAATCAGTCAGCATCAATAAATTTTCAACTTCAATCCAATATTTTTTTTGGGTGTGGTGGGGAGAGGGGGGGGGGGGGGGTTGTATGGTGTAAACCCCAAAACCTTCTCTTGGCTACGCCGTTGCTTGGAGTTATTTTATTTCATTTTCAGATATGTTTCAGATCGATCCGATGTTCATAAGTTAGAAAAATTGCAGTCAGAAGGTTCGCACAAATGAACATTTTTGCACTGATAAGTTATCAAGTTCCTTCCAGACAACTTGGAAGTGTTCGGTGATTATTTCTAGCGGTTGAAGATAGAAAAATGAAATACAAAATTCGTTTTATGGAAATAATGTTTGGCTTATTTCAATGGATTATTACTATATTAAACAATAAATAGGCGACAAAGAGTAATCCACAAACAACAAGCCATAACTTTTTAAGTATTCAAAATAGATATATGATGTCTTCAGTAAAGTAAGTAAGTAAGAGCTACAAATTCGCTGAAGTTATTATTTCGATATAATCACTTCCAAGAAAATTTGTAAAAATATCTCACTCATAGGGGGATTAATCAGCAAAAGCACAATACCAGAAGAAAGGGCATATTGCCTCCATTAAATTCTCCGAAGATATTATTGACCTAAAATAAGCCGTTTTGGCGTTAATAATCGATTACATGTTTTTGGTCATATTTCTGGCAATGGGAAATGATAAAAATCTTTCGTCCGCATTTAATGTTAAATATCTCTTTTGATAATAGTCCAATTTCAACAATCTATAGCTTGTTCGAAAGGTATTCGTTAAGGCTGTCTAAAAACATATAAATTGTTAATCTATATTTCGGCAGATAATTTAAAAAAAACTGCAAAAAACGCCATTTTTACGCATTCAATCAATCATATCTTGGAAACTAAACATCAGAATCAAAAACAAATTAATAGCATTCTTACTGTTCTTTAGTTCTTTCATTTAAAATTGGTTTGGATAAGATCGGTTCAGCCATTGCTGAGAAACACGAATGAGAATTTGTCCGTTACATACACACACAGACACACACAGACATTGTCCCAAATCGTCGAGCTGAGTCGATTGGTATATAAGACTCGGCCCTCCGGGCCTCGGAAAAAATCTAGAAAGTTTGAGCGAATTCTATGCATTTCTTCTATAAGAAATATGAAAAACACAATAGTTCTTAAATAGAAAATAAAACCAAGTCTGGAAATATTCACTGTTGATTTTATTTTGAATGGTATCACTGCTAGTATCGCCCTTTTCAAGAAAAAGCGTTGATTTCTTAGTTCTCAGTCGCGTTGGAAATTTGAGTAAAGTATCAACTTCAAATCGATTCAAAAAAAATTTCGATTTTTTGGCTCAGGGCCTTTAGGAAAATTCAGTTTTCCCACCACAATTTAGATATTTTATTAACACAGCATTAACGATAATTCGTTGGTATGTCTATTTTATGGGCCATTTTTTCGCTTTCCCAATTTTTTGGTTTGAGATTTCTAGCACTGATGTTGTTCTATGCTGATTTGAGCGATTCTCTGAGTCCTGCCACTATCCCATGTAGTATGTGTTATCAAAAACATCGCGAAGCATCAAGTTCTAAATGTTCTCAAACGATATAATATCCGAAGAGAGTGATAAGAGTTATAGGAAATGTCTCTTCATACTGTTAGGTGGATTAAAAACGTTTTTATTACATACATCGATAAAGCTGATTTTCGTGATTGCAACAATTTTTTTTCCAACTCAGGAAACGTAAAAATAATATTAAAATTTAAAATAAAGAAATATGTTGACAGTTTGGATTTGACACTATCAGAAGCATTTGACATATCGAATTTCACGACAAATGATGCTCTGTCAGAAAAAAATTAAAGGGTTGTGTACAGGACACGACCACGGTGACATTAGAAATGTAGCTTTTTCATGAGCGCCCAAATGAATTTTATCTATCGCACATATTGACTCACGTTCTTGTTCACTCGCCTGTTTTCATATGTTACAATTTGCTATATACCCTCCCCATCAAAACATAATTTATTGAAGGTCTTTTTACGGTAATCTATTAATTAATCAAGTATCTCACTAGGTGATTGGCATTATTTGGCTGATCCATCTAGTAAAAATAGGCTGGTCTGTCCAGAAAATATATTCAAAAGTTCCATATTGAGAGCTGTGATGAGGAAACCCACGCACACCAACGGAAAAATGCAGATTCTCCATGAAATATGAAATTTCATTTTCCATTTAAATTTTCAATAATGTACTAATGAACTTAAGTAAACAATCTTAAGTTTAAGTATTTCTTGATCGATTAGTGGTGGAAAAAATTGATCTTGTGGATGGCTAGACAATGGTGAGAGAGGACGAGAATTTAGTATGCTTTCGATCTGAGCCACGGTTGTGGTCAATTCTTCTAGAGTAAAAGATCGGCTTCCAAGAATTCTGCGAAGGTGGAACTTGAAGGATTTTACTCCTGCTTCCCACAAGCCACCGTGATGGGGAGAGCGAGGAGGGATGAAGGGAAATGTTATCCCATTTTCCAGGCAGTAGCCGTTCCACCTTTCAGTGGAGAATTGTTGAAGATATTGCTGGCGCAGCTGCTTTAGTTCGCGATCCGCACCGACAAAGGCGGTTGCATTGTCGCAGAACAAGTTTACAACGCGACCGCGACGTGCGATGAACCGTTTCACCGCATTGATGCACGCGACGGACGTCAGATCGGTCACGACTTCGAGGTGTACCGCCTTCACCACCATACAGACGAACACGGCGACGTAAATCTTAACGTTTGCTCCTCTCCCAATTAACGGACGAACACCGAACGGCCCACAGTAGTCCATACCACTATTAGAAAACACTCGTGCAGGCGTGATTCGCACCGATGGTAGAGGTGCCATAAATTGTTCCGTTGGTTTCGGGTGCAGCGGAAACAAGTCACACATTGGCGAACAACCTTGCGAACTAGGTCCCGTCGTATAGTTGCAAGTAATAGAGTAGGTCCTCCATGCAGAGTTCTGAGGTGGAGCGAACGTGCAATCAACCAAGACAAATGATGTTTGGCTGGAAGCAAGATTGGTGCCCTTGTGTCAAAAGAGGCCGACAGCTTGACTAAGCGACCTCCGAGCCGTAACAGACCGATTTCATCCAAGAACGGATTGAGGGTCTTGAATGATGACTGTAGTTTTTTATCCTTGCTCGTTAAACACCGTTGTTTATTAGTGGATAAATGACGGATTTCTTCAGGAAACTCCGTTCCTTGTACTAAACGAATAAGTGATTTTAGCGAATGATCCACCTCAGGGGGCTGTAGAGGGCCCTCAATGCGATCTGCTTTCGGACGTCGAGCGTTATTACAAAACCGAAAACAGTAACTAACTACTCGTAGTAGCTTACCCAGGTCTGAATATCGGTCGATAATCGAGGGATCAACTTGTGCCGTCGTGAAAGTGATTACTTTACGAGCTTCTTCATTACGGATTTCCTGCTGGTCACGAGTAAGCGAGATGGTGTCATCCGGCCAATCTCTGACGGATTACACAAGGTACTCCGGACCATGCCACCAAAGAGGATCCTTCAATATTTCTGCTGGCAAAACACCGCCGGATATGCGGTCGGCTGGGTTTAACTTGGTCGGAACATGGCGCCAACAATCACCATGGGAGAGTTTTTGGATTTCTGCTATTCTGTTTGATACGAACACCTTCCATACGTTTGGCGGTGATCGGATCCAATGTAGGACTATGCTGGAGTCCGACCAGAACATTGCCTTTCCGGCGAACTTTGTGCTTCGCACCTGCGACATCAGCTGACAGCCCAATACAGCAGCGCATAGCTCCAATTTAGGCGTTGTGAGTCCACGTAACGGAGCTACTCGACTTTTAGCAATGATTAGCTGGCTGCTGTTGGACCCTGCTCCATCCGAAGGGACAACGTAAACGCACGCGCAGTAGCCGTTGTCCGAGGCGTCGCAGAAGCAGTGCATTGCGTAACCTTCGTCAGTGCTTGCTAGAACTCGTCGTGGTATCTTCAGTCTCGCTAATTCAGGAATTTCGCTCCGAAAACGAAGCCACCAATCACGTAGATTTTCAGGAAGTTCTTCATCCCACGGAATTTGAATAACCCAAAGCTTTTGAATAAAGATCTTCGCACTCATCACCACCGACCCGACTAGTCCCAGCGGGTCGAATAACTGCGCTAATTCGGAGGCCACCACCCTCTTTGTGACCTTGTTCAGCTGAGGAAGAGAGGGGATTTTGAAGCCAAATTCATCAGTCCCGTGGGACCACAAAAGCCCTAGCGTCTTCACTGCTCCAGAACCGAATATTTCAGCTTCCGATGATAACTCCTGCATATCGTCTGGCAAGTGTGCCAGAATCCGTGGATCGTTCGCGCTCCATTTTCTTAAATTGAAGCCAGCCAGCTTCAGAAGATCTGCTAGTTGCTTTCACGCTTCGATTGCTGTTAGTAAATCGTTTTCTCTGGATAACGCGTCGTCCATATAAAAGTCTTCCAGAACAATCTTGGCGCCAAGCGGAAATCTGTGCCCTTCGTCTTTCGCCAGTTGGTTTAGCACTCGAGTTGCGAGGAAGGGTGCACAAGAAGTCCCGTATGTCACTGTGGGAAGTTGGTATCGCTGGACTTGCTGCAACGAGCTAGATCGCCATAGTACTTGTAGAAACTTTCGGTCCAATGGGTGGATCCAGACTTGGCGAAACATTTTCTCTGCATCTGCCTTGAACACGAAACGAGGAATCCTCCAGCTGAGGACGATAGCGAGCAGAGGCGGCTGAACGATCGGTCCAACGGGTAATATATCGTTTAACGACAACTGGGAACTGCCTCTACAGGTTGCGTCAAAGACGACGCGCGTTTTTGTGGTGGAACTATCAGGGCGAAAGATGGCATGGTGTGGTAGGACAAACTGGGAATTTTCGACACGCGGGCTCAACTCCATGTGGCCTAGTGTTGCATACTCTTCCATAAAGTTCACATACGCGTTCTTAAAATGGCTGTTTAATTCAAATTTCCGCTCAATTGCCCAGAATCTACGTTGTGCCACCGCAAACGAATCGCCCAACATTGCAAGCATTTCCTCCCGTACCGGAAGTCGAACCATGTAACGACCATCCTTTGTCCTGGTCACATTCCTTCGGAAGTGCTCCTCACATGCTTCTTCCAACGGAGTCATCGCCTTATGACCGTCGAAATTTTCTGCTTCCCAAAAGCGTTGTAGCTTACTATCAAGGCAGGAAGTACTACTGATTACACAAATTGAAGGACTACGCGATGTATTGGATAGACGACCTGCAACAACGTACCCAAACGTTGCCCTTTGAAGCATCGGGTAGCCGGTAGAGAGATTGACCTTGTGTGCTTCCAATAGCGAATAGAATAATTCACCTCCGATTAGAATGTTGACCCCAGAGCTGATGTTGAATTTCGGGTCTGCGAGCGGGACATTGTGGGGAATATTCCAACCAGAAATATCGATATGCTTGCTTGGAAGCGTTACGACGAGGCATTCGAGAACGTAGTCTAAGCCTCCGAAACGAGACGAGATTTTAATCATAACCTTCGAGCGAATATGGACTACTCCTTGGCCAATACCACTTACTTCGGTACTGGTTCGTTCACGTTTTAGTTCCAGCTTTCGTGCTAAGGCTTCGGATATAAAGTTCGCTTGAGAACAGCTATCCAGAACTCCGCGGGCGTAGTGGTAATTTTTGTTGATATCCTTCACCTTTATCGCTACTGTGGACAGGAAGATTTCATCGCAGCGTGTGCTGGCGGTACTGCCTTGCGGGACAACACTTGAGGCCACAAGATGAGAATCCAATGCGGGACGGTTGCCGGACGATAGCGAAACGGACGGCTCAACCGGCGACGGGGATGGAGCAACGACAACCGAATACGAGTACGTGTTTACCGAACCGGACAGCTTAGACCCGACGAGTGGCGGCATCGAACGCGGAGGTGCTGAAGAAAACGATTGTCGTTCGATTACGGATGGATGCGACGTTTCTTGGTATTGCACTGAGGGAATTACTTCTGTAACGTTAGTGCGTGCACACAACGTACAGCAGCTTCTGCGCCACTCCTTGATCACGTTGACGTTGAACAAGCTAGCACCATGGGAGACGGTCGATTGTTAACCACGGTAGGTGGCGGTAGATGCAAAAGAGTGTGGTGTTTTCTAGAGCAGCTTCTACAGCTTCCACTGCTGCAGTTCTTCGCGACGTGTGATCCCTTCAGGCAGTTAAGACACAATCCATTTTTCTTCACCATTTCAAAGCGTTGTTTCACCTCCATTCCAATAAATTGATCGCATTCGAATAGAGGATACGCTTGTTTACAAAGCGGGCATTTGACTGTAACCTCAGTTGCTATGTAAGTGGAAATAGATTTGGGTTTTGTGGGTTTAGATTCGACGGTTTGCATCGGTGTTTGTAATAATTTAACCGATTGTAGAACGCGAGATGTTTTGCGTATAAATTCTACTACTGGTTGTAAGTAGGACGTACGTTCTCCTCGCAACTATTTTCCCATTCTCTCAAAGTAGCGGGATCTAGACGCTTGCTTAATGTTTCGACTAACACTGTATCCCACAAATCAGCTGGTGTATCCATTTTCGTTAGCATACCGACATGATGATCAAAATCATCAACAAGTTCATACAATAGTGATGAGGATGCTTTCTTCACTGAAACAATTGCGAAAAGTGAAGCGAAGTGATGCTTACGAAGAAAGTTAGGATTGTCAAATCGTTCACAAATCGATTTCCACGCGATCACATAATTGTCCGAATTGACCTCCATATTGGCTATGATACGAGCGGTATCTCCCTTGAGAGCCGCCTTCAGGTAGTGCATTTTCTGCACCGATGAGAGATGATTGCTTGTATGTATCATGGACCGAAAAATGTCCCGAAACAGAATCCAATTCGCTGGACTGCCAGCAAACTCTGGAATATTGATTTCTGGTAACCGCACAGAATGCGTCGGTTGCACCGGCCGAGGAGTAACCACCGCGCTGGAGGGATGTGGGTCTGCTGGTAGTTTGCTCATAAGAGACGCTTTCAGCTCAAAATACAAATTTTCGAACTGAATTCGCTGTTCCGACACAACGGGCTCCGCATCTTCATCGGTACCATCACCTACGACGACACCCTCTATAACCTCAATTTCATCCTGTACTCGGGCAAAGTCTGCCCACAAACGATCGAGAGAGTCAATTCTCACCTTCAAGTAGTGAATATGACCTTGCCTGAATTCATCGTTAAATAACTTGATACGTGCGGCAGAACCCAATATGGTCGCTCTTTGCCGTAGTAGTGTCTTCAATTGTGCTGCCGAGGCAGACCGAGAAGAGCGTCTTTTCATTTTACTAATATATTGGAAAAGGTTTACACCATCTGGTATCGATGACTTGGGTTGTTCTTGCCGTCGTTCCTTAGAAATCACGTCGTGCCCTTTGCATGGCAAAGGTATCAGATGGTCTACACTCATGACGAATTACAGTGCCGAGAAAGCTTTAGCAGAGACGATGCTGGATCGATCCACTCCAATGGCGATTTCACTGCGATGCTCAGGAACAAAGAAACCACGCTGACGACGACAATGACTACACTCGAGAACTTTCTGCAACGTCTTCTCGGGTTTCGGCACCAAATTTTGTAGGCGCAACTCCTCGTCGCGCACTAGCGGGTTTGACCTACGCCTTGTAGAGCTGGTAGCCACAAATTTGGTCCACAGATCGACTTCGGACAATGCGGACGGTACTGGGAACGCGGACTTATTCTTCGGCGAAATAGAACCCTTTTGTTCTGTGGCTGTGGATTTTCTTTTGTGGGATCGAGAAAAAATAGATCCTGCTCATATGACGATTGATTTAGAACTAACTTTTATTGTGCATTATTCGTTATCTGTTTCGTGTCGATTACTATCTCTCGTGAGTGTCTCTAACATGTATTGTGTATCATATTCAAATTAGTTGTGTGTAGTGTTTAACAATGTGTGGTTTTAATTTTATATGCAGTGCAACCAAATTTATTTTATTTTAGATTTTTATCAAATTATCTCCAACATTGCCCTTTTTGACTGGGACATAACAGAGGGAGTATGGAATGTCGCGCTCAAACCAATGCTGCGAAATTTCAAAATCAGTTGCTTATTTCTGCTTGTATTTACCGAAACCAAAATTCAGATTCACCGCCTCGCTCTTCCCAACTGACTGAAACTCTATGCAGAATGGAATGCTTGAGTGCAGAGGAAATATAAATTCCTTCACCAACCAAAGCATTTATATGTTTTTAGGTGGACAGTTTGAAGGCAGAAGCTGGCATCTTCTACATTTTCGAGCATAAGTGAACTGTATAATCTATATCTGGTGTACTTTTGCTCTCATGGGTAGAATAGAAACAAAATTCAGTTTGCTTCTGAAACATAGCAGGTCTGAACCTAAATGCGCTGTGTTGGGAGAACGAATGACGAGGGAAACGATCCAAACATTTCATTCATCGCGACGGGCATGAATTGAATTTTGTTTTCTTTCAAGTTCACGTAGGGATGTCAATTTTTTCAAGCTCGGGCTCAAACTGGTATTATTTACACGAAGCTATCCGACAGTTTTTATATAACAATCGATTAAGAAAAATTTCCTCGCCAGACCATCTTAGCATGAAACGTTTGCTGATGGTGGTGTAGCAAGAACTGCCTTTGTGTAAATCTGAAAAAGTTCATAGTGATCGAATTCCGATGAAAGACTTTCTGGCAGAGCTCTTCCTCCCAGACTCCCAGAACTTTTTTACTGTCAGACCCCAGAACTTTTTAACTGCCGAAAACGCTCGTCTTATATGGTTACCCTAAGTAATTTTATTTTAATTTTTTTTTTGTTTTTTTTTTTCATCTGACCTACGTGGTCTATCTGAAATATAGAATGAGGAAAAGCCCATTTGAAGAAAATCCATCGAGCACTCTCCAAATGCGCGTAAAAATCTCATTATATTTTCACATATACATATTAAACATATATCGCACATTACATTATTACATTACATTACACTGTGGTAAACTTAATAATACAAATAACTAATCAAAATCACTATCTAAATCACATCTAATGCACTAAGTAAGCCGTTTAAGCCAATTTTTATAAACATCACTTGATACAGAGAAGTCAAAACATTCATACACATTAAAAGACACTACAGTGTTCAATGTAAGGTGGCAGTTCTATCGGATTACGCCATGGCAGGGTTTTAAGAGCATATCGGAAAAACCTAGCTTGTATAGATTCAATTCTGGTAATCCAGACATTTGCGTACGGGCTTCCAGGATGGAGCGTACAAGAGAGAAGTACAATGCTCTGAGGCAGTATGGGTCAGTAAACTCTCTGGCTATTCTGATGATAAAACCAAGGCTCCGGTTGGCTTTCGCAATGGTGTGGGAATAGTGATCCCTAAACGTCAATTTAGAATCCAGCTGTACACCAAGGTCCCTGACAACTGACACTCTATCCAGTAGTTTCCCTGAGATAGTATAACACCACGAAATTGGATTTTTTTTCTGCGCGTGAAAGAAATTACTGAGCATTTGAATACACTGATAGTCAACCGGTTTCGAGTACACCAGTTACAAAATTCATCTAGTTGTCGCTGTAGTTCAATGCAGTCCAATTCAGATCGCACAATAAGAAACAGTTTAAGGTCATCTGCATAGATAAGTTTGCATCCTGGTGGAAGGAAATTACAAACGTCATTGAAGAACAAGGAGAACAGCAAGGCTCCAAGATTACTACCCTGGAGCACACCTGATAAATTTATGAAGTTATGTCACTCGACATTTCCTAGTTTGAGAGATAAGGTACAGCCAACAAGGTGTAGCGTTGTACATATAATATTTAAGAATTAAAATAAGCATTACCATGAAGTACCAAAAATATTGGAGAATAGCCCCTCGGCCATTCAGGCAGTACAACATAAAATACTGCTCATTTCTCTCGTTCTCTTCCAGAGAGTGAGTGGGGTGAACCTAAAAGCTGGGGCTCTGCGCTTCGAGAGCTCATGCGTGCACGCGCCTAGCAATCTCGTCGGTGGTTGGAATCTCATTTAGCGGGTGGTTGCGACGTCGGCGTCGCGCCCTTTGATTTGAGTTCGTACAGTGTATGCACATTGCAAGTACTTTGTCGCGGGAAACAAAAAGAGACAGCGAACTGAGGGCAAAGGTTGATTCTGACTTCGGGAAAAAGACAACCCGATTTGACCTGAACTTCTGAGGTTGAAAGTCAATGCCCTAGAAATGGTTTAAGGAGGTTTTGTATCGGGAATGAAAGGACGACTTCGGCACACAATTTGTGGTGGAAAACTATTGCACTTCGTGAAATAGTTAACCATTTCCGGTAACGAAGTTTCGAATAAACGCTTATTCTGAGGAAATCACAGTTTGTTGCGTTCACTTTGTTCTGGATCGTGGAAGAGGCAGGAGTTGTTCAAATAGTTGTGCCGCGATGTAGGACTTAAGGTAGCTTCTGACCCCACCATCCAGCTTCAAAGAACCCGGTAGTTCGATCCACGTGCCGGAAGAGCAGCGAGGCTGCTAGGCAGGGAAGCCATCAACGAGCCGTCAGCAATATAACGATGGGAGGAAAGCCAACTGAAGCATTGGCATCTTTGGTTTCAAATCGCCAACCGACCGTGAGCATCGCTTACGTTTCGCAGAGTATCGTCAGCATTCTGCTGAGCATCGTCAACGTTCCGGCCAGCAGCAGTTCCGGTCCCCGGAAACCGCCAACCACCACGCCTCACGTAAATCGATGTTGTAAGTACGTTCCATATTATTATTACATGCGCATGTTAGGGAACAGTACACAACACACGCTAAGACCCTAGGGCCACGAAATGTTAAAAGGGAATACGCACACAAAAACCACTAATGAATGAACACGGTACCGATTAGCTGCACAGGGTAGAGCACTAAATGAAAGCGACGAACCGAGCAGGAGATTATCCGAGACCGCAAAGGCGGTGATGAGAGTTAGCTAGGTTGAGAGAGTATGGGTTCGAATCCGGATGTGGAAAGTTTTTGAATTATTTTTTTTTGATGGAATAAACTTTGAAGTGAAATGAAGTCGATTTGAATATCCTAGCAAAGGTGTATTTTTAAGTGGTTCTGGTGAAGGTTTTCTCACGCTGTTCGGGTCGATAGTTTTTTTCTTTTTTTTGCGGGTTTGGTTGACCCTTATGTTTCAGCCTCCTCTCCCACCTCTGAAGCGAACAGCGCGAAGGATACACATATAATTGTGCCCGTGATGATAATTTAGCGGAATGCTCTTCTTGCCGACCGATGTTGTCTTGAAATTCTAGGTATGAAGTTTCTGGCGACTTTTTTGAATGTATTGGTGGCCTTCTGAAGCTGTTTGGGGAAAGTCGGATTGTTTTGGAACCGTTTCAGAAACAACCAAAACCCGCCTTTGGATAGGGTCTCTAGCTGGGCAAGCCACCAAGGTGAATGGTCTCCTAAGGGAGTGGCGCGAAAATCATTCACTAGTTAAATGAAGGTTCCGGTCCCGACTCCCCCAGATTACAATTGGCGCCCAACAAGATTTGGCACGTTTTATTTTTCTACAAATATTGTATATTTTTTTCGCTTTAAATAAATTTTTCTTGGGTTTTTTCATTCAATTCTTCCCCATGAATATTTCTTTTAGTTTGTAGTTGTAAATATACTTTTTAGAATTTAGCATAAGTTTATTTTTCTTCCCAATTTGATATTATATTGTTTACTGTGTGTGATGGTGATGTGATTCGTTGCGTTGAAATTAAACCCTCATTTATTCGTGATAAATAGTAATTTTCGCCGCTAAACTTTACCGGCGGATGTGTGAAAAAGTGTTCTCTCTGGTGAAATAGTTTGCTTGAAGAATCGACGGTTATCTACACAATCTGAAGTGAAAAACACATTTGTATTATCTGTTGGACCGGTAAAACAATAGCCAACCAGTGATTAGTTGTTTGGTTTGCTTCGTTAGCCCGTCTCGGGGCGGAGCAGAGAAGAGTGTGAAGCACCGATAGCGGTATCATGACCACTGTTCTATGCAGTGCGTGTGCGAATAAAATTTCATCAGTGAATGATCGTGTTTATTGTTTCGGCGGCTGCGATCATATCCTGCATGAAAAATGTTCCGATCTGAATACCGCCAGTGCAAGTGCCCTGAAAAGCAATAATGCATTACGATATGTTTGCTTTGACTGTCGTAAAAAACAGTCTTGCTTGAATGATGTGCTGAAAAAGTGTGGGGAACTGCAGAACGCGGTTTCTGAATTGCAGAAGGCACAACATGAGCTGACACACAAGTTAGTGAATGAGTGTGTGGGCAAAATCGAGAACAACATCAAGAAACAACTTTCGGACTTTCTCCAGCTTATGAAGCAATCGCTCGTGAATTTGAATACCAGTGAAAATACAAATACCCTGTCATACGCAAGTGTCGTTCAAGCTTGTGTGAGCGACCCAGCATCAAACAGAAAAAGGAAAAGTCCTATGATATCTGCTGGCGATTGTCCGGTGCATAAACAGTCCAATCCTAATGGCAGCGATATTTTGGAAATAGGCCAACTGCGGTCGGGTAAACGTCGATGTCTAACTGTTCCCCCTAGAAGTGATAAAGTTTCCAACGAGAACACCCCCAAGAGTGTACCCGTCCAGAACATTGCAGAAACACTCTCAGTGAAGTCCAATGCAATAGTAAAGCGAGAGCGAACAGTAGTCCTTATACCTACTGAGCACCAAGACGCGACTGTAACAAAGAAAGACATCCAAAGCAAGCTCGACCCTGTTATGTTGGGTGTTAAAGAAACCTTTTTCCGATCCAACGGTGAAGCAACGGTTAGATGCGATTCCCAAGAATCAGCGCTTAAACTGCTTAGTTCAGTAAAAGCAAATCTGTCTGGAAAGTACGATGCTGACGTTCAAAAAGCTCTGAAACCCAGAGTAAAAATTGCTGGTTTCACTGACGATATCACTGCGGAGAATTTCGTGGAAAAATTGGTAAAGCAAAACAATCTTTCGGAGTCTGCTAACCTAACGGTGATACGAGTTGTGCGAAACGGAAAACACACAGACAATCCTATGTCTGCTGTTCTTGAAACCGATGCCAAAACCTTCGAAGAACTGATAAAGCTGCAACGTGTCAACTTAGGTTGGATGCGCTGCAAGATTACTGAATGTGTCAACGTGTTTCGCTGCTTTCGGTGTTCTGAGTACGGCCATAAAGCTGAAGCATGCACGAAGCCCCCATGCTGTCCAATTTGTGCCGAAGGACACAAGTCTGAAGAATGTGTTTCAAACTTCCGAAAGTGCATAAACTGCCACAATGCCAATACTGCGAGAACTGATGCTGACCAAATACAAGTAGATCATGCCTCCTGGAGCTCTGAGTGTCCACTGTACCAAACTCGTCTTCGGCAGTCACGTCGAATCATTGACTACAACACCTAGCAATTAACACAACACCGTGAAACCGGTTTCGTTGTTCGTCAAATAATTCCTCCGGTCAAACGACAAATCAACCAGAGCAACCATATTTCTTTTGTGGCAGTGACGCCATCGGAGAATGAATCTTGGTTAGAACAACGAAGCAGCAACGATGGCGACCTCATCTGTCCAGATCCACAATTGCATCTTACCGACGGGTGCAATCAGCCCGATTCCTTCAACTACGTTCACCTGCTCTCCACGGAACTTGTGTGTTATGGCAGCGACATTTCCCGGTCAGGTAAAGCTAAGGAGGGTATATGTCCTCCCGAAGCTACTCAAGATACTGCGCACCTTAAATTAGATCCACAATTGCAGCTTGTCGACGGATGCAATCAGGCCGATTCCATCAACGACGTTCATCTGTTTTCTAAGGAACTTGTATGCTATGGCAGCGACCTTTCCCGGTCAGGTAAAGCTAAGGAGGGTATATGTCCTCCCGAAGCTACTCACGATACTGCGCACCTTAAATTAGATCCACAATTGCAGCTTGTCAACGGATGTAATCAGCCTGATTCCATCAACGACGTTCATCTGTTTTCTAAGGAATCTTTATGCTATGGCAGCGACCTTTCCCGGTCAGGTAAAGCTAAAGAGGGTATATGTCCTCCCGAAGCTACTCAAGATACTGCGCACCTTAAATTAGATCCACAATTGCAGCTTGTCGACGGAGGCAACCAGCCTGATTCCATCAACGACGTTCACCTGTTTTCTAAGGAACTTGTATGTTATGGCAGCGACCTTTCCCGGTCAGGTAAAGCTAAGGAGGGTATATGTCCTCCCGAAGCTACTCACGATACTGCGCACCTTAAATTAGATCCACAATTGCAGCTTGTCGACGGATGCAATCAGCCTGATTCCATCAACGACGTTCATCTGTTTTCTAAGGAACTTGTATGCTATGGCAGCGACCTTTCCCGGTCAGGTAAAGCTAAGGAGGGTATATGTCCTCCCGAAGCTACTCACGATACTGCGCACCTTAAATTAGATCCACAATTGCAGCTTGTCGACGGATGCAATCAGCCTGATTCCATCAACGACGTTCATCTGTTTTCTAAGGAACTTGTATGCTATGGCAGCGACCTGTCCCGGCCAGACCCACAATTGCAGCTTGCCGATGGGCACAATCAGCTAGAACCCATCACCGACGCCGATCGGCTTGCCACGGAACTTGGCAGCGACCCTTCCCGGTCAGATCTACAATTGCAGCTTACCAACGGACGTGATCAGCTTAATTCCGACGCCTGTATGTTGATAACAAAATCTGAAAGCAGAGACTACGATATGCTCCGGTCAGATAACAGCAGTCTAAAACAATTAGAGCAATTTGAAGTTCCTGCTTTTGTTTACACAGATAAATGCAATGAATGTATATGTTCTTCCGAAGTAGGACATACAGATGCTGCTCCCGCTGAAAATCCACCCCTATTACAGCCAGACGCCACCACCATCGCCGCTCGTCTTTCTACCGCTCAACCATCAGGACACTATCTGGAGGAACAACTTAGTATCTACTACCAGAACGTGAGAGGACTACGCACAAAAATTGACGAGTTGTTCGTCGCTGTTTCAGAGGCCGAATATGATGTCATTGTTCTAACCGAAACGTGGCTGAATGACCAAATCCATTCGATCCAGTTATTCGACCCAAGGTACACGGTTTACCGTAAAGATCGCGATCCAGACAGTACCGGAAAAAAACGTGGTGGTGGTGTGCTTATTGCAGTGTCCAACCGGCTTTCGTCCAAACATAAAACGGATAGTAACGATCTCGAACAACTATGGGTAGATATTCGCGGGCGCGATACTAATATTTGTGTGGGCGTAGTATACATTCCCCCTGATTCCGCAAGTGATATAGATATTATTCAGAAGCACATAGACTCAGCACTTGACATCGCAACTTCCATTCAACCCAACATGGCTCATCTACTGTTTGGTGACTATAATCAGTCAGGACTTCTTTGGAAGAGTACACCCTCCGATTATGCCTTTCCAGATCCTTCTGAATCTATCTTTTCGAGAGCGAGTATTGCCTTATTGGACGGAATGTCTATATTGAACATGCTGCAAATGTGTACCGTAAATAACAGACGAAGTCGAACCCTGGATCTCCTGTTCGTAAATGAAGAAGCTTCTATTAACTGCGCCGTTTCAGAAGCCCTTGAGCCATTAGTTGCCTGTGACGCATATCATCCTCCTCTTCTAGTAACACAGATTTGTCCCCAGTTGGTTATTTTTGACGAAATTCTGGATGTCAGGGAGTTCAACTTTTCGATGACTGATTTCTCTAGGCTTCAAAGTTCACTACAGGCAATTGATTGGGAGACTTTGTTAAATTCCGCGATCGATGTAGATGTTGCCGTAGAAAAACTTTCACTGGTCCTGAAACAGCTATTCAGAATAACAGTTCCCGCACCACGTCCCCGACCAAAACCGGCATGGTCCAATCGTCAGCTACGTAAGCTGAAAAGATTGCGAGCAGCTGCGCTTCGGCATTACACCAGCCGACGAAACCCCATTACAAAACGAGAGTTTATTCAAGCTAGCAACAGTTACAAGACATATAATCGGTTCCTCTATTCAAGACACGTAGCACAAACCCAATCAAACCTGAAACAAAATCCAAAGCAGTTTTGGTCTTTCGTTAACGGAAAACGCAAAGAAAATGGACTTCCTTCCAGTATGTTCCTTGCAAGTGAAACATTAAGCACTCCAAGCGGCATCTGTGACCTATTCGCTCAACATTTCTCGAGTGTGTTTAAAAAGGACTCGGCTAACTCCACTCAGGTGGAATATGGCCTTCAGAATGCGAACTATCGTGGCATAACCTCACTCTGCGCAGGATCAAAGTTATTTGAGATTTTAGTAGGAAACGTGCTGTTTCGTGAGACCAAAGCATACATATCGAAGGATCAACATGGCTTTTTTTCAGGCAGATCGACAACTACTAATCTAGCCCAATTCACTTCGCTCTGTATTAAACATATTGAAGTTGGATCTCAGGTCGATACTGTATACACGGATCTCAAGGCTGCATTCGATCGTGTAGATCACTCTCTTCTACTGGCAAAGATAAAGCGGCTGGGCGCTTCGTCAAATTTCATAGGGTGGCTTAAATCATATCTCGTAAATCGTTCTCTATCTGTAAAATTAGGAAATAGCGAGTCATACAGCTTCATTAACTTGTCGGGAGTGCCTCAAGGGAGCAATCTAGGACCGTTGCTTTTTTCGTTGTTCTTCAATGACGTTTGCTATGTTATACCTCCAGGGTGTAAACTTATATACGCTGATGATCTCAAACTATTTCTCATTGTGCGGTCAATAGAAAATGCTTTTTGTAATTGGTGTAGTCGCAACTTGCTGGCTCTCAGCGTGGCCAAATGTTCCATAATATCTTTTACTCGCAGAAAAAGATGGGTGGGTAATGTCTGCGACATAACCGGAGAGATGTAGAATACATAAGGAACACGTTCTTCAAATATGTTGATATTCATTGGAATTTTCGGACAAAAGGTGATTTGGGCGAGGAATATTTCAAATTATTCTTTACAAAAATGATGGTGGTCCTGACAAGGACCGTTTTTGTTGGCGTTGTTGGCCTTGGTGGGGAGATGCGCTGGCTTCGATTTTCGTTGGATGCTTCTGACTTCTTACTATTTCCGGGCTTAGCTGTTGTCCAGGAGGTGATTCTGACATGATTGGTGTAGGTGTAGGTCGTCAACCGGTTATAATTTTTCAAGCGTTGTTTACATTTGAAATTAAACCACTGGATCAATTAAAAAAAGTATTGGTCTGTGATATGAAAAGTACGAAATATATCTTCGGGTTTCTGCATTGACGTTTTTGACAAATACAAGATCAATGCATGTGCCTGCAAGTGTAGTTGCTTGTGATGGATCAGAGATCAAACGAAGCTTGAAACATTCATTCATAAAATAAACAAATTTCAAATTCTCTTGTTTTGAAACATCTATGTTGAAGTCGCCTGAAACGACCATTGGAACATTCTGATTTCTAGACTAAATATTCTACATTAAAAGATGGGTGGGTAATGTCTGCGACATAACTGGAGTGTCGTAACTACACTTGTGACGTTAATCCAAATCTAATGATATGCAACGAAATTACGTTTGCATGTGAAATTTTCAAATGATTCGTTATAATTATGGTTAAAAATTCTAATTGGGAATTCTTTTCCATCACCAACTATTTTTCTTTTTTTCGAATCTACAGCATTCTTTGAAAATATTGTTGAAATGTTATTGATGAAAAACTGAAAATGCGTTTGGCAACACTGCTCACTAAATGGATGGTGGGAAGACGCACATTCGTTTTGATTATGCTAGTATTAGTAGCAGGAAAGAATGAAAAGGAACATAGCCCGAAAACGAGCAAGCGAGAGAGCGATAGTAATTCGTATTCGCTCTACTAAACTAAAAAAAGATGGGTGGGTAATGTCTGTGACATAACCGGAGCATCGTGACTTCACTTCGAGACGTTAATTTAAATCTAATGATTTATGCAGTTAATCAAAGGAGGCTGCCAAAAAGTTCGAATAAAAGCACGCGACTAGTGTACTTTGCACGTTCTATATTTTATCAACACTAGAGAGAATCGAAAAAATAATTCAAAGTGTAATAGCAACATGCAATTGTGGCAACACTGGCCATGGGATGGTGGGGAACACGCACATTCGTTTAATTTATGATGTATTAGCAGCAGAAAGGAATGGAAAAGCAGTGCGCGAAAACGAGCGAGGATAATTTAAATTCTCTTTCTATCCACATATCGTATTTCTAACCTACTTGCTGAAAATTGTTAAACACCTCAAATGGATATTTCAGTTTAACTCTTATTAGAACACAATTAATTGGTCCTGAAAAGAACCGTTTATTGTTTTATTGCGGGAGCATAATTCAGACGCACTCCCCGCGACACGGTGAGCCAGTTTAATATATTTGGCCTGAAAGTTATGCGTTTGGTGCAGTATTTTGCATTCTCGAACAAACCAGGCGCACTATTTTGCATTCTCGAACCAGTAGGCATCGTTGGCTTCTCGGGGCATCATTACGACTGAGGTTTGTAAGCGTAGCTCGACTTTGCAGTCCTGTACAATCTCACGAACCAGACGCTGGAACGATAGCCTACAGATTAGTTGCCCTTTAGTTGGGGCGAAATTCTTGCAGGGCGACAGTTCCGATGAGTCACCAGTAGCTGGGGCACTGTTTCCGTCCATCGCCATTGCCAACTGCTTTCCTTCGGTGGACTGGCTGCTTGCTAGTGCTTGAACGAATACGAATGATGAGAAAAACCGACTGACCAATATTCATATATAAACACACGAGAAAGCACTACTATCGCTCTCTCGCTCGTTTTCGTTCCATTCCTGCGCCTTTCCTTTCCGTTCGGCTACCAATACTAGCATAACCAAAACGAATATTCTGTCTTTCCATCGCCTTCAATGTAGTGGCCAGTGCTAGCAAACTTGCATGTTCAGTTTTTCAATAACAACATTCAAACAATATTTTCAAAGAATGTTACAGATTTGAAAAGAAGGAAGGAAAATATTTTCACAAATTTAAATTCTTTTGTGTTATTTGTTAGCGCTGATAAAGGCTATTTAGTTTGCTACTAGCAAGGAGCTGCACAAACAAATCGATTTATGCAGTTAATCAACGGAGGCTGCCAAAAAGTTCGAATAAAAGCATGCGACTAGTGTACTTTGCACGTTCTATATTTTATCAATACTAGAGAGGATCGATAAAATAATTCAAAGTGTAATAGCAACATGCAATTGTGGCAACACTGGCCATGAGATGGTGGGGGAACATGCACATTCGTTTAAGTTATGATGGTATTAGCAGCAGAAAGGAATGGAAAAGCAGTGCACGAAAACGAGCGAGAGAGGATAATTTAAATTCTCTTTCTTTCGTTCCACACATCGTATTTCTTATATAGACGCTGGAACGATAGCCTACAGATTAGTTGCCCTTTAGTTGGGGCGAAATTCTTGCAGGGCGACAGTTCCGATGAGTCACCAGTAGCTGGGGCACTTTTTCGGACCGTCGTCATTGCCAACTGCTTTACTTCGGTGGACTGGCTTCTTGCTAGTACTTGAACGAATACGAATGAGAAAAACCGACCGACAGATATTTATATAATCGCGCTAATATGCACTACTATCGCTTTCTCGCTCGTTCTCGTGCCGTGCGTGAGCCTTTCCTTTCCGTCCGGCTTCTAATGGCCTAACCAAAGGAGTATGCCGTCTTTCCCCCACTAACTGCTCTCGTCAAGCAACCAAATACGAATAATCATAAAACAAACATGTAGTGGACCTATATATAAACTTTTCATTATTTTATTGTTCGGTTGGTCCACCATTTTGACGGCTCTGTGCGGGATGGGCTGAAAATTTTCACTTTTCCGAGTCGTTTTCGAAAGATTTTTCAAAACACAATTTTTTGTTATTAGTGCATGTTATACATACTTAAAATTTTAATACAGCATAGAGGAACATATTTTCAACAAATTGACCTAAAAATCAAATCATTCTGTTAAGTATGATAAAAGTTATTAACGTTCAAAATCTGACGCGGTGCCGCAGCCGATATTTTGAAACGGGACCCCTATATTGAAAGCTTAAATGTATTCTACATTAAAAATCCAATACTCTGGAGCTACAACATCTCAGGGGAATCGCTAGAGAGAATGACAGTTATCAGAGACCTCGGAGTACTCCTGGACTCACAACTGACATTCAGAAATAATTACTCTCATGTTATAGCACAGGCAAATAGAAACCTCGGCTTCATTATAAGAATCGCCAAAGAATTCACTGATCCATATTGTTTACGGGCACTCTATTTCTCACTAGTTCGATCTGTCCTGGAAGCTTCAGCACCCATTTGGTGTCCTTATACGAATATTTGGATCAACCGAATAGAAGCAGTGCAGGCAAGATTCCTCCGTTTTGCTCTTAGAACTCTCCCATGGCGTAACCCAGCAGAGGTACCACCGTACATCGATCGCTGTCGTCTGCTCGATATGGAAACCCTAGCGAAAAGGCGGAACACATTTAGAGCAGTATTTGTTGGGAAGATATTAACTGGTCAAATAGATGCTCCAGATATTCTCTCACAAATAAATATCTATGTGCCCCCTAGAAATCTCAGATCGCATAACTTCTTAAGACTGGAATTTCAGCGCACAGAGTATGGTCAGAACGAACCCATTAGGGCGATGTGTAATGTTTTTAATAGTGTTTATGACCATTTTGACTTTTCTGCATCTTGCGATGTTTTCAAAAATAGACTAAGAAGGTTGACTTAGATTTTAAGATTCCATTTTTGTAATATTTGTAATTTTTGTTCTTGCAATACTGTGTACTATGTGATTAAGTTTAATTGTAGTGTAAAATCATTGTAATCAACTGTGAAAAATTTGAAAAGATGATGGGTTTTTACGCCCATTTGAGGATTGCTTCTGAAGCATATCCTGAAATGGGCTTTTCCCATTCTAGAAACATTTCATGTAGACTAACACAGGTCAGATGAAAAATAAGAATAAATAAATAAATAAATTTACATTTTAAGTGGACAATTGAATGAGTACAATATTACCCCACACACTACATAGTTTTTCTTCACAACACACGTTATTTTAGTACAGCAGCTTCATCTTCATCTTCAAATTTGCTTATTAAATATTCTATATATTGTTGTATTATACAATTATTCGCTTCATTTTTCCAAAATAATACCACGGATGCTACTTTGATTTCCCTATTTGAAAATTTTAAGTTTGTTTCTGAGTGAAAAAAGCTGTAAATTATGGATAAATATCCAGTCGCAGAATATTTAGATTTGGAGGAGGCGGAGTATGAATTAATGATTAGGGGCAGAACAGATGAGACTGTTGGGTTGGATCTACCGGGGAAGCAAAATATCTCAGAAATTTGTTTAAATCAGATATGAAGGCGGGACGTAATTATCGTTCACCCTTAAATATCCTTGTGGAGATTCCACGAAATGCGGGGAAAACTGTAAAAATAAAGCGAATCATTGGAAAGAGTGGCGTTGACCCCAGAAGCGAGTCGAGACTGTTACATTATTATTACCGAGCGAAAAGATGCGTAGCGGATAGTGAAATAGAAAAAACGGCACGAAGGGGGTTGGTACGACAAATAGAAGAAGTGATGCGAGAGCATAAGATTGGTCCCCCGGCATCGCCGGTAAAGGAGCGGATCAATGGCCTAATCAACAAAATAAGGCAGGAAAATGCGTCGAATCCAATACAGCAAATGGAGGGTGCATATGCAGTTGCAGGATTAGTCGGTGCAGTAGCGGGTACGGCGGATAATCAAAGTAGATATGTTGGCACGATACCCAAAACTTCTCGAGTGAATAGCACAGACCTAGAAACAGAAAATGGCGAATTAAAACGGAAAGTAGCAGATCTTGAGCAGTTGATGAAAGAGTTGGTAGCGAGTTTGTCGGCCAGAGATAAATTAGACGAAACAGCAGAAAGGAAGCAGTGCACACCAGTAGAGCAAAACAGGAACAGACTGCCTAACCGAAAATCGAATGCAGTTAACCTGAACTTCTCCATTTCGGAAAACAGTTCTTCCGAAGCATATAACAGATCGAGACGTCAAAATAGGTTCCCTCGTCAAGGTACGCCATATCGTCAACGGAGTCGTCACTCTGGTTACGATACGGATTATTCCCCGCCTGATTAGCGAAGACAAAGTGGATCACTCACGCATTCGGGGGTAGGAAGACGAATAGGACGCCGAGGAATCGAGAGCAGAGAAGCTCACCGAGTGGAGAAATGGAAACTACGGTTCACAGGGGAGCCGCGAACAATTAGCGTCGAAAACTTTCTTTACAAACTTAAAAAGATCACTGAGCGTGAAGAGGCATCGGATATGCAACTATTGAGGGACATTCATTTGTTACTCGATGGCCCAGCATCGGATTGGTTTTTCACCTTCGTGGATGAATTCGAGGACTGATGGACGTTTGAAAAACTAATCAAATACCGCTTCGGTAATCCCAACCAGGATCAGGGCATCCGTCAGAAGATTCACGAAAGAAGGCAACAGCGGGGTGAGTCCTTCATCGCTTTTTGTAACGGAGATTGAAAAACTAAACAAAATGCTTTCCAAACCGCTGTCAAAAGGTCGGAAATTTGAAGTGATTTGGGACAATATGCGTCAATGCTACGGATCGAAAATCTCCATTATCGAAGTATTCGATTTGCAGCACCTACTAACGTTGAACTACCGTATCTATGCAGCGGACCCAACACTTCAAATGTCCTGGGAAGGGCACCCTCGACGAACGGTGAACCTTGTTGAAGCACAAGAGAGCGGCAGTGACGAATCAGCAACGATTAACACGCTCAGACCACTCCGTCAGCAGAAAGACAAGCCGAATGAGACTCATACTCATACTAATCCATTAGCACATCGCCCAACAAACACGTCCAGCACAGTAAGGGATCCAGCACAGGCTCCACCTGGAACTTGTTGTAATTGTCACCAACGATAATTGTCCCTCAAATGACACGGAAGCTTATTCTAGGTGCGGATTTCTGGGCAGACTTCGGAATACAACCAATGATAGACACCGGCAATGGTCCAGAAAGGATTGACGCACTACAGGTATCTGGAGATGCACCGATCTGTTTCTGCATCGAACCAACAGCCCTAGAACTACCCAAACTAAAGCATGAAGATGAAACCCTAGATTGTGCAGCTTTTGATATCCCCAAAGAACCAGTACCGGAAGACATAGAGACGGAACATGAGTTGACGACCGTTGAGCGACAGGAGTTGATAGATACGGTCAAACAGTTCGCGTTTACATCACCTAGCAAACTTGGTCGAACGAACCTCATTAAACATGAAATTGTTCTAAAACCAGAGGCCAAACCACGAAAACAACCCATCTACAAATGTTCTCCGTACATTCAACAAGATATCGATGCGGAGATCGAAAGGTACAAAGAACTCGATGCGATTGAAGAGTGCTACAGCGAGTGGAGAAACCCAATAGTGCCGGTCAGGAAAGCGAACGGCAAGATCCGTGTATGTCTTGATTCGAGACGAATAAATGCAATGACGGTTAAAGACTCATATCATATGCAGAACATGCAGGATATCTTTCACCGTCTAGAGCAGGCCAAATATTTTTCAATAATTGATCTCAAAGACGCATATTTTCAAATTCCTTTAGCAGACGAGAGCCGAAACCTAACCGCATTTAGAACTTCCAAGGGGCTGTACCGATTCAAAGTTTGTCCCTTCGGACTTACAAACATGCCCTTCACAATGTGTCGTCTTATGGACAAGGTCATTGGGTTTGATCTTCAGCCCAATGTCTTTGTATACTTGGACGACATTGTGATAGCCACACGTACCCTCAGCGAACATTTTCGCCTGTTGCGTTTAGTCGCCGAGCGATTGAAGATGGCGAACCTCACAATATCCTTAGAAAAATCCAGATTTTGTAGGAAGCAGGTGTGGTACTTGGGGTACCTGTTAACAGAGCATGGAGTAACCGTAGATTCGTCGCGAATACAACCGATTCTTGATTACGCTCGGCCAAAATCGGTGAAAGACATAAGACGCCTAATGGGTCTTGCTGGATTTTACCAGAGATTTATTCCAGCGTACAGCAAAATCACAGCACCGATAACGGACCTCTTAAAAAAGGACAAGAAAAAATTCTCTTGGTCGGAAGACGGGGAGACAGCGTTCAATGAGTTGAAAGCAGTTCTGACGTCATCGCCTATTTTAGCTAACCCTGATTTCTCCAAATCATTCGTTATTGAATCAGACGCTTCCGATAACGCGGTGGGAGCCGCTTTGGTACAGATCCAAGACGGGGAGTCTGGAATTATTAGCTATTTTAGTAAAAAGCTTAGCTCCACACAGCGAAAATACGCCGCAGTAGAAAAAGAGTGCTTGGGGGTACTGTTAGCGCTAGACCACTTCCGCCATTATGTGGAGGGAACACACGTTAAAATCGTGACGGATGCTAGAAGTTTACTTTGGCTGTTCAAGATCAGTGCGGACTCGGGTAATGCGAAGCTGATAAGATGGGCACTTCATATCCAGTCCTACGATATTGAATTGGAGTACCGTAAGGGGAAACAGAATGTGACCGCCGACTGTTTATCGCGATCGATAGCCCAAATTTCGGTAACACTACCAGACCCTGATTACGACGACTTGATGGTTAAAATTCAGACCGACCCAGTACAGTTCAGCGAATATCGCGAGATCGATGGGAACATTTTTAAATATTGCAAGCATCCCAGCCGGCAAACAGATCCGCGGTTTGTCTGGAAGCAGTTACCACCAGATGGGGAACGAGTCAGCATCATACAAAAGGAGCACGAAAAAGCGCACTTCGGAGTCGAGAAAACACTGTCTGCCATCAAAGAGCGATATGTGTGGCCAAGAATGAACGAGGAGGTCAGGAAGTTTTGCAGGGATATGTGAAATGCCAAACTAGCAAGGCAGGAAATATCAATGTCACACCTCCAATGGGTGCGCAGAATCTGGTTGAGTATTCATGGCAATTTGTCACCCTTGAATTTGTAGGGTCAATACCAGCCTCTGGGAAGAGTCGCAGTACATGCCTGTTGGTAGCAACAGATGTTTTCAGCAAATTTGTGCTGGTACAGCCGTTTAGAGAAGCAAAAGCTGAGCCGTTAGTCGAGTGTGTTGAAAACATGATTTTCCGATTGTTTGGAATACCGGAGATTATTCTGACCGACAACGGAACGCAGTTTTTGTCAAAATCCTTTAAGGAACTTCTGGCAACATACCACGTGAACCAATGGCTAACTCCTGCTTACCATCCCCAGGTAAATAATACGGAGAGGGTTAATCGTGTCATCACTACTGCTATTCGCGCGACATTAAAAAAGACCACAAACACTGGGCGAATGACATTCAGGAAATAGCCAATGCAATCCGTAACGCTGTGCACAACTCGACAAAATATAGCCCTATTTCGTTGTATTTGGGCGAAATCAGGTCTCAGGTGGTACGCTGTGATTCGGGACAATCAATGTGCTACGGATGGAAAAGAACCTGAAAACCGAAGTAAACTGTTCAAGGAAGTGAAAGAGAACTTAGCCGAAGCATACAAAAGGCATGCGAAAACGTACAATTTACGCTCTAACGCAAATTGTCCGCAATATGTTGCTGGGGAGAAAGTCGGACAAGGGAAAAGCCTTCTGCAAGAAATTAGCCCCAAAGTTTGAGCCGTGTGTGGTTAGAAAGGTCCTTGGTTCGCACACCTACGAGTTAGAGGATAATACAGGTAAACGAATCGGTGTCTTCTTTGCCAACCAGCTCAAGAAGCTGATCTCTTCTTTACCGACCACAGGCAAATAAAATCAAAAAAGTCAAGCTATGTATCTCTACGGAGAGACCAGAGAAAAATAAACAAAATACCTACGGGGATATACGGTTCACTTTGCAACCAAACATGTAAACCAACACTGGAAATGTGAAATGAGATGGTTAGCCTTTTACGGCCACCTGATAGTGGAATCTGTGATGACTCCAATGAAGAGTAGGACGATTCACTTTATCCTGAAACACGGCAAGGGCTATGACCTGTTAACAGTACTGGTATTAATCCCGGGAAGCATAAAGCGAGCCCTTGTGAAGATCGCGAAAAAGGAAGAGCAAAGAACACTATCAACCGGCAGAGGAGAACCTAACCATCGCACCAATGCGCCTTCCGTATTGCGACCGAGCAATCTTATTTCATATCATCTTGTATATATTTCCTGTAAATAGTAGCATAAGATTAGTAATTAGACCTTGAACTTCACAATACTTAACCTTATATTTTCTTCGAATGAGCTAAACGAGCTCAACAGAGCATCCAAAATGAATTCAAGGAGCTCCTGTGCAGTTCGGCCCATCTTTTCCTCCATATCGAAGAAATATAATTTAATCCAGTTTGATTTTTTTTCTTTCATTTGCATAAGTATTTTCCATTTTCCTTCAGTAGAGCTCAAAATCAATAGTCCGGTAGCATACTTCTCCACAGCAACATAAGTCATGGCGGTCATGCCAGAGTTGAAGTCGTACTTATCCTGCAAATAAAGAACCAACCTTCACATTTTCGAGTAAAGGAACGAAGTTTTTATACTATCCTCTGGACAGATCCGTAAAAGTAGTCCATATCTCGAGCTTCCAGTCCCAGTATTCGCACGATTCCACAAATATGTTTCCACAGTTTTCACTACACGAGTTAGACGATGAAAAACACTGACTGACAGATGGATGATTTTCCGTGAGGTTGGCAATAGAATGAATGGTGAGAGTGCAAGGGGTGTGTGAATGTTTTTTTTGTTGCTGTGTAATAATTTTCAAGAAATTCATATTTCGTAGTCGGATTTTTTCGACGGTTAGAGATAGTCTCTAGAAAATTAATTTCAGTCTCTCGACGATGAAAAAGTTTTTGCCTGGATACATTTCTGGGTATTTTTCTAATCGAGAGGCAGACCATTTTTTTAGTGATGAGCGTTGGACCTGGATTTCCAGAAATTGTTCTGGAGTAGGGAAAACGAGACTCACTAAGTTTTTGTGCCATCGTAAATGGACGATTAGTTGTTTTTAAAGGCCATTATCAAGAAACTCAGATTAGATCAGAGGCTGAGAATGGTCTAGTCTATTGGGATGAACGAGAAATGAATGAACGTGGATGCCAACTTCAACAACCCAAACGATACTCGCAACAGTCTTTCTGTTTTGACATGCTTATGCAAAAGATAGTATTTGATTCATACTTCGCGGGAAATAAGTAGCAAGGTGGATATGGGAAATGACTCGATTGGTTTTGCTGGAGACCGGAGTTGTAAAACGTTGATGGTCAGTAACAGAGTGGTTATTTGACCATATCTGGATGCAGAGAGGAGTCAATATATTGACGATGAAAACTTATGACCCCAAAACCCGAGAGGAGGGAGCCAAATATTACCCTTCGGAAATTTGATTGGTTCTTTGAATTAATGTTGCAGAGCCAATCAAATTTTCGAAAAATTAGCAGGGAATTATGTAGCGTTGTACATATAATATTTAAGAATTGAAATAAGCATTACCATGAAGTACCAAAAATATTGTAGAATAGCTCCTCGGCCATTCAGGCAGTACAACATAAAGTACTGCTCATTTCTCTCGTTCTCTTCCAGAGAGTGAGTGGGGTGAACCTAGAAGCTGGGGCTCTGCGCTTCGAGAGCTCATGCGTGCACGCGCCTAGCAATCTCGTCGGTGGTTGGAATCTCATTTAGTGGGTGGTTGCGACATCGGCGTCGCGCCCTTTGATTTGAGTACGTACAGTGTATGTACATTGCAAGTACTTTGTCGCGGGGAACAAAAAGAGACAGCGAACTGAGGGCAAAGGTTGTTTCTGACTTCGGGAAAAAGACAACCCGATTTGACCTGAACTTCTGAGGTTGAAAGTCAAAGCCCTAGAAATGGTTTAAGGAGGTTTTGTATCGGGAATGAAAGGACGACTTCGGCACAAAATTTGTGGTGGGAAACTATTGCACTTCGTGAAATAGTTAACCATTTCCGGTAACGAAGTTTCGAATAAACGCTTATTCTGAGGAAATCACAGTTTGTTGCGTTCACTTTGTTCTGGATCGTGGAAGAGGCAGGAGTTGTTCAAATAGTTGTGCCGCGATGTAGGACTTAAGGTAGCTTTTTTTAAAACAGCGTGAGATTCTTTTAATTAGTTTCACTAAGAAATTTCCCTTTTCCTGTGCAGAATTAGCTAGGCCGAAAAGTGAGTGCGCAAGTTCATACGCACGGTTTCGGAGTGCTTAAAAGAGATCGTTGGAGTAAGGTAAATTCCCCTATCTTTGGCTTTTTGTGTGCAGTGCGTATTCTCATACCAACCGAATATTGGCATTATTTTCCCATATAGGCAATTTGTGATCAAGATCCCGCCACACCGCATTCGTAGCCAGAGACGCTTCTGACCCCACCATCCAGCTTCAAAAAACCCGGTAGTTCGATCCACGTGCCGGAAGAGCAGCGAGGCTGCTAGTCAACGAGCCGTCAGCAATATAACAACGGGAGGAAAGCCAACTGAAGCATTGCCATCTTCGGTTTCAAAGCTAATCTTCAAATTGAAAACTAACAAAAGTGATATTGTAGCCGCTCTCGGGTCAGAGCTGAAAATAACAGTCGCGAGTGCTGTGGCTTGTGAAATGCAGAACCTGAGGGCAGAATTTAGATCGATTACCTCTGCTATTGAAAATTCGCAAGATTTCCTATCTACGAAATTTGATTCAATAGACCTTTCTCGTCAAAAAATTTTATATGCTGAACAGCTACGTTTTCATCGCTGGATCGATTCTGAATACTGTCACGTTAATTTGGTGTCTCTAACAATTGAAAAAATCAAAAATTCTTCGAACTGCCCATTTTACTCTGTATTCCCCTGACCTATTTTACCTCGATTCTCCATACTTTTACACCATTTGGATGAACTTCGTGTGGGGAATATGAAATAAAGTTACGGCGGGTAGCTTATAACAAAGTTCCAGTAGCCTACAGCTCGCCGGCATCTATTTTAATCTGGCTATTCGCCGTTTTGTTTACTGGGTATGAACTCCAAGAGTTCATTCCAATTTGTCAAAAACATTGTTTTGACGTAGATGAACCCCAAAACAGTGTTGCAGAATATACCGATTCATCGATATCTAAACCGATTTTTAATTTCAATACCAATAAAGTTACTAAAATACCGATTTCTTTTTTCTTACCAAAAAATAACGATTTTCATATAATACGATCAATTAATATTACGTATGGGCCTTTTTAGAAAATGTCCTCACATTTCCACATCAAATCATCCGGAAATTGATTCAGCAATCTGCCAGGTTACTATCAAAATTTCAAATGAAGCTCAACAACCGATTCTGAAATCGATTGAGCTCGGTAGGTTTAATTACATAACATTAGAATGATCTATTATTTAAAACCAATTATTTGCTGGTAACTTTTGGTTAGCATACATCTTCACACCGATAAATACCTATTTTTATTTAGAACTATACCGATATTAGATTTGTTCCAGTACCAGTAGAAAGTGGAAGTACTTCGGAGCAAACAGAGAGAAAATCGTTCCTATGTTCTCTTCTCTTTTTTCTTCTTCCGTTAGCAAGCTGGAGTAAAAAGTAAGCATTTTTTGCTTCTGTTGCTCCGGAGCAACTTCTGTGTACTAGAACAAACTTATACAAAACCATCTGACAACGCTGCTCTAAATTGGTAAATGCTCTTCAAACATCGATGACATCTTTTTTTTGTTTTTTTTTCCTGTTTTCTCCTAAGAGAAGAGAAGACAATCGCGTAGCCAATTTGATCCAGTCCTAACCTCAATATTAAACCAGCTTCTGATTGGTCGTTTTGCTAATCATGAGCGTTTATTATATTTACCAACGGGATGGAAATCAGTGCTGCTGAATCTATTTTGGCTACTTTTCATACACATCAACATTTCATGCAAATTGAAAAAAGTCATGAATGACGATATAGTTACGTATACTGACACGAATAAAAATTAAATTAAATTTTTAAATGCAGCTTATGCATTGTAAATTGTTGGTTGAGGTGCGATTTTTGAGGTACAATTATTTTCAGCAATTGCGAAAAGCATACAAAAGGAATCTGGCAACGATGAACGTTTGTTGTCTTTAGATTTACTGCAGGGCCCAGTCGGGAAAATTAAGAAGAGCAAGAAGCCTGTTGTCGTCTCTTCTCTTAGGTTTTCTCTACCTATCTGTTACACCGAGATAAAATAACTAATGAATTCCATAAGAATCACTTATGATTCGGCGCCACAAGTATCCCATAAGAAAATCATAAGTTTGACTTATGACTCAGGAAAAAATGGCCATCGAGTCACTTAGAATTTTCATAAGTCAAGAAAATGAAATTTTTAAGCCGTCTTTATACCTTTCATGCGATTGTGCTTAAATAAATCATCATGCTTGAGTATAAATTTAATATATGAGATGTTATGAAATGCATAGATATATCATATAGCTCTAGTTCGAGCAAATATTAACTCAGCATCATATTCATCATTTTATAACATATATTTTTTATTTAAACGAATTAATTTGCCTGAATAAGGAGCACTTGTCTTTAGTTATTTTTAAAAAGCTGCAAATGAATAGAAAAGAAGTCTTGATAGTTTGAGAAAATTCAATACATTTCTTATGAAAGTAATGTAAAATAACGAAGAATATTTACTTACATTTCATTTCCTCAAATTTGAAAAAAAATAAATTCGAATTTAAAACATTCACTTCCAAAAATGTTTCCTATTTCCATTGATTTCATATGGTAAAATTATGACATTTGCACAATAATACGATTATGAGCATCTTTACATACGTCTATAAATTCCATGGGGCAAACTTATGAAATGCATAAGCGTTCAATGAAATCAAAATTGTGTAGCTTCATAAGTTGCGACTTATGAAATTCTTAAGTAGATTTGCGTCAGTGCATGTATTTCATCCTGCCAAAGAATCCAAAAACATCAGCTGTCTCCCGTTTCCCGAGAGGTCGCCGACAAGTTTTGAAGAAAAAACTACAGTTTAACTTCACTAGGCACAATCATCAGAATGAGATGCAGGAAAATATTTTCATTTTACCGTTCAGTACGAGAAACATTTTACAAATGATAATCGTGTATGTACAAAAGGTACATATTTGTGCGGATCTGCGAATCCGGTTTTTGTGGAATAATTCAACCAAGGGCTATGATGTAGCAGCGTTGGAGAGTAAGTCCAATCATACGGCTTCATCTCACCCCGGCAGCAGATGAGCGCTGGCGAATGTTCTCAGCCACCTGGAGGAGGAGGTTCAGCGCGGAAGAAATGTTACCAGACATCGCCGATCTGGTGTCTGGACTTTTTTTGATAATTTCATAGAGATTGGGTGTGCAGATGGGCGGTTGGAATTCTGGGAGGGAACGACTGGTAACTTTAAGGTAAATTGTATGGAGTCACTTGTTTTTTATTACAACTATTGACGGACGTTTCATTGCAGGGTATATATGAAGCCGAAAACATCCACAACAATGGGGTAACTAACATAAAGCTCGCCGGTGACAAAGTGATAGTCGCACGGTTGAGTGGACGAATCGATTCTCTGAGACTAGAAACGTACACGCAAGGTTGTCAGATCGATTGGGGTTTACGTCTGCATATGGGCGAAGTAAGTCCTATGTTTCAAGCAATTTTTTAAGCTCACGCAGGGCGCAGAACAGATTTTATTTGTTATTTTAAAATACTGTATATTCTAAGTCATTTAATTTTCAGTCTGCCATAAGTATACCATCAAGTGCCTTAATTCTTATTCTTTTTTAGCCCATGTACGCACCGGTTCGGCAGGAAGCATTAGTTTATTTCAGCAATCCGTCCATAGCGTTGCCAGCTCAACATAACGCATCCGAGGAGGAGCTTCGATGTATTCTGGAGTTTCACCAGCAGGGTTACCGGTGACATGTTTGGAAGTGGCGGGCGGTACAGTCATGACTGGCAGCCAGGGCCACACTGTTAAAGTGTTCCGACTCGATAGCCACCTAAACGGCCATTTCGGTGATGTCACATGTATTTTCATAGACCAGTGGCAGGCCGAGATGGGCGCATCTGGTCGCCAGGATGGTGTGCTATGTGTGTGGGGCTTAAACTAGAACATGGTTACGAGAGTGTTCAGCAGGCCGTTGGTAAGGGAGTGGATAATTTGTATAGTGTCGATTGTTGATAACAGGGCCATTTAATGGCGCCGCAATTAAATATAGAAAATTCCTAAATACATTTTGATAATAAACAAGACTTCTATTTACATTGCTTTCAATCAGATAATTTATGTTAGAACTTGCTTTTCCTCTTCTATTTTCCCCCGTGGATGCTTTCGGTCACGGTAGAATCCTTAATTTTTCCTTTTCGTCTGCTACCATTACTTGACCTTTCGTGCAGCTTCTTGTGTCCCATCAAATGCCTACGTTCAACGAATCTTTTTCCACACTATTCACAGCCATGGAGTCGTTCGCCAACATGCCTGGGTCAAATGTGCTCTTCGAAGAAACTCCTGCCCGCAGAGGTCACATTTGTACGGGCGTTCGTTTGTATGGATTTGCATGTGCCGAGTCATGTGAGAATATTTTTTAAACCCGCCACCACAGACTTCACATCTGTATTCTCGATCTTTGCTGTGCATAAGTTTGTGCTGCGTAAGTTCTTTAGATTCAAGAAACTTTCTACCACAGATGTCGCAACTAAATATTTGATCCGCAAGATTCATATCGATGTAAACACGCTGGTGACGTTTCAAACTGCTGCTTTCTACGTAGCCTTTGCCACAGGTATCACACTTATACGGACGTTCGCCAGTATGCATGCGCATGTGGCGAGTGAGTTCAGCACTAGTTATGAATTCTTTGCCACAAATATCGCACTTGTGCGATCTCTCACCTGCATGGATAAGTCTGTGTCGCGTGAGACTACTGTTTTCGGTAAACTTCCTACTGCAGATATCGCAAATGTAAGCCTGATCTTTATGGGTAAGCCGGTGCTGATCCAATTGCTCAGAAGCGAAAAATTCTCTGCCACATATCCGACAACGGTGCCGTCGTTCGCCTGTATGTATCCGTTTGTGCCGGCTTAGATTTATACCCTTGGTGTATGCTTTACCGCAAATATCACAGGAGTACGGTCGCGTGCCGGCATGTACGCGCTTGTGAACTGCCAGCTGTCACACATTCCGCACTCATAGGTTGTTGTTTGCAGTACGGTGGCATGTGTGAAATTGTCACCTGGACTTGTTGACTGTGTTGTCTGTCTAAAAAGCATTCTTATATATTAAAATCTCCGAAAAACGGGTTATGATCTCAAAAAATCTAACTTATTTTCGAAGCATATTAATTTAATGAAGCGGAATAAGCATATCATAACAACTTACCGTTCACCTATCTCCACCTTACCGTCCTATCACATGTATTTTCATAGACCTGTAGCAGGCCGAGATGGGCGCATCTAGTTGCCATTGCCAGGATGGTGTGCTATGTGTGTGTGGGACACATTTAGGTTCACTAGTCGTATGGGACGACAATACTGGAGATGTAGCTCGGGAAGTCAGGCTTGACTGTTCCAATTCACAACTAAGTCCGAAGATTATGCTACCTACCAGTGGTTCGGTAATTTGTGCCTACGAAAATCAAATGTGAATCGTTCGTTTCCCACTTGTGGCGGCGGAAAAGTGGTTCGGTCCGGGGAATCGTAATGGGCCAGCTAAAGAAAACAAATGTACAGCAGCAGCCTCTGAACGAAGCCATTGCTAGCACGAGTCTTTGATTTGGAAGGATAGTTGCTGAGGACCATTCTCACAATAGTATAAAAGTTCTAAGTTCTAATCTCAAAAACAGACAACAATAAAATGTATTTCTTTCAGTGTTGATAATATCCATTACATGATCAAATGCGCTGATGGGTTAGGCTTTGGATTCGGCTATATTCCATCGTCATTGAAGCTAGATCATAGAATCATGTTAATTTGACAGACTGCAAGTGTTATTAGTAGCACAAACAGCTAGCAGGCCAGCGAGTATTGTTCTTTCTTCTTGGAACCAACCTGGTGATATTGATGTCAATGCTAAATTCGCTGTTACAGCTGTATGATCGCTATACTGTCCCATTTGTTATGGGATTCGCTATTAATATGGGACCGTTATGCTTAGAGCACCAGATTCTAAAAGCGACCAATTTTGGCCAATCACTGGAGACAAAATCTCTCGTAACAATTAATAATAAATTAAATTATTGCTGAGTAATTTTTGTTGTACATGAATAAAACATATCTATTTTCTCGTTACCTATGGCTAAATAACCATTAGAAAGGTTATGAGTTTATGTTGTCGCATTTTATAATCATTTATACTACTTTCAATCGATCGATTTTCAAGATACGACTCGCACTTTAACCACCCCTTCACCGCGCCATCAAAATATAAATAAGTCATACTCCTAATGAACTAATATTTATTAAAACATTTACTAAATAAAAACATAGACCTGATAGACCATGGTTTGCAAAAAAAAAACACCGAAGCACAGTGAGTTGGTGTTAAAACTCTATCTTTGATCCTAGTGCTGCAGGATTTTGCCAACATTTATACTATTTTTATTAAAAAAAAGTATCACGTGTACACTATGTATATGGACTTCTAAATTTGGTAATTGTTACGAATCACACTCGGCCTGGCCTTGGGTACAAGATAATAACTGCTTGATCTCTCACGAGCATGGTCCTGCCGGAGTGTTTGCCTTGCCCGATACCGGGGCAGCCTGTCCTAGCGAGGCTGCCTCTTGTGAATCGGAACCGCTGAACATTCCGATGAGGGTATGTCCAACGGTATTACCGACGGAGCCGATCGCTACACTACCAGCAGTAGCTGCGATTTGAGCAATTAATCCAAATGCCTGGTGGGGAGCTACCATTGGTGCAGCGACAGCCGAGTGTAACGCAGGCTGGACCATCGGCTAGCTCGATTCCGGCGAGGTGGAGCGGCTGCAATTGGTGCGGACCTATGAAGCGATGTATATAATTTCAAGGACATTTGCAACGCACTTACCAGAGATCATCAAAATGTTTCGTGGCTAACTTTCAGTAAAAAAAAAAAACAAAAGTTAAATTGATCGCAACAAATAAAATCGCTTTCTTCAACGAATCGTGGACAAGAAAAATCCAAATGCCAAATTTAACGGAACATTGCCTAATGACGTCAAATAAAAATGAAAGACTAGCGAGCTTGTTAATACAAGATATTCGCATTTAAAAGCGAACCAAATCAAGTTTCTCATACTGTAGTCGAGTACAAAAAAGTCTATGTAAACAAGCTCTGCGAACTGTCAAAAAAGTGAGGTTAAACGTCTCAAACAATGCCATTGTTCTGGGAGTCCCCTTCCTCTGTAATGAAAATACCGTTGAATTAGTTATCAAAATTGCTCATTGCATTGGTGCTAACCTAGACCGTTCTTCTGTGGTGTCTGCCGAAAGGTTGTCACCAGGTAAAAAAGCAACAAATAGTTTGGTTCCCATAAAAGTGGTTTTCACAGATAGGACCGTGAAGGAGATTTTGTTCACCAAAAAAAAGGAGTTTGGTAGACTGATCTCTACTTCGATCGACGATTCCCTGGTCATCAATGGCAAACCTACAAATGTTGCGATTCGCGATGAGTTAACCCCACTTTGCTTAGAACTATTGAACGAAATGCGCGAGCGTCAGGAGTTTCTCAACATTAAATATGTCTGGTCCGGACGAGGAGTTGTTCTTGCTAAGAAAAATGAAAAAGCAAAACCTGAAATAATTAGAAACCGGAATGATCTAAACCGCATAACTAGCCTATATCCAAATGGTTCTTCTGACGCTGCAGACTCGCTACCTGCGAATATTTCTCCATCACCCAAAAGAAAACGAACAAACAATATCCCGAGGGAATAGTGCTTCTTGCTTTTATAACATTTTGCTCTTTTACATATAATTTACATTTCATTTCAATGGCTTATATAGAAAATTTCTTTCACGATGATATAGACAGTTATAATGCGAGTGTTTCAATGAATAATAGTAAATCGCTGAATATTTTGCAATGGAATATAAGGGGTATGAATGAGCTTTGTAAATTTGATCAAATCTTGCAAACATTGGATCGTTGCAATAAATTAATTGATGTGCTTGTTATCGGGAAAACGTGGATCAAGTCGGGCAATGAAGATATCTTTAAAATTAGGGGCTATAATGGGATTTTTTCCTGTAGAGAACAATCGAACGGTGGAGTAGCTATCTACGTCAGGAAAAATATTTCTCATAGAGTAGTGCTGAACACTGTTGTTAACGGCTTTCATCATGCTCACATCGAACTCTGCATAATGCAACATTATTTCGATGTGCATTGTTTTTATCGCCCTCTATCTTACGATATTGGTCAATTCCTTGCCAAGCTTGAAAGTGTTCTTGCTTCCGCTTCAAATTCGCGCCCCTGTTTCATTGTAGGAGATCTCAATATACCGGTTAACCTATCGAATAACAATGTCGTCTCACGTTATAAAACTCTCCTGGAATCGTATGGTTTCATATGTACGAACACATTTCCGACTCGCCCAGCTAGTTCAAATATTCTTGATCACGTTGTTTGTAGACTGGAGGATGCTGCTCGCTTACGAAACGACACGGTTTACACCATAGTTAGTGATCACGTTCAAAGTATATCTTCATATAAACTTGCAGTAAAAAGAGAACCCGTTAATTTGACGAAATCAATAATCAATCATGTAAAACTCAATAGCGACTTCCAAAATTTCATAGAAAACATCGAGTTGATTGATGATGTAGATGTATGTCTTACAAATATCATCACAACCTACAATTCTTTACTTGCGGAAAACACTAGAACGGTCTCCAAAACTTTTAAATGTAAAGGCGTTTTTTGCCCCTGGATCAATTTCGATTTGTGGACACTGATTAAAATCAAAAGTAATTATCTGAAACGAGTAAAAAATAACTCCAATGATGAAAACCTCAAAGCTCTTCTGCAACACATAACTAAAAAAGTTAATGTAATGAAAAAGCGGTGCAAAAAGGCCTACTTTGAAAAACCTTCTATCCAACACAACTCATTCAAAACTTTGGAAAAATATTAATACCATTTTTGGTCGTTCAAAGTCGGATGTTCCCATCAGCCTAATTTCCAATGATATCAGAGTCACTGAGACTAAAGAAGTATGTAATGTTTTCAACGAATATTTCTCTAGTATTGGCAAAAATTTGTCTGACAATATTCCCACGAGTACCAACTCAAATCCTATTACAAATATACAACACGTCCAAGAAACAATCTTCTTGCGTCCTGCAACCATAAACGAAGTGATCCTTTTGATTAAAGGCCTCGAAAAAAATAACAGTTGTGGTCCTGATAAGATCCCCGCTAGTGTTCTTAAGAGTAACTGTACCACTTTTGCAAATATCCTAACCAAAGCTTTTAATTTAATCATTCAAACCGGCAGGTACCCAGACTGTTTAAAAATAGCCCGAGTAATTCCAATTTTCAAAGCTGGTGATCCAAACCAACCTTCCAACTATAGACCAATTTCAACATTGTGCGTTTTCAATAAAATTCTTGAGAAATTGCTCATCACTCGACTACTCGAGTTTTTGAACAAACACAACATAATTTACAACTACCAGTATGGGTTCAGACAGGGCTGCAGCACTTTAATTGCAATGACCGAACTGATTGACTTCATCATTAGTCAAATTGATAGCAAAAGAATTGTTGGTGCCCTTTTTCTGGACCTAAAAAAAGCATTCGATACTCTGGATCACTCAATCCTGCTTAAGAAGTTAGAATGCTATGGTATCAGGGGATTAGCAAATCATATTATTCGTAGCTATCTGTCGCATAGGAACCAATTCGTATCTATTGGAGACTCGTGTAGCTCTTATAGACCAATACAAATAGGAGTGCCCCAAGGCAGTAATATTGGGCCACTGTTATTTTTATTGTATATCAATGACCTAGGTAGACTCGGGTTAAAAGGGACTCCTCGTCTATTCGCGGATGACACCGCGTTGTTCTACACGAACAACAACTGCCTGGATATTGTACGCGACATTGAATCGGATTTAAAAACACTAACGACGTATTTCAACGAAAACCTTCTTTCCTTGAACCTATCAAAAACTAAATATATGCTGTTTCGTTCATCTAGAAGAGCTATAGGCGTGCATCCAGACCCAAGAATGGGACAGTCTGTAATTCAGGAAACTAACTGCTTCAAATATTTAGGACTTCACTTAGACCCCAGACTATCCTGGATTGAGCATATAACATCTATAGAGAGAAAAGTTGTGGGGCTATGCGTAAAGTATGCTCTTTTGTTCCCCAGCATGTACTTCTAAAATTTTATTATGCGCACATCCACTCATTGCTGAACTACCTTGTATCTGTGTGGGGCCGTACCAGTATTTCGAATCTGAAAAAGCTACAAACGCGTCAAAACAGATGTCTTAAAATTATTTATAAAAAACCATTTATGTACCCTACTATTTTGTTATACAATAATAATGCCCATAACATTTTACCTTTGCTTGGGTTGACTAACTACCAAACAATAATGTACATCCACAATGCTTTGCATAATACTATTGCTCATAATAATCTAGAATTTACGACAGGAATTCGAGCTCACAGCGCCAGACAAGCCAATCATTTATTTTACTCCAGAGTATCCACGAACCTTGGTCAAAGACGCATTTCTTTCATCGGACCTAAGTTATTCAACCAGCTTCCTACGGATTTAAAGCAAATAACATGTCGCACTCGTTTCCAAGCAAAATTGAAACTAATTTTAAAAAATAAAATAGGAGAATTTTTAATATAAACTTCGTTCACCACCAATCGAGCTTATTCCTTTAGCTATAATTGGTTAACATTTTTTAAATAAAAACAATTGATAAATGCATTTTTTATAGCAATAAGTAATAAATAAATTTTAATTATTATGAGCTTCCTGCAAAGCTACGATGGGACCCTTAAAAGGATTCTTTTCCGCTGGGTACTCGCCGTAGCTTCTTGTCAAATTTTGTGTTTTGTCGATCTCGTATTGTTTTTTTTTTGTTCTCAGCGTTTCCGCGATTCGTAACTTTGTTTTGTTGTGCTGACCTTTTTTTGTACGCTGAGAACTGATGTGTCCACTACCAGGGGGCTCCGTTTGTGAGCTTTTTGGTGTGGGGGTAAGAGGCGGGCTATTAAAAAAAAAAAGAAAAAAGCGCCAACCGACCGTGAGCATCGCTTACGTTTCGCAGAGTATCGTCAGCATTCTGCTGAGCATCTTCAACGTTCCGGCCAGCATCAGTTCCGGTCCCCGGAAACCGCCAACCACCACGCCTCACGTAAATCGATGTTGTAAGTACGTTCCATATTATTATTACATGCGCATGTTAGGGAACAGTACACAACACACGATAAGTCCCTAGGGCCACGAAATATTAAAAGGGAATACGCACACAAAAACCACTAATGAATGAACACGGTACCGATTAGCTGCACAGGGTAGAGCACTAAATGAAAGCGACGAACCGAGCAGGAGATTAGCCGAGACTGCAAAGGCGGTGATGAGAGTTAGCTAGGTTGAAAGAGCATGTGTTCGAATCCGGATGTGGAAAGTTTTTGAATTATTTTTTTTGTTGGAATAAACTTTGAAGTGAGATGAAGTCGATTTGAATATCCTAGCAAAGGTGTATTTTTTAGTGGTTCTGGTGAAGGTTTTCTCACGCTGTTCGGGTCGATAGTTTTTTCCTTTTTTTTGCGGGTTGGGTTGACCCTTATGTTTCAGCCTCCTCTCCCACCTCTGAAGCGAACAGCGCGAAGGATACACATATAATTGTGCCCGTGATGATAATTTAGCGGAATGCTCTTCTTGCCGACCGATGTTGTCTTGAAATTCTAGGTATGAAGTTTCTGGCGACTTTTTTGAATGTATTGGTGGCCTTCTGAAGTTGTTTGGGGAAAGTCGGATTGTTTTGGAACCGTTTCAGAAACAACCAAAACCCGACTTTGGATAGGGTCTCTAGCTGGGCAAGCCACCAAGGTGAATGGTCTCCTAAGGGAGTGGCGCGAAAATCATTCACTAGTTAAATGAACGTTCCGGTCCCGACTCCCCCAGATTACAAAGGTATGATTTAAGCCACTTAGTGAAGTTGAGTGAGGCAACCAAATCTTTCTATCTTTGCCAGTAGGAGCGAGTGATCAACACGATCGAACGCTGCTTTGAGATCTGTCTAAATAGTGTCCAATAATAGCGATATTGTCGCATAGTTGGAACTTTGCTGATGCCATTCAAAATTAATATTTATGACGAATATCACTATAATTGGAAAAAAAACTAGTCGGTAAGTTTATAATGTTCAGATTATGCATCTACCAGTTATATAAAATGAGGGACTACACAATCGATCAATGGTTTGTAATGCTTAAAAGGCGTTTATATTTACTCGTACTTTATTTGTTATTTAGTATGCATTATATATAGTTTACACTCCTCATATGTAAACATAATTACATGCATTTCTTTATATTTCAATCTCAATACTCACCACAAGTTACTTCCAAAATGCGCCATATTTGTTTACAATGCTCGTTTGGAACCGTTGTTTTGGATTCGATTGGAACTTTCGGCTTCAGTCTTCGCGCATCTCTACACTGAAAAAAATCCAAACGTGAATTCTATTTGCTTCAAACCACTTAAAATCCATATGAAGAAGAAATGCTAATGTTATTACGCGTACGCATACCTTTTATGTGTCAACTTTATAAACTACTAGCTAATACCCATCGCGCGTTGCTGCTACTTTTCACGAAATAGGAGGAAACCACAATTTGTTCCGAAGCGCCATCTTGCGGGCAGATAATCCCCAACCAATAGCACACAAACACACTCCATAACAAATGCCTACTATGTACAAATTTTTACGGCAATCGGTTAAGCCGTTTGGGAGTCTATTAATCATATACATACAAACTTTGATAGATAGATAGATACATGTTTGCACACAGATAAGTTATATATGCGTATTGTTATAGAATCGGGTTTTATATGCCTTATAGTTATGAAATGTGAACGTAAGATTATAAATACACACATTAGGTTTATTTGCCAGCAAATAGTGTCTATCTGCCTCCGCCTAATCTATGCGTAAAATCAATAGGCATAACGTTTAATTTTTTTTGAGTGTATACAATCATCTCTGGCTTGTATCATTCGTTTACGAACGGTCTATCGAGAAGCAAGTGTTTTTCCAGTCCGTCAGTGTTAGATAAAGAATCGTACTAATTCCCGTTCAAGGTTATCTTGCACATTCTCTACCTCTCGAGGTTTTAGACTTTTTTCTTCTTTTGTGCGTGTGTTAACCGTTAGGCCGTCCTCAGCCTTTTGTTCGCGTAGTGAGGATTGAACAATAGCCAGCTATATAAGCTGGACTGGTTCGTCGTGGGAAACAAATTTACAGATAAGTGAAATCTACCTCTTTTGACACATTTACGGCTTATTCCCGTCTGCGCGGGTGCTAACCCCGTGCGTCGACGGTGTCGATGGCTCCCTCTCCGGACGGCCAAATGGAGGTCGGATCGACTCCCAAGGCTCTCCCCCGACCCAAACAATATCCAGAGCTCTCGACCGGTCCCTTTGTGGTCTTCTTTCGGTTCAAAACAAAATCGCTAAATCTATTACAGATTTCAAAAGACCTAACGGAACGGTTCTTGGCTGTGACCGAAATAAGAAAGGTTCGCTCAGACAGGGTAAAGGTCGTGTTGGCTAATTCAAATCAAGCAAACGATATTGCTTGCTGCGAGCACTTTACGAAGGACTATTACGTGTATATTCCAGCTGTAAAAGTACAGTCTGAAGGCGTTGTCACCGATGAGAGCTTGACATGCGAGGATCTGCTGGAGTACGGGGTTTGCCGTTTTAGAGACCGCTTACTTCAGCCAGTGAAAATACTAGAGTGCAAGCGTTTGCACTCAGTAGTAGTTGCGGGGGATGGTTCAAAAACGTACCCCCAATCAAACTCTTATCGGGTGACCTTCGCTGGTACCGCTTTGCCAAATTACGTCCTCTTGCACAGGGTTCGTCTGCCTGTGCGTCTGTTTGTGCCGCGGGTCATGAATTGCACAAGGTGTAAACAATAGGGTCACACAGCCACCCATTGTAGCAGTAAGTCCCGCTGTGGAAAATGCGGTGAGAATCATGTGGATGATTCGTGCAGTAAGAACGCTGAGAAGTGTCCTTACTGTGCAGAGATTCTGCATGATATCTCGGCATGTCCCGCGTACAAACTACGCGGGGATAAACTAAAACGTTCCCTTGCGGGACGATCCGAACGTTCTTTCGCAGAAATGCTAAAGAAAGCTACGCCACCAACCTCAACAAACTCAATGCTCACTTGCCTCCTAACGAGGGCGAGACTGATGACCCACAAGAGGGAACATCTACTAGGGTGCCTAGAAGTTATAGGAAGAGGAGGAACATTTCCTCTCCTAAAGTTCCTTGTAAAGGCCAGAAGGTGTCCCTAGACGGGGCTCCGAAAGTGACATCTCTTGGAAGTGTTGCAACCAAGCCGAAGCAAGTAGCTCCTGGTCTCGGAGGATTAAACTCAGAGAAGGAGTTCCCAGCACTTCCCGGAAAATCAAAAATCCCAAGTGTTCCTCTGTTTCAGTTCGAGAATAATCGCGGCACTGGAATTATCAAACTCGGACATTGTGGACTGGATAATAAAAACTTTCAATATAACTGATCCTATTAAAAGTCTTATGTTAGCTTTTCTCCCTATAGTAAGAACATTTTTGAAGCAGTTGACTGCGAAATGGCCCCTCCTTTCAGCGATTGTATCCTTTGATGGCTAACTCATCAAACGAGGTCACGGATTTGATCACTGTTTTACAGTGGAGTTGCAGAAGTATCATCCCGAAAATCTATTCCTTCAAAATTTTAATAAATAGATTGAGTTGCGATGCATTTGCATTATGTGAAACTTGGTTAACTTCAGATATAGATCTCAACTTCCACGATTTTAATATTATTCGCCTGGATCGAGACACCCCCTATGGAGAAGTGCTTTTGGGGATCAAAAAGCGCTTTTACTTCTACAGAATTAACCTTCCCTCGATAACAGGTATTGAAGTTGTCGCTTTTCAAGTAACAACAAAAGGCAAAGATCTTTGCATAGCTTCCATATATATTCCCCCCCAACACCGCGATTGGGCACCGACATGACATCATAGAATCCCTGCCTGCACCGCGACTTGTTTTAGGAGACTTTAGCTATCACGGTACGGAATGGGGTTGCCTTTATGATGATAACCGTTCTTCTTTAATTCACAATATTTGCGACAACTTCAATATGACAATTCTAAACACGGGTGAAATGACACGGATCCCTCCCCCACCAGCGCGCCCAAGTGCATTAGATTTATCGCTTTGCTCGACCTCGCTACAGTTAGATTGCGCGTGGAAGGTAATCCCTGATCCCCACGGTAGCGACCATCTGCCGATCGTAGTCTCGATCACCAACAGCTCAAGGAATCAATCAATATTTCGTATGACCTCACACGAAATATCGATTGGAAGAGCTATGCTGCCGCGATATCCGACAACATCGAATCTACCCAAGAACTTCCTCTGGAGGAAGAGTACAGCTTTTTGGCTGGCTTGATTCTCGACAGTGCGAATCAAGCTCAGTCTAAGCCAGTATGCGGCGCGAACATACAAAATCGTTCTCCCAATCCCTGGCGGGATAAAGAGTTCTCAGACGTGTACGCGGAGAAGGCCGCCGCGTTTAAGACCTTCCGGAATGACGGGCTACCAGCTAGTTTTCGACAGTACGCGACGTTAGACAAGCGAATGAAGAGTTTGATGAAAGCCAAGAAACGCGGTTATTGGCGCCGGTTCGTCGACGGATTAACGAGGGAAACATCGATGAGCACTCTTTGGGAAACAGCCCGACGTATGCGAAACCGAAACAGTACTAATGAGAGCGTGGAATATTCAAACCGTTGGATATTCGATTTCGCCAAGAAAGTTTGTCCGGATTCCGCCCCGGCACAGAAGATCTACCGCGCCGCGTCCCCTCACGATAACGCGAACGAAACACCTCTTTCGATGGTGGAGTTCTCACTTGCTCTCTTGTCGTGTAACAATAAAGCTCCAGGGCCAGACAGAATCAAATTCAACTTGTTGAAGAATCTGCCAAGAGACGCTTGTTGTACTTATTTAATAAGTTTCTTGAGGCTAACATTGTCCCACACGATTGGAGGCAAGTGAAGGTCATCGCCATCCAAAAACCAGGAAAACCAGCTTCCGACCACAATTCGTATCGACTGATCGCAATGCTATCCTGTATTCGGAAGTTGTTCGAGAAAATGATCCTATCCCGCCTCGACAATTGGGTCGAAGCAAATGGCTTACTGTCAGATACACAATTTGGTTTTCGCAAAGGCAAAGGGACGAACGATTGTGTTGCGTTGCTCTCAACCGAAATTCAAATGGCCTATGCTAGCAAAGAGCAAATGGCATCTGTGTTCCTAGATATTAAGGGGGCTTTTGATTCAGTTTCGATCAACATTCTTTCAGAGAAGCTGCACCAGCATGGTCTTTCAGCGACTTTAAACAACTTTTTACTAAACCTGTTGTCGAAAAACAAATGAATTTTCCGCATGGTGACTTATCGACATCACGATTTAGCTACATGGGCCTTCCCCAGGGCTCATGTCTAAGCCCCCTGTTATACAATTTCTATGTCATCGACATTGATGAATGTCTTGACAATTCCTGCACGTTAAGGCAACTTGCAGACGATGGCGTGGTGGCTGTTACGGGACCCAAAGCTGTCGATCTACAAGGACTATTACAGAATACCTTAGAGAATTTGTCTGCTTGGTCTATTAAGCTGGGTATCGAATTATCTACGGAGAAAACTGAGCTAGTTGTATTTTCTAGGAAGCGTGAACCAGCACAACTACAGCTTCTATTAATGGGTCAAACTATCGCTCAGGTCTTCACAGTAAAATATCTAGGGATCTGGTTCGACTCGAAAGGTACTTGGGGATGCCATATTCGGTATCTGAAACAGAAATGCCAACAAAGGATCAACTTTCTTCGTACAATAACCGGAACATGGTGGGGTGCCCACCCAGGAGACCTAATTAGGTTGTATCAAACAACGATACTGTAGGAAATGGAATACGGACGCTTCTGCTTTCGATCCGCCGCGAACATACATTTCATCAAACTCGAAAGAATTCAGTATCGTTGTTTGCGTATCGCATTAGGGTGCATGCAGTCAGCCCATACGATGAGTCTCGAAGTGCTGTCGGGCGTTCTTCCGTTGAAAAATCGATTTTGGGAACTCTCATATCGATTGCTCATTCGATGCGATATCTTGAACCCGGTGGTGATTGAAAATTTCGAAAGACTTGTTGAGCTCAATTCTCAGACCCGTTTTATGTCCCTGTACTTCGACTACATGGCGCAAAAAACAATCCTAACCGTGTGCATTTCATAAATACTTCTGAATCTACTGTTTTCTTCGACAAATCCATGAAAGACGAGATTAGTGGAATTCCGGACCACATACGCCCACAAGTGGTTCCAAACATTTTTATAATAAATTCCGAGAAGTCGACTGTTCTAAGATGTTTTATACTGACGGATCAAACCTCGAAGGGTCCACAGGCTTCGGTATTTTCAATCAAAAGTTCACCGCCTCCTACAAACTCAGTGACCCCGCTTCAGTTTACGCCGCAGAACTAGCTGCTATTCAATATACCCTTGGAGTCATTGACATATTACCCGCAGACCATTACTTCATCGTCTCGGATAGTCTGAGTTCTATCGACGCTATTCGCTCGATGAAACATGGAAAGCACTCCTCGTATTTTTTGGGGAAAATAAGGGAGCTACTGAATGCTTTATCTGACAAATCTTTCAAGATTACCTTGGTGTCCCTTCTCATTGCTCCATTCCGGGCAATGAGAAGGCGGACTCCTTAGCTAAGGCGGGTGCCCTTGAAGGTGACGTTTTTGAAAGACCAATTTGCTTCCACGAATTTTTCAGTTTTACTCATCAGAGAACCCTCGGAAGTTGGCAAACCTCGTGGAGCAATGGGGAGCTAGGAAGGTGGCTACATTCGATAGTCCCTAAGGTATCGACGAAACCTTGGTTCAAGGGGATGGATGTGGGTCGTGACTTCATTCGTGTGATGTCCCGACTCATGGCAAACCATTATACGCTGGATGCACATCTCCGGCGTATTGGGCTCGTGGAAAGTGGTATCTGCGCTTGTGGCGACGGCTATCACGATATCGAGCACATTGTCTGGGCGTGCACCGAGTACAGTTTCGCCAGGTCTCGGCTTATTTCCTATCATTCTCAGAAACGCTCTCTTCCACCTGTACCATACACCCACGAAGGTTTGATGGGACTCCAAGGCGATACAAAAAATCTCTGTCGAATGAGCCAACAAACTCGGGACCTACAGTACGAACATCACATGCGCAACTCGAACTCTTTCCGATCTGGATCTGAGCCGTCTGGAGAAACCCCTGCCGACTCGAGGAAGAACACCCGGACTTCCTGTACATAATTCTTCTTGATGAAGGCCATCCGAGTCTACATCCTATGCCGTTAATCTCCCGATGCCTGCAACTGAAAGTTAATAACATTCTTCCCTGCCATCTTTGTTCACTCTCCCTCCCCTTAATCCTATACCCAGAAGTATCACCCCTTACCCCCCCCCCCCCCCTTTCTGTCTCTTCTAGTTCTAACTATTATTTTATATAATCCCATTTAAAAATCCCAACTCCACTACCACAAAAATAACTCTAATTAATCTCCCCGAATCTTTACAAAATTAAATCACGCTCTCTAGTTATTCCTAGTTTTAAGATAGTTTTAAAAATTGTCCCCCTTAGTTAAAAATTGTTTGCTTCAATAATCTTCCTGCTAAAAATGTGAAGCCATATTGCCATAAAAACTAAATTACCCCCCTAATCTTACGAAAATTATATTATAAAATCTCTGGCTTGTAGGATAAGAATATGCTTTTTCATTTAAATTTAAGTACTTTTGAGTAATATGTCTCATTCTTGTGTTGCAATTTTTTCGTGGTAAAATGGTAACGACCATCAACTCCGTTTACCCAAATATACACTGATGCAAAAATGTGCATAGTTAGCATACTTTCTATTCCCGTCTCTTTACTGCTGCTGATTTTTATGCATTTTCTAGCATATACTTCTAGTAAGCATTCAATGAGTGGATATACCGAATATGTCCAATGCATAAAATTTACAGCAAAGGAACGAGAGGTAGATAGAAAAGTATGCTATCGTTGCATAAATAAAATTCTGCGTGTACTTTATTCAACGAGAACCCAAAATTAAGATAAAAGAACTCAAATTTAGACAGTTCTTCGTATGCGTATCCAGCTTTTTACGTGCCATAATGGCGGTCTAAATTGTTCAGTTCGTAATACGTTTAATATACTTTTTTGACAATAATCGTTTACGTCAACCGCCCAGTGAGATTAAGTCATCATACATTAGTCCAATGCGCTGGATGTTTATTCAATGAACGCCCGACATCTTCAACTGGGCGTTGCTGTAAAGCTGTACTCTGAGAAATTCATATGTCCAATTTACGTGAAATATCATGTAACTGATAAGATTTTATAAAAACTTCAAGTGTTACGTGAAGTTAGTAACATTGACCTTCATAACACGTCACGTTCACTTCTCATTTTGGTTGCCTTTTCCGCATGTTTCGGCTGTTATAAAGTTATGGGGTCTGGCAGGCAGAACTTCGACAGTAAAAAAGTTCTGGGAGTCTGGGAGGAAGAGCTCTTCCAGAAAGTCTTTCATCGGAATTCGATCACCAAGAACTTTTTCGGATTTACACAATGGCAGTTCTTGCTACACCACCATCAACAAACGTTTCATGAGATGGTCTGTGCACGACCGGCGACGAGTTTTCAGTGCTAAAAACACGACATTGACGTAAATCAGAATCACCAGCGATCCCATCTAGCTTCCCTGCGCTATGCCTGGTAATCTCCAATGACAACCTTATCTCTCGATTGGAGATCTGCAAAACTTACCGTTGTTACCATAAAATTTCTCCGTTTGATCGATTGTTATATGAAAACCGACGGATAGCTTGGTGTAATTAATATCAGTTTGAGCCCGAGCTTGAAAAAAATGACATTCCTGCGTGAACTTGAAAGAAAACAAAATTCAATTCATGCCCGTCGCAATGAATGAAATGTTTGGTTCGTTTCCCTCTTCATTCGTTCTCCCGACACAGCGCATTCCAGTTTGGACATGTTCGGTTTCAGAAGCAAACTGAATTTTATTTCCATTCTACCTATGAGAGGGATTATTGAGCAAAAGTGTACCCACGGTGTTCCTAAAACCGTTATTAACTAAAAAAAATGACCATAAATTTGTCATACGGCATTCGAAAGATACAGTATCCAAGCATCTTCTCAGTGAATTTCAAAATGATCCATCGAGGGATTCGAGAGAAATTGCAATTTGAAGTTTTATGAAACGTTTCATAAGGCTACCAGCGAACACCCACGGGTTTGGTCCTATCTCTACAAACAATTTTTTTTGTCTACTTATTTAGTACATGGCATTCGAAAGATATAGTAATCAAGTATCATATCTCCTGCAAGTTTGAAAATATTTCATTGACGGAATCGAAATTTATAACGGTTTGGATGTGGTATGCGGTCATAGATGGGTTTTCTACCAGACTTCAAGCGTGAATCCATGTTTGTCAATTGACTATTTAAATCGTTTATACGTGACGCGGTTTTCAAAGGAAAACCTTACCATTTTATAACATAAATATAATGTACAAAAGGTGTTATTTATATGGTGCACTGAAAAAAGATGAAAATAGGGTTGTCTACCAAATGTTAAACATAATGTGTAAATTAAAAAAAAATGAATAAAAGTTGGAAGGTTTACTTCAAAAGGCCATATCTCAATGGTTTGTTGACCAATTCTAATTATTTTTTCATTATTGAACAGGTAGACGTTTCATTGCTAATTTTCATTGTCTACATCAATAAATAGACAATATAATAGAGCTCAACTATAGGTATTATCACTATTTAGTGAATACCTTTATATTAAAAAAGACGACCTATCAATTTCTATACATTAGTTGAATGCAACGAACGCAAACTACAAATCATGGAAAAATAAAACCATAAATTTAAAAAATATGAAGGTATTTGCTGATTCAGATCAATTTATGTTATGATACGGTTTTTGATGGAAATTTTGTAGAATCGTGATTCGCTGGTTGGGTTGACAGATGTTAACACTGGTCAAAGGGGATGTTATTAGTACAAGTTCATCTGCTCATATCTCTAACTATTGTCAGTTTTATTGTCGAATTGAACTTATCATGTAAATTTGACATTCAGATGTTTATACAGCAATAGCAAACAACTAGTATATAAAAATGAATATTCCGCTATTTTTAAAACAAAAATATTCACTAAATAATGATAATACATATAGTTGAGATCAATTATATTGTCTATTCATTGATAAAGATGACTCTATTTTATATTCTTCTTAATGAAAATTAACGATGAAACGTCTACATGTTCAATAATGAAAAAATAATTAGAATCGGTCAACAAACCATTGAGATATGGCCTTTTGAAGTAAACATTCCAACTTTTATCCATTTTTTTTTATTTACACATTATATTTAACGTTTGGTGCACAACCCTATTTTCATATTTTTTCAGTGCACCATATAAATAACACCTTTTGTACATTATATTTATTTAATTAAATGGTAAGGTTTTCCTTTAAAAACCGCGACACGTATAAACGATCAAAATAGTCAATGGACAAACATGGATTCACGCTTGAAGTCTGGTAGAAAAAAATCCATCTATGACCGCATACCACATCCAAACCGTTATAAATTTCGATTCCGTCAATGAAATATTTTCAAACTTCCAGGGGATATACATGATTACTATATCTTTCGAATGCCATGTATTAAATAAGTAGACAAATATTTTTTTGTTTATAGAGATAGGACCAAACTCGTGGGTGTTTGCTGGTAGCCTTATGAAACGTGTCATAAAACTTCAAATTGCAATTTCTCTCGAATCCCTCGATGGATCATTTTGAAATTCACTGAGAAGATGCTTGGATACTGTATCTTTCGAATGCCGTATGACAAATTTATGGTCATTTTTTTAGTTAATAACGGTTTTAGGAACACCGTGCACCAGATATAGGTTATGCAGTTCACTTATGCTCGAAAATGTAGACATATGCCTGCTCATCGCCTCCCTCATTCATTGTATTGAATTTTGGTTTCAGTAAATACACGCAGAAATAAGTAACTGATTTTGAAGTTTCGCAGCATACTCCCTGTTATGTAGGATGCTAGACTCGGCGGTTAGTCGCTGTTCAGCGTCCAGGTGTGAAGACATGTTAATCGTCCATTAGCTATTTCATTTATTTGACACGCCTCAATGCATTACCTCAGCCGTGAATCATTTAATATTTTCAATGTGTAAATAAAAATAAATAAATCGAATTTTATTGTATATCCATCGGATCTTGTGTAGGCGATTTATTACTTTGCGTAAAGATCTTATTTCTTGTTGAAGATCTATTTACTTCATTGCCTCTTGTTGCTTGTGGATCACTTAGTCCGCTTTCTCTCGGTTTATCGTTTTCTTTCTATACTCGCTGTTAATGTTGTATGGGCTTTCACGATTACCTGGTTTGAGTTGTTTGTGGGGCCCACGGGTCACGATCGCTTATCCATGTTCTTTGTTATTTACTTTATTTTCGGTGGTGGTGGCAGTTGATTGGGAAGTAGTAGGCGCATCACAATGATCGTTCACGTTGTGCGTAGGTTCTATTGTTCCAGTATTCGTTGGTGCCTGAGCTGCAACTCCGGTGGTTTATGATTTAGTTGATGTTGATGAAGAGCTGTGTGACGGGTATGCTTGGAGTTGATATTGCTTCGTTAGAGGTTTGTGTACATGGTTTCTCGTAGTGTGTCTTCTTGTGTAACAGAGCAGCGCTCGTAGGGATCTGGCCTCCATACGTGCATAACGTGATTTGAGATTTGGTCACGCGTTTTGCTTTGAATTGAAAGTTCACATATGAAGAAGTAAGTTCCTTCACTCGCATTCTCACGAAACGAACACCGTTGGAAATACCTAGAAAAATTTTCTCCAGGTTTCAAATTTAAATGATTCCACCGTTACGTATTCCGACATGATGGTTGTGATAAATTTATTAATAGTACCCAGGTGTGCATCATTGTCAATATAAACGTGTATCTTGGTCCTAACATTATCATGCTCAACGACCTAATGCATGTTGTATTCCATAGCGTAGCTTTCCGGTATGGCCGAAGTTTTAAACGTTATCAGTAACGAGTGTGGTGGGCTTGTATAACGACGACTCCCGTTAGTCTAAACTGCATTTGCAAACTTGCTGTTGAATTTTGCTGCTGAGTTTCAAACATCTTGATATGAATGATCGGTATCGCACCAATGAAAGTAACGGTGCTTTATTGTTCACAGTGGCTTTGGACGAATTTTATTATTCGATTTCTTTGCTTTTTTATAGTACTAGCACGGTACAAATAGACAGCAGACTTTAGGTAGAAACGTTCGTTTGATTCACTGCACTGTTAACAAGCAGAGCAACTGATTAGATACTGGTTTCGAGCCTGTAGCTATTCCATAATCCCCAGCTCGAGGGAGCGCTCAATGAAATTATTCCACGATAGTTGCTATTTTTCTTTTTATGGGATGGATTTCCAGTAAGATGAAAAAAGCCACTAGCAAGATAACTCAAGTAGAAGCAGAAGCAGAAGCACCAAAACGAGTTACCAAAGGGAATTTTCGGGTCCAGAGGTACCAAAGGGAATTTCAGAGGTACCAAAGGGAATTTTCGGGTCCCGGATTGAAAGACGATTAAGGTCGAGAAGAAGCGCTTGTAACCATTGTTTCATCGATATTGACGAGGTACTCTTGAGAGATTAAAAAAAACATCGGAAGGTAAAATTGTGAGATTCGACTGTATTAAGTTTTGTTTGACGCATTCCGATTGAGGATGAGTATACGTTGCAGTTATGGTTGTGGTCAATCATAACTGCGATCTGGAGCATAGTGAAAAGCGAAGACTGAATAAATAGAAATATATTAGGCTTACAGGAGAAAAACCAGGACAAATCAAGCATTTTCCTCGACTTCCCAGGACACCAGGACAGTCAATACAAAACCAGGACATGTCCTGGGAAACCAGGACGTATGGTCACCCCAACCAATAGGATATCACTGAGGTTGGCCTTTGCACTACTTCTACTATAGTGGAATTACACATTCTTCACACGCACTATATAGAGATGCTGATTTAATAGTTATATTTGGGTCGCTCGAGGTTATCTCAAAATAAATCCTAATTTTGACATTAGAGTGAACCTAAAGCAAACTCAAATCTTAAAACGAAACCAACATAAGATGCGTCAACTTCACTCATTACTAGTGTTTCGGAGTTTGAGTACGCATGCCATCGGCCTTACTCGAACATGCTATATTTATTAAATTAATTATTATTCTTTTTGTCAGACGTACAATAGTTGCATCAAAGGAATAATGAAAGTGGAATCAACGAATCGTTGGTGGAATACTGCCAGAAGGTAATGTATTTCAGTAAGCCGTTCAACTACCATAACGAGAAGAAGAAGATCGGAGTGTATAACTACATATTGTAAGTAGGGGTTTGCCCACTACTCGGGTTCTTGTTTCTCCGGCGAACCCTTCTTTTCAGGGCGGCCTAGGTGCTCCTACCAGAATTTCGGATCTTCGTAACACAACAAAAAAGTAAACAAATAAACTAAATTTACCAACTTTTATTCCTCGAATTCTCCTTTGCTGCACTGTGCGCTGCACGCTGCTCGGCAAACTACTGCTGTTGGCAGGAAGGCGACGGTTTCGTCCGACCGGCCGGGACAACAACGGCCGTGTTCTCCTTTGTCGTTGGCTGCTCCGGCAGCGGTCCTTAACAATTAGCCAGGGAGGTGAGCTTTGCTCCTTTGTTGAAACCTCCCTAGCGACGTTGGCGACGAATCGCCGGATCGTCTACTCGCCGTAAACGATCCCGGAAGTCACCGCAGTGCACTTCCCAGGGGGAACCTTTGTCCACCCTGCTTCGTTCTCCTTGTCAATTAGTTATAGAGGAGAGCTTGGCTCGTTTGACTTATCCTCTATAGCGAGAACGGTCGATGTCACGGTTCCTTTTCGTTTAGCCGGGGACGCGAGTACGCTCCTTATCTGTTAGCTTACCCCTGTTGGCGAACCGACACCATAATTTTCTCTGGTGCCCGAACCACGAGCCGGCACTTTTCGACGGTCTTAGCTTGCCATCACACGCGCGCACTGAATCGTTTTTCTAGTGGCGGAAAACTGTCTCACTAAAACTTATTGCGGACGTCTGTTATTCACCGTTGTTCGTCACATTCTGCCTTATCTCGATGGCCGCCTTTTTCACTCCACCAAACAACCACCAAAAACACACCGCCGCATAGCTGTCATTGCCATGGTACAGCATAGTTAGCAATCACTTTTACAGCGAGAGGAGAGCGGAGACCTACCTAAACCCTATGTTTCTTATATACAAATGTTCAACAAAAATTACTACACCTATCTGCACAAACAAAACCGTTCACAAACGAGAAAATGAACAAAAATTTACAACTTTAGTGTGAACGGTATAAAACAGCGGTGAGCATAAATTTTCGTAAACAATACACTCTACGGAGAGAGTACGCACGAAAGGGTATATTTCCACCCAGTGCTCAATTGTTACCCTGGCGGGTTACAATCTCGCCCACACCGGGTGGAAAAAAAATGGTAACAATTTTTTTCTAAACTAACACCTAACACCGATACAATAATAATAACGAAATGAATAAATAAATAAATAAACAAAGAAAAACTAACTACACCTAATTATTTCTTCCGCAATTTATAAATAATTCATCCAAAAAAAATAATCGACCGAGTGTTCTCATCGGTCAAATGTTTGCTCAAGTTTGGTCTGATGATACTGACAGCATACGCGAAGCGAGAGGCTATCAGCCATTGTCATTATTCGGCTATGGGTTGAATTCTAAATCCAATCCGAAAACAAGATCGGTAACAACTCGAAATACCCAAAATTCTGCAAGTGGCATTGACAATTTTCAATGTTTCAACTTGCAGGGGAACGGTTGCCGGCATTACATTGTTCTTTTTCATCGACTGTCCAGAAATATCTTACGTGTCCTTACGATACCAGTACTACACACTTGTGTTGGGGATTCAATCCAAATACATTCATACAATCCCATTCATTCATCCTCAATCACTGGCCTACTCGATCATTCACATTCCGATAAGCACTTCGAATTAACCCCAAAACAATTTTATCTTATCATTCACACATGCATTCATTCACTCTGTTCGATTCCATACTCATACATTCACTCATACAATACCGCTTAACACGTCATCATTTCTCCCACTCGCAGACATTCCGGACAAAATGTTTGTATATTTGTCCCTTTTCGCCTCAAAACGTCTCGTACATGGCAAAAGAAACGTTTGAGAGGGACCAAAGAATGTCTTTCGCATAATTTAAAAGTATCAAAATGATTCCCGCTGGAATCAAACGAACCATCCCAGGTTTAACCACAAACCCAAAATTATGCGAAATAAAATTTTATTATTCGATTCGAGATCGAAGATGCGTGGCGCTTTTTAACCCCCATCTCCCTCTAACACCCATACCATCCTGATCCGAATCAGACCACACCTGCATGATGCAGAGCCTTGGTGCGAACATCAGGGAATATGTCAAAATTGATGATGGTGTCATCCATCGACAGGATGAATGAACCAAAATCAAAACAAGTTCGGTATCGCGAAATCGCCGTGGACGATGTGTTGTTTTCGCGTTTCTAACCCGTTCGTTAGGGTCGCGGGATTCCTGCCGGTTGGGAACTAGTTGCGCAAGTTAATGGTCCCTGTCGAAGAAGGGATTGGTGAGTTTTATTAAAGTTCTGGTGCCCCAAACAAGGGGATTTTTTCAATTTTGTACACCCGTAGGTGCGGGTGTTCCCCATGAAAAGGGGTGTTGAAAAATTTTTATCTTGCCGAACACGGCAGGAAATAATGTTTTTTGATGCGTCCGGGACCTTCAAGGTTTGCACGGTGTAAAAATTTTCTATTTTAAAATATGTAAATTCCACTCCGCCGCTGCCGTGCCAGGTCCCGGGGCATACGTTAAGTGAAATTATTTGGTTACCTCACTGCGTGAGTGGGGCGCAAAAGAATTTTATTTTTCGGTTTGCCGAACACGGCAGTGTTATGTTATTGATGCGTTCGGGGACCACGGCGTAAGATTTGTATGTTTATTTAAGTGAATAATTCTATCCCTCTGTGGCCAAGACGGGTCCCCGACCATACATTAAGTGCGATAATTTGATTACGCCGCTGCGCTAGCGGCGCGCCGAAAAAGGTGTGGAAAGTGTGTTTCAAAAACCTTTCCTGCGTCAGTTTCGGTCTTCCAGAATAAAAATAGAGAAGACGGAGAAATGTTTATTGTTTTTTTATTCGGACCAAAGTCCGTGTTGTTGCCGTCGGGAAATGATGGCTGCTTTTGGAAAACTCCCAAGTGAGTAATCCATATAAAAGCATACCGTCAGTCCACAAACGGCAAAAAGTTTTTTTATGCTGGTTTAAGGAGATTTGCTGGCCAAACTCCGAGATTTTTACCTGCTAAATCCTCCGCTCGTAGGATTATACACCCTTTTTTGAGACAATTTTAGCCGGTAAGTTTTGTGGTCCAAGTTTAGCATTTTACGACTCGAGTGCATTCGACAACTTCATGTTTCGACGGTACACCATTTGTCCCTGGCATATTTTCGATGGCGCAAGTTGTACTGATGTCGAATGCCCTCGCTTGCCTTTGCCAAATTCTTGACCACAATCTGCCGGATTTTGTCTAACTGTTGGTGTCTTGTTTCTAGGTCACCCTCACCGGAAATCCTGCTGAAGTCATCGGCAGATGCCATTTCACACCCGTGTATAATGAAATGAGGACTAAACCCAGTGGAGGAATGAACGGTAGTATTTAGGATGCGCTCCACATTGGTGATGTGGACATCCCAGTTGCGCTGCTCGGTTCGAGCATATGCCGGTGTTTATCGAGCGATTTGTTCGCTCCACTGGGTTAGCCTGCGAATGATAGCGGGAGTTCAGCCAATGTTTGACGTTGGTTTCTTTTAAGAATTGACTGAACTCCTTCGAGGTGAAAGTGGAGGCATTGTCGCTTAGCAGAATTTCCGGGCTACCATGGCGATTGAACCACTGTTCCCGTAGTATCGTACAGAGTGACGTACTAGCGACTTTGCGAACTGGGGTTAACATGACGTACTTGCTGAAAACGTCGAGGACGACAAGCAAGTGTTGATTGCCACGTTTGCTTTTTGGAAGAGGACCAATATAGTCCACAGAAACCATTCGCCATGGTGCATTAGTCGCACGCGACTGACCCATTTCGGGCTGGACTGGGACGAAAGGAGCTTTGATTTCCTTGCACGTCCCGCATTCTCGAATAAACTTTCGTACTTCCGATCCCATACGAGGCCAGTAATATCGCAACTGCACTTCGTGGATCGTTTTATCGTATCCCACGTGAAGCAAATTCTCGTGGGTACGTTGGATCAAATCTTGACGAAACTCGGGTGCTGGGACGAGTTTCCAACTGAACCGCGAGTCGCACGGAACAACTTTCGAGTTTACATACTTGAAAAGTTGATCATTTTCTACTTTGAAGTCGGCATAGTCGTTAGGATTTTGGATAATTTTGGACTTCATGGAACAGTACCAGTCTGAGGTGGACAAAGCGGAAACGGCTGCTACGGCCCGGGATAACGCATCTGGAACGACATTGTCCTTGCCTTTCCGGTGCTCAATAGACATGTCGTAAAGTTGTAATTCTAAACTACAACGACTCAAACGTGAACTGGTTTTCCATTTAGTCTTCAGTATGCATGTAATCGCTGACGAATCAGTGACCAGTCGAAAATGATAACCTTCCAAGTAACCTCGGAAGTGTTCAACCGCCATTATCACCGCCAGACCTTCCTTCTCAGTTGCATGATAGTTCCTTTGGGGAGTGGTCAGTTTGTGCGAAAAGAATGCAACTACTTTCTCACCCTCGGGATACTCCTGCACCAGAACAGCAGCGACTGCTACGTCACTAGCGTCGGTCTGAAGAATGAATTCTTTGGAGAAGTCTGGTGGGACTAAAACTGGAGGAGTGACTAGAAGTTCCTTAATTTTAAGGAACGCGAGTTCTGCCTCGGAGTTCCAAACTAAGCTCTTGGTTTTCGTTTTGAGCAGATCGGTCAAGGGAGCAGTGACCTCACTGAACCGATCGATGAAGCGGCGGTAATAATCGCACATACCTAGGAAACGACGAAGTTTCGTCACGGTAACCGGTCTCTCGTAGTCGAGAATCGGCTGGATTTTGTCAGGATTGACCTTGAGTCCGTCCCGATTCAACAAATAACCAAGAAACTTTAGTTCGGGGACTCCAAAACGGGATTTTTCCAAATTGAAGGTTAGGCTGGCTCTTGCTAGACAATCGGCCACTGCTTTGAGCAACTGTATGTGATGCTCGAACGTTTCGCTTACGACGATGATGTCATCTAGGTAGACGAAAACGTAAGGTTCCCATTTACCGCGTCCTAGAACCTGGTCCATCAGTCGCGCCAGAGTAGCGGGGCTGTTGACGAGACCAAATGGTATACGAGTAAATTGGAACATACCCCTGCCGGGAACACTGAAAGCGGTATATTTGTGGCTATCCTTGGCCAGGGGTACCTGGAGAAAGGCCTCCTTCAAGTCTATGGTAGACAGGTACTTCGCCTTGGGTAAGCCGCCCAATATTCGCCCAGGGTGGGGCAGAGGGTATGCATCTCGTACAGTACGCTCATTGAGAAGCCTAGCGTCTAGACAAAGGCGAATTGAGTCGTCTGGTTTCGTGACCGCCACAATATTAAGCGACCAATCCAAATCAGACTCCTCGATAATTCCCATAGACCACCATCGGTCAACTTCTTCCCAGACCTTAGACAGTTTCTTTGGGCTCATGTGATAAGGATATCGGCAAACGGATGTCGCACCTTGGAATTCATCTTTGATGACAATCCTGTGCTCTGTGAATGAGGTTGGGCTTAGCTTTCCGGGCTCTACTGCCTGGAAACACTTCTTTATTTCTTCTACGCGCGCTAACTGTTCCGAAGTGAGTATCGACTCACGCGGTACTTCATCTTCTTCATCGTCTTCTGATTCCTGACCTGAGTTCAACAGAGTACAGTTTTGTATCTCAGGAAAAATCCCAAAGGCGCGCCAAAAGTCCTTACCTAAAATGGAGTTGACGGTCAGATGCTCTACTACAAGAGTGCATAGGACCTTTGTCAAATTTTGAAAAGTATACAGGAGATACGCTTGTCCAATGATTGGTAAAGATTGACCATTTGCAGAACGTAGTTCGAATGGTCGTTCCAACCTTTTCAAGGGACTTTTCGAAAACTTTCGGTATAGCTTTTTAGTTATAATTGTGGCGTTACTACCACTGTCGAGCAAGGCTTTGAAGGATTTGCCGTACACTGCGACAATTGCAAATGGACGGTTATCGAACGGGTCGTCAAGGACGATGGTTTCGACAGACAACGAATTATCATAGTCCTCATCACGAGCCGGTCGAAAACTGTCGTAAATCTGGGGATTAATAATGAGTTGTTTGGAGTGCTGTTTTACTTCCAACTGCGACTTCAGTTGGTTCTTATCCCGTTTTTTAGGCAGTAAGGGCAACGAGAAACATCAAATCCTTTAAAACCACACACGATGCAGAAGACTCGATTTGGTTTCCGGCATTCCTCATGTTCGTGTCCTTTGATTCCACAATTATAGCAGACGCCGAGCACGGGAGGACGATGCTTTTCCACCAAATACTCCAGACACATTATAGGTTTCTGCGGTGGTTCGATTGGTTTTTGATTGTTTCCCTCGAGATTCTTGCCATCCTGATTCCCTTGCTGTTTCTTTTTCTGGTTGTCAAGAGGCTTGCTTGAATCAAGAACTGCCGTTTTGGCATTCTTGTTCCAAAACGTTTTGGATTTTGCGTTGCCGTTATTCTGTCCACCTCCCTTTTGGTTTTGATTATTTTGTTTATGTTTGTTTTGTGGTTGATTATCAGAATAAGCAGCAACTTCCCGAGAAGAACCGAAAACTTTCTGATAAATCGGCGACTTGGAGGCGTCGATCGATTTACCAAGACTCATCAATTCTGAAAGCGTGTTCACTGGCCTGAGAATGAGCATTTGTTTATAATCGGCTTTCAGGTTTCGCTTGAGCACGTCGAGTTTTTCGCTCGGTGCCATTGGAACCGTCATAGCACGAAATATTTTTTCCATTTCCAGGAAGTATTCCTGGAAAGATTCGTTACGCATCTGCTGGCGCTGGAGAGCCTTCATTTTGAGCGTAGCATCAAGTTCAGGATGAACAAAATTTACCTTGAGCTCGCAAACAAGATGGTTCCAGTTAAACAACCGGTTTTGCGCACGCATAGCCTGATACCAGGTCAAAGCATTGCCAGTGAACATCGCAGAATTGAAAAATTCGTCTTCGCACATTTGCTCACACGTAGCGTAACTCGCTACGGTGTCCAAGAATTCATTTAGTCCAGTTCCTTCATCAGTTCCAGCATACTTCCGAATTTTCCAATCAGCGACGCGTTGCGGGTTTCGCGAGTAATTCCTTGAAGCTGCCATCGATCCGTTTCCCGCGTTGGATGATAAGTTCGGATAGGATGGTCCCGCCCGCTGTTCGGTCCATTCAGGAACGTAAGGCTGGTTCTGAGTTTGGTACGGGGCTGTGAATCCGGTATTTTGTTTCGGTTTCTCGATTGGAAGTGATGAACATAGATTTTGTTGACCCGAGAATCCTCCCTTTAACACAAATTGATCGGGACTGGGCGCCAGTGTTGGGCGAGGAATATCTGGTGCATCAAGTGAATTGGGTACGTCCATCAAACGCAAATCTTCCAGATCGGTCTGCAGATCCATCTCGGGAGCACTTTCCTTCGGATGTACTAGTGCCCGAAGTTCATTCACGGATTCACGAAGTGAGACAACTTCTTGAACCGTCTTTCTCAAAACTGACGAAATGGTTGTCAGTGAAGCAATCCCACCCATTAGCGTTTCAGTAGCTTTTGAAAAAGCATCAGACCCCTGAGACGCTAAGGCTCTATTATCGTCGGATTGCTGTCGCAATTGTCGAATCTCGTCCCTCATCTCGCACAAGACACGCAACAGGTCGTCCCCTACGAGCTGTTTAGAAAGAGACCCTTGGTTATCGGAAGGATTGGATCCCTGTGGAATTGCAGGTACGTCTGTACTCAGCAAATCTCCCAAAATTTCTCCATCCTCCCCTTCTTGGTTGTCGGGAGGAAGTGCTGCCTGTTCGTCACTGAAATGACTGGAATAAACTGCTAGAACTTCCTCCAGCAACCCCGAAATTTCTTGGTTGACCTCCCCTGCCGCATAATTTCGGATAACCTGTAGCCTAGACCCCAAATGAAGCAACCGTGTTCGGTAAATCTCCTTGTTTGGGCACCTGTACTGGAGATCTTCCTTGATTGTTAGTAATTTACCAAGGCAGATCTCCTTTTCTTCACCCACGTCACCCCGGAAATTGCGAACCAATTCCCTCCGAGACGACCGCTCATGCGACAAAATTCCCCGAAGACGCCGCTGCCGCTGGACACCCGAAAGATCCGAATCAGGAGAGATAACAATGCTTCGAGATAGCAACTCAAAATCTAGCTCATCGAAATGCAAATGATCGACGCGCATGAACACACACGCTTGGTTGAATTTCTCCAACGCCATCATAACTTGCACTATATTGGAAGAAATCACCAAGACACAAAGCATGTAAGTACTGACACGGTATTATTTTCGATTTTTCGCCCACTAACGATTCCATTAAAATTTCAGGAAATCAAGCTGTTCCAAAAATGTCTCAAACCGGATTGAGAATTCAAGGCGATTGGCCACCGCAACCGAATAATAACAACAACCTTCAAACTACTCGTCCGGCAGACCAAACACAAACAACGCAATCCACAAATTCGGACAAAAAAAGAAAATGCAAAAATCAAAAAAACAATACCAAAAATGTAAATAAATAAATAATACGACCGCGGAACAATATTGCGGAAGAAACCTCACCACTGTTCTACGAAAATCCTCTATTTAGTAGAAGCACCCCACACTCCGGAACAAAAAAATATTTTCCAAAATAGGAAAATATTTTTTTCAGTGTGTTTTGCGCTGTGCGCCAAATGTAAGTAGGGGTTTGGCCACTACTCGGGTTCTTGTTTGCCCGGCGAACCCTTCTTTTCAGGGCGGCCTAGGTGCTCTTACCAGAATTTCGGATCTTCGTAACACAACAAAAAAGTAAACAAATAAACTAAATTTACCAACTTTTATTCCTCGAATTCTCCTTTGCTGCACTGTGCGCTGCACGCTGCTCGGCAAACTGCTGCTGTTGGCAGGAAGGCGACGGTTTTGTCCGACCGGCCGGGACAACAACGGCCGTGTTCTCCTTTGTCGTTGGCTGCTCCGGCAGCGGTCCTTAACAATTAGCCAGGGAGGTGAGCTTTGCTCCTTTGTTGAACAAATATTTTGAATATTCTAAAAATAAGAAATATTTTTGTTACAAAGAAGAAATTTATTGTAATTCTCGCGGATAGACAATGTTCTTAGTTTGACCACCTGGAGCACAATTAAATAAATTGCTCTGTTTTCCTACACACAATCGTTAGAAATCCCTTGGTATCATTCGAATTCGAGGTAGCAGTACATCTGCTCCTTTATATTTTCTAGTTACAATGGTCGCTTAAATGAAATTTTTCAACCAAAGCACAGTTGTGGTGGGTCGATGTTGCGCAGTAACTAATATAATAGGCACACAAAGTTTCAATTGCAACACATGCGGTGCACAGTGTTGCAAAACGATGTTTTCACGATCAAAATTCAATTCAATCAAAACTCTTGCATAATTGGTTTTGGAGAATGAATTTTTTCGAAGAAGTTTCTAGATATAAATAGATGCATCTTTTGATATAATGAATTGAATGCGTAATCCCCTAAAAGTGAGATAGAAAATTTATATCCCCAAATAATTTTGCTAGAAGCTCGCTGTCTTGAGTAAAGTTCTAGAAAATATTATTGTGGAAAACTTTACTGAAGATACTAAAGCTCTATATAGTAACAGTAGCGAGATATATTGGTTTGCCTGCACCCTTAAAAACAGTTTTTTCGAATATAACTTTTTAACGATTACTTTTTTATTATTAAAAGTGTCTTCTACAAAGTTGTTAAAAGCGATAACATTTTTATAACAACGATGAATCTGTAGCTCTCGAAACAACAAAGTTATTGTCAATTTACACCTTAAGAAACTTCCTTAATCGCAAAAATTCGTAGAAAGAACTCTTTTCTTTCGATTAAATATAAAAACCCTCGTCTGACGGAGACTGCTGGGTAGGTTACGTATAAAACCAATACTCCTGAAAGCCTAGTGGATCGACTGAATTAAATAATTCAACACGATAATCCATAGATTTATATGCGTAACACAATTTCCATCGATTTTATTTTGGAGTCAATATACGCAATCGATTAATTCTTCAACGGATTGTATTATTTTACAAAGTCATGTGAAAATGTTATGCAATTTATTGTTGCATCGATTAACATTTTCCCAATCCATATATCTAACTTTTTTTGGCGAATTGACCTGCGAAGGTGACTATAAGAATCATTCAATAAAAGAATGCACATATAGAGAAAAGTTCTGTTTTCGCAACATATTTCCAATGATACGAAGACATAACGGAGTGTTGGTGGACGTTGGTAAAGTTAACTCATAAAAAATGGCACGCTTGAAAAAAATCTTTTGGCGATACAGAGAGTGTTAGTATATTCATTCACTTTCCATATAATCACTGCACAATTGAACAATATTTCTTCAAATATCATAGCAGAATACTGAAAATTGAGCCAGTGACAGAGAATCTCTGGAGGTATCTCGTTGAAAACTTGCTTTGTGGTGTACATCATAAATCAAAATATATTGAACCAATCGTTTTCAAGGTTTGCACAGTTCTACATATCCCCAGGTGTTGATCGAAGCTTTTATTTTTTCTTGATATTTAAATTTTTCGTAGCATTCTGCAGCTAAAAATGCAATTTTCGTTAAAAAAAAAAACATAAAACTTATTTTTGTGAACAAAGTTATGATCTTTAATGATGATATGATATGAAGGAGAACTGTGCAAAATTTCAAACAATTTGGTTCAGTAGATTTTGAGTTATGCTGTACATCGCATTTATTCGAAGTGTCTCCTGAAGATTCACTGTAACACACCCAATTTTCAATATTTTGCGGTGAACATTTATGAAAATATTGCTTAAATGTTGCATTATGGACTGAATAGACTAACACTCTCGGTATCGCCAATTTTTTTTTGAGAGCGATATTTTTTTCAACAATAATCCTACCCCCTTAAGCAAGTAGCTGTCGACTAACGGGTCAAATTTGACGAAGATCGCCGACCACGCCAACAAATATTCGATTGGTTCCTTTTATGGGTCATCGTGAATTCGTCCTATATAACAGTATTGCATTCTTTCAGCATTTTGCTTACACCCGAATTTTGATTGATATTGAAACGTTTTTCGCAAGCGCAAGATTTAGTGGCTATTTTAGGGCAGAGTTGTTCGTCCATCATCCAGCAATGTTGATTTAACTTCAGATGAAGCGATCGCCAGTGCAATTTTCAATTTAATTTTCGACAAATTCATGCAATTATATTGTCATTCGCGTAATTGATCTCTATCAAATAAATTCTTGTCTTTCCATTTATGTGCTGGTAAACATACATGCAACAAAATTTTAGATTTTTGAAGTAATTGATAGATATTGCATCAGAAACCCTCCCTCTCCTTCAGATTCCGAAACCAACAATCATGTCCACCTTTTTGGTGGAAGAAATACTTATGCCAAATCCTATATAATATATGTAGCTAAAAAAGTTCTTCAGTACACCCCCCCCCCTCTCCATTTCCTCGGCTTAGGTACTTAGGTACCCTACCCATCGTGCACAAAAACCATCCCATGAACATCTCCGTAGTGGAAGGAATACTTATGTCAAAATTGAATTCATCGCTAATAATCACACTGAATGAATAGATAAGGATTACTTCAGAACCCTCTCCCCCCCCCCATTTCGTGGTCCACTCCCATCAACCATTGGCTTAGTGGGAGAAATGCTTATGTCAAATGCTAATAAATATAGAGATATAAATAATTCTTTGCCTGAAAAACAACCCCCCCCCCCTTAAGCTCGGTGTAACCCCCCCCCCCCTACCCAAAAAAACTACACCATGAACATCTTCTTAGAGGAAAGAATACGTATGCCAAATTTCATGAAGATCGGATTTGTAGTTTAGAAGTAGTTAGCGGACATACATACATACAAACATACATTGATTTATATATATATATATATATATATATATATATATATATATATATATATATATATATATATATATATATATATATATATATATATATATATATATATATATATATATATATATATATATATATATATATATATATATATATATATATATATCTATATATTAGGGTGACAATGATTTACATGAAAAAATTACACAACCTACGCCCCCTAGCGTCGCTTCAAATCATGAAAAAATGACACTGTCCAAATTTGAGCGAAATCGGTTAACCCTAACCCCTCCCCTAACGAGCTTAAGCTTCAAACTACCAAGCCCTCTTCGATACACCAAAATCGACGTTCAATTGGCCATAACTTTTTTTCTGTTTAATAGATTTTGATGCAGTTTTTTGCCAAAGAACCGGAAATTATTCCAATTTTCGAAAATGCTTTAAAAATTGTATTCGGAGCTACGACCCCGGAGTAAATCCAGACTGCAGTGGGGTACCAACTTTTGGCCATTTTCAGTTTTTCATAAATATTTTCAAAACAACGCTAGAATTCAACTTTTTTCGATAAAAATTGGTTAGAAATGACCTTCTTACATAATAATTGCACTTCATATATGAGTAATACGAATTGGCCAGTTCCTGGGAGCGGTTCCCAAAAGTGGCCATTCATGAGCTTACATTGGATATGCTTTATTATAACAGAAACACTAATTTATTTCAACAAATCTTATCAGATCGTCTACTTAGTATAGCAAGCAATTAATTCAATAAAGGTTTAATATAGATTTGCCACTTTCTGACCAGTTCCGGGAATTCCGGAACACGGTTCCCAGGACGAAATTTATTTTTCATGATAATTGTGGAATGCGGCACATCAAAAAACATCAACTCGATGATCTATGAAGAATGCAATCACATTCGAAGGCATCCGGACACATGTAGACACTTGATGACCAGTTCCGAGAATTCCGGAACACGGTTCCCGTGTCAAATTTTTTTTATGATAATCATGGCATGCGGCACATCAAAAAACATCAACTCGATGATCTATGAAGAATGCAATCATATACGAAGGCATCCGTACACATGTGGACCATTGATGACCAGTTCCGGGAATTCCGGAATACGGTTCCCAGGACAAATTTTATTTTTATGATAATCGTGGCATGCGGCACAGCAAAAAACATCAACTCGATGAGCTATGAAGAATGTAATCATATAATAAGGCATCCGGACACTTGATGGCCAGTTCTGGGATATCCGGTACACGGTTCCCAGGTCAAAATTTATTTTTTAAAATTGTAACATGCGGCACATCAAAAACATCAACTCGATGATCTATGAAGAATGCAATCATATACGTAGGTATCCGTACACATGGGGGCAATTTATGACCAGTTCCGGGAATTCTGGAATACGGTTCCCAGGACAAATTTTATTTTTATGATAATCGTGGTATGCGGCACATCAAGAAACATCAACTCGATGATCTATGAAGAATGCAATCATATACGAAGGCATCCGTACAGATGTGGACAATTGATGACCAGTTCCGAGGATTCCGGAATACGGTTCGCAGGACAAATTTTATTTTTATGATAATCGTTGCACGCGGCACATCAAAAACATTAACTTGATGAACTATGAAGAATGCAATCATATACGAAGGTATCCGGACACATGTAGACACTTGATGACCAGTTCCGGGAATTCCGGAACATGATTCCCAGGTCAAATTTTATTTTTATGATAATCGTGGCATGCGGCACATCAAAAAATATCAACTCGAAGATCTATAAAGAATGCAATCATGTATGAAGACATTCGTACACATGCGGACCCATGATGCCCGGTTCCGAGAATTCCGAAATACGGTTCCCAGGACGAATTTTGTTTTTTATGATAATCATGGCATGAGGCACAACAAAAAACGTCAAGTCGAAGATCTATGAAGAATGCAATTTTATACGAAGGTATCCTGACATATATGGTCACTTGATGGCCAGTTCCGGAAATTCCGAAATACAGCACATCAAAAAACATCAACTCGATGATCTATGAAGAATACAAAGGCATCGATACAAGCGGACACTTGATGACCGGTTTTAGGAATTCCGGAACACGGTTCCCGGGTCGAATTTTGTTTTCCATGATGAGCATGATAATATATGAAGGCATACGGACACATGATTATCAGTTCCAGGAATTCCGGAACACAGTTCACAGGACGAAATTTTTTATTCATTTTTTTTTGTTTTTGAGTTGAGGTATGTGGTTCATCAAAACACATCTACTCGATGATCTACGAAGAAAGCAGTCATCCAGACACATACGGACATTTGATGGTCGGTTCCGTGAATTCCGGAACACGCTTTATTTTCCTTTCGTTAAGGAACGATTGCTAATGGTCTGTGAAACCGTAGTACACAAAACAAATACTCTGGAGCAGAAAAGCATTTATTTTGTTGCTCTTAAGCTGTTCGGATTATAGCAAATCGCTCCAAATTTGGGCTCCTATCACGACATGTCCCGTATAAACTGAATGTCACTCCTGAATACCATGTCTACAAACATGTCTAGTATGAATAAGAAAATCGGAGACAAATAATAACTTTATTGTGGCAACTTGTGGTTACTTATACTGCGACATTTTACTTATGAGTTTCTCATTTGAGTTCCCACAAATTTCAGCATTGATTATGATAGCTGAGGAATATTTTCCTAAAAAGGCAAATCAAATTTGCACTAAAATGGGGTAAAGATGAGGTTGAGAAGCTGGTGATGAACGATAATTTTTTTCACCAAACCATCGTTCATCACGCATATGAAGTTTACCATTTTATGGTATTGGTGATGCTATAGTAGAAGGAGTAGAGGGTAAACCGGCGCAAAACAAAATGTCAATAATGTGGGTTGAGAGAGGAGTGTGGTGGTAAAAAAAAGACTATCCAATTCTATTTTATCTCTTTGTGGTTCGTTGATATTTGCACTCAATCACTGTGTGCGAATTACTGCAAGTACACGAGGATGACTTTTGGACAAGAGAGCGTTAGCTCAAAATCAAAAAATGCGACTGCGCTATTTTGGGTAAAACTTAAAAAAATAAGTTACGTAACGGAGTGTAGTATGAAGGCTTTGCTTTAAATACATTACAGATCTTACAGAAAAATATTTCGGCCAAGAAACCGTGTTCCGGAATCCACGGAACCACAACATCAATAGACCGCATGTGTCCGGATGTCTTCATATATGACTGCTTTCTTCGTAAATCATCGAACTGATTTGTTTGGTTATGTTACTCTCCATGAAGTGTCCGTATGTATCCGGATGCCTTCGTATATGATTGAATTCTTCATAGTTCTTCGAGTTGATGTTTTTTGAAGTGCCGCATGCCATGATTATCATAAAAAATACAATTGGTCTTGGGAACCATGTCCCGGAATTCCCGGAACTGGTCATCAAGTGTCCATATGTGTCCGGTTGCCTTCGTATATGATTGCATTCTTCATAGATCAGCGAGTTGATGTTTTTTTGATGTACAGCATGCCACGGTTATCATAAAAATAAAATTCATCCTGGGAACCGTGTTCTGGAATTCCCGGAACTCTCCATCAAGCAGTGATGTCCCTATCCTCTGTGCAGTAAAGAGAAATTGAAATTGCTCCCCACACTCTGGCAAGCAAAACGAGAGCGCTTCTCTTTCGTTCATATACACCACCGTATTTGATATGTGTAAGCGCACGTTGATGGCAGAGGTAAATTTTCATACACCCAACACTGGAACGATCTAGAGTGTGGAGAAGAGCTCTTGAAATTCTCTGTGGCGCGCTCAGATAAATTCGCCACCGCGCGCGCCCCAGAGTCGCTGTGGTGTATTCACTGGCGTGGTTTCACTGGCGTGTATTCACTGGCGTGTGATCTTTGGTTTGTTTTCGTCTTACAAGCGGCATTGTGGGTGAGTGATTTAATTTGCACAGGTTATTGCGTTGTGTTGTGTGGATGGCGGTATTCGAGCCTAGGGGCAAACAAGGAAAACGTTTTACGTATCAATGTATCGGCTGGTATAAACAAAGTTTTATAATGATCTGTAGTATCAGATTAATCGTATAACAGATGTAAGACGGAATTTGTACATCCACATTAGGAACGGCCTATTTTTTGTTCGACTGAATAACTCAATGGTAATTTAACTTATTTTGATTGCGAATTTGGCGACGCCAAAAAGTAAAGTGATCCATTACAAGTAATGTCCTGGTATTACACACGTTTTCGATTATTATCATACGCAGGCATTGTAATTCTCTCTCACTCACGCGAGAAGAGGCTTATCCGATGTCCAACTTTTCCGAGATAAAGTCCACATAAAACAAAATAACGTTCACGAGAATTCACATTATTACTTGTTTTTTTTCTGTAGCGCGTTATTAAAAATAATGACGTGGCAATTTAGAAGCGCTTCTATTTGACCGGTACAGTGCTTTCAAGGGGTTACAACACTGTAGATTTTTTAAAACATTTAATTTTTATTTATTGGTTGAATTTTGTTTACTGGTGCTTTAGAATGCTGAAAATGATATTCCAAAAAATTAATCGCGAAAACAATAAATAAATATTCAATTTTTTTTCGCAACGCCTCTTATGTATACCTTGAGTATACTGAAAACGTTAACCGTATTTTTCTCGAAATATTTTTTTTTTATCTGGCCGGAAATGTAACTCGAACAAATGATTTTTGATGAGTCTAAAATTTTTACAGCATGTTCAAGATTACTTTCTCCAGCGATGTACGAGGGATTTAATTTTTTCATTGCATAATTTTTTAATAAGCAAATTTTGTGTCGATTTTTAACACATTTTCAGCGTTTTTCGACTAAAAAATGTGCCATTTCGCGAAAAATCAAGACTTAGAAAAAATTTTACGTATGCTGCTTGCTGTCGTTCTAAGAAGTTTAAAAAGCTTTGGTTTTTGGCTCTGGATCAAAAATTACGGGACATAGAGTTCCGGCCGTGGACCGCTTCCAAAAAAAAACTCCCCGACGGGAAAGTGCTGCACAGCCGCCAACTTGTGACGAAATTACTCGAATAAATCATTTTTTTTGCAATAATGTTATATATCTCATTAACCCTCTGGAAGTCGCACTTATGGCCCACTGAACGAGCAGCCGCTAATGCTTTAAGACGGGTTCGCTAGATTTTCAGAGCAGCGTGCACTGTTTAACTGAAAGTTAAACAAGATCTCGATTCATCTCATTATTGCGTCAAGATAAATTCCCGAAATATGCCTATTTTTCGTGATCTATAGTGGTGTAACCCCTCAATAATTAGTTCTGGAATCTTTTGACGGCATTTTTCTTCTGTGCCATCATTTACATAAATTAGCTGGTTTTCTCTCGAATTTCCATGCGATGGAATAATAAGAGAGAGAATTAAAATTAAAACCTAACATGTTCGGGTACGAGTATAGCAAAGAAGTTCAAAATGGCAAATCCACCGTCTTTGCAGTGCATACTAAATTGTTCCAAAGAACGTTTATCTGTTTACCGTGATTTTATAATTTGTAAAACTTATAATATTAAGTTTATGTATCAGAGGATGTTTATGACCTCACCGAATAAAAATCTTCTTGTGTAAACCTTGAACCTATAGTTGATTTCGTGACGTGAGGATGTGCTTTTGTTTTCATTTCGATCCGAAAAAGGAATACGATCTACGTTTATATAAAAAATTAACGTAAACTTCGTATTCTATACATATATTAATCAATTCACCTGTAAGTATTCATGGATACACGTTATCGAGTACACTTCCGTGATTTTTATTCTTAGTCCAATTAGGTGATTCAAATTTTCTGATAAACAGAAATATAGGATTTGATTCCTGATGAAATAAGTTTTTATGGATATTTAGTAAAATTATATCAGACAATACTAATTATCCTCAACATATTCCATTTTCTTCTCAAAATTTATCAATTTCGAATGCTCTAGTAATGCTAACAAAGTAAATACATAATAGTTTAATAGTTCCGCACTTAAGGTGTGAGTCGCATTTTAGTCATGCTTGGGTCAGTAAAAGCCAAATATTTTACGCTTTTTTGGCTATTCTCGAGCGACGTAGCGATACAAAAAAATATTTCGTTCTAATTCTAATATATTTTTTTTGAAAATCTACACTTGTACTGCATTACAACGATAGCATTAGTTAGACTAATAATATAGTGCAATAAAAGCAGAATGTTGAAAGTTGTTCTACGTGTCTTATGAACTGCCCTAGAATTTTAATTGCAAATATGGGAAATCATTCAACGTATCTTTGGTATGTGTGCAAAGAACTAGAATATTTGAGTGAAAATTCTGCTAAAAAATCGATGAAGTTCTATGGGCGATTTCAATATATTAAACGAAAGCATTTAATCACAAAAATGATAAAAAATGTTAAGATTGTTTATTAACCAATTTATGTATGTGAAACTTCTTGTACCATTACCACTACCATGTATCATTAATATAACCATTGCTAATTACGGCTCCTATGGGACATGCAACTATAGATACATTAGCTCAACTATATATAACTTTCATACTCGGTCATACAAACACCCTTTTGTTAAGAACCGGCCACCATACCAGAATTTGCTTTTTTCCATATATATATATATATATATATATATATATATATATATATATATATATATATATATATATATATATATATATATATATATATATATATATATATATATATATATATATATATATATATATATATATATATATATATATATATATATATATATATATATATATATATATATATATATATATATATATATATATATATATATATATATATATATATATATATATATATATATATATATATATATATATATTGACAACATACCATTCAAGCACCATTTTAATTCTTTCCCATTTTAATTCTGTCGATTGATGTTTTTTTATACGATGGCTTCTGAAGAAAGCTTCGTTGACACTGAAGTAGCCTGACGCTTTCTCCTATTGAGCTGTCGCCGTAATATTATAGAACGTAGTTTTTTATATCATGTTAATCTACAGGTTTTTGGAATCTTTGAAAATCCCTCGGAAATCCCCTGTTCGAAGATCGTGCAAGATGTTTTCATAAGGCGAACTTTTTTCTATATTTTCGTTGATATAAAAGTTCGCAAGCGATCTTTTCTTCTTCCGATATTTGCTTGAACCGAATAATGTTCCCAAACATCGGCACTCTTGAAGCTCACTGACGATTTTTTTCCGTAGCGATATTTTATATCAGTGAACTTTTTATTGGAAAATCGGCGATGAAAAAATTCTGTTGTGAACATTGATATTTTGATATTTTCCCAACACTACCTTTTTGATAAAACACCTCATTCAAGAAAGTTATAATGAGGAATAATTTATCACACAAAAATCGCTTGTTTAAACTTGAGGAAACACCTTACTTGTTACTTGAAAATACGAAAATTTCATAGAGATTGACAGAGATTCCGACAGATACTACCAGATACCTAATACTTTGTTTTGCTGTTGATATTACGTGCAATGAATCCGTGCATTATAATTACGGTCTAAAATACTAACTGACGCAAAAATCTAGAATACGTATAATAAACATTGTTGCTGCTGACCCATTTATAACATCCTTTTATGGAACACAAGATTCATTGTTCATTTAAAATAAGCGTGAACACTAGTGGCCTTTTTTCTTGACCCCGAAACTGAGCCAATTTATTTCGCTCATTGACGCGCAGAATCCCGGTCCTAGCTCCCATGCTCTTGAAACATTCGCTTTCGCCTGCTGTTTAAACTATTTCCACGCAAAATAACAGACAAATAAAAAAATGAATAACGGGTGTACGCTCAATTGTGATGTTGTATGTAAATTAATTAGCGTCACAAGCGTATACCTAATTTTAAACTTGTAGGATTAAGTTATAATAAAACTATTAATACTTATAACACGAGTTTGCATATCAGGTGCCTCTGGTCATTATAAAACTCTCTATACGATGATACGTAAAAAGTTTTCCCAAATTGCTCCGAGGACTGAGTACTTTTAGTTTTGCAGGTAGCTTTACCAAGCAACTTGTATGAAATCTTCAGTAGAAAATAATATAAGCTTGAAATAAGCTACCACCATCCACACAACACCTGTGCAAATCAAATCAATCGCAACAACCAGTGCAAATCAAATTAATTTCACTCGCAATGCTGCTTGTAAGACGAAAACAAACCAAAGATCACACGCCAGTGAATACACGCCAGTGAAACCACGCCAGTGAATACACCACAGCGACTCTGGGGCGCGCGCGGTGGTGACTTTATCTGAGCGCACCACAGAGAATTTAAAGAGCAAGAGAGAACGGTTATCTCGCACCCAACTACCTCAACACCAGCGCACACTTGAAATCGGTCTATACAGCTCCGAAAGAAAGAGCGTTCTGCTTTTTTCTGTGGTGTGTGATCGTTGTATCCTCTGTGTAGGCATCACACTTACGCGCCAGTGCATCACTAGGGTGAAATGCCATCACTGCCATCAAGTATCCGTATGTGTCCGGTTGCCTTCAATATGATTGCATTTTTCATTGATAATAAGATTATGTGCCGCATGCCACGATTATCATAAAAAAAATTTGACACGGGAACCGTGTTCCGGAATTCCCGGAACTGATCATCAATTGTCCACATGTGTACGGATGCCTTCGTATATGATTGCATTCTTCATAGATCATCAAGTTGATGTTTTTTGATGTGCCGCATTCCACAATTATCATGAAAAATAAATTTCGTCCTGGGAACCGTGTTCCGGAATTCCCGGAACTGGTCAGAAAGTGGCAAATCTATATTAAACCTTTATTGAATTAATTGCTTGCTATACTAAGTAGACGATCTGATAAGATTTGTTAAAATAAATTAGTGTTTCTGTTATAATAAAGCATATCCAATGTAAGCTCATGAATGGCCACTTTTGGGAACCGCTCCCAGGAACTGGCCAATTCGTATTACTCATATATGAAGTGCAATTATTATGTAAGAAGGTCATTTCTAACCAATTCTTATCGAAAAAAGTTGAATTCTAGCGTTGTTTTGAAAATATTTATGAAAAACTGAAAATGGCCAAAAGTTGGTACCCCACTGCAATCTGGATTTACTCCGGGGTCGTAGCTCCGAATACAATTTTTAAAGCATTTTCGAAAATTGGAATAATTTCCGGTTCTTTGGCAAAAAACTGCATCAAAATCTATTAAACAGAAAAAAAGTTATGGCCAATTGAACGTCGATTTTGGTGTATCGAAGAGGGCTTGGTAGTTTGAAGGTTAAAGTTTGTATGGGATTTTTGGCCAAAATGTATGGAAAAACACTCACAGTTCACATTATCGCCCCTAGAGGTCGCTGTAAACTTCCGAACACGGACCTAGGAAGGAGTTAAGCTTTTGAAGATATACCGAACAAGTTTGTCGAAGACTACAAGACAATCCAACCAACCGTTAAAGAGTTATTAAAGTTTAAAGTTGGATACTGCTGCTTAACATTCGCAAAGGGCGTACTCCGTTTATCTCATATATGAGACCCACATGCAAAGGTGGGGCAAGGTTAGGAAAAACTCATATATCTCTGAAACGACGAGAGATAGAAAGTTATGATGTTCTACAAAGTCGTAGAGAAATAAAAGGACTTTTTGGTTTCACTGGAAAGTTTCAGGATTTCTCCGCATGGTGGCGGTAATGAGCCAAGCAATTTAAAGGGAATGCTCCTATATGTACAACGCTAAGAGATGGAGCATTTGGATGTTCTACAAAGTTGTAGAGTAGCAAAACATACTTTATTCTCTCATTTGAAAAATGCAAAATTCCACCACATGGTGGCGCCAGTGAGCAAAATTAATTCAAGGTAATTCGCCTATCTATACAATGCTAAGAGATAGTGCAATCTGACGTTCTACGAAGTTGTAGAATATTTCATAGGCTTTCGTGTATAAATATAGTTTAGGCCGCATAGTGGTTCTAACATCCATAGGGGAGACTGAGGAGACTTGATCCCCGGGGAGACTTGATCCCATCATTGTAACTCAAAGGCGGATCAGAATACATTAATCGAATATACTATAAAGTTGCGTAGTTTTATCTAAACATAAATTTCATAAACACAGAAAAAAGAAATTGGACTTTTGTGTAACCGAATTTTTACCGATTTAAAAAAAGGTCTCAGAAGAACTGAAGAAGATTTATTTTTCAAATTTTCAAACTTTTATAAAATTGATAAAATCAGCCACTACATACTCTACTTTTGCATACAGAATTACAGGAGAATGTCAATTATATGAATACGTTATGATTGAGCTGATTCTTCTGTTCAACTATATTTTTACTAAAGTTTGCTGAAATATATGCTATGGGTTCACTTGATCCCTTCAAATTCGTGGAGATTCGATCCCCTTCGCCATACTTCATACACACCACTGAAAATAACCAAATTCACACCAGAACAATTGAAGTCATTGTTTACATAAAAAATGTCAAAAATGAACGCTTCATCGTAAAGAAACATAACTGTAATTGCTTACTACAGTATACGTAGCAATCAATCATCCCATATTTGACGTTCCTCAAAGACAGCTTTCAAATAATTGCACGGAGATTTGGGGAATTCGTAAAAAAATCAGGTGAGAGATGCGTAATATGTAGTAACAAAAATAACAATATCTAATCATAACAATTTAATCAATACTACAATCCATTTATAAAACTGAATGGGGTAATGTACCCGTTTTTGCCCTATTAAGAAGGGTACCACATTATTACTACAATAATTTTTTATTTCAGCTTCTTTGATTTGTTATTAAGGTCCATTTTTTTATTTCGATTATAGAGGTTTTAACGTTAAGGTTATTCGCCTCTTATTAAGAGCCAATATAATACCAAAATTGTCTTGAGAATGGTGAAAATCTTCTGTTTGAGCGCAGCAAAATCTCTAATCGAGTACCCCCATTATCGCATCAATGCGTTGAGCAAAGATGGCAGACGCTGCTCTAACTAAAGGTTTCAGATGGGTAGGATGATAGTAGAAACAGGGCAAAAATAGGCTTATTACCCTACATGCTATTTTAAACACTTTTTCATAAAGGAATCAAATGTCCCCAAATTAGGGATCGAGTCTCCTCTAATCTAAGAATTTTCCATTTTTTTGTTGTTTTCCAGAAATGCTCATAGCTCATGTCCAGTATAATATTTCCATGTAATTTTTTTATGATTATTAGTCATCCCTAGAAACAATATAAAACTACAAAAAAAATTAAATAGTTTTTTATTATTCCACGGAGTTGGACTGAAAAATAAAAAAGGGGATCAAGTCTCCTCAGTCTCCCCTATATTATCGAGAATGAATATATTTTGATACACCTTTTGAATGTTTTCTATTTTTTCCGCACAACAGCGTTAGAGAATCAAACTAGTTTAAAATAATACTCTTATTTCTTGTGCAGAGTTTCTTTTATTATACCTAACATGTTACAGAGTTTTCTTAAGACTCTCAGGTTATAATAACATCTATATTCTTGACTTTCTTTGTAATCCCATTGATATTTCTCCTGTGGCCTCATTTATTAACCTTTTTAGTTTTTTGAAGCAACTGTTAACTAATTCTACGAACGCTCTCTCCTCAAAGACGTAATGAACAGTGCCGCGCGTCTGTGCTAGTTGATTGCCTCCCGCAGAAGAAGCGTACTCTATGCGCCGTGAACTAATTTAGACAGGGATTGGTTGCACGATTACAGGGCTGATATTTTGATGATAGGTGAGAACTACTAGGGTCATTCGAATGCCGATTAGTCACTTTTTCATCATATCTGGTCTCATTTATAACTTAGCAATAGGGCTCAAAATATATTCTGTCACCTTACGCGGAATACTAGGCTTAAACACTACATTCCGCTAATCATGCAGCCTGGGATAAATGCCTAAGTATGCTACAATCCAATTCACGCTTTGCTTCTATTATAATCAGCAACCCCTATCACCTTGCCAACAAGCAAAGCGTGCATGCCAACTGCGCTGCCTGCCCAGTCGGGGGTACATCACCACATATTTTAATCTTGCTTTGTGCGACTATTCCGGCAAGAAAGGATCGTCTCCTGCTATAGCTGCAACATTGCTGCCGGCGCTCGTCGATCGCTCTGTCGTAGTAGAAACTGAACCGGCTGGGTAGTGTCATTTTGCTTTGTGCGTTTCATTGCGCATGTTGCTTGCTATCGCCGCAGAAATGTGGTGTATGTTGTTGCCGTTGGTGCTCGTTGGTCGCCTCGAGACGTGCCATGTACTGCAAACCCAACTTAATTGATATTGGTTATATGAGTATGGGACTGACACTTCGGCAGTAAGCAAAGGGTGCTAGGGCAATTTGAATGCCAGATGGACAATAGTCAAATTAGATTCCAGCTCCGAGCAACTTTTTAGGTACCTGTGCAAATTCTTAGCTCGATCTCTTAAACTATATTTTTGCACCTACTATTTAAATTTTACATGGGATTTTGTGTGGGAAAATTAACTTTCATAAAATAATTCCTCCAGGAGTTGCTTATTGCTTCATAAAAATAAATCGTTATGTGACATTTATAGGAAATTCAACATAGAAACAAAGTCTCGAAAACCACAAAACGATTTGACGCTTGAGAAAAAAAATTAATTAACAGAAACCGATTGATGCTCTGACGATTGATAAAAAAATCATTTTTTTCTAGCACCACTGCTGTTGATTGTGAAATTTTGTTTTGATTTACTCTTAATGTGTCTAAATCATTTATCTATACTGTTTGGCCACCTTGCAAGGGTTTTGAGAGATAAATTGAGGCTTCTTTTGTACATAATAAGAGAAAGTTAAAAATTTGGTATATAATTAGACTGTCATCAGCAATGATGCTATGAAAAGTGAAATTTTCATCGATCTTCAGAGCATCAATCGGTTTTTGATTAATAACTTTATTTCCTTGATAAATTTCCCATAACAATCAGGCATCGATTTATTTTTAGGAAGTAACGGACGACTCTTGGAAGAATTATTTTGCAAAAGACGATTTCCTCATACGAAATCCCATGTAAACTTTAAACAGTGTGCGCAACAATATAGTTTCACTGATCGAGCTAAAAATTTGCAGAGGATGGATCCCAATAAGTTACTCTGAGCAAAATTTTATTTTTTTCATATAACCATGTCTCACTCTAATGGTCAATTTTTCATCACATCTGGTGCCACACATAACTTCCAAACTGGACAATACAAATCAATACTTTGGAATGGTAGTTCATGTGAGATCATGAAAACATGGATTACCGTTCCAAAGTACTAAGTAACTCAACAGTGACATTATTTTAAGGACCCCAAAGTAGGCTAATGAAATACCAATACCGCGGCGGAACCCTTTATACAATGAAGCTCCATTTTTATCGTGACTAACGACTTACCTTTCAATATACGGGCCCTTTTAAAAATTTCGGTAGGAAAGTCGTGTAAGGTTTGGTACGCTTATATCTTTTGCTGTACTGCATATAATTAATATTTTTTTTGCCATTTTGTCGAAAATAAGTTCAACAATGTTGTCATAACGAAAAACTGTTTTGAAAAATTATTCGAAAACTGCCCGGAAATGGCGAAAAATTTCAGCTCATCTCGGTCAGACCAGTCAATATGATGCACCAACCGAACACTTAAATGATGGAAAATTTTAAATATAGGTCCACTGTAGATTTGTTTCATTTTGTGTTGAACTGTTTAGAGCGTACAGGGTCCTCAAAGGGCTATACAATATCGAGAAGGAATTAGCTGAACACGGCTGGTGGATGAATCTGTTTGTGTTAGCAGAGGCAATTATTTTCATTTCTGATTAGAGGGTAGCATACACGACGAAAACCGGATTTTAAAACATTGCTCTTCGGCGTGACCATTTTTCAGGATGGTGTGTTGCCTAATATCCATGCCATTCTGCCGTCAGGCGTTGGCAGGCGAAACAGTGCCGAGAAAACCAGAACCTGCCCTTTTCAAGACGACCATTGATGATGAGTTTTGATTTGATATTCTTTCTCTCTCTTTTGTTGGTGCATCATATTTTTTAAATTTAGCTACGACTTCCTTGAAAACAACACAGACTTTCCTAGCCATTGGTTTGTTTTATTATTGAAGACAAAATAGTTAGGCAATGCTGGTTTCTTGGGGACATAATAATGGTTAAGGTCTGAAAGCATAGATCAATTTTGAAGTTCTGCGGACGACCTTCGTTGCAAACTGCTTTGGGGGAGCTTTTCCCCCGGTGGATTTACGAACTGTTTGGCACGGGTCATAGCACGAAAAATTCTACTCCGCTACTGTCGATGCTAGCGAGTAGCATAACGACGGTCAAATGAGTGATGAGGAAAACCGACCGACCGTTGTATAGTCGCGCGAATATGCACTAGTATCGCTCACTCGCTCGTTTTCGCGTCATGTGTCTTTCCATTCCTTTCTGCTACTAATACTAGTATGAACAAAATGAATACACGTCTTTCACTCACCTTCCATCCAGTGACCAGTATTGCCACACTGCTTTTCACAATAGCTTTCTAACAATATTTTCAGCAAATGTTGCAGATTGGAGAAAAAAAACATTTAGAAATTCCAAAAATATTCCCAAAAAACTATGTAGGGTAATTTCGATTGAGATGCCGCACTCTCTATATCTCGTATATAGGGTCAATTTTATACGGCAATATGATATTATGAATTTGTCTTTCGAAGAACTACAACACTAGAGATGTAAAATAATCCTTATTATTAACTCACGAAAATTGTATTAATGATTTTGTGCGTCCAGTTGCATCATGTCCAAGTAATAACTGAAGTTTTATAGCACGCTACAAGTTTTATCAGTGGCTATAAAATTATCATAAAACCACAATTGTTACTAAGGTGGAGCGCCGATTTTTTTGTGAATCATGTATCGGTTGAATAGCTGGGACCTTTTAAAAGGCATTCTGAGCATGAGCACGGTCGGAAAATATCGTCGTGCGGCATCTCTACCATACAATCGGGAGAGATGCGCATCAAATCTAATATATATTTTTTTCCACCTCGTAATGTCATTTAATGATAATTTGCGTCAGGTATGGGTTCTGGATAAGGTATATCCACAATCCACAGTGACATATAGGATTATGAATCAATTAGCTATATATATAAACGGGTGATATGTATCTGAGTAATAGTTACTACGGTTTATTCTTTAAAGTTTCAGGCACTTTCACTATTTTTCAGTTTGTGATCACGGTGCGACGCCTCACCCGCAGAGGCGGCATCTCTCCCGCAATGATCTTTTTTAAAAATGTTCATTGAAATTTAATGATTTTTTTTTCATGTCAAATTTCATCATATATTGAATGATTTACTTTGATGCAGGACCGGTTTTGAGAAATGTGCGGCATCTATCCCCAAATTACCCTATGCACAGAAGACGGCAAAGGAGTATACACATAGTTTTGCCATAATATTTCAATAAAATTCAACCAGTATTTCCACAGAGAATACTAACATACTAACTGCAGAAGTAGCTATTTTCTTTTAAAAATAAATAAGTAATTAAACCAAACATGGATGGGTAACGTCTGTGACACATCGGTCATGTTGTTTGAAATCTAGTGATATTCAACCGAATCTTTAGATTGGAAATAACATGTTTGAATGGAAATTTTCAAATTATTCTTTATTATAATTATAGTGGTTCGGAAAAGAACTATTGATGGTTGTGCTGAGTTTAAAGATCGTTGAATGCCGAAGAATTCTCAGCATGATATGATTGGTGTTGGTGTAGGTTATTAACCAGTTATAATTGTATCATGTGTTGTGTGTTGCAGATTTCAAATTAAAACACTGGATCAATCAAATGAAAAAAAATTAAAGGGTTGTGTACAGGACACGACCACGGTGACATTAAAAATGTAGCTTTTTTCAAGAGCGTGCAAATGAATTTTATCTATCACACATATCGACTCACGTTCCTGTTCATTCGCCTGTTTTCATATGTTACAATTTGCTATATACCCTCCCCATCAAAACATAATTTATTGAAGGTCTTTTAACGGTAATCTATTAATTAATCAAGTATCTCACTCGGCGATTGGCATTATTTGGCTAATCCATCTAGTAAAAATAGGCTGGTCTGTCCAGAAAATATATTCAAAAGAAAAGTTCCATATTGAGAGCTGTGATGAGGAAGCCCAAGCCCGCCAACGGAAATATAGTTTCTCCATGAAATATGAAATTTCACTTTCCATTTAAATTTTCAATAATGTACTAATGAACTTAAGTAAACAATCTTAAGGTTAAGTATTTTTTGATCGATTAGTGGTTGAACAAATGAAATTATTTGATAAATTACATTGTTATACAACGTTCGCACTACCAGTTAAAATGGGTTTTTATGCTATCTTGGTGACATTTTTCTTATTGCTAATTATTAAAACGTGTTATAACTCTGTAGTGTAAACATTGTATTATTAAACCAATTCTGCAGCGTTTTATGTTATATAGGTGTTTTATGTGGCAATAGGACTGACATAATTATATCTTCAGTACAGCGGTTTGTTTCATAATTTAAAACAGATTTATTTTAAAATTTAAATTAGTATACCCAACCGTTCTATTTGTTGTATACGCAATTTGAACTGTGTTTTAAATACATAGGGTAGGACAGATATTCTGACTGGATAAACTGGGAAAACAATTTTAAGTCCAGTAACGCTTAAGACATGGCTTGAATTTGAATCGAAAAAGAACACCCGCTTCAACTGCTGCTGGGACGGTAAGTTCTGTTTTAAAATTTTCCGTTTTGTGCAGTACGAAACAAAAGTGTTTGAAATTAGAAAACAAAAAGTTCTGCTGGGAATGTGATTGTTTCCGATGCAATTGCACTCAGATTTTTCACGCAGAGGATACACCCGAGCAAATTTTCATGGGTTCAAACACCACATAGTCCCTGAAAAGACCTTAAACATGGTCCGTGCCAAAATTCACAACCATCAAGGCACCATAAAATGGTCTCAATACCCCATAAATACACCAACATTTAGTATTTTATATGGGATCTACCAGACCATGGCAATGGTGTTTTCATGGGTTGAACCCATTTAAAACACCCATGTCAAACCTCATGAGCATAGGAACGTTATGGACTTTCCGGTTGCTCGGACAGGCCGTGTAAATGAAAACCGCGTAAATTAAAAAAAAGAACGCGTTAATGAAAACCGCGTAAATTTCAAAATCCGCGTAAAACAACCTGAGTGTACTCTCCTATATAAAATACTACGCTGCTGAACAATGCAATAACTACAGAAGCACGTTGTCAGATGCCTTACTGATAAAAAGCATATAACCGAAATATGAAACATGAAAACCAATAGGCTCTTTACCCTACGCAGCTACAAAGCGCCGTAAACATGGATTAACAAGTTACAACGCACACGCATGCATAAAATAAATATATTTTTTTCAAACGCAACACTCTTAAGCAGCACACACCGTATTGAATTAAATCCAAACTAGAAAAACTCTAGAAAGAGAACTGCGGAGACTCCATTTTGGATCGATTGGATTCGCGTTTTGCTGTCAAAAAACGAATCCAATCGAACATTGCCTATCCTTATAACATTGGACGTGTTGCCATACAATGCGGGGGCATACGTTGCCAAAAATGCTGTTTTTCTCTCCGCAGTTCTCTTACTAGAGTTTTTCTAATCCAAACCACCCCGCCCACCCACTTTGCAAATCATTCTGTGACACCGTGCTGGTACCCGAAAAATCCGCACGCGGCCACCGCTGCCGAAAATTCATAGCGTCTACCGCTTATTGTAGTGCCCAGACGCTGCAGCCATGATCTTACCCGTTCGACATAAGAACAAAAACTGATTCAAACGGGTACGCGTCACCTCAATTTATAAACTAACCGTATATGGTTTAGTCACTTAGGTGCGAGTGTTTGCAAATGCCAACGTTACCGAAAATCGATAGCGCTTATTGCATCGTCCGGAGACGATGTTGCTCGTATGGGATAAGAGCAACAACTGATTTAAACGGACATGCGTTGCTTCTATTTATGACTTTTCGTGTTTCATTGAGCAACTAAGCTGCCCTCTCTTGACGGCTGTGTCTGAGAAATCTGCCTCACGAATGGTAATTTTCCCGTTTTTCGTGAACTTTTTAATTTTACCAATTTCCAAAAGTTTACTTTTATTGGGGAGATATTAAATTATTACCAATATTTAAGCTGGGTGTTTCTGAATCGGTTGGTGTATGAATGATTAAAATCCATCTAGTAATATCGGAGTAATAAGCGTGCAAACCTTACATAGTTTCGTTACATGGGAGATAGTTTAGATTTTAGAATGACACCTAGCCCCAGATAGTGGAGTAAGACATTTTTAATGTCAAAATATGAAAAGTTCGAAATATATCTCCCACTTTCTACATTCATGTTTTTTACCATACAAAATAACCCTTATCAGCGCCAAAACTTTTTAAAATGTTCGAAGTAAGGTCAGTAACACTCCGGTTATGTCACAGACATTACCCACCCATCTTTTTTTATTCAAACAAAAATTCAGAACAGTTTAGAAGGAGCCCCAAAACACTGGTAAAGTTTGGTTTTGTTCTGCTCCACAGTCGTTAATCGTTAGAAAAATTCGGTGGTCAAAAACACTTCAAAGCCTCAGGAAACTTTTATTTAAAAAAATGTTCCCAAAATTTGATCCTTCAGAACATTCATTTTACATTATAGATATTTTTGGAGGGACGGATCCAGAAAAAAATTTCGGGAGGGTTTGTGAAATTTCGATTCGATGCCTATATTTTGCTTTGACATCAGGTCTCGATATTTCATGCATTTTGAAATTTTTCGGCGTCAATAATTATAATTTAATTCCATCTAACAGTGCGATGATACATTTCTTATAACTCTTATTGCTTTCTTCGGGTATTATATCGATTAACAACATTTAGAACTTGATGCTTCGCGATGTTTTTGATAACACATACTACATGGGATAGTTGCAGGACTCAGAGAATCGCTCAAATTAGCATAGGACAATATCAGTGCAAGAAATCTCAAAGGTCAAACCAATTTAATGGAAAAGCGGACAAATGGTACATATAATAGAAATAAAAACGTATTATTGCTAATATAAATTCTTCAATCAATGCATTGTGTAGCGAAAACTGAAGTTTCCTAAAGGGGTTATGTTGTGCTGAGTCAAAAAATTCAAAAAACAAATTTTCGAATAGATTTTGAAGTTCATACTCAATAGCGTTTACTCAAATTCCCAACGCGGATGAGAACTAAGCATTGAAATTTCAGCTCTTGATAACTCGCTATCCTGAGGTGCATGCGTGCATAGTTCAAACTTTAGTTCGATATCGATTTTTTTCTGAAAATGACTTCCCCGTAGTATCTTTGATCTGAATTATTAACCCTAATCCTACACAGAAAAAAAATATTTTGTAATTTTATGTTTATTTTCATGCACATATTTGGAGCATGAATATAAATGTAAAATTAAGTACTACCACAAATACACGCGACTTGTCGTGCTTTCTTCAACGAATTTTATTGGAATTTTACACGTGGATTGAAAATTACAGTTTTTTAAACGGTAAACCAATGCACTTCAATGTATTTTTACTCGAAAACTGCTGTAAAATGAATGACATGTAATTTTTTTTATTCAAATCGTTTATTTGATAAGGCACGTTGCGTTAGCTTAAAGGTGCCAATTTTGTTTTGTTTTACATTTTAAATTGCTTAAAACTAGGGGATTACATATTGATTTTTTTAAAATGAAACTAATGCGATTTTATAGCTATCTTATATATCTACACAAGGGGATAATATTATTTTCGTAAGATTAGGGGGGTCATTTAGTTTTTGTGGCAATATGGTTTGACAATTTTATCAGTGAGATTATTGGAGCAAATAATGTTTAATTAAGGGGGACAATTTTTTACGACTAACTTAAAACTAGGAATAACTAGAGGGCATGATTGAATTTTGTAAAGATTCGTAATTATAGTTATTTTTGTGGGTAGTAGAGTTGGGCAATTTCAATGAGATTATATAATATAATAGTTAAAACTAGAAGAGACAAGAAGAGCTAAATGCTTCGTGATGATATTGGGGGGGGGGGGGGGTAGGGGTGTTACTTCTGGGTATAAGAGTCAGGGGAGGGAGGGTAGACAAAGATGGCAGGGAGAGAAAATTATTTCAGTTTCAGGCATCGTGAGATCAACGGATGGATTACAAACTCGGGTGGCCTTCATCAGGGGAATCATGTACTGGGACGCCGGGTGGTCCTCCTCAAGATGGCAGGGGTTTTTCCAGACGATTTCGTAGTACGGCTCAGATGTGGATCGGCTACATTTCGAGTTAAGCGTGTTATGTTCGTGCCGTAGGTCCCGTGTTTGTTGGCTCATTCGATACAGATGCTTTGATACAGGTGGAAGAGCGTTCTGAGAATGATAAGGAAAATAACAAGGGGCAGTTAGACTTGTATATTGATGGTTTTCACAAAGGTGTATATAAGGGACATATAGAGAACATCGCGGCTTGCCAGCACATCTCGAACCGGGACGTTGGTTGGTCTTCCTCGGGCCCGCAGGGTATCCATTAGCCGAGACCTAGCGGAACTGTACTCTGTGCACGCCCAGACAATGTGCTCGATGTCGTGATAGCCGTCGCCACAAGCGCAGATACCACTATCCACGAGCCCAATACGCCGGAGATGTGCATCCAGCGTGTAATGGTTTGCCATGAGTCGGGACATCACACGAATGAAGTCACGACCCACACCCATCCCCTTGAACCAAGGTTTCGTCGATACCTTAGGGATTATCGAATGTAGCCACCTTCCCAGCTCTCCACTGCTCCACGAAGTTTGCCAACTTTCGAGGGTTCTCTGATGAGTAATACTGAAAAATTCGCTGAAGCAAATTGGTCTTTCGTAAACGTCTCCTTCTAAGGCACCCACCTTAGCTAAGGAGTCTGCCTTCTCATTGCCCGGAATGGAGCAATGAGAAGGGACCCATACCAAGGTAATCTGGAAAGAGTTGTCAGATAAAGCACTCAGTAGCTCCCGTATTTTCCCCAAAAAATACGAGGAGTGCTTTCCATGTTTCATCGAGCGAATAGCGTCAATGGAACTGAGGCTATCCGAAACGATGAAGTAATGGCCTGCGGGTAATGTTTCAATGACTCCAAGGGTATACTGAATGGCAGCTAGTTCTGCGGCGTAAACTGAAGCAGGGTCACTGAGTTTGTAGGAGGCGGTGAACTTTTGATTGAAAATACCGAAGCCAGTGGATCCTTCGAGGTTTGATCCGTCAGTATAAAACATCTTAGAACAGTCGACTTCTCGGAATTTATTATAAAAAATGTTTGGAACCACTTGTGGGCGTATGTGGTCCGGAATTCCACTAATCTCGTTTTTCATGGATGTGTCGAAGAAAACAGTAGATTCAGAAGTATTTATGAAATGCACACGGTTGGGATTGTAAGAAGAAGGGTTAATATTCTGCGCCATGTAGTCAAAGTACAGGGACATAAAACGGGTCTGAGAATTGAGCTCAACAAGCCTTTCGAAATTTTCAATCACGACCGGGTTCAAGATATCGCATCGAATGAGCAATCGATATGAGAGTTCCCAAAATCGATTTTTCAACGGGAGAACGCCCGACAGCACTTCGAGACTCATCGTATGGGTCGACTGCATGCACCCTAAGGCGATACGCAAACAACGATACTGAATTCTTTCGAGTTTGATGAAATGTATGTTCGCGGCGGAGCGAAAGCAGAAGCATCCGTATTCCATTACCGACAGTATCGTTGTTTGATACAACCTAATTAGGTCTCCTGGGTGGGCACCCCACCATGTTCCGGTTATTGTACGAAGAAAGTTGATCCTTTGTTGGCATTTCTGTTTCAGATACCGAATATGGCATCCCCAAGTACCTTTCGAGTCGAACCAGACCCCTAGATATTTTACTGTGAAGACCTGAGCGATAGTTTGACCCATTAATAGAAGCTGTAGTTGTGCTGGTTCACGCTTCCTTGAAAATACAACTAGCTCAGTTTTCTCCGTGGAGAATTCGATACCCAGCTTAATAGCCCAAGCAGACAAATTGTCCAAGGTATTCTGTAATGGTCCTTGTAGATCGACAGCTTTGGGTCCCGTAACAGCCACCACGCCATCGTCTGCAAGTTGCCTTAACGTGCAGGAATTGTCCAGACATTCATCAATGTCGTTGACATAGAAATTGTATAAAAGGGGGCTTAGACATGAGCCCTGGGGAAGGCCCATGTAGCTAAATCGTGATGTCGATAAGTCACCATGCGAAAAATGCATGTGCTTTTCCGACAACAAGTTTAGTAAAAAGTTGTTTAAAGTCGCTGAAAGACCATGCTGGTGCAGCTTCTCTGAAAGAATGTTGATCGAAACTGAATCAAAAGCCCCCTTAATATCTAGGAACACTGATGCCATCTGCTCTTTGCTAGCATAGGCCATTTGAATTTCAGTTGAGAGCAACGCAAGACAATCGTTCGTCCCTTTGCCTTTGCGAAAACCAAATTGTGTATCTGACAGTAAGCCATTTGCTTCAACCCAATTGTCGAGGCGGAATAGGATCATTTTCTCGAACAACTTCCGGATACAGGATAGCATTGCGATCGGACGGTACGAATTGTGGTCGGAGGCTGGTTTTCCTGGTTTTTGGACGGCGATGACCTTCACTTGTGTCCAATCGAGTGGGATAATGTTAGCCTCGAGAAACTTATTAAATAAGTTCAACAAGCGTATCTTGGCAGAGTCAGGCAGATTCTTCAACAAGTTGAATTTGGTTCTGTCTGGCCCCGGAGCTTTATTGTTACACGACAAGAGAGCAAGTGAGAACTCCACCATCGAAAAAGGTGTTTCGTTCGCGCTATCGTGAGGAGACGCGGCGCGGTAAATCTTCTGTGCCGGGGCGGAATCCGGACAAACCTTCTTGGCGAAATCGAATATCCAACGGTTTGAATATTCCACGCTCTCATTAGTACTGTTTCGGTTTCGCAAACGCCGGGCCGTGCCCCAAAGAGTGCTCATCGATGTTTCTCTCGTTAATCCGTCAACGAACCGGCGCCAGTAACTACGTTTCTTGGCTTTCATCAAACTCTTCATTCGCGTTTCTAACATCGCATATTGTCGATAGCTAGCGGGTAACCCGTCGTCCCGGAAGGTCTTATACGCGGCGGCCTTCTCCGCGTACACGTCTGAGCACTCTTTGTCCCACCACGGATTAGGCGAGCATTTTTGTATGTTCGCGCCGGGTACTGGCTTAGTCTGAGCTTGATTCGCGCTGTCGAGAATCAAGCCAGCCAAAAAGCTGTACTCTTCCTCCGGAGGAAGTTCTTGGGTAGATTCGATGTTGTCGGATATCGCGGCAGCATAGCTCTTCCAATCGATATTTCGTATGAGGTCATACGAAATATTGATTGATTTAAATGGCCTTGAACCGTTATTGATTGAGACTACAATCGGCAGATGGTCGCTGCCGTGGGGATCAGGAATTACCTTCCACGTGCAATTTAACCGCAGCGATGTTGAGCAAAGGGACAAGTCTAAGGCGCTCGGGCGCGCTGGAGGAGCAGGAATCCGTGTCATTTCACCCGTGTTTGAAATTGTCAAATTGAAGTTATCGCAAAGATCCTGAATTAAGGAAGACCGGTTATCATCACCATGCTGTACCGTGAGAGTTAAAGTCTCCTAAAACTAGTCGCGGTGCTGGCAGGGATTCTAAGATGTCTTGTAGCCGTCGGTGCCCAACCGCGGTGTTGGGGGGAATATATATGGAAGCTATGCAAAGGCTTTTGCCTTTGGTTGTTACTTGACAAGCGACAACTTCAATACCTGTTATCGAGGGAAGGTTAATTCTGTAGAAGGAATAGCACTTTTTGATCCCCAAAAGCACTCCTCCATAGGGGGTGTCTCGATCCAGGCGAATAATATTAAAGTCGTGGAAGTTGAGATCTATGTCGGAAGTTAACCAAGTTTCACATAATGCAAATGCATCGCAGCTCAAATTATTAATTAAAATTTTGAAGGAATCGATTTTCGGGATGATACTTCTGCAATTCCACTGTAGAACAGTGATCAAATCCGTGACCTCGTTCGATGAGTTAGCCATCGAAGGATACAATCGCTGAGAGGAGGGGCCATTTAGCAGTCAACTGCTTCAAAAATGTTCTCACTGTAGGGAGAAAAGCTAACATAAGACTTTTAATAGGATCAGTAATATTGAAAGTTTTTATTATCCAGTCCACTATGTCCGAGAGTTTTATAATTCCAGTGCTGTGATTGCTCTCGAACTGAAACAAAGGAACACTTGGGATTTTTGATGTTCCTGGAAGTGCTGGGAACTCCTTCTCTGAGCTTAATCCTCCGAGACCAGGAGCTAATTGCTTCGGTTTGGTTGCAACACTTCCAATAGATGTGACTTTCGGAGCCCCCTCAAGGGACACCTTCTGGCCTTTACAAGGAACTTTACGAGAGGAAATGTTCCTCCTCTTCCTATAAATTCTAGGCACCCTAGTAGATGTTCCCTCTTGTGGGTTACCAGCCTCGCCCTCGTCAGGAGGCAAGTGAGTATAGATGTTTGCTGAGGATGGTGGCGTAGCATTCTTTAACATTTCTGCGAAAGAATGTTTGGATCGTCCCGCAAGGGAAAGTTTCAGTTTATCCCCGCGTAGTTTGTACGCAGGACATGCCGAGATATCATGCAGACTCCCCGCACAGTAAGGACACTTTTCGGTTTGCCTACTGCACGAATCATCTAGATGATTCTCCCCGCATTTTCCACAGCGGGCCTTGTTGCTACAATGGGTGGCTGTGTGACCCAGTTGTTTACACTTTGTGCAATTCATGACCCGCGGCACAAACAGACGCACAGGCAGACGAACCCTGTGCAAGAGGACGAAATTTGGCAAAGCGGTACCAGCGAAGGTCACCCGATAAGAGTTTGATTGGGGGTACGTTTTTGAACCATCCCCCGCAACTACTACTGAGTGCAAACGTTTGCACTCAAGTATTTTAACTGGCTGAAGTAAGCGGTCTCTGAATCGGCCAACCCCGTACTTCAGCAGATCCTCGCACGTCAAACTCTCATCGGTTACGACGCCTTCGGATTGTACTCTTACAGCCGGAATATACACGTTATAATCCCGCGTAAAGTGCTCACAGCAAGCAATATCGTTTGCCTGCTTTGAGTTGGCTAGCAACACCCTTATCTTGTCCGAGCGGACCTTTGAAATTTCGGTCACAGCCGAGAACCGTTCCGTCAGGTCTCTAGAAATCTGAAGAAGATTCAGTGATTTAGTCTTGGGCCGAAAGAAGACCACAAATGGACCAGTTGAGAGTTCTGGATAGCATTTGGGCCGGGGGGGAGCCTTAGAAGTGGAAACCCGATTCAACTTCCATTTGACCATCCGGAGAGGGAACCATAGAAAACGTCAACGCACGGGGTCAGCGCCCGCGCAGACGGAAGAAAGCAATAAATGTGTTACAAAAGACAAAAACCACTTAGCTTTAAACTGGTGTCCAACGACGAACCGATCCAGCTTATACAGCTGGCTATTGTTTAATCCTTACACGCGTACAAAAGACTGAGGACCGAACCGAACTGGCAAAATAACCTTGAATGCGGATTAAAACTATTCTTTATCGCCTCACACAGCACTACGGACTAGAAAAAAACAACCTCTGTCTCGATGGAGAGCTCGAAAACGAATGAATGACATGTAATATTACACGAATGAAATTGTAAAATTGTATGCTGTTTGATGCTCTAATTGATTTTAACGTAATTTCAATCACATTTTTGATTCAATCGTTGTATGTTTACATTCGTATTGATTTACATGTCGTTTAAATTTCATTATTTTTTGGTATGTAATGCCAAAGAACAAATAAAAAGCTAACGAAAACGGTTAGGGAAAATCATTATCATTACTGGAATTTTCTTTTTCACGAAACTTTTCGATAACCTTCCGTCACTTCTATTAAAAATTTTCAATTACTTTTTCACATTTTAACGACATTCAATTAGCCAGAGATTAATGGGTAGGGAAAGTTATGAAAATAGGAACCATAGTACTCAAGTGAGAGCAATGATGTGAAGTAAACAGATCGGAAAACTAGAAGTGGCAGGATCGGTTGTCACGGTAAAGATAGGCTTGTCTGCCTATACCAGGACACATGCTAGTGAACTCGGGTGGTTCGTAGTTATGCTGCCTAAGCTCGACCCTCATTAGCAGAAGACACAAATTAAGCCCGTACGATATTAAGCCTGTTCTAATGACTGCCACTTCTAGTTTTCCGATCTGTTTACTTCACATCCTTGCTCTCACTTGAGTACTATGGCTCTAATTTTCATAACTTTCCCTACCCAGTAATCTCTATACTGTTATGATAAATCTCTTCTACTGTTCATAAATAATAAAATTTACATTTTATCCAAAGCTTGAGTTTGTGAAGCTCACAATAGAAAGTGATTTAAAAAAACATAGATTAAGGAACATTTCGTAAATATCATTTTATAACTTGATATACTCCTTACACTTAGTATTCATGACTGTAATAAAGTTGTTTTAAATGATAGTCTCAACAAATTCGCTAAAGACACGAACTCTGTTACAATTTTTTAAAAATTATTTCTCCACAATATTATAACTTCAAAGATGGCGTTTTGGACAGTAAGTTTTCATCAAACTTCCACCAAATCAAATTTCTGGCCACGCCACTGACTCCAAGTAAGTAGAAACAAAGTCGTTCAACACTCGTCCCCAAGAAACTTCTTCGAATACTGCCTATCAATTATAATACATTGGCCCCGATTTAGTCTGCCCCCATTTTATCAACCTCATGTTTGATGGACTCTAGCAGACGAATAAGACTGAACGCTATTGAGAGTATGAACTTTAAATTGATTCAAAAAAACTTTTTTCGATTTTCGGGCTTAGCACAACATATATTTTTTTAACCTCTTCGGGAAAATTTAGTTTTCCCCACACAATACATTGATGGAAGAATTTAGATATGTTGTCAATAGAGCAATAATTCGTTTGTATGTCTATTTTATGAGTCATTTTCCGCTTATTCATTTATTTGGTTTAGCATTTGAGATTTCAAGCACTGATGTTGTCCTATGATGATTTGAACGATTCTCTGAGTCCTGACACTATCCCATGTAGTATGTGTTATCTAAAACATCGCGAAGTATCAAGTTATAAATGTTCTCTATCTATATAATATACGAAGAGAGTGATAAGAGTTATACAAAATGTATCATCACACTGTTAGGTGGATTAAAAACATTTTTGTATGAAATTATGCGCCCTATAATAATCTTCAAGTTGTCTAAAGGGTACTTCAGTGTGAAATAAAAACTACAAAAGCTTTAGAAATAAAACCGATTTTTAACCCTTCGGAAGTCGCGCAAGTAGCCCAATGAACGAGCAGCCGCTGGTGCGCCAAACAGTTTTGCTAGCTTTGTTAGCTGGCGGAAGGTTACAGAACACCCTGAAGCTTATATTTGGTTTTCTCATGCAATGAAAATTACAAAAGCTAGAGCTTGCATGTCTTCAGCAAATTTGTTTAAAATGTGTTTCTCTACAACTTCTACATCGAACACTAAAGTTATATCTTGAACCGTTAAAAAGTTCAAGTTTAAAATTTGCTAAAATTAGAGTCACCCTAGCATCTGGTTAAACAAAAAGAAGGGCATTGCACAGTACAACAACTTTTCCAAACATGTTGTAAGGCTAAGTCATTTCATTTTAGCAAAAAGTTAAAATTGCTGCTAAATTCACATTCTAGACCACTGTGTTGTGGGAACATATTGAATGATATTCTACACAGTATTAGAATCTGGACAAACGTCTTCTTTCGATTTCGAATTTTTTGCATGTGTTCCAAAGAGTACCCAAAGATGTGTCTCTTGACAAGTCATACACAATGTGTCTCAAGAAGCTGTTCATCTTAACACGGCGTAAACTGTCAATTTGCTTTGCCAAATAGCATATTTTTCAAATAACTTACAGGTATCAACTTGGCGTAAATGAAATTCTTTAGAAGCGATTTGTTTAGTTTCGTATACATCATGCGGCCTAATTCCAATTTTTATAACGAGACACGATAGCCTTTGAAATACTCTACAACTTCGTAGAACGTCAGATTGCACTATCTCTTACCATTGTATAGATAGGCGAATTACCTTGAATTAATTTTGTTCACAGGCGCCACCATGTGGTGGAATTTTGCATTTTTCAAATTAGAGAATAAAGTATGTTTTGCTACTCTACAACTTTGTAGAACATCAAAATGCTCCATCTCTTAGCGTTGTACAGATAGGAGCATTCCCTTTAAATTGCTTGGCTCATTACCGCCACCATGCGGAGAAATCCTGAAACTTTCCAGTGAAAGCAAAAAGTCCTTTTATTTCTCTACGACTTTGTGGAACATCATAACTTTCTATCTCTCGTCGTTTCAGAGATATATGAGTTTTTCCTAACCTTGCCCCACCTTTGCATGTGGGTCACATGAATGAGATAAGCGGAGTACGCCCTTTGCGAATGTTAAGCAGCAGTATCCAACTTTAAACGTTAATAACTCTTTAACGGTTGGTTGGATTGTCTCGCAGTCTTCGACAAACTTGTTCGGCAAAAGCTTAGCTCCTTCCTAGGTCCGTGTTCGAAAGTTTACAGCGACCTCTAGGGGCGATAATGTGAACTGTGAGTGTTTCCCCATACATTTTGGCCAAAAATCCCATACAAACTTTTAGCTCGTTAGGGGAGGGGTTAGGGTTAACCGATTTCGCTCAAATTTGGACAGTGTCATTTTTTCATGAATTGGAACGACGCTAGGGGGTGTAGATTCGTAAATTCAAAAATGGCCGTTTTATTGTCACCCTAATATATATATATATATATATATATATATATATATATATATATATATATATATATATATATATATATATATATATATATATATATATATATATATATATATATATATATATATATATATATATATATATATATATATATATATATATATATATATATATATATATATATATATATATATATATATATATATATATATATATATATATATATATATATATATATATATATATGTACTGACGACTCCCCACGCAACCATGGCAAGATGTTGCAATAGACTTCAAAGAAGGCCTTCCCGGAGACATGTCATTGCTTGTTGTTGTTTGCTATACCTCACGTTTTATTCAAGCCGAACCAATGAAACCGGCCACCACACAACGGGTTATCGGAGCGCTTTTAAAAATGTTTAGCTTATTTGGAATTCCAAGCTCAATCACCACTGATAATGGCCCGCTATTCAAGGCCCATGAATTTAAAATTTTTTGCTTCAGCTACGGAATACATCTTAATCTTTCTACCCCATATTGGCCCGAACAAAATGGCGCCGTAGAAAGGCAGATGCGCAACATAGGGAAAAGGGTGAAAATCAGCTCCATTCAAGGTACCGATTGGAAAACGGATTTGAGCGAATAATTAATACTATATCACTCCACTCCACAAGAGACAACCGGATTGTCTCCGTATAAAATGATGTTTGGGAGGGAAATATACAACGGTATACCGTCCATACATCAACCTCCTTCACTGTCATTGGAAGCAGCTAAGGATAAGGACATGGAATTAAAGGAATATCACCAGCAAATAGCAGACACTAAACGCAACGCTACGCATCACAATTTGGACAGGGGTGATATGGTACTACAGCGGAATCTGAAGAAAGGTGCATTGAAGCCGAATTTCACAGCAGAAGAGTTCGAAGTGATTGATGTCAACGGAGGAGTAACAGCACTCATCTAAAAAAACTGGAGGAGAGCAAAGAGGAATACACTGAGAGGGAAACATTAAAACCGCAACTAAATACGATGGATGAAACAAATGAGAATGAATTCGAGAGACTGGAGGGACCTTCAGCATACAACCGAGCGACGCTGGAGAGACGACGAAAGATACAAGCTAAGTACGAAGACTTTGTGCTGTAAGGTATACGGTAAGTCTTTGTAGGTCATCATTCGTTATCGAGCACTCAGTCGAGATAGAAGTCTTTTGTCATCGGTCCGTACACTCTATAGCGACAAATAGTGTTAATCCGCGTTCAAGGTTATTTGCACACTCTACGCCTAGTTGAGGTTTCAGTATTTTTTCCCTTCTTTTGTGTTTTTGTTTCTGTACCGTTAGCCGGTCAGTGAAGTGAAGCAGTGTTCTTCTAGTAAGCCGTCTGGATACCGTTACCTACACAAGCTAAGTATTAGTTTTCGTTTCCCCTTCTTGGTTGTCTTAATAACGTGCACTGGGCAATAGGCCCGTGCAAAAATGACTTCCCCTGACGGCGGTTCGTCTCAAGGTGAGATGGACGTCGAAACAAAATCGGCTCTCCGGCTCAAAGTATATCCGAGCTCGGCCACCGGGCCATTTGTGATCTTCTTTCGGACCAAAGAAAAAAAGTGTTTGAATCTGTTGCAGATTTCTCGCGTTCTGACAAACCGGTATTCGGCCGTGACAGCAATATCGAAAATTCGCCCTGATAAGCTTCGGGTGGTTTCTAACAGTTCAACTCAGGCAAATGATATTGCTGGCTACGAGCCCTTTACGAGGGAGTACAGGGTGTATATTCCAGCTAGCAGGGTTGAAGTCAGTGGGGTCGTTTCCGATTCGAGTCTGAATTGCGAGGACCTGCTAAAATATGGGACTGGCTGTTTCAAAGACCCCATGCTTAAGCCAGTGAAGATACTGGAATGCAAACGTTTGCATTCAGCATCAGTCGCAGCTGACGGGAAGAAAACATACGTCAACTCAGACTCTTATCGGGTGACCTTCGCCGGCTCTGCCCTGCCCAATTACCTCCTCTTTGACAAGGTTCGTCTACCTGTTCGCCTTTTTGTGCCGCGGGTCATGAACTGTACTAATTGCAAACAATTGGGACACACAGCCTCCCATTGTAGCAATAAAGCCCGCTGTGGGAAATGCGGTGGGAATCATGCGGATGATTCCTGTGGTAGAGATGTCGAAAAGTGTCTATACTGTGGGGGAAACCCACATGAGATCCCTTCATGTCCCGCGTACAAACAGCGCGAGGAAAATCTTAAGCGTTCCCTTCAGGGACGCTCTAAGCGATCTTTTGCAGAAATGCTTAAGATAGCTACGCCACCTGTCTCTACGAACATCTATACCAACTTGTCTACTGACGAAGGCGACTGTGATGAACCCCAGGAGGGAACATCTTCTGCTGCGCCTAGAAGTAGTAGAAAAAAGAAGAACATTTCCTCTTCCAAGCTTCGTCGTAAAGGCCAGAAGGTGTCTCTTCATGGTCCCCCTAAAATAACTACTCAAGGAAGTACTGTTGTAAAACCGAAGCAAGTCGCTCCCGGTCTCAGTAACCTGAGCTCAGAAAAGGAGCTCCCAGCACCTCCAGGAACATCAAAAACCCCAAGTGTTCCCATATCTCAGCCAGAGAAAGAAAACAGTGCTGGCTTAATAAATTTCTTTGACATTGTGGACCGTATTCTTACAGCGTTGAACATTTCTGACCCCATTAAAAGTATCTTGATAAGCTTTCTCCCCGCAGTAAAAACATTCTTGATGCAGTTCACTGCGAAATGGCCCCTCCTTTCAGCGATTGTATCCTTCGATGGCTAATTCATCGAACGAGGTCAAGGATTTAATCACTGTTCTACAGTGGAATTGCAGAAGTATTATCCCGAAAATCGATTCGTTTAAAATCTTACTAAATAATTTGAAATGCGATGCATTTGCCCTATGCGAGACATGGCTCACTTCAGAAATAACCCTACACTTTCACGATTTTAATATTATTCGCTTGGATCGAGAAGACTCTTACGGAGGAGTACTTTTGGAGATCAAAAAGTGCTATTCTTTCAATCGGATCGACCTCCCCTCGACACCAGGCATTGAAGTTGTTGCTTGCCAAACCAGAATTAAAGGCAAAGACCTTTGCATTGCTTCCACCTACATCCCCCCTAGAGCCTCAGTTAGCCACCACCGACGGCTTTGCGATATTGCGGAACTCCTCCCCGCACCGAGGCTAGTTTTAGGTGACTTCAACTCCCACGGCACGGCATGGGGTTGCCTTCATGACGATAATCGATCTACCCTACTCCATGAGCTTTGCGACAACTTCAATATGACCATTTTGAATACGGGTGAAATGACACGGATTCCTGCCCCTCCAGCGCGTCCGAGCGCCTTAGACCTGTCCCTCTGCTCGACATCGCTGCGGTTAGATTGCATGTGGAAGGTAGTCTCTGATGCCCACGGCAGCGACCATCTGCCAATCGTAATTAATATTGCTAACGGTTCAGGGCCACCGAATACAATCAATGTTTCGCATGACCTCACACGAAATATTGATTGGAAGAGCTACGCGTCCGCGATATCCGAAAAAGTAGAATCGACACAAGAGCTTCCTCCGGAGGAAGAGTACGGGTTCCTGGCTGGCTTGATTCTCGATACCGCGATTCAAGCTCAGACTAAACGCGTACCAGACGCGAATTCACGCGGGCGTCCTCCCAATCCATGGTGGGACAAAAAATGCTCAGACGTGTACGCGGAGAAGGCCGCTGCGTATAAGACCTTCCGGGACGACGGGCTGCCAGCTAGCTACCGACAGTACGCGATGGCGGAAACGCGCATGAAGAGTTTGATAAAAGCCAAAAAAACGTAGCTACTGGCGCCGGTTCGTCGACGGACTAACGAGAGAAACATCGATGAGCACTCTTTGGAGTACGGCCCGGCGCTTACGAAACCGAAACAGTACCAATGAGAGCGTGGAATATTCAAACCGTTGGATATTCGATTTTGCCAAAAAGGTTTGTCCGGATTCCGCCCCGGCACAGAAGATCTACCGCGCCGCGTCCCCTCACAATAACACGAACGAAACACCGTTTTCGATGGTAGAGTTCTCACTTGCTCTCTTATCATGTAACAATAAAGCCCCAGGGCCAGACAGAATCAAATTTAACTTGTTAAAGAATCTGCCAGACTCTGCCAAGAGACGCTTGTTGAACTTATTTAATAAGTTTCTTGAGGGTAATATTGTCCCTCATGACTGGAGGCAAGTGAAGGTCATCGCCATTCAAAAACCAGGAAAACCAGCCTCCGACCACAACTCGTATCGACCGATTGCAATGCTGTCCTGTATCCGAAAGTTGTTCGAGAAAATGATCTTGTTTCACCTCGATAATTGGGTTGAAGCAAATGGCTTACTGTCAGATACACAATTTGGTTTCCGCAAAAGCAAAGGGACGAACGATTGTCTTGCGTTGCTCTCAACAGAAATTCAAATGGCTTATGCTAGCAAAGAGCAGATGGCATCAGTTTTCCTAGATATAAAGGGGGCTTTTGATTCAGTTTCTATCAAAATTCTTTCTGAGAAGCTGCACCAGCATGGTCTTTCACCGACTCTAAACAACTTTTTGCTAAACTTGCTGTCTGAAAAACATATGCATTTTTCGCATGGTGATTTATCGACATCACGAATTAGCTACATGGGTCTTCCCCAGGGCTCATGTCTAAGCCCCCTTCTCTATAACTTTTACGTCAATGACATTGACGAATGTCTTGTCAATTCCTGCACGCTAAGGCAGCTTGCAGATGACGGTGTGGTCTCTATTACAGGTCCCAAAGCCGTCGATCTGCAAGGACCATTGCAAGATACCTTGGACAATTTGTCTGCTTGGGCCCTCCAGCTAGGTAACGAGTTCTCCACGGAGAAAACTGAGCTAGTCGTATTTTCAAGGAAGCGTGAACCAGCGCAACTACAGCTTCAATTAATGGGTCAAACTATTGCTCAGGTTTCAACTTTCAAATATCTCGGGGTCTGGTTCGACTCTAAAGGAACCTGGGGATGTCACATTAGGTATCTGAAACAGAAGTGCCAGCAAAGGATCAACTTTCTCTGTACAATAACCGGAACATGGTGGGGTGTCCACCCAGGAGACCTGATCAGGCTGTACCAAACAACAATATTGTCGGTGATGGAGTACGGGAGTTTCTGTTTCCGCTCCGCTGCGAACATACATTTCATCAAACTAGAGCGAATCCAATATTGTTGTTTGCGTATTGCTTTGGGTTGCATGCACTCGACACATACGATGAGTTTAGAAGTGCTGGCGGGCGTCCTTCCGCTGAAAAATCGATTTTGGGAACTCTCATATCGATTGCTCATCCGATGCGATATCTTGAACCCGTTAGTAATTGCAAATTTCGAAAGGCTTGTCGAGCTCAATTCTCAAACCCGATTTATGTCCTTGTACTTCGATTACATAGCACAAAATATCAATCCTTCTTCATACTATCCCAACCGTGTCAATCTCTTTCATGCTTCTGATTCAACTGTATTCTTCGACACATACATGAAAGACGAGATTCGTGGAATCCCGGATCACATACGTCCGCAAGTGATCCCAAGCATCTTTCATAGTAAATTTCGAGAAGTCGACTGCAACAAGATGTTTTACACCGACGGGTCAAGCCTCGACGGCTCCACTGGCTTCGGTATATTCAATCAAAACCTCACCGCCTCATTCAAGCTCAATGATCCTGCTTCAGTTTACGTCGCAGAACTTGCTGCTATTCAGTATACCCTTGGGATCATTGATACTTTGCCCACCGATCATTACTTTATTGTCTCGGATAGCCTCAGCTCAATCGAGGCTCTCCGTTCAATGAAACCTAGAAAGCACATTCCATATTTTCTGGGGAAAATCTGGGAGCGCCTGCGTGCTTTGTCTGTAAGATCGTACAAGATTACCTTAGTTTGGGTTCCCTCGCATTGCTCCATTCCAGGTAATGAAGAAGCGGACTCTTTAGCTAAGGCGGGCGCTTTACAAGGTGACATATATGAAAGACCAATTAGCTTCAGCGAATTTTTCAGTAACACTCATCAGAGAACCCTCGAAAGTTGGCAAACTTCATGGAGCCATGGTGAACTGGGAAGGTGGCTACATTCGATAATCCCTAAGGTATCGACGAAATCTTGGTTCAGAGGGATGGATGTGGGTCGGGATTTCATTCGCGTGATGTCTCGGCTCATGTCCAATCACTACACGCTGGACGCACATCTCCGGAGTATTGGGCTCGTGGATAGCGATATCTGCGCTTGTGGCAACGGTTATCACGAAATCGAACATGTTGTCTGGGCATGCGCCGAGTACTGTTCTGCCAGATCTCAACTATTCGATTCCCTTCGGGCCCGAGGAAGATCACCCAATGTCCCGGTTCGAGATGTACTAGCAAGCCGCGATATTCTCTACATGTCCCTTATATACACGTTCCTCAAAACCATCAATATCCAAATTTAAATGCCCCTATCTTTTCTCTTATTATTCCCAGAAGTGCCCTCTTCCGCCTACCGTACCCCAACGATGGTTTGATACGACTCCAAGACGAGACAAAACATCTGTCGAATGAACCAACAACACGAGATCTACAGTACAACATCACACACGCAGCACGGTGTGTTCCCGATTCGTATCTGAGCCGTACTACGAAATCGTCTGGAGGAACCCCTGCCGGCTCGAGGAAAACCGCCCGGCGTCCCAATACTTGATACATCCGTTCGAATCTGTAATCCTGGTCGTTGATTCCTGATGCCGGAAACTGAAAGTTTATATCCCCCCCCCCCCCCGTTCAGCCTTGTCCACCCTCTCTCCCATGTCTCTGATACACAGATGTATGACTTCACCCCTTCTCCCCTTGAATATCTTCCCAAAACTTATGTGCCCCCCTATCTTCTAGTGTTAGTTGATCAATCCGTTCGAATCTGTAATCCTGGCCGTTAATTCCTGATGCCGGAAACTGAAAGTTTATATCTCACCCCCCCCCCCCCCTTCAGCCTTGTCCGCTCTCCCTCCCATGTCTCTGATACACAGATGTATGACTTCACCCCCTTCTCCCCTTGAATATATTCCCAAAACTTATGTGCTTAGTTTTAGTTGATCAATATTTAATCTCGTTAAGAAATGCCCAACAGTACCACTACTTTAAAATAGCCCTAATTAATTCCCCTTAATCTTGAACCACTCTTTCTAGTTATTTCTAGTTAATAAGCTTGTAAAATGTTCCGCTTAGTTAATAATTAATTTCTCCTACAATCTCCCTTCTAAAAATCATAAAGTGAATTACTATACAAAGAACACACAAAATGACCCGTCCCCCAAATCTTACGAATATTATATTGTACCCTCTTTTATATGTATAAGTTAGCTGTAAAGTTTTTTGCCTTTCTCAATAGAAAGGTATTGCAATTGCTCTGAAAACCGACTTTTTAACGGAGGCCCGGAGGGCCGAGTGACATATACCATTCGATTCAGTTCGTCGAGTTCGGCAAATGTCTGTGTGTATGTATGTGTGTGTGTATGTATGTGTGTGTATGTGCGTCTGTGTGTGTGTACGCGAACACAATTTCACTCACTTTTCTCGGAGATGGATGAACCGATTTTTACAAACTTAGTTCCAAATGAAAGGTGCAACGTTCTCATAGGCTGCTATTGAATTTCTAATGGATCCGACTTCCGGTTCCGGAATTACAGGGTGATGAGTACGATCACGCAGAAAATGTCGATTTTAAGAAATTCTGCAATGAATGTATAATGGTGAAAATTTTTCCAAAATGTGACCACAACTGCTTCGATTTGTAGTACTAGGTCATTAACAGCCATTCAAAGTCTCTTTGGTCACATTGGCCACCATCATCGGTTCCGGAAGCCCCGGCGGAAGTATCCGAATTCAGACTAACAGTCACATCGGTTTCTCGGAGGTGGCTAGACCGAATCAACCAAACTTAGTCTCAAATGAAAGATGTTGCGTCCCCGTAAATGGCTATTAAATTTTATCCCCAACCGACTTCCGGTTCCGGAGTTACGGGTTGTGGCGTGCGATCACATAGCAAATTGTGATTCAAACCGATACCTCGATGGAAGCAAAAAAGGTAAAAATTTCGCTAAAATGTCTCTCAAATAACTTAACTTTGCAGTTCTAGGTCACCGACGGCCAAACAAACTTTCGTTGACTACATTGACCACCATAGACGGTTTCGGAAGTGCCCGGGAAAAGCGGCCATCTTTCAAAATTTACGAACTCACATCAGTTTCCCGAAATGGTTGGGCCGATTTTCACAAACTTAGTCCCAAATGATAGCTATAACATCCCCATAGATGTATATAAAATTTCGCACGGATCGCTTATATGGGTCCGGAAATATAGACTAAGTCGTTCGGTCACATATGAAATTCCCATATAAGTCGGAACTCTAATTTTTTTCAAAAAATTTCAGAAATCGAATTCGTATTTTTGATGCCAAACATCTTTAAAATGCATGAAACGTCGAGATTTTATGTTATCTCGAAAAAAATTTATTTATGAAAATCGACTTTTTGGGACTTTGCCGATTTCGCACCTTTTTTCAGTTCAATATTACCGTGGCTGTTTTTTCTTTTACAAAATTTTAGAACTCGAATAATGATTTATTTTCCTGTATATGGTTGTCATGTGATGTATAATAATAAAATGTAATATATGCATTTAAAAGTTTTTAATGAATATAAAAAACGCACACATTCTCGTGATTCATGATTGAGAAAGGCACAATTGCACCGCTAGGTGGATTAAAATAGGTTTTTTTTATTTTCATTATATAAAACAAAATAATATTGAAATGTGTAACCCCCTAGTTTTAAGAAATTCAAAATGTAAAACAATGAAAAAATGGCACCTTTAAGCTAACGCATACATGCCTTATCAAATAAACAAATTGAAAAAAAAAGTCTTTGTAGGTGAGGTAAATTTAGCGTTGTGAATAAAACATTGATCAATTGGATTCTTATGTTATTTAGCTTTCTAAAAAAGGGAGAGATGTAACGGTCAGATTGAAGCATACATGAGAAAAGAGACAATCCTCGGAGTTTCAGTGGCGGGTCTACTGTTGGATGAAGAAAGAAAACACATTCGACAGTGATAGAGTGTGCACGACGAGACAGTTGAATTCGAGGCGAGGTGTGCTGTACAGTGATCGGGTGCGACGGACTGGCGTTACAACATCCAGGTATTTTTAGTATAGTCCCAGTTAGATGTTTCTTTATCGCTATGAGAACACCACCTCCGCGACATAGATGACTGGTAGAAGAGTTGCGATCGCATCGGTAGATTACGTAGTTCGTCGTTAGCTCGGTGTTTAATATATCATCACGTAACCAGGTTTCGGTGAGAACGATAATGTCGTAGTCGCAGGAAGTGAGCGCAAGCAAGAAAGACTGCGTTTTTGTTCTCATTCCACGAGCGATCAGGTAGTAAACGGACAGGAAATCAGGTGTTGTACGCAACGGCATGCTATGAACCAAGATGTTTTCAGAAAGCGAACTGTCATGTAAAACAAAATACACGACTGAGAAGGGAGTTCGGAAGACCCCCTCACGCCCTCCGACCGCAGGACCGGGACGACTAAGCTGGTCGCTGGCTGGTAGCGCGACTGCGTCGGAGCGCTCGGGGGCTTCCGTAGTACTGTATAACGGGCGTCCCGGTGATGGCAGCGCAGCGTGAGTTTGTAGATGTGGTCTTGGCGATGACAAGGAAATTATGCTTCGCTCAAGTAACGGCAAATTGCACGAACGTATTGTACCCAATGGCACGCTAGAAACCGAGTGGTTTTCAGAAACGAACTGTCATATAAAGCAAAATACTCGCTTGAGAAGGGAGTTCGGAAGACCCCCTCACGACCTCCAAACGCAGGGCCGGGACGACTAAGCGGGTCGCTGACTGGTAGCGCGACTGCGTCGGAGCGCTCGGGGGCTTCCGTAGTACTGTATAACGGGCGTCCCGGTGATGGCAGCGACGAACAAAGTGCACCTTCATTTAGTTGGTTAAAATCGTTAGACAGCACGACCGGGTCAGGAGGGTGAAATTCCAGTCGACTACTGTGCAGATAATCTTCGGTGACGGCGTCTAAACTGTTGTGTTCAGCAGCAGTCTGTAGTGGGAGGCGTTCTGAGCGAGCAGAAGCGATGCGATCTAACTTTCCACTTAGACATTAAAGTTGATTGCCAGGCAGGATTGCAATGATGGTAGAATCAAACGAATTGTTTTTGTCGACAGACTGCAATTAGGATTTGTTTTGAGGGTGTGCAGAATCTATAATAGCTTCGGAAGGACACAGGCTTTACCTGACACAGAAGGAGTCTCCGATTCGTCAGGTATGTTGATTGCCGAGGAAAATAAAGTTCTTAAGAGATTTTCCGGTATAGCGTTGCGCTACAGAGCACCACCAGATGAATTCCTCTCTGCAGCAATCCTGATAATTGGTCGTTGACTTGTTGAGTTATTCATAAATTCCCTAAAGTAAATGTTTTCTGGCCAGGTTTGTTTGGAGAGGGCCTTATCCCTATAAGATTTACGAACGCCGATCTTAAATGTTATATAGCTCAGAGATGTGACATCCTTGTCCTTAGGAACTAGACGAACTATCCTTGGTTGTATATCCTCGCCCAGGCATTCTTTCACTAGGGTCGAAATTTCATCATCCGTCGTGCTGGGGTCAAATGCTGACAAGTAGACCCATAACAGCTCCTCAGGTGGTGGGACTGTTTTTATCGTTTCAAACGCAGCCTTAGCTCCACGAATATTAGTGATTTTGGTTTTTAGCTGGTCATCTTCACGCTTGCGCTTAGGTGTATTTGGAACTGGATTATATCCAGCAATCTTATTCCAAGGCGTATTTACGGTTGGAGATAACGGTTTCGACTCAACTTTAACCGAAAGAGCTTTTACGACGTTTTTCAAATCAGCCATGTCGTCCTTTAAGGATTTTAGAGAATAGTCGTCGGGAATTGGATTCTCGTAACAACGTGAAGACATTTTACGGAAGTAGTCGCCTGAAAACAGGACAGCGCAGCCGTTACACATCCAAAATAAGTTTCGTGGATGGGTTCCTAAGACTTCTCTAATATCATAATCCACTTTTACACATATCATATGGAACGAGTTTCCGCAGTACTCACGACACACAGTGTCGCCTAGCCGGACAAAACCTCAAAATTTTATTTTAGATTTTTCGTGATTTAGCTTTTTTTTTCTGTTTCTTAACAGGTTGAATAGAGTCTTCTCAAAATATTAAGTCCCGAAGACGAGAGTTCAGTTTTTTAGAGAACTTTAAAGGTGAAATAGATGATGAATTTTGAGAAAAACTCTTTTCAAACCTAAGTTATTCAAATGAATATATCTTTTTAGTTAAGTTTCCGATTAGGGTCAAACTGATTTCATTTGAAAGGTTATTCGCTGCACTTATAGCTGCCATTCGATTTAGTCGATACACGCCTTTCTTTTCGTTCAGACATGAAAAACAAATAATAAATCGAGCAATAGTTTAAAGTTATAATGTTAAAAGTGGCTGTACTTTTTTTTTTGAAACGGTTCGGAAAGATCGCTTGTTGTTCATTATACTCGAAAATTAGTGTACTTTCCGAAAATGAATATCTTGTTTTGCCCCTTTCTGCCCGAGGTATGAAAAAAGGTGATTTTTCATGATACGTCTGAAGGAGACTCATGGTAACCTTTGACTTCCCAGGGTTCGCAATATAATTTATAGATGTGTCTTATCATTATCAGCATTTGAAAAAATGTGTATTCTGCTAAAAAAATTACCGAACCTAATTTTTTGAAAATGAATTTTCGGAAATAGTGCACTTTATATTCGTAAATGTTGAATTTTCGAACCATCCTAAGCACCAAAACTTTGAGGATTAAAAAAAAAAAATAAATATCAAATATGAATTCAGCGTCACAAAATTACCCTAATGTGAAGTTTTCATCAAATTCGGGCCACTTTTGAGGTTTTGACTTTTGCATGGAAGGTGATCACTGTGCGACAGGTGATGCGGTGAGAGTCATATATATATATATATATATATATATATATATATATATATATATATATATATATATATATATATATATATATATATATATATATATATATATATATATATATATATATATATATATATATATATATATATATATATATATATATATATATATATATATATATATATATATATATATATATATATATATATATATATATATATATATATATATATATATATATATATATATATATATATATATATATATATATATATAATATATATATAAAATTAAATTAGGTTGAAAATTGCAGTTGCAATCGCTTCATCTGAAGTAGCTGTCGACTAACGGGTCAAATTTGACGAAGATCGCCGACCACGCCACCAAATATTCGATTGGTTCCTTTTATGGGTCATCGTGAATTCGTCCTATATAACAGTATTGCATTCTTTCAGCATTTTGCTTACACCCGAGTTTTGATTGATATTGTAACGTTTTTCGCAAGCGCAAGATTTAGTGGCTATTTTAGGGCAGAGTTGTTCGTCCATCATCCAGCAATGTTGATTTAACTTCAGATGAAGCGATCGGCAGTGCAATTTTCAGTTTAATCTTCGACAAATTCATGCAATTATATTGTCACTCGCGTAATTGATCTCTATCAAATAAATTCTTGTCTTTCCATTTATGTGCTGGTAAACATACATGCAACAAAATTTTAGATTTTTGAAGTAATTGATAAATATTGCACCAGAAACCTTCCCTCTCCTTCAGATTCCGAAACCAACAATCATGTCCACCTTCTTGGTGGAAGAAATACTTATGCCAAATCCTATATAATATATGTAGTTAAAAAAAAGCTCTTCAGTACACCCCCCCCCCCCTCTCCTTTTCCTCGGCTTAGGTACTTCTCACCCTCCCCATCGTGCACAAAAACCACCCCATGAACATCTCCTTAGTGGAAGGAATACTTATGTCAAAATTGAATTCATCGCTAATAGTCACATTGAATGAATAGAACCCTCTCCCCCCCATTTCGTGGTCCACTCCCATCAACCATTGGCTTAGTGGGAGAAATACTTATGTCAAATACTAATAAATATGGAGATATAAATAATTCTTTGCCTGAAAAACAACCCCCCCTTAAGCTCGGTGTAACCCCCCCCCCCCCCCCCCCCCCCCCCCAAAACCGATTTAATCCACCTAGCAGTGAGATGAGACATTTCTTACACATTTCACTATTGGGTTAGTTTGCAGAACTCACGAGAAGTAGGCACCCAACTAGAGGTGGGATGAAAACAGTTTCTAGTCTTGCACGAATGAAATCTCGAATAAACTGAATAAATGGAATGGAAATGGAAATCAACAAAACGACCGAAATAAAAAAGTAAAGCAAAAAATGAAATAATAGTTTTTTTTACATTCATAAAGTAAATAGAAAAATTAATATAAATCAAAATTATAAAATACACGAATCAAATTAGATTAGGTTATTAAATAAAAATTAAGATTATATTTGGAAATAGTTATAAGATTAATAAAATAAATTGGCTGATACTAACAAATTGAATGAAATATAACGAATGACTGAACATGAAATGAATAAAATTAAAGATATGAATAAAACGAATCAAAAGAATCAAATGAATCAAATAAATCAAATGAATCAAATGAATCAAATAAATCAAATGAATCAAATGAATCAAATGAATCAAATGAACCAAATGAATCAAATGAATCAAATGAATCAAATGAATCAAATGAATCAAATGAATCAAATGAATTAAATGAATCAAATGAATCAAATGAATCAAATGAATCAAATGAATCAAATGAATCAAATGAATCAAATGAATCAAATGAATCAAATGAATCAAATGAATCAAATGAATCAAATGAATCAAATGAATCAAATGAATCAAATGAATCAAATGAATCAACTGATTCAAATGAATCAAATGAATCAAATGAATCAAATGAATCAAATGAATCAAATGAATCAAATGAATCAAATGAATCAAATGAATCAAATGAATCAAATGAATCAAATGAATCAAATGAATCAAATGAATCAAATGAATCAAATGGATCAAATGAATCAAATGAATCAAATGAATCAAATGAATCAAATGAATCAAATGAATCAAATGAATCAAATGAATCAAATGAATCAAATGAATCAAATGAATCAAATGAATCAAATGAATCAAATGAATCAAATGAATCAAATGAATCAAATGAATCAATTGAATCAAATGAATCAAATGAATCAAATAAATCAAATGAATCAAATGAAGCAAATGAAGCAAATGAATCAAATGAATCAAATGAATCAAATGAATCAAATGAATCAAATGAATCAAATGAATCAAATTAATCAAATGAATCAAATGAATCAAATGAATCAAATGAATCAAATGAATTAAATGAATCAAATGAATCAAATGAATCAAACGAATCAAATGAATCAAATGAATCAACTGATTCAACTGATTCAAATGAATCAAATGAATCAAATGAATCAAATGAATCAAATGAATCAAATGAATCAAATGAATCAAATGAATCAAATGAATCAAATGAATCAAATGAATCAAATGAATCAAATGAATCAAATGAATCAAATGAATCAAATGAATCAAATGAATCAAATGAATCAAATGAATCAAATGAATCAAATGAATCAAATGAATCAAATGAATCAAATGGATCAAATGAATCAAATGAATCAAATGAATCAAATGAATCAAATGAATCAAATGAATCAAATGAATCAAATGGATCAAATGAATCAAATGAATCAAATGAATCAAATGAATCAAATATATCAAATGAATCAATTGAATCAAATGAATCAAATGAATCAAATGAATCAAATAAATCAAATGAATCAAATGAAGCAAATGAATCAAATGAATCAAATGAATCAAATGAATCAAATATATCAAATGAATCAAATGAATCAAATGAATCAAATGATTCATATGAATGAAATGAATCACATGAATCACACGAATCAAATGAATCAAATAAATCAAATGAATCAAATGAATCAAATGAATCAAATGAATCAAATGAATCAAATGAATCAAATTAATCAAATGAATCAAATGAATCAAATGAATCAAATGAATCAAATGAATCAAATGAATCAAATGAATCAAATGAATCAAATGAATCAAATGAATCAAATGAATCAAATGAATCAAATGAATCAAATGAATCAAATAAATCACATGAATCACATGAATCAAATGAATCAAATGAATCAAATGAATCAAATTAATCAAATGAATCAAATTGATTCAATTCATCCATTGAATACAATGCATCAAATTAATGAAATGGATCAAAAGAATAAAAAAAATGGATGACCGAAATGAATAAAGTAAAAAATAAATGAAATGCATAAATAAAACAATCGAATCAAATAAACAAAATGAACTGAAGTGATAAAATGAATAAAATGAAGAAAATGAGCAGAATAAAATGCATTGATTGAAATGAAAAATTAAACAATGGTAAAAGGTTATAAATCAATATAAAGAAATAAATTGAATCAAATAAATTATTTGGATGAAGTGATTAAAACTGAAAAAGTAGTCAGATTATTAAAATGAAGAAACTGAACAAAATGAATAAACTGAAAAAAAATGAATAAAATGCATACAATGAAAACAATGAATAAAATAAGTTAAATGAATGATATGAGTAAAATGCACAAAAAGAATAAACTGATCAGAGTGATTCCAATGAATGAAACGAATAAAATAAGTAAAATGAACGCAAATGAACAAAACGAATAAAAAGATGCTGAATGAAATAATATATTAAAATGAAATGGTCATATATTTGAAGCTAAAATCATTTTTGAATAAAGAAAATGAATAAACCGGAATGTATTGCATCAGAAAGTTTTGAAATGTTTTTGAAAATCCCATCTTATGAGAAAAGGCTAATAAATATGCAATGGACTTTCCAGGGCTTCCATCTTATTTTTGGTTTTATTTTTTTTGTTTTCATGCTTCTTTACTTGACGGCATCGTTTTAAGATTATCTGGTGTTTGTACTTTATTGTTGGACCTTAATTAGTTATCAGGAACCTGGAACGTTCAATTTGCTTTGGAATTCGAAGTTTACTTTTTGGTCACATATTCCCGAAAAAAAGATTTATGTATTGAATAGAACTTACTGGTCCAGTATTTTAACGCGCAATTGAATACAGCAAAGTTAGACAAGGTCACATGTGATTTCAAGCCCCTTGAACAGAGAACGAGGGAGAATGCGATTCGTGAATGAGACAGGTAGATATTTCAAAGTTTTTATTTGCATTGAAGTAAATAGTGTGAAATGTCTAGGCTATGTCGATAGCATATAAGCCATGCATTCAGTTGATTGCAATGCAGTCTCTTTCCATTCATCCTTATAGCTTTCATATTGTTTCATTCGGAATTCTCGTGCAGGAAATATGGATAAATAAGTCTTATACAGACCAATACTGTGAAAAATATGGTTAAAACTACTCAGTATATCCAGATATGGACGACGATAAGTTAGAAGACATATTGTAGTTGCACCCCCCATCGAGAGTGGATACTTTGGGAGACTTCTTTTCTTGGATCTAATTTGTGGATATTTTTGGTCTTTGGTCCGTTATTTCTCATGAAAGTTCGTACCAATATAACGAATGTGCAGCTGATACAACTCATGGTTTATTCACCTGTGCCACGTTTCGTCTTCCATCTGCACTCCACCATAGATGGTACGCAACACCTTTCGTTCGAAAACTCCAAGGGTGTATTGGTCCTCAACGAACATAGTTCAGGTCTCGTGGCCGCAGAGGACCACCGATCTAATCAGCGTCTTGTAGATAATCAACTTCGTGCGGCGGCGAATTTTGTTCGACCGGAGCGTCCTCCGGAGTCCAAAGTAGGCACGATCCGTCTCTGAATTTCTCTGCTGTTATCATTGTCGTCGGTTACCAGTGAGCTCAAATACATGAATTCGTCGACCATCTCGATTTCGTCACCGTCAATCCGAACTCGGGTGGGAGGTTCACATTGTCGTCTCTAGCACCTCTTCCTCTCATGTATTTTGTCTTCGAAACGATACGAATAGTTTAAATATCGTACGTGGAATGTCTCTTTTGGAAATTTTCATGTCAAACTTTCATATTACCCAGTTAAGCCAAATATTTTTCTGATAAAGCCATGAATTTCCTTAATTATAGTGTAGATAAAGACTTTGAATACAATTGAATTAAAGTTGAGTTGATGTAGCAGCAGACAAAAAATAGTTTTGTTTTCTCAAACCTTCGCAATTACAATTAATAAATATTTCAGATTGGCAGAAGATCTTATCACACAACTTAGAAATGGATACAGAAATAGCTAGATACCTGCGATAGAAAAGAAACAGCGAGAGAGAGAGAGAGAGAGAGAGAGAGAGAGAGAGAGAGAGAGATGGGGGGCGTGTGAGGAATGGCAAATGTTGGTTAATGCAGTGATATTATTTTTATAGGTATATTATTATGATATATTGATTTCTTATATTCTTATCATAAATAATGTAAGTAGTAATTTTTGCGCCATAACTAGTATAAGCTAAGTCTTGCAAAAGAGCTAAATTTTCGCTAGAGTTTTGGGCTTCAAACATACTTACTACTTTACTTTCGGTGCCGCCACGAGTATAATTATATGAGAAATCTTTTATCTCACTATTAGGTGAATTACTTGTTGATCTGTGTATTGATATACCATCCAACATTTACCTCATGATTAAACGTAATGCGTAATCCAAGGGATAAATACTAGAACTCACTGTTTCTTTATCAACACATTATTTTGTCTTTGAAGTGAACTTATATATCGATTTTTAAGAAATAGTTAATTTATTATAAAGGTAATTCACAAAATGTTCTCAACATCGAATTCCTTGAATCACGTAGATGTGTTTTCATACCCCGATATTCAAAATCGGTTTAGTTTTGCCCCTAAAACACCAGTAAAGCAATACTCTGTCTAAAACAATCTCATTTTTAGTTAGTGGAAATTGGTAAGCGAGGACTAAAAATACAACATGTTTAATATCTGCGCCGCTCGTGCACGGATTTTGACAATCTATAACTTGTTAGAAAGGTATTTTTACAAGCTTTCTATTTATGGTACAATGTGGTACAATATTATATTGTTCGGAAATTATTTGCGAAAAACCTACTGTTTTTTGACAAAATCGTCCATATCTCAGAAAGTAAACAACATATCGAAAATCAAAAATAATAATGTTTCAAAGATTTTCTTCCATTTAATTCCACTATGTTAAATGGAAGAAAATCTTTGAAACATTACGTACATTCCACTAAGACCTCTGTTCGCGTATATATTGCAAAAATAATAGTGTCAAATGGCAACGTTAGGCCTTTCATTTGAAACTAGTTTCATTAAGATCGGTTCAGCCATTACTGAGATAATTACATGACATTTTGTACATACATACATACATACACACATACACACACACATACAGACATTGTCTCAATTTGTCGAGCTGAGTCGATTGGTATATGAGACTCGGCCCTCCGAGCCTCGGAAAAAGTTTTCAAAGTTTGAGCGAATCCTATACATTTCTTTTGTAAGAAATGTAAAACCATACCGTGAACATCTTCTTAGAGGAAAGAATACGTATGCCAAATTTCATCAAGATCGGATTTGTAGTTTAGAAGTAGTTAGCGGACATACATACATACAAACATACATTGATATATATATATATATATATATATATATATATATATATATATATATATATATATATATATATATATATATATATATATATATATATATATATATATATATATATATATATATATATATATATATATATATATATATATATATATATATATATATATATATATATATATATATATATATATATATATATATATATATATATACCGCTTACCTTCCTGGGTCTTCGATAGCGGTGATAGCAGTGGTGCAGCCAGGTCCAACATCGACCGTTGATTAGGTGGTGAAGGGCTAATGTTCCAGGGGGGACCAAATCCAAAATTGCCGGACCGTTGATTAGGACCAACAGAAGGAAACTTCGGTAATGACCAATATCAGGTCAAGCTCACTCACGCACAAAAACTCGCGGGTTAGAATAGAAACATCTTAATGACACATATTTATTCGACGGGTAAAAAACGACATGCGATTTGAACTTAAACTCTATATTCGACTTAATTCTAAACACATTAAAAGGCTTGCGGGTCTGTTGCCCGTTCTTGGTGGTAATCTAATTTCGACTGCTATCCCGATCATATTTAGATAACTAGGAAAGCGATGATCGAGAGGCCTAGGTTCGGCTGACGGTATGTGAGAGATGATGGGATCTCACTCTCTTATCGCCCGTTATCAGTTCGGCATTTTCGGTGATGATAGTGGTTGTAGTCATATCGCAATTACGCTGGCTCTCCATCGTAGGTAGATTGTACCTTCACCAGTGCATAGGTCGGACCGGTACCTTGGTGCTCTCGACGGTGATGTGACCACGATTGGTTTTGCTGCTGACCAGGGATGTAGTGTAGGGTGGATCATTGTTAGTCGCAAACATCCTCACCCACCCAGAAATTGTTGATTTCTGAAAAAATAAAGAAACAGAAATATCCTCTTCGACAGGGTGGGGAAAGGAACGATGATTACACCAGACTGTTGGATGGGTTGTCCTCTGCCTTGACGTCATCATCGGAGTCTGGTAGCGGTAGAATGCATAATTTTTCTTCAGGGCGTGTTAGCATTCCACCAGCTGTTTTGACGGTAACGACGCGTACTACCTGATCGTCGCCAGGATGGAGTTTGTGTGTCCTTCCCATTCTCCATCGCATTGGGGGCAGATTGTCGTCTTGGATCACGACCAGCTTGCCCACCTCGATTTGAACTGGTGGGTTCCAGCGTTTGGTCCTAGCTTGGAGTTGGCACAGGTATTCCCGGCGCCATCTGCGCCAAAAATCTTGAAGCTTACTTTGCATTAACTGCCATTTATTCAGACGGTTGAGCTGAACATTTTCAAGATTGGGTTCAGGAAGGGCTTGAAGCGAGGCTCCGACAAGGAAGTGCGATGGCGTCAACGGTTCTAGATCATTGGGATCTTCTGACATGGACGTTAGCGGTCGGGAATTGAGGCATCCTTCCACCTGCACGAGTAGTGTTGTAAAATCTTCCGGTGATACCGGATTTTCACCGATGACCTTCAGTAGGTGTTTTTTAGCAGATCGAACTGCTGCCTCCCAGAGGCCTCCGAAATGTGGGGCGCTAGGTGGTGAAAAATGCCATTGAATGCCTTCTGTAGCACAAGCCGTAGACACCGCTTCTCGATGGGTTTTGTCCTTTAATAGCATAAGGAACTCTCGCAGTTTGTTCCTAGCCCCGACGAAGTTAGTGCCGTTATCCGAAAATATGTCGGTACATTTCCCTCGTCTCGCGACAAATCGACGTAAAGCTTGAAGGAACCGATTAGTCGACAAATCCGAAACAAGCTCTAGATGAACGGCCTTGGTACACAGGCACATGAAAAGCGCGACATAGGCTTTCACAGCGGGCCGTCGCGGTGCTGGTCGAAGATAAACTGGACCGAAATAATCGACGCCAGCTCGGGAGAATGGACGTGATACTGTAACTCTGGATGCTGGCAGCTCCCCCATGAATTGCTGAATTCTGGTTGGCTTAGCACGAAAACATCGTAGACATTTGTGGACGATCTGTCTAACGACGTCTCTCCCTCCTAAAGGCCAATAACGCAACCTTACCGTACCCAATAGAAGCTGGGGACCTGCGTGTAGAAGGCGCTCGTGGTAATGCTTCAATAGCATACGAGTGAAAACATGACGAGCGGGTAAAGGAATTGGATGTTTGGCATCGTCAGCTTCTTCGGATTTGCTGATTCGACCACCTACTCTGATAATTCCGTCCTTGGATAAATATGGGTTATACCATCGTAACGGAGATTTCGCTGGCATATGCTGGCCTTTCCGCAAAGCCTTCCACTCTTCGGCGAACATTTCCTCTTGTACTCGTCTGATTAGCGTGTATTCTGCTTCTCGAAGTTCAGCGGTAGAGAGGAAGGAACCATCCCTTCGCTCGTGCCTGGGTTTACGAAGAAGCTTAATCAACCGCAGCCAATACGCAGTCCGGCGAATCACGTCGGTGTAAGATGCAAACCGTTTAAAGTAGTCCTCGTTGAACGCGGCCAGTGATGCAGCAGAATTCGCCACGATAGTGTGTCGTCTTTCTTCTTCTCCGATTTCGGTTGAGTTCTCCGGTTGTTTTGGATATCTTGTCGGGTCCGCTTCCAACCAATTCGGTCCATTCCACCAGAAATTATTTTCCAAGATGTCTTCTGGCGATATTCCCCTGGAAATCAGGTCTGCTGGATTTTCGACTCCAGGCACGTGTCCCCAGAAGCATCCTTCGGTGATGGATTGTATTTTTGCAACACGATTGGCAACGTAGGTGACCCATTTTGTTGGAGTGGCTCGAAGCCAACGTAGTACACACGTGGAATCCGCCCAGAAGTAGGTTTTTAGCTTCATTTTGATGGAATCTTGTACCTTTTCGTAAAGCTGAGCTGCTAAGAGTGCACCGCATAGCTCTAGCCGTGGGATAGTTTGGCATTTGAGCGGGGAAACCTTCGATTTTGAAGTGAGAAGCCGTACCAAAACTTTCTTGCTTGAGTTCTGGCTCCGCAGATACAGGCATGCTCCAAAAGCCTTCTCTGAAGCGTCAGAAAAGCAGTGTATTTCAACCGATATTGCTCTTGGTATGATCGCGCAGCGTTCGATACTAATCGTGTTGAATAATGGTAGTTGAGCATGGTACTTCTTCCAAACCTCACCCACCGTGGAAGGTAGCGGCTGATCCCATTCCAGTTTTTCCACCATTTTCATCTTGAAGTGTCCACAGACGCTGCATAAATATTTTTGCCGTAGTGATAGCTGCTCCTAGCAACCCCAATGGGTCAAATAATGTAGCAATAACTGACAAGATCTGACGCTTCGAAAGTTTGGTATCCTCTTCCAACTCCGGAATGTTGAATTGGAACCTTAGCACATCGGGTTTTGGCAGCCATGTTAGGTCTAGAGTTTTTACGGAAGCCGTTGGATCCAGAGAAACCTCCTCGGAATCTCTAATTGCCAAATCTTCGGGTGAGATATCGTCCAGCACCTTGGAGCAATTGGAAGCCCATTTTCTTAGTTTGAAACCTCCCCTCGACATCATCTTGTCCAGTTGAAATCGCATTTCCAGCGCCGTTTCAACGTCGTTTGATCCTGTGATGACATCGTCCATATACGTATCCTCGTTAACAGCCCTTGCTGCAAGTGGAAATCGTCCTTCCTCCTCCGTTGCCAACTGTTTCAGCGTTCTGGTGGCTAGAAACGGCGCTGGCTTGGTTCCATACGTGACGGTATTTAACTCGTAAACCTCAACCTCCTCTCCTGGAGCTGCACGCCATAAGATGCACTGAAGCGGTCTATCTTCCGGACGGAGGTTGATCTGGCGGAACATTTTCTCAACATCGGAAACTAGCATTATTTGTCGAGTTCGACACCGCAGGACTATGGACCGTAAGTCGTCTTGTATTACTGGCCCAACCAGCAACACATCATTCAACGACACCCCTGAAGAAGTTTTACAGGATGCATCGAAGACTACTCGCACCTTGGTGGTGGTACTTGCCTCTTTTACCACCGGATGGTGCGGAAGATAGCACCGTCGCACCGAGCTTAGAGTAGCTTGCTCGACCTTCCGCATGTGGCCCAACCGAAGATATTCCTCCATGAAAGCGTTATACTGCTCACGCAACTTGGCATCCCTTGCCAACCTGCGTTCCGTTCCCTGAAGGCGTCGGAAGGCGATGTCCCTTGACTCGCCTAGCCGGAGAAGGACGTCTTCATTTTTGGGAAGTGCGACTGTGTACCGACCATCTTCTTCGCGCCGAACGGTTTGCTGAAACAGCTCCTCACAACGATTTTCCTCCAGGGAATAAGCCTTGCTAGATCCGATATCCTCGCTGGCCCAAAAGCGTTCCATCAATGCGTCTAAACCTTCCGTTGAAGCTACGTTGCAGTTAATGTGAAGTGAATCCAGCGTACTAAACACACCACCGCAAACAACTCAACCGAACACTGAGTGATTTAGTGTTGGTTGCTGTTCTCCCAGCGAGATCCGTCTTCCTGTCTCGAAGAAATCGAAGAAGTTCTCGATTCCGAGAACCATATCCACCCCTTTGGATTCGAAAAAGGTGGGATCGGCCAGTTCGATCCCATTTGGGATTGACCATGCATCAATTTTGATTGTTGATGTGGGAAGGTTAACCGTAACCTTGGGGAGTACCAAAAATCCCAAATCTCGCGAGAACTTGGAAATCCGCGAACGTACCATAGCTCGAATCCTGTGCTTGACCCTTGTTGCCGCTTGACCAATGCCAAGAACCGAGATGTCCACCTTATCTCGAGTCACCTTCAAACGCTGACACAATCGTTCCGTGATAAAGTTGCTCTCAGACCCCGAGTCTAAAAGAGCACGTGCTGGATACTGGTTGCCTTCATCGTCTTCCACCATGACGACCGCAGTAGCCAGTAGGACCTGGGAGGAAGATTCGTGCGCAGCATTACATGTTGAAATGTTGGTGGCTGCCATGTTAGCCACTTGGGAGGAAGTTGAAGTAGACGGTTCCTTACTGGATGACGAATTGTCCGTTGACCCATTCGTATCCCTTTCTCTTCCTGATTTGAAGCAGACCAAGGTATGATGGCGTCCCTTGCAGTTCCGGCACGAGTACTTCGATTGGCAACCCTTGGCTTGATGGCCTGTCCGGAAACAGTTCCGACAAAGAGAGTGCGTCTTCAATATGGCGTCTCTATCAGACACCGATAATCGTTGGAACGTACTACACTGGAAGAGCGGATGATTGGATGAGCAGGCCGCACAGCGTCCCACAGACGCTTGAGCTGTATTGGAATTGATACGTAATTGCGGCGGCTTCTGTTTTGGAAGTTGATTAGGCTGCTGGACACCCCTAGTGTCCATGGGCTTTGATGGAAGTGACTCCAAAACACGAACGCGTCGATGAAGAAAGTCCGTAAGGTCTGCTAGGATATCCTGCTCATTAGCCGCCGAAAACTCTTCCCATCCTCTTCGAGTCACCGGATCGAGACGTGCTGTAAGGATGTTTACCAGCAAAAGGTCCTTCTAGTCAGCTGGCTGGATCACCTGGTCAAGTGTTTGTACAACACGTTCGAAACCTTCCAAGAGTGCATGTAATTCACCGACGGATTCCTTGGAGAGCGTAGGTAACGCTAACAACGACTGAACTTGTCGCTTTTTCAGCTGCTTGCTGTTATTGTAGCGTTTGAGCAGCATTTCCCATGCTACTTGGTAGTTCGCCTTGGTTATCTTCAAAGGGTCGATCAAGTTCTTAGGCTCCCCTTGAAGACATCCTTTTAAATAGTGGAACTTCTCCACCTCCGGAAGATCGGCCTTCCAATGAATGAGGGAGGTGAATAGATCTCGAAAGCTCAACCAATCATCGATGTCCCCGTTGAAACTCTGCAGCCTTATTTGAGGCAGGCGCACGTGGTCCAACGCACCATGCACCGATGTATCAAATCCTCGCGTAGACTGTTCCAATGCTGGGCACTCTTCCCTCTCCTTAACCTTGTCCATCAGAAAGGATTTGGCTTCATAATACCGGTTGTTGAACTCTCGCCTTTCCTTGCCATATGCCTCCTCCTCCGCAGTGAAATCGTCATGGGATTTGATCTCCACCAACGTCTCACTAAATTTTTCCCATAACTCATCTAACTTCTCCAGTCGCACATTCACCTGGGATACCGTTGAATCTTCCTTAAAATCCTCGATAAAATTCCAGATATCAAGCAGCGAAGCCTGCGTATCTTTCAACCTTGTAGTCAACTGCTTCAACGACGGTGACTTCTTTGTAGACGATGCAGCTGGCGGCATGATGGTATTAACCGGTAATAAAACGAGAGGTGGTGTTGTGATGTAGTTATCCGCGTATAGACCTAGCGGGCTGGCATATACTGTAGGGTTCACTAACCTGACAAAACAGGTGAAGGCGCCAAGGTGGGATTATTTTAAAATAACCAAGCTATACTAGCACGACGGTCTGTAGCACCATCCAAATTCGTCTCAGTAATGATCGTTGGTAAGGCAGGAAGTGAAGAGGGGGTATACGATGTAGTATTCAAAATAAAGGCCACGGCTGGGCATATACTAAGGTGACTCACCCAGAGAAACCAACCAGCGGTTTCAAGATGTCAAAAAGGTACAATATAATATTGTAATAATCATCAATATTGACTCAAATGAGTCGAAAGGGCTCAAACGTATGACGAAGGAATCGAAGAGGATATAAATTTTATCAAAAAGTGTATTTCTGTACGCCTGGCTCCGGCGACATATACCATCAGTTCAACTAACCTGAGCAACAGTTAATTAGCGCGTCCTCTTCCTTTCCCTTGTTGAGTCCAAACGCTGCTATTGAATCCAGTGCTCAGTACGAACACGATGACAATGCACTGGCGATGGAAATCTTCCGGCTGTTGTTTCAACCAGCAATACACGCCAGCCGTACCGCCCTCGGTTAACTCCGTCGAAATTCCGGAAAATGGTCGAAAATTGCGTGTAAGTATACTGACGGGTAACACTTCGACTGGACATACACACTGAACATATAATATTTACCTGTGTAACAGGAATCGGTGCTGGTCCAGTGGCTGTCCTACCAGGTCGAATAGGTTACTGGCTAATCTTCAATCTTAGTATGGTTCCAGGTCCAGGAAACTCCCGAAAATCCACATCTCGGTCGAATTCCAGTTCCAATTTAGAAAGATGCGAGTGTTAGAATTGTACGTAGGTTGCCAGCTTCGGCTGGACATATAGTGGTATTCAGCTAACCTGAGGAAGAATAACCGGCGCAAAATGTCCAAGCCAAGCGACGCCAATCCGAAAATGCAATGGCGTTGATCTCCTTTGTTCCCGTGATGAACAATTGCCGCGGTGAAAGGATTGTTCAATCCGCGATCGCAATGGCGTCGATGAGCGTCGGTGGGAATTGGCGGCGTCGACCCTGTGTCGACGGCGTCCTTACAAGCTTCCGTTGATCCTTTCCCGGTCCAATCCGGTTCGAAGGACCATAATGTTGGGGACTGACCGCTTACCTTCCTGGGTCTTCGATAGCGGTGATAGCAGTGGTGCAGCCAGGTCCAACATCGACCGTTGATTAGGTGGTGAAGGGCTAATGTTCCAGGGGGGACCAAATCCAAAATTGCCGGACCGTTGATTAGGACCAACAGAAGGAAACTTCGGTAATGACCAATATCAGGTCAAGCTCACTCACGCACAAAAACTCGCGGGTTAGAATAGAAACATCTTAATGACACATATTTATTCGACGGGTAAAAAACGACATGCGATTTAAACTTAAACTCTATATTCGACTTAATTCTAAACACATTAAAAGGCTTGCGGGTCTGTTGCCCGTTCTTGGTGGTAATCTAATTTCGACTGCTATCCCGATCATATTTAGATAGCTAGGAAAGCGATGATCGAGAGGCCTAGGTTCGGCTGACGGTATGTGAGAGATGATGGGATCTCACTCTCTTATCGCCCGTTATCAGTTCGGCATTTTCGGTGATGATAGTGGTTGTAGTCATATCGCAATTACGCTGGCTCTCCATCGTAGGTAGATTGTACCTTCACCAGTGCATAGGTCGGACCGGTACCTTGGTGCTCTCGACGGTGATGTGACCACGATTGGTTTTGCTACTGACCAGGGATGTAGTGTAGGGTGGATCATATATATATATATATATATATATATATATATATATATATATATATATATATATATATATATATATATATATATATATATATATATATATATATATATATATATATATATATATATATATATATATATATATTGTACAGACGCGGCCGACTGTGGCCACTGCCTTAATACAACTGAGTTCCGCGACCGGCTTCCACGACGGACTACTTGCGCCTCGATACCCCGACTGACTACTTCGCCAGCGCGCCTGTTGCGCGTGCGAACCCTAATTAACTTTTCTTTCGACTGACTTCAACGACCTGACGCAAAAGACTTTTATCATTTCGTCTGTGTAGACTTCTCTCTGAGAGAGTCTCAGACCTAAACAAAACATTCTTTCCACGCTCGCGAGAGTAAAGACCCCGGTGGATGAATCAGTAGTTCACTATGACTCATACTCGGAAGCCTTTACTTTCTATAATAGCGTCACCGTCTGCTGCTGGCAGCAACAAACTGTGTTTAATTAAACAAAGTGTTTATTCTTTTCCGTAAGCATATGGCTTGGAAAGCGCGAGTGCATCAAAATATCAGCTTAGCTTAAGGCTGTAGCTGGTGATGTAACCCAGGAAATTAGCTTCCATGGTGCACCACTTGGAGAAATTTTCCAGGGTTGATGCTGGCCGAAAACTATGGGCGCTGCATGCCCCCTTACTTACTGAGCTTGATGTTGCCTCGGAGAGACGCACCATCAAGACGATTGCGCGGGTTATTAGAAAAATTTATGTCAAAAAGTCTTTTGTGTCCTAACTCCTAAGATTGCCATTACAAAAATCATATTTGTTATTACTTTTGTCAAAACCAAATATTTACAATTTTCTATCATTATTTGACATTTTCTTAACATCCTAACTTTACGATGGTCCTAGTGTGCACCCTTGCTGTCCTTCTCGCGACTCGTCCAATGCTTATACCGGTGTTTTCACCAGTGTGCTGCCTGGCTGCTTCCTCTCGGGTCGATAATGGTTTTCGGGACTTTGATCTCGGGGCACCTCCTCTGGTCCTGTACCCTCCTAGTTTCGTTTATATTCGCACCAGTCAGAGTTTGGTGTTTCTGACTGTGCCTTCCATTCGCCTTGCTTCGGGATGTCCAACCACCAGTGTCTAACATGACGGTGGCTGTCTTTCGGCGCAAAGTCGGTTTTGGTAATTCCGACTGCGTATAGTGCCTCATTATTGGAGCGGCTGACTGGGCTTTTGATTTTCTCCAGTCGTGTCTTCGTTCGGTAATTCACCGCAGTCGGGCGTTATGGTAGCTCCGACTGGGGCAATATATATGTGTTGGCCGAGCATCAGTCGAATTGTAGTGTGTCGACTGTGCGGCATGCTTATTGTTCTTGTATCATCGGTCAGAGTGTAATGTTCCTACCGAAGTACTTTGTAGTTAATTATATGACCGTAGTCGGGTTGTGATGTCCCGGCTGTAGCCTTTTTGCTCGTGTTTTGGAGTGAGCCGGGTATTGGCTGTACCGACTTCACTCCCTATGTCTTCTTCTTACTTCCAGTAGCGTAGCGGCTTTCCGTTTCTTGTTCTTGTTGTCTTCTGTGGCGCCCCTCAATCGTTCCCGTCACCACCTTCGACTGGTTCCATCCTTATCGAACGCATTGGGTAGTGCTCGTGACTACCTTCTCCACAGGGCACACACTTCTCTGGACTTCTGCTTCCACTTTATACAAAATCTCCTATGTTTAGTAGTTATTATTATTTTTGTCAATATACGTTATTTGCTTATTTGTTGTACGGTTTTGATAATTTGACTGCTATAGATTATTATTGTATTAAAAACATGAACAAACTAATTTTTTTTGTGTTATCTTCATTCTCAACCTGGAATTTGCTATATCTATTTAATTATTTCAATTTATGTTTGTTTTCAATCATTTGCTTTAATCTTTAAAATTTGTCATATGTGAAATTACTTTTGTTTATAGTTTATTTTAAAATGAGAACCGACTCGATTGGCAATCTTCCTAATCTTCTAATTTATTTTTGTCGGTGATTCTTTGCAAAAGAAAAAGAGTGTTAGTGGTTAGTATGTTTCCCCCAATTCCTTCTTTTCCCCAGATGTGTTTTTTTTTCTTTTGTTTTTTTTTCGAGATCTTTTGCTACTTTGCTCATTTTAATAATTTCGAGTTCTTTTGCCTATTGTGCTCGTTTTTAGTAAATTTCTTTTTTGTGATATTGTTTTAGGCTCGAGATGGATAATATTTTTTTTTGTGTGTTCCTCGAGTTGTGTCTTTTTTTTGTAATTGTGTTTTTTTTTTCATAATAATTTTTTTTTCATAATGCATTTTTTTTCTTAAAAAATTTTTTTTTTCAAAAATGTTTTGTGTCGACAACATTTGTCGAAGCGAGGTAAGTATTTTTGCGGGAATACTTCGTTATCTTCCTTCCTGTCTATTGTGGCTATTAAGTATTTGTTGCTTCGACATCTCCCCCTATCCAATTGAGGTTGACCCAGGAGGGTACCTGTAAATAAAGACTTAAATTCCCGAAAAGATACATGGTATTTGTAACCATGCGGTTATGAAGGAAAAGTACTCTGAAAACTTACTTACCATAATCAACTACATCCATCCTAGAGAGAACCTGAAAATTACAATAGCCAAGGTGGACTGATGCGCAACTTGTGAAACCAAATCGAAATTCTCCTAATAATATTTAGAAAGATAGAAAAAAATAACGCCCTTTGGCTGATTTGCGATTCTTATGAATTTGAAAATGAAATTCTTCTGCAGTGTCTGTCTCTACTGCAACTTGTTGATAACTTTCTTGTTTTTGTCAAGACTTCTGTTTCTCCTTTTCATAAAATATTTCTCATCTGGAAGTTTTACTCGCCATTACTACTCATCTGCCTTTCATTATGTGTATTTATGTTTTAATCAGTACCTTGGACGGATTCATGTCGCGTCTCTTTGGTAAAATGTAATCTTCTGAGCGTGTTCGCTACACGTCTCTTTATAAATTGTTCGATAATGTCTTCTACTCCCACTTTCACGTTTTTCGTGACGCTTTCATCACCTATATATTGTAGTGTCCATTAACACTTTTCTTTAATTATGAAACTTTTTCCCTTGTTTTCACCGCTAAGATCTCCTAATGATTATTCCCTTCGTCTTTGTCTCGTATTCCTGTTCTTCACCCTTTTCGCCCTTACTTGGTTTGTCCTCGTTTGTCAACCTTTTCGTCCTATCTGAAATTTTAACACTCGTTCATACTTCATTCATTTATCATACATCCTGGCGTCTGTTTCTTTGTGTATCACTCACCCTTTTCACTCCAGGGGTCAGACTTCCCCTTGTTCATTCATTCTTGTGTTCCCATCTCGATACTTCGGCATTGTTAACTCTGGAGTTTCAAATCGTAGTATAGCTTACACGATCCGATTTAGAAAATACGCGACCTTTATAATCGTGGCTCTAGCTCTGGTCCTTTGACTCTGGCTTTTGGCTCTACTCTTATTTTGGCTCTGGTTCACTGACTCAGGCCTTCTTTTATTTTTACTTTATAAATTGCACTTGACTTTTATTTCGGCTCTAGTTCAATGACTCAGGCCCTTCTGTATTTTGTATTTAGTTTGGTTCAGGTTTCTTGGACTCTGACCATCTCTTATATTCATTGTCAATGTTTTGCAACCTTCCTTTTGATTGCACTTTTTCCTGTGGTACACTTGCAAACAACCTTGCAAAATTTATATTACTTTTATTCGCAACCTTTCCTTCGATTGCATCTTTTTCATGTTTCTATTATATTATATCCCATATTCTATACGACAGTCTACTTGACTCGTTAATAAAAAAAAATTTCCCACTTTCTGGCTTTATATTTTCTACCATTTTAAATTGCTTTTTATCGACAGACACTGCTTATTTTATTTTAAACTTTTGATTTTTTTAGAACTTTTAACATAAACCTTTTTTTTTAATTAAACATTATGCCCTCGTATTATATTCTGCCCTTCATTTTGCATTCCGTTCTTTATTTGTTCTTCGTTGTGTTGTTCGTATACATATTTATTTTTTGTTCCTATTTCAGTATACACAATGCTGACTAGTATATACATATTGATTTAATAGCTACTTGTGTTTATATGTAGAATAGTTTAATAAGGTGAATATATACATATGTATTTACAACTATGTACATTTTTTTTATTAGAACTCAGTCCATATACCTTTTTAATCGGTTGACATGTACTTTCTCGAGTCTATTTCCGTTTTTAATTACGGCTGTTTGCTCACTTGGCAGTTCGACCACTTCGTATGGTCCTCTCCATAGATTTTGCAATTTCTGTCCTACACCTATGGGGTTGGCTTTAACTAACACCAATTCGCCCCACATGGGTTGCCATACGTTTGTGTTTTTATCGTATATTTCTTTTCTTTTTTGTTTCGATAAAATCAAATTTTCGCGTGCTTGAGTATGCATGCGCTTGAATGTAGACCGCATCTCATTCACATAATCTTCATAATATACGCCATCACTGTCCCATTTGTATACTGAGTTCGGGATGTTTGCGCGTTGACCATATAGTAATTCGAATGGTGTGTAACCAGTCGATGAATTTAACGTTGTATTATATTCAAACGTAAAGAAAGGCAAGTGTTGATCCCAAGTTCTCGGATCCTTTCCAACGTACTGCCTTAGATAGATTTTTAATTCTCTATTGGACCTTTCCACCAAATTAGCTTGTGGGTGGTAGGTACTTGTGGTGATTTTCTTTATTTTTAAAATCTTACATACATTTTTCATTAAGGAACTTACAAAATTTGTTCCATTGTCTGTAACTAACTCCAAGGGAGTTCCAAATTTACAGATGTAGTTTTCTACAAAAGTTTGGGCAACCGTCGAACTTTCCTGGTTCTCCATCGGTGCTACTGTTAAAAATCTAGTTAGGTCGTCTTGCATGACTAGACCGTATTTATTTCCCCAATCTGATTCGGGTAATACTACAATATCCATGTACAATTTTTCGAAAGGTGCAATGGAAGTAGTTGTAATTTTCATCGGAATCTTGTTGGACCTACCAATTTTATTCTTTTGGCACGAGTCACATTGTTTGACGTAGTTTTCTACGTCTCTACGCATGTTTTTCCACTCGAATAGTGGGCTTATACGTTTTAACATTCTTTTACTTCCGACATGTCCGGCCAGCGGAGAGTCATGAAACTCTTTAAGAACAGTTTCTCTCTCTTCTACTGGTACGTGCATTCGATCTTTCTCTGGTGCATATAGAGTGAACACCTTATTGAATTTTCCTGCAATGAATCTTAAAATATTTGTTTCCAGTGTAGTTTGTATATTTCTGTAAGAGATAATTTGAATGCTCTTATCTCCTTTCATATGTTCGGGACAGTTCGCAAACGCGTCAACTAACCCTTCAAAAAATACTTTTGTGTCGGCTCTTGATCGGCTCGACCCGTTTAATATCATTCCCCATATTTTTCGGTTGGGTATCGCAAATACTCTACCGTTCAAATAATCTTTCAACCCATGAGGTAGGTCGACCAATTCGCTTAGCTCTTTATAGGCTGATTTACTGCTGACAATCACGAATGTGGCGTCTGTTTGGCTTTCTTCGATCTTGCTCTTCGAAAATTTTAATAATTTAAAATCAATACGTCCTTGGGCTAGATCATTCTGGAAGTCTTGATGTGAGATCAATCTTTCAACATCACCCTTCTCGTCCCATTCGAAATCGATATTCTCTAAACCATCCATGTGCGGATTCCACTCGGATATCTGTTTATTCTTGAAAAGACCAAATCTTCCCGTTTGATCCGTAATTTGTGTTGGGGTTTTGTTCTCTGCGTCTGTCCGCCTCGCAAGTTCTTTATCTTCTTGCTGCTGTTGCCGCTTTTGCTGTCGAGTAACTACAGCGACAGTGTGAGTAATTTCATCCTTATCGGTTTCCGGATGAAGTCTTGATAAAAAATCGGCTACAACATTGTCCTTGCCTTGTTTGTAGCGAATATCCATTTCTAACCCTTGTAATTTTAGGCGAAGTCTAGTAAGAGTCGGGGAAGTCTCTTTTAAATGCCATATCGAGATCAATGGTCTATGATCCGTATAGACAATAAATTTTTGGTTGTATATAAAGTGTTTAAACCTGTTTACTGACCATACGATTGCAAGTAATTCTTTTTCTATCGTATGGTACCTTCTTTCTGCACCGACTAGACCTCTGCTCGCATAGGCTATGGGTCTATCGGTGGACTTTTCATTAGAGAGTACTGCACCAATGGCATACTCGCTTGCATCTGTTGTGATCACAAACGTATCTTTGTAGTTCGGTCTTACCAACAGAGTATCTGAAGTTAAAAAATCTTTCAATTCTTCGAATGCTTTCTGACATTCATTAGTCCAACTAAATTTTACATTTTTCTTTAGCAGATCGTTCAATGGTTTACGTTTTTCTGCTATTTGTGGTATGAATTTACCATAAAAATTAACCGTTCCTAAAAACGAACGGACTCCTTTAACTGTTTTTGGCACAGTCATTTCTTTGATGGCCTTTATATTATCTTCCGTCGGCCGAATGCCTTCTGAATCAATTGCATGTCCGAGATATTTAATTTCGGTTCTTAAGATTTGGCATTTTCCTGCCTCAATTTTCAAATTGTGTCGGCGCATAGCTTTCAAAACTTTTATGAGGTTTTCATTGTGTTCCTCAATGGTCGACCCGTAAATGATAATATCGTCTAGGTAAACGATAGCTTTCACATTTTCAATTTCATATAATATTGTGTTCATCAACTTCTGAAATGTTGATGGACTATTTCTAAGGCCCATAGGCATTCTTGTGAATTCAAAATGCCCTTTTGGGGTGGAAAAGGCTGTTTTAGCCGCATCTTTTGGATTGATCGGGACTTGGTAAAATCCAGATTTCAAGTCCAATGTTGAAAAATATTTTGATCCTCCGAGGTTGTCGAGTATTTCGTCGATCAGCGGGATTGGATATACGAATGGTTTCGTTACTAAATTCAATGCTCTAAAGTCGACCACGATTCTATACTTTTTATTTCCGTTTTCATCGTCCTTTTTAGGTACGCACAAAACCGGTGCATTCCATGGACTTTTACTAGGCTTAATAATGCCCTGCTTCAACATTTCCTCGATTTCTGCATTTATATGCTTTTTCGTTGCTTCGGGAAATCTATATTGCCTTTTATTTATCGGCACGTTTGACGTCGTCTCTATTTCATGAACCGCCGCGTCTGTAGTTGTTGGATGGTCTCCTTTTTGGTAGAACACATCACTATATTCAGCCATTATTGATTCCATGGCTTGGAAATTATATCTTTCTAAATGATTCAAATTAAGAATTTCTAATAATTTTTCAGTTCGTTCATTACCACGTAACTGATCGTACTTTTTATTTTCAACCAGACAATAGTCCTGGTTGTCATCCAAGTTTTCTGAAATTTGTTCTTCATAATAGGAATCCACGAAGCTCTCGTCGTTGGATTCATTCATGTAATTCTTTTTGTAGTAATTCTTATTTGTACCATAATCACTTAAAACTGTCCTATTTTCTGATCCGTATTCTGGGACCATACTAGTCATACACTTTCTTCTGTGAAGTGTATCAATTTGATTATTTAATTCTTCCATATTGTACTGAGACCCAGCATCAGTATAATTTATAATTGCCTCTGTCTGGCTTGCTTTCTCGGCTGTAATTTCGCATTTGCGCGACATATTTGAGGGCATTTCATTATCTCTTACCATTTTATTTTGGTTTCTATTATTAATCGCGTCCCTTCCTTCGGAGGTCTTATTACGTTTTTCTTCGACGTATTTAGTTGGATTCTTTTCATTCGCGTTGTTCGGAATATTTTCCCCTCTCAACGTAAAATTATCAGTATTTTGTATCTTATCTCCATTTGACTTTTTGTCGAACTCATTCGATTTACTGAGTGCGATGTAGTCCAAATGCTGGGAGATAAAAACTGTGTGTTCTTTTAAAAATTCTGCTCCAATAATTCCTGGAACACATAGGTCTTTTACCACATAAAACTTAATTTTATAATCGGAATTCCCAATTATGAAATTGGTCTCTACTGACCCAATGGTTTCTGTCTGTGTCAGATTAAAACCGGTAATATTTACTTTATCTCTATAATTGATGAGTCTGGCTCCAATTTTCGAGAGCGTGTCCCATCTTATTACATTAAGGAATGCTCCTGTATCAAGCATATACTTAACTTTAGTATCTGGCCTTGCAACTGAGGCGATATTTACTAGTAACTGATTGTTCCTAGTACATTCTATATTCAATTTTTCATATTGAGAAGTATCTCTTCCCAATTTATTATTGCCGTTATCTGGCCTTGTCTTGGGCCTTTCGTGGCCATTGTATCTTTCGGCAGGCAACTGCCTGTTAGTATTTGCACCCTGTCTGGTTGCGTAATAATTCCGTAAATTTGTATTTATGCTTCTTTCATTCGTGAAGCAATTTACGCCCAATTGGCTATTTTGATCTTGGTAGTGACCTATGTTAGAATCATAATCTTGCCTTCTCATTCTGTTTAAAAATTTTAGTTTTTGTATTTTGATCAAAATCTGACCAGTAAGTTCCCGCATAATTCTGCGGTGAATATTTGAAATTACTTTCGCCTATTTCTGGCCGATAATTTCTTTCAGGTAGCTCATAATCTCTACCTTCCTCTATATATTCAATTGGATTTCCGATATATCTTTTCGGTGTCCAACCTTGTTGCGTAACAGTACGTGTACGCGATAATTCTAACAATTCCAGCCTGCTCTCTATCTCTTTCAGACACTGGTTTTCAATATCTACTTTCTCTAAGTAGTCCAGTAATTGCACTAGTGGCATCCCTCTGTGTCCACGCGCAAATACTTTTAACTCTTCATTTCGCAGACCCGCGATAAAATGTAATCTAAGGCTAATAATCATTGGCATATCCTTGATGCCAGTTCCTGCATTATAAACATCAATTTGGTCTTTTATTATTTCAGCCCGTATTTTATACTCTTTAAACGATTCGTTCGGACGCTTCTGTTTATTTATTAATTTGATAAAAGCAAACACAAACACATATCGTGCTGTGTGCTTTCCCATTTTTAAATTGATTCGTCAGAGGCTTGTTCTGAGCGATACTAACAATGTATGTTTCCCTGGTATTGGGCGATGACTAATTCTTACTAATTTTCGAACCTTCCGTGTCTTCGAATGACCGACTTCGTACCCTCCGGCTTTATGCCAGGAGGTCGGGTTGCATTATATGTTTTTTTTTGTGCGAGACGGTTTTCATATTGAATGAAACGTTGGACAGCTACTTTTGCGTGTCACTTACAAGAAATGTTTATTTTTTGTTGTTTCTTGATTGCTTGCTCTGTGACCCCCAATGTAAGGGCGACATCAAAGGCATACGTAACAAAAACGTTACTTTCGTGAAACAGAACGCTGCTGTTATAGCAGGAACTTGACCTACTCCCAGGTCTCGATCAAAGACGTAGCTCGCACGTTTTTGTTTATTAATTAACTCGTTAAAGGAAAACACCAGTACTTATGGTGCTGTGTGCATCATATACGCGGCATCCAACGTCTGACCGTGGTTTCGTTTGTTTAGAAAACAACTGCATTGCCTGCGACGGTTTTCGTCGACGCAATGGGTAAATTAAATTGGACAGCCACTTTCGCGTGTCACCTACAATGTGCTGCTCCGGGTCATGATACCCTGGTAGCGCTTTCAGTGGATCTTTAATCAGTGATCCTTATATCCTTAAGGATGGTTGGTATTAATAAAACAAACTGACCTGATAGCTTGGACTCGCCATTTCTATCGGTCTGTTTAGTGTTAGTATAAAAAATTTGTCATCGATTTAGTGTTAATTTGTCATCAATCTGAAAATTAATGATTATTTGCTTTAATAATTTATTTAAACCCCGTATAGCACCCCTATCCTATTTGTATTGAACTGACACAGGTCGACATCTCGGCGGGCGCGCAATTCATGAGCCCCACTGACAGTTCAAATTGTTCCGCTTGTCTCGCTCAAAGCCCGATTTTTTGCTAGCCAGATTCCGAGCGGTATGACTCAATTCTATTAGATATTTGGTAAAAAGCGAGAATATTGGATACACACCTAGAGAAAATAGTGCAAATTTACGTCTCCTGACCCTGACATATACGAGCATCAAAAATGACTTAGTCCCACGTTTGATTCCAATTTTATATGACGCTTAACTTCGTAAATCATGTAATTCCACTCCCCATACAGCGTTTGTTCTGAATGGCAGGAAGTGTAACCCTATGTCACTGCGCATGTAAAGCACATGTTCCATGCAAAATTAAACGGAACACGGCAATGTTCCATCATTTCGTCAATTATGGTTCGTTTTTTTTTTTTTTTTTGAAGAAATAAAGTAAAAGTGGTTCACTTACCTGAATTGCATTGTTGCTCTGCCCGTTCTTGCCGAGATGATGCAGACCACTATTTCTACAGCACATGGAGCGCCGCTAGTTCCACAGCACAACTTCACGTGATGCCAAATCTGTTGGAAACTCTTTCCAAACTCTTATCAAGCGCAAAACGATGTATTTGTGCGGGACCGTTTACGCACTCTGTCAAAGTTTTGCGAACAAAGAAACTTGCACTGAATCGATTAGATCTGCTGAATGTTTGCCTTTTTCCACATTTAAGCTATCGCCTTTTTCGTGACTGGTTTGCGATTTTTCTTCAGTTTTCAACATCAATATTACGCAGACGATTTACGCATTTTTTTTTTCATCACATTCAATATTAACACGATCAGAAATCGTCGAATTTCTGCTTTTCTCGGATCTACACTTATGGTTAAGGTTTCCTCGCGACGAGACTTATTTCGGGCATTAAAACTGGTTACCACCAACAAGCAAACTTTCTAAGATATGTCCAAGTCCACAACTTTCACTCACTGTCTACTCCAATCGTTTTTGGCGTTTCCTAGCCTTTCACTTTTGCGGCTTCAAGACCGCTGTCACCAGAATGTACAGACGCGGCCGACTGTGGCCACTGCCTTAATACAACTGAGTTCCGCGACCGGCTTCCACGACGGACTACTTGCGCCTCGATACCCCGACTGACTACTTCGCCAGCGCACCTGTTGCGCGTGCGAACCCTAATTAACTTTTCTTTCGACTGACTTCAACGACCTGACGCAAAAGACTTTTATCATTTCGTCTGTGTAGACTTCTCTCTGAGAGAGTCTCAGACCTAAACAAAACATTCTTTCCACGCTCGCGAGAGTAAAGACCCCGGTGGATGAATCAGTAGTTCACTATGACTCATACTCGGAAGCCTTTACTTTCTATAATAGCGTCACCGTCTGCTGCTGGCAGCAACAAACTGTGTTTAATTAAACAAAGTGTTTATTCTTTTCCGTAAGCATATGGCTTGGAAAGCGCGAGTGCATCAAAATATCAGCTTAGCTTAAGGCTGTAGCTGGTGATGTAACCCAGGAAATTAGCTTCCATGGTGCACCACTTGGAGAAATTTCCAGGGTTGATGCTGGCCGAAAACTATGGGCGCTGCAATATATATATATATATATATATATATATATATATATATATATATATATATATATATATATATATATATATATATATATATATATATATATATATATATATATATATATATATATATATATATATATATATATATATATATATATATATATATATATATATATATATATATATATATATATATATATATATATATATATATATATATATATATATATATATATATATAGATAGATAGATAGATAGATAGATAATTAAAATTTTCGCTTTAATTAAATTTTTCAAGTAAGGCACAGTCGTGGTGGGTTGATGTTGCGCAGTAACTAAAATAATACACACACAAAGTTTCAATTGCAACACGAATTTCCATCGATTTTATTTTGGATATAGTACTGCATGAAATTGATGTCAATATACGCAATCGATCAATTCTTCAACGGATTGTATTATTTTACAAAATCATATAGAAATGTGGTGCAATTTGTTATTGCATCTATTAATATTTTCCCAATTCATACATCCAACATTTCCTTGGCGAATTGACCTGCGATGGTGACTATAAGAATCATTCAATGAAAGAATGCACATATTAGTGTAAAGTTCTGTTCTCAAAACAATGATACGAAGACATAGAAGAATGTTAGTGGGGCGTGGGTAAGGTAAGTTCGGAGAAATGGTACATTTAAAAACAATGGTTAGGCGATACAAAGAGTGTTAGCATATTCATTCACTTTCCCTATAATCATTAATCATTGCACAACTGAACAATATTTCTTGAGCCAGTGACAGCGAATCTCCGGAGTTTTGCGATTTACATTATAACGCAAAATATATCGGATCAATCGTTTTCAAGATTTGCACAGTTCTTCTACACAACTACAGGTATTGATCGAAGCTTTTATTTTTTTCTTAATATTTGAATTTTTCGTAGTATTCTGCAATGCAAAATTTCACATAATTTGGTTCAGTAGATTTTGGATGTGTAACGGCTGCGCTGTCCTGTTTTCAAGCGACTACTTCCGTAAAATGTCTTCACGTTGTTACGAGAATCCATTTCCCGACGACTATTCTCTAAAATCCTTAAAGGACGACATGGCTGATTTGAAAAACGTCGTAAAAGCTCTTTCGGTTAAAGTTGAGTCGAAACCGTTATCTCCAACCGTATATACGCCTTGGAATAAGATTGCTGGATATAATCCAGTTCCAAATACACCTAAGCACAAGCGTGAAGATGACCAGCTAAAAACCAAAATCACTAATATTCGTGGAGCTAAGGCTGCGTTTGAAACGATAAAAACAGTCCCACCACCTGAGGAGCTGTTATGGGTCTACTTGTCAGCATTTGACCCCAGCACGACGGATGATGAAATTTCGACCCTAGTGAAAGAATGCCTGGGCAAGGATATACAACCAAGGATAGTTCGTCTAGTTCCTAAGGACAAGGATGTCACATCTCTGAGCTATATAACATTTAAGATCGGCGTTCGTAAATCTTATAGGGATAAGGCCCTCTCCAAACAAACCTGGCCAGAAAACATTTACTTTAGGGAATTTATGAATAACTCAACAAGTCAACGACCAATTATCAGGATTGCTGCAGAGAGGAATTCATCTGGTGGTGCTCTGTAGCGCAACGCTATACCGGAAAATCTCTTAAGAACTTTATTTTCCTCGGCAATCAACATACCTGACGAATCGGAGACTCCTTCTGTGTCAGGTAAAGCCTGTGTCCTTCCGAAGCTATTATAGATTCTGCACACCCTCAAAACAAATCCCAATTGCAGTCTGTCGACAAAAACAATTCGTTTGATTCTACCATCATTGCAATCCTGCCTGGCAATCAACTTTAATGTCTAAGTGGAAAGTTAGATCGCATCGCTTCTGCTCGCTCAGAACGCCTCCCACTACAGACTGCTGCTGAACACAACAGTTTAGACGCCGTCACCGAAGATTATCTGCACAGTAGTCGACTGGAATTTCACCCTCCTGATCCGGTCGTGCTGTCTAACGATTTTAACCAACTAAATGAAGGTGCACTTTGTTCGTCGCTGCCATCACCGGGACGCCCGTTATACAGTACTACTGAAGCCCCCGAGCGCTCCGACGCAGTCGCGCTACCAGTCAGCGACCCGCTTAGTCGTCCCGGCCCTGCGTTTGGAGGTCGTGAGGGGGTCTTCCGAACTCCCTTCTCAGGCGTGTATTTTGCTTTACATGACAGTTCGCTTTCTGAAAACCTCTTGGTTCATAGCATGCCGTTGCGTACCTGATTTCCTGTCCGTCTACTACCTGAACGTTCGTGGAATGAGAACAAAAACGCAGGCTTTCTTGCTTGCGCTCACTTCCTGCGACTACGACATTATCGTTCTCACCGAAACCTGGTTACGTGATGATATATTAAACACCGAGCTAACGACGAACTACGTAATCTACCGATGCGATCGCAACTCTTCTACCAGTCATCTATGTCGCGGAGGTGGTGGAACAAGAGACGGCCATCACAGAAATTTTAGTCGCTGGTGGCTTGTATCAAATCTGCTCTCTTAGCAACGTGAATGGACGGACCCTCGATTTAGCTTTCGTTAATGACACGGACGTGTTCGAACTGATTGAGCCTCCCACATCTATACTGAAGGTTGACCCTCACCATAAACCCTCCGTTTTAAGATTTGATATGCGCTGATGACGGTGAAGCTTTTGATACAATTAACGATGACTTCAATTTTGACTTTACTCGATGCAACTTCGATGAAGTCTCAATGGCCGTTGGTGCACTCAATTGGCTTGAGATGCTGGTTGGAAATGACTTAGATCAGGCAGTTGTGGCGTTCTATGATGCCCTAAATGAGATTCTTCGCCGTAATGTTCCTAAAAAACGTGTCAGCAGAAAAGCAGAATATAAGTTTCCGTGGTGGAACGCTGAGCTTGGTCGCCTACGCAACGTACTCCGGAAACAACGAAAGCGATATTTACATCATAGGACCGACGACAACAAAACTATTCTTCGTCAAACTGAACTGCAATATGAAACAGCCCGGAACAGTGCATTCGGTGAATATCTGAATCAAGTTCAGGGCAGCCTTCGAAATAATCCTTCGACATTCTGGACATTATAAAGCAGAAAACGTTGGGTAGGTGTACCAGAAAATGTCTATCTTCGAGACCAAAATTCACAGTCCGCTGCCGAGTCGGCGAAGCTTTTTGCAGATCCCTTTCGAGATGTATTTACCAGCCCTCCTGACTATCCATCGCAACAGTACCTTGAAACATTGCCAACGCATAATATCAACCTTCCTCTTCCTAACGTAAATGATTCTGATGTAGCGAGTGCTCTGTCTAGCGTTCATCCTTTGAAAGGGCCTGGTCCGGATTGCTTGCCTCCTGTGTTTATAAAGCATTGTGCCCGAGCACTTTCTGCGCCAATAAGTATTATTTTTCAGCGTTCAATCTCAAAAAATATTTTCCCAACAGCATGGAAAGACGCTGCTATAGTTCCTATTCATAAGGCTGGAGATAGGCACAATGTTAAAAACTACAGAGGAATCTCGCTGCTGAACTGCCTAGCTAAAGTTCTGGAAAAGTTTGTGTACAATGCGATGTACGCTGCTTCTTCCAACATAATCGACAAACACATCACGGATTTATGAAAAAACGCTCCGCTACTTCGAACTTGATGACGTACACGAGCTTTCTAGTTCCAGCTGTAGAGAGGCGTCAACAAGTGGATGCTATATATTTTGATTTCGCAAAAGCATTCGACAAGGTGCCCTACAACATTGCTGCTTTGAAGCTGGAGCGACTAGGCTTTCCTGAGTGGGTTACCAGATGGCTGCATTCTTACCTCTCACAACGATCTGCCTTCGTTAGAATTGGCACTACATGCTCAAGCACATTCGTAACGCCAACCGGTGTGCCTCAAGGAAGTCACCTAGGGCAACTGATCTTTCTCTTATTCATCAACGACCTCTGCACCCGCATCAACTCTAAAAAACTGCTCTATGCTGATGATCTGAAAATCCTTCGTTCAATTGCTTCAGCACTCGACTCTGCTGTGCTCCAAGACGATATAGCCAATATAGAGGAATGGTGTTTGCTGAACGGTATGCAGATCAACATTGATAAATGTAAGATGATAAGTTTCGGACGCTCGGCAAATATAAGGCGTTGCGAATACCCTCTTCAAGCCTGTGTCATCGAGCGGGTCGATTCTATCCGTGACCTGGGAGTGTTATTCGACAGAAAACTTCGTTTCGCCAACCATATCACTGCAAAAACGGCGAAGGCTTTTGCAACATTGGGTTTTCTAAAACGGAAAGCTGTCGATTTTGTGGATTTCTACTGAAATCTTTATACTGCGCACTGGTTTGGAGTACGCTGTACAAGTATGGGCGCCATACAACACCGTTCAAAGCAGCCGACTGAAGCGCGTTCAGAGAAGTTTTGTACGATTTGCTCTCAGCAAATTGTCTTGGAACGACCCTATCCGTCTTCCGCCGTATAATAATATATGCATGTTGCTAGATTTGCCAACGCTGGAATCTCGCCGCACGTTCTTGCAAAGAATGTTCATTTTCGATATGTTGTCGAACAACATTGACTGTCCCGTCATTTATTTGATTCATTTATTTGTACCCCCTCGTGATATAAGGAATCGTCCGCTTCTGTGAATTCCCAGGCACCGCACAGCATATGGCCAGAACAATCCGCTAGACAGATGTTGTAGCAGATTCAACGAAACTGTTTTAGTTTATGACTTCCGTACCACCAAATCTAATTATAAGTTAGCAATTAGAAATTTTTAACATTGACACTAGCAATAGCATTAAGTGTAATCTATACGATATATATCGAAGATGTAATATATATATATATATATATATATATATATATATATATATATATATATATATATATATATATATATATATATATATATATATATATATATATATATATATATATATATATATATATATATATATATATATATATATATATATATATATATATATATATATATATATATATATATATATATATATATATATATATATATATATATATATATATATATATATATATATATATATATATATATATATTAAGTTTGCGGGCCAGCAAATCTTCCACTGATTTCTCAGTCAGTCGCATGCGATGATCTGTGAGAATCAGTTTAAGACCACTGAATGCCCTCTCCACGGAAACCTGAGAAGAAGGTCCAGCTAAAATGACCATCGCCAAACGATAAAGAATCGGAGATGAAACTTTCTTTGACTCCCAATCCGTTAGTATGTTGATGGAGTGTTTGGCTTGGAGATGTCTGTACGTTGTGAAATTGGCACTTTTTCTTGTATTTCCAGTTCGTTTATCTGAGACAGTACCGATTCGTCTATGGAATGAGATACTCCCATCGGAATGTTGTCCTCTTCGAAATAAGCAGAAAGGTATAAATCTAAGTCGTCCTGTGGCTCACTAGCAGATGTAGATGGGGCTGGCTCTGTTGTTACGCCTTCAATTTCGTTAAGCCGATTATGAAGCTGGAAAAGAAATTTCTGAAAATTTTGATAATGTTTAAATAATTCGTCCAGATTTAAAGTTATTTTTAAATGATGGTAGAGATGTTTTTCTTTCACAATCCATTTAGTAATTAACGTAATTCCGATCACAAGTAATTACAATGTATAACATTATTCCTACCCGTATCATTTCTTTATCCTCTGTTGAGATGCGCTTGGAACCTAAGAAATTAAACCTTGGATCCAAGCACAAGCATGCTTTGAATTGTAGTGAACTGGTGAGTTTGTTTGCTCGTGTTTTAAATGCATCTAACAATCGTTTAGCGAGAATATTCGATTTTAATTTATCCAATTGTGCTTGGCACTGCATATATATGTAGAAATCTGACAACGGGCAATGCATTGCAGTTTGAGAGTTAAAATGAAAGCTGGTTCTAAAGCTTCACAAATGTTGTTAATAAACGGCCAATGTCGAGTGAGGTCTAGAATGAAAACGAGCCATTAAAAATAAATGCGTAATGTTCGTAAAGGTATACAAAAAATTAACGAAAAATTTATAGCGCGTTGCGAAATTATAAGTTTCAAGAGATATACGCAAAAATAAATTAAATTTTATGTATTAATTTTTCTCACCTTTTTTAGGAAAGCTAGTCTTCAACAAATTGAAAAACTGACGTTGTTTAAGAAGCAATGTTATCATGAGAAATTTCGCATTCCATCTTGTGTTGTTGGCGATAGGAAGTAAATGTGTATCGTGTGTTCTAAACGTCTGGTGACATTCGCGATGCCGTAGCTTGGCCACTATTTGTTGGATTTGCAGAAGACATCATCTCAATACAATTACTTAAAAGAAAATTAATGAAAATATCGTTGGCTAAATGGCAATAAGAGAGGGACAACGCGGAGAAAGAAAGGTGGACCCACCGACTCATTCTAAATGCGTCGGCTTGGGTACATAGGAAGCATGGAGAGGTGAACTGCCATTTGACGCAGTTTTTGTCCGGGCAGGGATGCTTCTGGAAGTACTTGCATCGGTTTGGACATGCTTCGTCACCCCTTTGCCCGGAGTGTGCGACTGTGCAGGAGACACCGGAACACGTGATCTTCGAATGCCCTAGGTTCGAAGAAGCTCGTAAGGTTATACCTAGTATGACAGTAGAAAATATCGTCGTAGGAATGTGCCGCGACGAACATACCTGGGACGCTGTCAACAGAGTGGTTACGAGCATACTCTCCGAGATGCAGAGGATTTAGCGAAGGGACCAACAAGAAGCCGCAAATCGGGTTTTGAGAGAAATTCGTCCGCCGAGGAGCTCTCCGAATGTGTTTTTTTACAATGGAGAATACATTTACGTACTAGCACAGTACACGTGCTATTAGTAGATGCCAAGCTACCACACGGGGTGTACTAGGGGCGTGTCGGACTCGAATGGTGACGCTGCCATTCATACCGACTAAACTCCATTGGGCTCCGCCATCGTTCCCCCCAGGGACTACCTCTCGGTATTACTTCTGGGGGGATGGCTGTACTTGATGTACTCATTCACTCTCGCTCACGCGTTCATACGTCCTGTATGAGGCTTACTTGGGTGCTCTCTCTATCGCAACTTGATTCACTCTCTAACACTCCCACATGAGGCTGACTTTTGTGCTCACCTTTTTCGTTCCTTGCGAGGCTGACTTGTGTGCTCACCTTACTCATTCCTTGCTAGGCTTACTTTTGTGCTCGCCTCACCCATACCATGTGAGGCTGACTTGGATGCTCACCCTATCACCTGATTCACTCTCGATCGTGCCACTCTATTATACCTCTGTCACTCCTCCTGGCATCCCATGTGGGACATTTTTCTTAGGCCCCACTTCTGACATACCATGCGAGGCTTACTTGGGTGCTCACCGTTTTCATACCTTGTGAGACTGACTTTTGTGTTCACCCTTAACATACCGTGTGAGACTGACATGGATGCTCACCCTTTCACTCCTCTGCCACGCCACGAGGCATCGATAGCTAAGTCCCAACATACTACGCTACGACCCTCCCATCTTGGCATGAGGCAGTCCACATATACGCCTTTACACTCGCTCTTCAACCTTGCTTCGGGGTGGCTTGGTTTACCCCTTACGCGGTTGCCAGTCGCTGCGCAAAACCTGCCTCAGCATGAACAGACCATTCACTCCCTTTTCTGCGCTCGGCCTTTTTCGCTCCAACTAACCAATCACTAGTTATATATATCTATATATATATATATATATATATATATATATATATATATATATATATATATATATATATATATATATATATATATATATATATATATATATATATATATATATATATATATATATATATATATATATATATATATATATATATATATATATATATATATATATATATATATATATATATATATATATATATATATATATATATATATATTAAGTTTGCGGACCAGCAAATCTTCCACTGATTTCTCAGTCAGTCGCATGCGATGATCTGTGAGAATCAGTTTAAGACCACTGAATGCCCTCTCCACGGAAACCCGAGAAGAAGGTCCAGCTAAAATGACCATCGCCAAACGATAAAGAATCGGAGATGAAACTTTCTTTGACTCCCAATCCGTTAGTATGTTGATGGAGTGTTTGGCTTGGAGATGTCTGTACGTTGTGAAATTGGCACTTTTTCTTGTATTTCCAGTTCGTTTATCTGAGACAGTACCGATTCGTCTATGGAATGAGATACTCCCATCGGAATGTTGTCCTCTTCGAAATAAGCAGAAAGGTATAAATCTAAGTCGTCCTGTGGCTCACTAGCAGATGTAGATGGGGCTGGCTCTGTTGTTACGCCTTCAATTTCGTTAAGCCGATTATGAAGCTGGAGAAGAAATTTCTGAAACTTTTGATAATGTTCAAATAATTCGTCCAGATTTAAAGTTATTTTTAAATGATGGTAGAGATGTTTTTCTTTCACAATCCATTTAGTAATTAACGTAATTCCGATCACAAGTAATTACAATGTATAACATTATTCCTACCCGTATCATTTCTTTATCCTCTGTTGAGATGCGCTTGGAACCTAAGAAATTAAACCTTGGATCCAAGTACAAGCATGCTTTGAATTGTAGTGAACTGGTGAGTTTGTTTGCTCGTGTTTTAAATGCATCTAACAATCGTTTAGCGAGAATATTCGATTTTAATTTATCCAATTGTGCTTGGCACTGCATATATATGTAGAAATCTGACAACGGGCAATGCATTTTCTGCAGTTTGAGAGTTAAAATGAAAGCTGGTTCTAAAGCTTCACAAATGTTGTTAATAAACGGCCAATGTCGAGTGAGGTCTAGAATGAAAACGAGCCATTAAAAATAAATGCGTAATGTTCGTAAAGGTATACAAAAAATTAACGAAAAATTTATAGCGCGTTGCGAAATTATAAGTTTCATGAGATATACGCAAAAATAAATTAAATTTTATGTATTAATTTTTCTCACCTTTTTTAGGAAAGCTAGTCTTCAACAAATTGAAAAACTGACGTTGTTTAAGAAGCAATGTTATCATGAGAAATTTCGCATTCCATCTTGTGTTGTTGGCGATAGGAAGTAGATGTGTATCGTGTGTTCTAAACGTCTGGTGACATTCGCGATGCCGTAGCTTGGCCACTATTTGTTGGATTTGCAGAAGACATCATCTCAATACAATTACTTAAAAGAAAATTAATGAAAATATCGTTGGCTAAATGGCAATAAGAGAGGGACAACGCGGAGAAAGGAAGGTGGACCCACCGACTCATTCTAAATGCGTCGGCTTGGGTACATAGGAAGCATGGAGAGGTGAACTGCCATTTGACGCAGTTTTTGTCCGGGCACGGATGCTTCTGGAAGTACTTGCATCGGTTTGGACATGCTTCGTCACCCCTTTGCCCGGAGTGTGCGACTGTGCAGGAGACACCGGAACACGTGATCTTCGAATGCCCTAGGTTCGAAGAAGCTCGTAGGGTTATACCTAGTATGACAGTAGAAAATATCGTCGTAGAGATGTGCCGCGACGAACATACCTGGGACGCTGTCAACAGAGTGGTTACGAGCATACTCTCCGAGATGCAGAAGATTTAGCGAAGGGACCAACAAGAAGCCGCAAATCGGGTTTTGAGAGAAATTCGTCCGCCGAGGAGCTCTCCGAATGTGTTTTTTTACAATGGAGAATACATTTACGTACTAGCACAGTACACGTGCTATTAGTAGATGCCAAGCTACCACACGGGGTGTACTAGGGGCGTGTCGGACTCGAATGGTGACGCTGCCATTCATACCGACTAAACTCCATTGGGCTCCGCCATCGTTCCCCCCAGGGACTACCTCTCGGTATTACTTCTGGGGGGATGGCTGTACTTGATGTACTCATTCACTCTCGCTCACGCGTTCATACGTCCTGTATGAGGCTTACTTGGGTGCTCTCTCTATCGCAACTTGATTCACTCTCTAACACTCCCACATGAGGCTGACTTTTGTGCTCACCTTTTTCGTTCCTTGCGAGGCTGACTTGTGTGCTCACCTTACTCATTCCTTGCTAGGCTTACTTTTGTGCTCGCCTCACCCATACCATGTGAGGCTGACTTGGATGCTCACCCTATCACCTGATTCACTCTCGATCGTGCCACTCTATTATACCTCTGTCACTCCTCCTGGCATCCCATGTGGGACATTTTTCTTAGGCCCCACTTCTGACATACCATGCGAGGCTTACTTGGGTGCTCACCGTTTTCATACCTTGTGAGACTGACTTTTGTGCTCACCCTTAACATACCGTGTGAGACTGACATGGATGCTCACCCTTTCACTCCTCTGCCACGCCACGAGGCATCGATAGCTAAGTCCCAACATACTACGCTACGACCCTCCCATCTTGGCATGAGGCAGTCCACATATACGCCTTTACACTCGCTCTTCTACCTTGCTTCGGGGTGGCTTGGTTTACCCCTTACGTGGTTGCCAGTCGCTGCGCAAAACCTGCCTCAGCATGAACAGACCATTCACTCCCTTTTCTGCGCTCGGCCTTTTTCGCTCCAACTAACCAATCACTAGTTAGTCGTGCCCGTCGTCTGTTGCTCGGTGCGCCAAATTACCTGTAGCCTACAGGCAATCTGGGTGGTTGCAGTCGAGACTGCGTTCCACCTCTCCACCCAGCCATAGACGTCAAGCATTGCTCTTCTTTCGACGTCGAACCGAGGACATACGAACAGTATGTGTTCGGCAGTTTCATCTACACCTGGGCAGTCAGGGCAGGCTGGGACCTCCGCGTGCCCAAACCTGTGGAGGTACTGTCGGGAACAGCCATGGCCTGATAGGAATTGTGTCAGATGAAAGTGAACTTCCCCATGGGGTCTTCCCACCCAGCTCAATATGTTAGGTATCAGCCAATGGGTCCACCTACCTTTCGAGGAGTTATCCCACTCACACCAGGTCACCCTGGTGCGCTCGCGGGCTCCTCTATTTCCACGTAGCTCGAAGCACTCCTCATCTTACCGAATGACCAACCCGACTGGCATCATGCTCGCTATCACGCAGGATGCATCGTGTGATAGCGTGCGGTAGGCAGATATCACTCTGAGGCACATCACGCTGTAGGTGCTCTCCAGTTTCTGTAGATAACTGGTTACCCTCAGTGCTCTTGACCATGATGGGTCGCCGCACCTGATAGATACGGTAACGCTTGCCAGTAACCTACGTCTACTGGCGCACACCTTTGAGCTGTTGGACATCATCCTCAATAGTGCCGCAACAGCAGTCGACGCTCTCTTGCATGTATAGTCGACATGGCTGCCGAAGGTCAGCTTGTCGTCTATAATGACTCCGAGAGACTTCAGACTCCGCTGTGAGGTGATCACGACTTCTCCCACATGGATAACTGCATGTTGTGCCGACTTGCTGTTGTTGACGATAACTACCTCCGTCTTGTGATGAGCGAGCTCCAGGCCTCTCGCGCTCATCCATTTCTCCACCGTGTTGATCGCGTGTTCTGCAGTTAGTTCTACCTCAGGGATTGACTCCCCGTAGACCTCCAAGGTAACGTCGATCTTGACCCCAGGAGGGAACTTTAGTCTCAGAACCCCGTCATACATGAGGTTCCATAGCATCGAGCCCTGCGGGACTACGGCGGTAATCGGAACCCTTTTCTGACCGGCATCGGTCTCGTATAGCAGTACGCGCTTCTGGAAGTAGCTTTCCAGGATCCTGTACAGACCCACCGGTAGGCTAAGCCGGTGTAACTAGAGCGCGATGGCATCCCAGATTGCGCTGTTGAATGCGTTCTTCACGTCAAGTGTCACTAACGCACAGTATCGAATGACACGCCTTTTTCGTTGGATCCCTATCTCGGCAGTCTTTATCACTAAGTTGATAGCGTCCACTGTGGACTTACCCTTCCGAAAGCCAAACTGGTTGCTTGACAGGCCGTCCGTACCTTCCGCGTACGGGGTTAGCCTATTGAGGATGATCCTCTCAAGCTATTTGCCAGTCGTGTCGATCAGACAGATTGGTCTGTACGCCGATGGGTCGCCTGGCGGTTTCCCGCGCTTCGGCAACAACACCAGTTTCTGCCTTTTCCATCTATCGGGGAGTGGCACTCGTCAAGGCATCTCTGCATAGCTAGCCGCAACATGTTCGGGTTCGCTATGATCGCTACCTTGAGGGCGCTGTTTGGAACTCCATCCGGCCCTGGAGCTTTGTTCATTGCTAGGGAATTAGCCACTGCGAGTAGTTCTTCATTCGTCACCGGAGCCACCATTTCGGCCGTGCCCGCACTATCTCGTAGTGCAGGTGGCCAGGGGCTTGTGGCTCGAGACGGGAAGAGTACTTCGATAATCGTTGCCAACCGGTCCGGAGACCGTTCTGGGGGTGAAGAGCCCCCTTTGGTCTTGGCCATCACGATTCTGTAGGTGTCACCCCACGGATTCGCGTTGGCACTCTCACACAGGTTGTCGAAACACGCTCTCTTGCTGCTTTTAATGGCCTTGTTAAGGGCCACGCTCGCAGCTCGAAACACTTCACGGCGGTTCTCTCTTGCATCCTCGGTGCGGGCTCTTTGCATCCTACGTCTAGCTCTGAGGTAGGCTGATCGTAGAGCTGCAATCTCGGCACTACACCAGTATACCGGACATCTGCCGTTTCTTGGCAGGGTTTTTCTCGACATAGTTGTGTCGCACGCGCGTAATAGAACGACTAACAGCGCATCCCCGCTTAGACTGTCGGTGTTGGCCTCCAGTCCCAGGGCCGCGGTGAAAGCTTCGCTGCCGAAGTTATTGGACTTCCACCCGCGTACCTGACAGGGATCTCCCGCTGCACACCATAGTTGATCCTAAAGCGGATTGTTAAATGATCGCTATGGGTGTAGCCTTCGTCTACCCTCCATTCCATGCCTGGAACCAGACTCGGGCTGGCAAATGTTACGTCAATCCATGCCTCCACCCCGTTTCTACGGAATGTGCTAGCGGAGCCATTGTTAGCTAGCACGCCTCCATAAGCGCTTGGCCCCTGCTATTTGAACAGCGGCTGCCCCACTCTACTGCCCAAGCGTTAAGGTCTCCCGCTATAACTACCGGTTTCCGGCCCACTAGTTCTGACGAGAGCCTGTCGATCATCTGGTTGAACTGATCTATGGGCCACCTTGGTGGAGCGTAGCAGCTGCAATAGAACACACCATTGATCTTGGCAATCGCAACACCCTCGGCGGAGGAGTGTATTACCTCTTGAACCGGGAACCGTCCCGTTGTACAGATCGCCACCATCCCAGGCCCGTCCGACACCCAATTGCCGTTGCCGGCAGGGATGTTGTACGGGTGTGATAGGAGGGTGACATCTGTCCTCGACTCCGAGACCGACTGCCACAACAGCTGTTGGGCTGCTGCACAATGGTTAAGATTTAGCTGTGTAATGTTCACGGCTTTTTCTTATTTGCCTCACCGAAGGGACACGAAGGTCCGCCCATAGTATGATTACGGGCTTGCTTCTTAGCGGTGCAGATAAGGCATTTATGCGCCTTGCTACAGCCCCGCTCCTTATGCCCCTCCTCGCCGCAGCGACGACATAGTTTGCTCCTGTCTGTACCCTTAGATTCGTACGACTTGTGGCCGGACTCAAGGCACCGATAGCACCTATCCACTGAAGGCGGGTGGGGTATGCTAACTAGGCATACTGACCATCCGATCTTCAGTTTACCTATCTCGGTAACCTTTTTACATATAATTCTTACAAAAGAAATGTATAGGATTCGCTCAAACTTCGAAAACTTTTTCCGAGGCCCGGAGGGCCGAGTCTCATATACCAATCGACTCAGCTCGACAAATTGAGACAATGTCTGTATGTGTGTGTGTGTGTATGTGTGTATGTATGTATGTACAAAATGTCATGTAATTATCTCAGCAATGGCTGAACCGATCTTAATCAAATTAGTTTCAAATGAAAGGCCTAACGTTGCCATTTGACACTATTATTTTTGATTTTCGATATGTTGTTTATTTTCTGAGATATGGGCGATTTTGTCAAAACACAGCAGGTTTTTTGCAAATAACTTTCGAACAATACATTATTGTCCAACAAGCACATAAATAGAAAGCTTGTAAAATTCCTTTCTAACAAGCTATAGATTGTATAAATCCATGCACGAGCGGCGGAGATATTAAACATTTTGTATTTTTATTCCTCGCTTACCAATTTTCACTAACTAAAAATGGGATTGTTTCATACAAAGTATTACTTTACTGGTGTTTTGGGGGCAAAACTAAACCGATTTTGAATATCGGGGTATGAAAACACATCTACGTGATTCAAGGATTTCGATGTTGAGAACATTTTGTGAATTACCTTTATAATAAATTAACTATTTATCAAAAATCAATATATAAGTTCACTTCAAAGACAAAATAATGTGTTGACGAAGAAACAGTGAGTTCTAGTATTTATCCCTTGGATTACGCATTGCGTTCAATTATGAGGTAAATGTTGGATTGTATATCATTACACAGATCAACAATTAATTCACCTAGTAGTGAGATAAAAGATTTCTCATATAATTATACTCGTGGCGTCACCGAAAGCAACTGTATGTTTGATGCCCAAAAATCTAGCGAAAATTTAGCTCTTTTGCAAGTTTTAGGTTATACTGGTTATGGCACAAAAATCAATGCTTACATTATTTATGATAAGAATGTAAGAAATCCTATATACCTAATACCTATGTCACTGCATTAACCATCATTTGCCATTCCTCACCCCCCCCCCCCCCCCATCACTCTCTTTCTCTCTCTCTCTCTCTCTCTCTCTCTCTCTCTCTCTCTCTCTCTCTCTCTCTCTCTCTCTCTCTCTCTCTCTCTCTCTCTCTCTCTTTCTCTCTCTCTGTCTCTCTTCTATCGCATCTATCTAGCTATTTCTGTACCCATTTCTAAGTTGTGTGATAAGATCTTCTGCCAATCTGAAATATTTATTAATTGTAATTGTGAAGGTTTGAGAAAACAAAACTATTTTTGTCTGCTGCTACATCAACTCAACTTTAATTCAATTGTATTCAAAGCCTGTATCTACACGATAATTAAGGAAATTCATAGCTATATCAGAAAAATATTTGGCTTAACTGGGTAATATGAAAGCTTGACGATGAAAATTTTCAAAGGAGGCATTCCACGTGCGATATTTAAACTATTCGTATCTCTATTGAATTTTGAATGAAATATATGCTCAAAGACTGAAAGCTGAAGCCAGCAGGATTGGACTTGCCATCAACGTTTCGAAGACAAAATACATGAGAGGAAGAAGTTCTAGAGATGACAATGTGAACCTCCCAACCGAGTTCGGATTGACGGTGACGAAATCGAGATGGTCGACGAATTATTGTATTTGGGCTCACTAGTAACCGACGACAATTATAGCAGCAGAGAAATTTAGAGACGGATCTTGGCGGGAAATCGTGCCTACTTTGGATTCCGGAGGACGCTCCGGTCGAACAAAATTCGCCGCCGCACGAAGTTGATTATCTACAAGACGCTGATTAGATCGGTGGTCCTCTACGACCACGAGACCTGGACTATGCTCGTAGAGGACCAACGCGCCCTTGGAGTTTTCGAACGAAAGGTGTTACGTACCATCTATGATGGCGTGCAGATGGAAGACGGAACGTTGCGCAGGCGAATGAACCATGAGTTGTATCAGCTGCACATTCGTTGTATTGGTACGAACTTTCATGAAAAATAACGGATCAAAGACCAAAAATATCCACAAATTAGATCTAAGAAAAGAAGTCTCCCAAAGTACCCACTCTCGATGGGGGATGCAACTACAATGTGTCTTCTAACTTATCGTCGTCCATATCTGGATATACTGACTAGTTGTAACCATTTCTTTTTCACAGTATTGGTCTGTATCCATATTTCCTGCACGAGAATTCGGAACGAAACAATATGAAAGCTATAAGGATGGATGGAAAGAAACTGCATTGCAATCAAATGAATGCACGGCTTTTATGCTATCGACGTAGCCTACACACCAAAAAATTATGAATTTTATCATTGACGTAATTGCAAACATGACACAATTTAGCAACCCGTAATTCTCGAAATGACGAAACATTACCGTATTCCATTTAATTTTACATGAAACATATACTTTACATGCGCAATGACATAAAATTACACTTACTGCCACTGAAAACAAACGCAATATGTGGAGTAAAATTACACGATTTACGAAAATCAACGTCATGTAAAATTAAAAGCAAACGTAAAACTAAGTCATTTTTGATGCTCGTATATGTCAAGATCAGGAGACGTAAATTTACACGATTTTTTCTAGGTGTGTAGACATTTCACACTATTCACTTAAATGCAAATAAAAACTTTGAAATATCTACGTGTCTCATTCACGAATCGCATTCTCCCTGTCGTTCTCTGTTCAAGGGGCTTGAAAGCACATGTGACCTTGTCTCACTTTACTATATTCAATTGCGCGTTAAAATAGTGGACCAGTAAATTCTATTCTGTACATAAATCTTTTTTTCGGGAATATACGACCAAAAACCAAAAACTCCGAATTCCAAAGCAAATTGAACGTTCCAGAGTCCTGATAACTAATTGAGGTCCAACAATAAAGTAGAAACACAAGATAATCTTAAAACGACGCCGTCAAGTAAAGAAGCATGAAAACAAAAAGAATAAAACCAAAAAAAGATGGAAGCCCTAGAAAGTCCATTGCATATTTATTAGCCTTTTCTCAGAAGATGGGATTTTCAAAAACATTTCAAAAGTTTCTGATGCAATGGTCCTCAAATTCGTACAATCCGGTTTATTCATTTTCTTTATTCAAAAATGTTTTTAGCTTCAAATATATGACCATTTCATTTTAATTAATTATTTCATTCCGCATCTTTTTATTCGTTTTATTCATCTGCGTTCATTTTACTTCTTTTATTCGTTTAATTCTTTAAATTCACTCTGATCAGTTTATTCTTTTTGTGCATTTGATTAATATCATTCATTTAACTTATTTTATTCATTGTATGCATTTTATTCATTTTTTCCAGTTTATTCATTTTGTTCAGTTTCTTCATTTTAATAGTCTGACTAATTTTTCAGTTTTAATCATTTCATCCAAATAATTTATTTGATTCAATATTTTTCTCTATATTAATAAATAACCTTTTACCATTGTTCAATTTTTCATTTTAATCAATGCACTCTGCTCATTTTCTTCTTTTTATTCATTTTATCACTCAATTCAACTCATTTTGTTTATTTGATTCGTTTGTTTTATTTATGTATTTCATTCATTTTTTACTTTATTCATTTTGTTCATCCATTCTTTTTATTCATTTGATCCATTTCATTAATTTGATTCATTGTATTCACTGGATGAATTAAATCAATTTGATTCATTTAATTCATTTGATTCATGTGATTCATGTGATTCATGTGATTCATTTGATTCATTTGATTCATTTGATTCATTTGATTCCATTGATTTATTTGATTCATTTAATTCATTGGATTCATTTGATTCATTTGATTAATTTGATTAATTTGATTAATTTGATTCAAATTAATCAAATTAATCAAATTAATCAAATTAATCATTTGATTCATTTGATTCATTTGATTCATTTGATTCATTTGATTCATTTGATTCATTTGATTAATTTGATTAATTTGATTCAAATTAATCAAATTAATCAAATTAATCAAATTAATCAAATTAACCATTTGATTCATTTGATTCATTTGATTCATTTGATTCATTTGATTCATTTGATTCATTTGATTCATTTGATTCATTTGATTCATTTGATTCATTTGATTCATTTGATTCATTTGATTCATTTGATTCATTTGATTCATTTGATTCATTTGATTCATTTGATTCATTTGATTCATTTGATTCATTTGATTCATTTGATTCATTTGATTCATTTGATTCATTTGATTCATTTGATTCATTTGATTCATTTGATTCATTTGATTCATTTGATTCATTTGATTCATTTGATTCATTTGATTCATTTGATTCATTTGATTCATTTGATTCATTTGATTCATTTGATTCATTTGATTCATTTGATTCATTTGATTCATTTGATTCATTTGATTCATTTGATTCATTTGATTCATTTGATTCATTTGATTCATTTGATTCATTTGATTCATTTGATTCATTTAATTCATTTGATTCATTTGATTCATTTTATTCATATCTTTAATTTTATGCATTTCATGTTCTGTCATTCGTTTTATTTCATTCAATTTGTTAGTATGAGTCAATTTATTCTATTAATCTTATATATAACATATCTAAATATCTAATAAATATAATCTTAATTTTTATTCAATAACCTAATCTAATTTGGTTCGTGTATAGTATAATTTTGATTTACATTAATTTTTCTACTCATTTTATGAATTTAAAAACCTATTATTTCATTTTTTGCTTTACTTTTTTATTTCGGTCGTTTTGTTGATTTCTATAATTTATTCAGTTTATTCGAGATTTTATTCGTGCAAGACTAGAAACTGTTTTCATTCCACCTCTAGTTGGGTGCCTACTTCTCGTGAGTTCTGCAAATTAATCCAATAGTGAAATGTGTAAGAAATGACTCATCTCACTGCTAGGTGGATTAAATCGGTTTTTGCATCTGCCTTCAGTAGCTTGAGGTAGGCTACTTGCGTGCCGGAGGGTCCCTCTCTCAATCGCACAGCGGCTCGCTCTATTGTTACGTCGCATTTTTCCTTGACGGCTGCGACGACATCATCTGCGGTCGTGAACTCGTCCAGTTGTTTACACTGGAGAGTCATTTCCGCCCCTAACGACCTCACTTGGGCGCCTTCACCCAGGACCTCTTGGGCCAAGGCCTTATACACTGCACTGGATTGTGCGCCTCACTTCAGCACCAAAAGCCATTCGCCTGTATTGGTGCGTCTCACGCTGCGCACGTCTTGCCCGAGGGCCGAGAGGCTTTCGGCCGTCCTCATCGACTTTAGGACGTCGTAATATTTGTCCTTGTCGGATTTTAACCACAAGGCCTCGCCTCTGTCTTTGGCCTTCTTCGCGGGCCGCGGTGCATCCGGTATCGGTGTCTTCTTGGTGACCAGCGTCCAGGGGTTTACGCCCCCCTGCCCCGGTTGCGCCGAGTTGCTGGTACCTTCTCTCTGCTCGGCAGGGTCATTTTCGTCCCGGTTTACCTCGACCAAACGGCGTTTGCCCGTGACGGTTGCACGCCGTATAGTGTTGATTTTTGCACCCTCGCCTGGTGACTTCCTAGGGCGCTTCGCATCCGACGTCGTCTTACGCTTGCCCTTGCCCTTCGAGGGGAACTCAGCCGCCGCTTCGAGCGACATGGCTGCTCCATAGAAGGGGAAGGCCCCTGTCTGGGTACCTATGTCGGCCTTCTCTCTTCCGCTCCCTCTTGGAGGCCACTGTCTGGGTTCCTCTGTCGGACTTCTCCCGACATTCCACCCTCTTGGCGTAAGCGTGCTGTTCCTGTCTTGCGACACGAACAGCCTTCCGGAGCACCAGCAGGCTCTGTTTCAGCTCCTTGCTGATATTTTGCTTCGCGCTAGTGAACTCGATTATTGCATCGAGCTGCTCCACCACTTTACGCATCGCGGCTAGTGGCCCGTCCAGCGCATTGGTAGGGCTATTTTCTACCACTGCTGGGGGTCACTGGTGCTGTCGGATGCAGCCCCCGTCGCTCCACTACTCTCCCCACTGGGGGAGACCTCGTCAAACCCCCTCTAGCAAAGGGGTTCGGCACCTCCGTTTTTTTGTTTTTGTTATTTCTCACGTCGCTCATTGATCCCACGAGTCGCGCGAGAAAGAAAGGTCCGCCACGCTAGAGCTCCGCAATAACGGACGCTTACTGTGGGGGTTGCCCAGGTACCTCACAGGCTCCGTTAACGATCGAGCATCTTTTTCACCCCCTCGATCACTCATCCCTCGGCACGGGTCGCTTCACGCCTTGGAATTGGGGTTATGACCTTTTGTTGCTTTACGTGGTGACCGCGACCCAGATCATCACAACCATCCTCCTTTACCAGGGCTTTGGACCTGTAGCTCTGGTGCTCAATAGTTCCAAGTACGTAGGTTATTACAGACATGCTACTATTGAGATCCGTCATTCGCTAGCGGAGTTAAATTCTCCGACTGTGTAGACTAGGTCCACCGCCGGGAACCAGTTGAGTAGTACGTGACGTAGTACCGAGTTTGGGTCGTCGGGGCGTTAGTGAACCGGACATCAAGCTTCACTGGGATCGCCGAACCGATCTTGACACCCTACCGGGTAGCTCGTGAGTAGGTCAGATCCACCGCCAGGGATTAGACCGAATAGAACGCGTCGCACAGCTAGCAGTGGGTCGTTGGGGCGCTGGTGAACCGGAAGTTACGCTCCACCCGGAATCGCCGGGTACACCTCAGCACCTATTGGATGACCCGTTGAGTAGGCTAGATCCACCGCCGGGGACTAGTTCGAGTAGATCGGGACGACGCGGAGAGCTAAATGGCTCACATAAACGAACATCGGTTTCAGGAGAACAGGCTAGATCCATTGTTGGGGACTAGACTAGAGTAGTTCGCGAACAAGTGAGGGCAGGAGCTGAATGGCTCACCGGGAGTATAGAGCGAACTGGAACGAGAGGGAGCCAAAGGGCCCAAGAAATTGTGGTGCTAAAACCAAAGAAGAATCGGTATCGGGAGAACTTCACCGCCGAGGACTAGGCTAAGTAGACCGCGAAGAGACACCACCAGTCGCGGGTCGTCGAGGCACCAGCTAACCGGACGCCCTGCTCCACCGGAACCGCCTAACTGACCTCGACACCTGGCTGGTTGGCTCGGCCTTGGGAGAACTTCTCTCGCCGGGGAACTCTCCGTCGGAGTAGGCAAAGTTCCCCGTCGGGGACTAGACCGAGTATTCGCGAACTGGCACAAGGGAGCCGAGTCGTGGTGCTGAATGGCATAAGGGAGTCCAAGGGCTCAGTGAATTGGACAATCTGAAGTTTGCCGCCCAGATTGTCTTCGTAGGGGAGGACCACTAAGTCTCGACTCATAGCCAGCTTTCCGACTGCCATGCAGAAATTGCCAGTGTGTGGGGATGGTGGAGAACTGGTGGTGCGTCGAAGAGCAGGGCTGTAACCCTACTGAAGGAACAAACTACAAAATAGTTGAATTAGAGTAAGTGCTATGCACATAAAAACCGCTCCCCGAAGTAATACTGTAAGGTAGTGCCGGGGAGAAATCAGGTTCTGGGCAAGAGCGATTGTTTTTAGCGGGTCGGGTGATGGCAGCCCAAACCCGTTCCCTGAGAAACTTGGATTTTGTACATTTTTCCCGTCTTAGGGTTTTTTTTGAAATTTTTTTAATGTTCTAAAAAAAACGCGCACAGACATTGTCCCGAATCGTCTATCTGAGTCGAGTGGTATAAGACTCGGACCTCCAGGCTTCGGAAAAAATCTTGAATATTTGAGCGAATTCTATACATTTCTTTTATTTCTTATAATTTCTTAAAATGTCGTCTGATACAATAATTTATGCAAACACAACAAAATACGAATAAAAAATTTCTCAACTACATGCTTATTACATCGTTTGAATGAGAATTATACATTTCAAGGCGTTTTCCGAGTAGAAATCTATGCACTTTTAGCAAAATGTTTTTTATCGGAATTTGGTGGAGTGTTACTTAAATTCTAGCTTTTTTAATACCGTAGAAAATCCATTTTCGGCCGAGTTCATTTATTTTTTGTTACTTTTGCATTATGCTTCACCGTAAATATGTAACAGAATGCCTAAAAAACAAGTAAAAATGGGTCGTAAACAAGTATAAGGATCTCGTATATTCAATATTTTATACCTAACCATCTTGCATTTCGTTCGATTATTGAAGTTATTCGATGTGAAAGAATAAAACCCCGACTAAATTTAGTATAACAGCAAGTATAACATACAAGACTCATTCCTTTTCTGCAAGTACATCAACAGTATCACTCTGCCGGAGAGCCACATTTCGTCGCTCTATTTACTTCCGTGCCCAAAGAACTAATAAGAAAAAGCATAATTAAAAACTCTGGGATGATATACAAAAGCACACAAAAATATGCTTAGACATGTTTGTTGAAGCCTTCGAGTTTTGCATTGACGGCAGCTATTCCTACTTCGATGGATGCCACTACAAGCAACAATTTGGCATCGGAAATCCTCTATCGCAAATCACTGCAGATATTGTGCTTGAAGATTTGTTGTACCAAGCCATACGTTCGATAAACATACCAATTCTTCTATTGATGATCTGTTCTTGTCATTGCCGAAAAACCAGGTCGAAGACACCAAACAAATATTTTATGACCAACACAGCACTGTCCAGTTCGCATCAGAAATCGAGCAGAATAACTGCTTACCTTTTCTTGATATGGCAGACAGACCAAACCATAAAAACAAAATGGTACATGAAACCGATTGCTTCAGACCGATTACTCAACTTCCATTAGTTTCACCCGATGCATAACAAAATTAACATTGCGCTAAATTTCACCAAAAGGGTGACACAATTTTCGTCTACTGGTACACCCGAGGAATCCAACAGCATCATCAGAAAACATTTGCTTATGCATGACTATCCCAAGCCATTGGTGAGCCGAATAATAAACCGGGTTGGTGAGAAAACACGAGAGAATATAGCTATGGAGGTGAGTGAAAACAACAGTAAAACATTCCACTCACTCACAAACATGAACGCCCTAACACAACAGCCAGCCAACATACTGCGCAAAGAAAATCCTAGCATATACGTAGCTTCCAAACACCAAAACAATCGGTTCTATACTGCTGGATTATCCTCCACAGCGAGTGTTAGTGGTGGTCTTGGATTCTTCGCGTTTAGGCGGGGAAATGGAATTCTACATCTATCTAAATACACAAAACAATTCACGAACACGTACCATTTACCGCTTTATGTGAACGGCATAGAACAGCGGAACGCATTATGTTCTGCCGAAATAAAATTTATATTCGTTCAATACAGTAGATGATAGAAACCCATTAAAGTACTCTAAAATATCGAGCAATTGCTTTAATACAAATTTCTGTCTGGTTTAAGCGTGTATACTAGACTGCCCAGAAAAATAGAGAATTTTGAAAATTCAGTCGGCCCACCCCTGAGTCGATTCCTAGTCCCACCAGGAGTACTTGCACCAAATTTCAAGCAAATCGTCTAGCTACCGGACCAAAGTGCCCGAAATTTGTATGGGATTTTTCGACAATTTACATGGAGAAAACCCACTAGTTCGCGTTTTCGCCGCTGGCACTGTATGCATCGCATTATCACTGTAAGTGAAAATAAAGTTAATTTAATTGTCTACAACTTTGTCGATGACTGACAGTCAATCAGGATTTGTTAAAAAAAGTTATTAAACTTTTAACAAAGTGATGTCGGAGTCAGTTTTGCGTGGGACCCAGCAGTACATGGTTGTGCATCAGGACTCGATTCCCACGAACTACACATTATTGTGAAATAATGATTGGATTTAGCTCAATAGCATGGTCAGAAGAATTGTAGTACATAATACGAGTTATGTTTTGGTTAGAAAATTTTAGTTCCACCTGTGGCCGCATAGAGGGCGTCAACACTAACTTTTCATATAAGAGAGATAGAATTCATAGCTGGGAAAAGTCATGGCTATGACCAGTCATCTGGTGACTGGTTGCATGTTTGCTCGTAACATGTACATGTTGCGGATTCTGTGACATGTGACACAAGCGCGTATACTATGACACGATACATTTTCCCTGTGACATATCATAAAACTTGTGTTGTTCACAACTGGTTTGTCAAGCGGCTGTACATTTATTGAACTGTGACATGTATGTTCCTTTGCGAACGGTCGCTGCAATAGAAAAACAGGTTTGCTTGTTATGTGACATGTCGACAAAGAACCGGTATTGAAAATGGGTAAAATATTGAATTCCGTAGTTTGGCGGATAACTGGAAATATAGAAAAAGAGATAATTGTATTGCTTTCAACTTTTCACATATAAGCATTGTTGTAATTGCGAGTTACTACGAGATAACAATCAATAGTTTTAGACTTTTTAAATGCACATTGGGAAGTAAATGCGTCAAAATCGAAAAAAAATTAACTTTTCACAAATAAAGATTTTTTTATATAACTAAGTTTATTTAGGCCCAAATGCGGTAGCTTAGCGAGGCCGATAATTCATTTTTTAAGGTACATCGTCCGTGTTAGTGGGGGTTATGTTAGTAAAGGAAAAAGGTAGGAAGTGGGATACATATTGTAAAATTTTGTAAAATTGACATTCTCGTTGGCTGGTTGATGATTGTGGGGGATATGCACTCCTGTAATCGCAGGGGCGAGGGGAGGGTCGATATTTCGGATGATTATTGGCTCTCCGATGCTGTCATGATGTTCTTGTTACGTGTATCATGATGTTCTGGATGGACGGTTATCAAGAAAGGTATGCATCGAAGACTCGTGAAGCAATGCCATATTGTAGATACAGGGAGAGGTAGACGAGGTGCTACTGTGAATGAGAGGGGAAAATGTATTAAACCTGTTCATCAATAGTTTTCAAAAAGATGTAGATAAGAAAAATGTAGGGGTGGTCACGGCTTGCCAGGACGTCCCGGACTGGCACATAGAGTGATCTACATCGGGCCCGAAGGGAATCTATTAGTTGGGACCTGGCAACACAGTACTCTGCACACAGCCAAACAACATGCTCGATGTCGTGATAGCCGTTCTCACAGACACAATGATTACTGTCAGCAAGCCCTATACGACGGAGATGCGCATCAAACGTGTAATGGTTGGACATGAGTCTTGACATCGTACGAATAAAGTCCCGGTTCACATACAAGCCCTTAAACCAAGCTTTCGTTGATACCTTCGGGATAATGGAATGTAGCCACCGTCCCAGATGCCCATTGCTCCATGAAGTTTGCCAACTTTCGAGCGTCCTCTGACGAGAGATACTGAAAAATTCATTGAAGCAAATTGGTCTTTCGTATGTGTCGCCTTCTAATGCGCCCACCTTAGCTAAAGAGTCCGCCTTCTGATTGCCCGCAATATAAGAGTGTGACGGAACCCAAACCAAGGTAATCTGGTAATATTTTTCAGATATTCCCGTATTTTCCCCAGGAAATACGGTGAGTGCTTGCCAGGCTTCGCCGCACGGATAGCCTCAGTGGAACTGAGACTGTCTGAAACGATGAAGTAATGGTCTGCGGGCAGGGTTTCAATGATCCCGAGAGTATACTGAATGGCAGCTAATTTTGTGACGTAAATTGAAGCAGGATCATTGAGTTTGAATGAGTCAGCAAGATTTTCGTTAAAGATACCGAAGCCTGTGGACCCGTCGAGAATTAATCCGTCAGTGTAGAACATTTTGCCGCAGTCGACTTGATGGTATTTATTATAGAAAATATTTGGGACCACTTGTGGGCGAATGTGATCCACAAATCTCTTCCTTCATAGATGTGTCGAAAAATACAGTTGGAGCAGAAGTATCTAAGATATCAGCACGGTTAACGTTATACGAAGATGAATTGATATTCTGTGCCATGTAATCGAAGTACAAGGACATGAATCGGGTGTGAGAATTAAGCTCGACAATCCTTACAAAATTTGCAATGGATTCTCTCTTGTTTGATGAAATGTATGCAAATGTATGTATTCTGTTTTCGCTCCTATCAGTGATGGAGTACGGATGTATCGTTGTTTGGTACAGCCTGATTAGGTCTCCTGGGTGGGCACCCCACCATGTTCCGGTTATTGTACGGAGAAAGTTAATCCTTTGTTGGCATTTCTGTTTCAGATACCTAATGTAACATCCCCAGGTACCTTTTGTGTCGAACCAGACCCCGAGATATTTGAATGTTGAAACCTGAGCAATAGTTTTATCCTTTAACTAAAGCTGTAGTTTCGCAAGTTCACGCTTCCTAGAAAATACGACTAGCTCAGTTTTCTCCGTAGAGAACTCGCTACCCAGATGGAGAGCCCAAGCAGACAAATTGTCCAAGGTATTTTGCAGTGGTCCTTGCGAATCGACGGCCTTGGGACCTGTAATAGAGACCACACTGTCATCTGCAAGCTGCCTTAGCGTGCAGGAATTGACAAGACAATCGTCAATGTCATTGACGCAAAAATTGTAGAGAAGAGGGCTTAGACATGAACCCTGGGGAAGGCCCATGTAGCTAAATCGTGTTGTCGATAAATCACCATGCGAGAAATGCATTTGTGTTGCGAACTCTTCACGCTTGAATATAAAGTTTATATACTTTCGCGCGATATAGAATGCGATGGAGTCATCTCCGAACCCAGCCTCACTGCCGAGGATATACTTAAGCATGGTGTTGGTTGTTTCAAGAACACCCTGCTTAATAAAGTAAAAATACTCGATTGTAAGCAATTGTACTCAGTATCACTTGAAGAAGAGAAAAAAGTTTACCGACCATCATATTCATTTCGTGTAACTTTCGCTGGGTCTGCTTTGCCTAGCCATGTTCTTATTAATAAAATTCGTCTCCCTGTTCGCCTTTTCATCCCTCGTGTGATTGAATTGTAAACATGCAATAAAAACTTCGAAAAATGTTTACATTGCGGAGAAAATTCACACGAGCTCCTTGCATGTCCCATATATAAATTGCGAGAGGATAAAATTAAACGATCCTTGAAGGAGAGGTCTAAGCGCTCTTATGCAGAAATACTGAAAAATGCTACTCCTGAACCCACGGTCTCAGAGAACAGATACGCTATTCTATTGCGGAAAGTGTCTGACTCTGACGAAGCGTCCGAAGGTACATCATTTGTTTTACCTAGAGGATCCAGGAAAAGAAAACAATCCTCTTTTCCCAAACTGCCAAGCAAGGGCCTTAAAATTTCTCCTCCAATAAACAAATTACGGCCAAAGCTAAAGAATTCCGATGCAATACCGAATCCAGTCTCTCCCGGTTTTGGTAATGTACAATCCAAACAGAACACCATTACTGAAAATAATAAAACTTCAACTTCCTCCGAGCCTCAAACGGGGATAGGTTTATTGAAATTTTCTGAAATTGTTGATTGGATTTTCAAAGCATTCAATATTTCTGAACCACTAAAAAGTATACTTTCAGCGTTCCTCCCAACAATTAGAACATTTTTAGAGCAGCTGATTGCTCAATGGCCCATCCTTGCAGCGATTGTATTTTTCGATGGATAATTCACCTCCTTCAGTGAAAGATTCCATCACTGTTTTACAGTGGAATTGCAGAAGTATCATACCTAAAATTGATTCCTTAAAAATTTCGCTGCATAATTTGAAATTCGATGCTTTTGCTTTATGTGAAAAATGGCTTACCTCAAACATTAATTTCAACTTGAATGATTTCAACATTATTCGCCTAGACCGAGACACCCCGTATGGAGGAGTGCTTCTAGGAATTAAAAAGTGCTATTCTTTCTATAGAATTAATATTATTATTATTATTATCTTTATTCTTTCATCTGACTATTGTCTACATGAAATAAAACTTAAGCCTATATCCTGCAACTATTCCGAATCCGTCCGATGAAGTGGGAGGACGACTCACCAAATTTTTGCATCTCCTCAACAGTCGTAAAGGTGCGAATCATTGCCGTTATCGGTTCGTGATAACCAAAGGTTGTCCGGTGAAACCGAGGCTCGAGAAGAGAACCATTACGTAAAGATCTTGGTGGCACTCGAATGTTTAGCAATGATAGAAGTTTCGAGCAGTCGACTTCGCCATTCAGCAGCTTGGCAACAAATCCCGCTTGTTGAATTCTCCGCCGACGTTCTAAAGTGTCCAAGTTCAGCAATTTACAGCGATCAGAATATGGTGGAAGATTATGAGGATCGCGCCACGTTAGATTTCGCAGGGCCAATCTAATGAATTTACGCTGCACACTTTCAATCCTTAAGATCGAATTCAACTGAAAAGGAATCCAACCTACTGAAGCACTTTCTAAAATTGGCCGGACGAGCGAGCAGTAGAGAGCTTTCAGGCAGTACGGGCCAGTGAAGTCCTTCGCTATTTTCGAGATGAACCCCAATTGTCTGTTTGCTTTTGCGATGACAGCTGTACGGTGTAGGCTAAAAGTAAGTTTATGATCGAGCAACACTCCCAGATCACTGAATCGATCAGTTCTTTGCAGAACCTCGCCATTGATAGTGTAGTCGAAATTTAGTGGTTGCCTGAGACGGTAGTAGGACATAACCATACACTTTGGAATGCTTACGGTCAGCTTATTTCGTTCACACCAATCAACGAACATATTCAATATTGATTGGAGGCGAACGCAATCGTCGATGTTACGCACAATAAAATATAGCTTTAGATCGTCTGCGTATGCAAGTCTACACCCTGGTGCAAGTAACAGCATTACATCATTGAAGTATAGCACAAACAGTAGTGGGCCGAGATTACTGCCCTGTGGTACTCCAAATGGGTTGGTGAAACACGACGAAGTTCTCGATTCGAGCTTGACACGAAGAGACCTACCAGTCAGATAAGATTTCAGCCATTGAACAAAGCGCTCCGATGCACCTAGCTTGGATAACTTAGCTAAAAGAATATCATGATTAATCGAATCAAACGCTGCTTTTAGATCGGTGTAAATAACGTCCACTTGTGTCCCGCGCTCCAACCGTTCAAAACAGGTAGTAGTGAAATCGAGAAAATTCGTTGTGACGGATCGTCCAGGCATGAATCCATGTTGGTCGCTAGAAATGTAGCTTTTGGCACTCTCGAGAATAATGCCACTCACAATAATCTCGAAGATTTTTGATGCCGCAGATAAACTGGTGATCCCTCTATAGTTCGTGACATTACGCCTGTCTCCTTTTTTATGGACAGGAACCATGAACGACTGCTTCCAAATTGCAGGAAATTTCGAATCAGCGAACGATTGGTTGAATATTCTGCATAGCGGTTCTGCAAGGGCACCAATGTTACGGCATAGCACCACAGAAGGAATGCCGTCAGGGCCAGGCGAGAATGTACTTTTTAATTTCTTTGCGGCTTTTGTAACCATTGCAGGTGTAACCTCAAAGCTATCAAAATCTAATAGGTTACCTGGAACATTTAATAGTGCTAAATCCAGTTCTGATGACGCAACCGATGGCGCAGCAAATATCGACGAAAAATGAGTAGCAAACAATTCGCATTTCTCATCGCTTATTGATGACTCCACATTGGGGAGAAAAACATTAGATGGAATTGAGGAAAGCTTTCTCTTCGAGTTCACGTAGTTCCAAAATTTTTTAGGATTTCGTTTCAACCCAGATTGCACCCGCAAAACGTACGATTTATACAGCGAGGAATTCAGCTGACGATACTCATTACATGCAAGATGAAAGTTACGTTTGTTTTCAAGTGAGCGGTGATGTCGTAACCTACGCTGGGAAGCGTTACGTTTCCGTTTTACTTTTCTCAGAAGAGACGTGCTCCATACGGGGAAAATAGCGGGGCGACGGACCGGTACATTCGCATCCATCCAATTGTTTAACATAGCACAAAACGTTTCAGCCATATCATCAGAATTCTGTCCATCCAAAAGAGCTGCCCAATCGATTACTTACAGAGTATTCAAAAGTGCATCGAAATCGATTTTGTTATAGTCCAACGGCAACAACTCGCAATCAGTATTATCATAGGTTGATTCACGCATGTCTGGTACCAAAGATGGTAGGCTAATCACCAACGGCGGATGATGAAGATCAACGGGCAGCAGCGGTGAAATAGAACACATTACATCAATCGGCATATCCAGTGAGCAGAAGAGCAAGTCAAGTGTGCGCTCTAAATGATTGCGTATGAAATTGGTCTGATGCAAGTTAAGAAAGTCCATACCATCAACCAATAAGGAGCCTGCAGCAGATAGGACCACTGAGTCACACGGGCGATTTCCATCATCATTCCTCATCCAGGATATCCTAGGCTGGTTATAGTCACCGCAAACTAGCACATGATCTGTGTCGGATCCAATTTCACACAATTCATGGATCGATTTAATATGCGCATTCAGTATCCCGACATCCTTACTCTTGTCGGGGGGAACATAAATGGCACACAATAACAGTCGTTTGGATCCAATGGTCATCGACACACACACTTGCTCTAACGTTTCTCCTCTGGTTACGTTCACATTAGAGCTGATGAATCGATAATGCACAGCAATCAGCACGCCTCCAAAACCTGCTTTGGTGCTATTTTTCGAGCTCCGGTCGCAGCGGTATACGCTGTAGCTGCTTCCAAAAAGCTGTGACGAATTAATAGCTGCGTTGAGACCCGTCTCGATCAAAATGATGACATCTAAGTTACAGTCCAGTGTGTTACAATAGAAATCGTCGATCTTAGTCCGAATTCCTCTTATATTCTGATAATAAATCCATAGATGCCGATCATCACGGGTCGAGTGCTGCAATTGGGAAGCATCAGGTCCGGAAATATTTGGTACAGTAGAAAGATACTTGCCTTTGGTGGAAACCCTAGGGTTCCCACCATCAACAGAAACTCGCAGAGAATAATTATTGAAGTGGCTTTACGGTAACTGAAGATTGCGATTTATTGCTTCTTGGTTTTTTGAGTAGTCGACGAATTCACGAAATAAAATTCCTTCCGGCCAAGTAGTAGCGTCAAGAGCAAGTTCCTTTATTGATGGATCCAGACCAATTTTGAAGGACACATACGTTAAATTGGTTGTATCCATATTTTTTGGGACCAGACGCACAATATCAGCTGGTTCAGTTGATTTCAAACAGCGTGAGACAATTTTATGCATGTCATCAACAGTAACTAAAGGATGCAAGCCGGATAAATAGAGCCAAAATTTCGGCGGGCGAGCCGCAGGTGTCAGAGAGGAAGCAGACAAATCGCTGAGGTCGATGGTATTTGTTCCACGATCTGATGGTACACTGATAGGTTGTCCTTCATTACCACGACGGCGCTTAATGCTGAGTTTTGGCCAGGCAATCTTTGAGCGAATCGAAAGTTTATCTGCAGAAGCATCCATCGGAATGCAACGATCGACTTTATCACTTAGCTTTTCAACTAGCTTGAACAGTTGTTCAACCTGGGACGGCAGACCACCTTCAATTGGCGAAATGGTTTCGGGAGCAATCTTATCGGACAGATATGATTTTACACTACGGCCATTCAATTCATTTCGGCAAACCACACAAACATATAGAGCTTTGCCTTGCGCGAAGAGCTCCCTATTTGCACGGCTCAATCCGAATCCACAGCACTGTTGACTAATATGAAAATAACTTTCGCAGAAGCCACATTGTAATGGTTCGATTTAATTTATATCTCCTTGACATTCACCGCACTGTTTTTTATTCTCCATGATCGCAGATCGAGAGCAGAACAAAGGCAACAAACGGCTTCTGTCAGAAAGTAGGTGAGCGGTACAGAATAAAATCTGTTTGGTGTAATAGATAACAGCAACAATTGATGAAATTCACTGCAATACGACGACGGGTGAAACGACCAACAAGATGATAATATCAAAACAATTAAAACGACAAAAAAATCACGAATTAAAATCAATTATAGTAAGCAGTACATAAGGTTTTTTTTACACGGGGGATACGTACCGTGTAAAAAAACCGTGCAAAAAAACCGCGTTAATTGCGAAATCCGTGTAAAAAAAAACCGCGTTAATTGCGAAATCCGTGTAAAAAAAACCGCGTTAATTGCGAAATCCGTGTAAAAAAAAACCGTGTTAATTCAGAAAACCGTGCAAAAAAACCGCGTTAATTCCGAAAATCGTGCAAAAAAACCGCGTTACATTCAATGCAAAAGACTTAGACGATTTCAGGAAAAGGGATGATTTCGGAGTTTTATCAAAAATGTTCTAAGTCCTTTTGAAGGCAAAAGACTTAGACAATTTTTGAACAGGTTTTTTTGCACGGATTATGCAAGTAGCACAGTTTTTGCTTTTTCCAATTCCTTACGTTTTTGGAAAAGTGGAAACGTCGGATCTTGAGGTTTCCTTTTGTCCCGCACTTTAACAATATGGTTGTTTTCGGTACAGTGTTAACGAGTAGGCACCAAATATCGATGCCTGAGGCCATTTGGAATACCAAGATGACGACTTCCGGTCTAACAGAATTTTCAATAGCCCAATCAGTATGCATATTTTCCGAGCGGGCCTAATGAGCGCATGATAGAGATCAATTTCTGAGGCCATTTTGAAATACAACATTGAGACTATCGGCTTAGCGATATTCTGTATAACTCACAACATGGAGTGTTTTGGAACTGGATTGACAAATATGCAGTTGCCAGAGGTCTGACGTCATTGTAACACCCAAGATGGTTCTGATTATTTAGTATAAATATCCAGCGTAAAACAAAAAGATACATTTATTTTTGTATATTTTGCATTTATAAGATAAGAAAAATGTGCTCATGAATGGATTTACTCGAATTTGAGTTGGTTCGTCTGCTAGAGCTCATCGAGCGAATCTTCATGCGAGACTCAAAGTCGAATCAAAAGGCTGACATAATCAGTGGGAAATAATAAAATCAGGTCTTCGCTGTATTATTAAGGGGGGCGTCTGGTGTAAAGTGCTCAAACCGAAAGTTATTTTGTTTTACGATTTTGAAGGCAAGGAAACAATGCATCTTTTATGTAACGTTAAGCTTTAAATTTGTACGTTTATTCTGTACGAAAAAAATATTTGCGCGGCCTTATTCTGCGCGGCGTGTGACGTGAGACGACAAAACTCACCTCACTTTACGTGACTTTTCTCACCCGAGTCGACTCGGGTGAGGTGAGATTCCTCATTGCGGTTAAATGGGAGTCTCACGTCACCCGAAGTGACTCTTCAGAATTGGGTGAAGTCACGTAGAGTGAGGTGAGATTAGTCGTCTCACGTTACACGCCGCGCAGAATAGGGTCGGCAGCCACGCAGAGCCACACATACGAGCGTTCCAAGAGTAGACGTCCAACCATTTCCACGTCGAGGAGCGCCGCGGCTAACACGATGACTCTTGATAAAATTGTTTGACACAGGAAATTAAGTAAAATTTGTAAAGCTTAGACTTGTAGTTACTCGATGAACCCAAAAAAAAGTTCGAGTTTAGGAAAATGGCTTCATGTAAACCGAAAAATCTCATATTTTTCTGTAAAATTCGTGCACTTTTCTTCAAAATAATAGAGAGAACAATTTTTTCATTCTGTTTTCTGTGGTTCACCGACAGGCTACACATATTGTGCATTTTCATAAAAAAAAATCAAGTCAATTCTTTGATTAGTTTTTGAGTTATCGTGTTCACCAATTTGAAAAACGCGGTTTCGAAAAAACGCTATTAAAGGATACTCCATATCAAATTGCATCACGAAAAAAATGAAGTGGAAAACAATCCATTTGGTATTTTCTCTTAAAAATTTGGGTGGAAGTAGTTTAAAGTGTATTGTTCACACTGTATTTTTATCGCTGTCAGTCTTAAGAAAATTGTTGCCGATAGATTGAAATCTGCGTGTGTCACAGCAAATACGCGCGAGGAATGCATGGCTGTTTAAAACAAAAGAAGTTCAGCGTGGTCACCGAGATTGCGGGAGACTATTCTAGAGGCTCAATACTAACAATTAAGCGGGCAAAAAAGAAGTCGATTTTTTTGCCCACTACACCAGACGCCCCCTTAAGATGAATGAGATGTACACTAAAGCAGAGATGATGCTTATAGAGATGCGCGAAGACTGAAGCCAAAAGTTCCAATCGAACCCAAAACAACGGTTCCAAACTAGCAATGTAAACAAATATGGCGGATTTAGGAAGTAATGCGTGGGGAGTATCGAGATTGAAATGAAAAGAAATGCATGTCTGTATCCTGCATCCTCGATACATTTTTTCTAGTGCAACGAAAAACATGTAGACAGGCTCAGTAACGTAAATCAATGCGTTTCCAAGTTACATGATTGAGTATTGTGGGCAATATTTCAAAAAAGGAATTCGCCAAGCATTCATTAAAACTACAAGTCACTCGCTGTTTACACAATATTCCTGGTTGCCAAAACTAGCAGACAAATAATTTGTAAAACCGTGCAGCCAAATTTACTGGTTTTCTCGCCGCGTGTCTTTATATTTAAAACATCGTCTTGGCACTAAAATAGAAGTCACCATCTTAGATGAAAACATGACTTCCGGAATTGACATCCGGTATCTATTCATTAACGCTATTACAAAAATTCTCACATTGTTGTGGTAATTGAAAATTTTACTAAACCGAAGTAGCCATCTTGATTTTCGAAATGGTCTCAGACATTGATATTTGGCACCTACTCGTCAATCCCGTTCCAAAAATACTCATATTGATTGGGCTTTGGAGAATTCCACAGAACCGGAAGTCGCCATCTTGAATTTCAATGTGGCACCAGACATCGATATCTAGCGTCTATTCGTCAATTCCATTCCAAAAATACCTCTATTGATTCGATTTTAGAGAATTCCAATGAACCTGAAGTCGCCATCTTGGTTTTCCAAATGGCCTCTGACACTGATCTCTATCATGCGCTTTATTAGGCCCGCTCTGAAAATATGCATGCTGATTGGGTTATAGAGAATTCCACTGAACCGCCTTCTTGGTTTTTAAAATGGCCTTAAACATCGATATCTAACGTCCACTCATCAATCCCGTTCCAAAAATACCCATATTAATGGGGTTTCAGAGACTTCCACTGGACCGGAAGTCGCCATCTTGGTTTCCAAAATGGCCTTAAACATCGATATCTGACGTCCACTCATCAATCCCGTTCCAAAAATACCCATATTTATGGGGTTTCCGAGAATTCCACTGAACCGGAAGTCGCCATCTTGGTTTTTAAAATGGCCTTAAACATCGATATCTAACGTCCACTCATCAATCCCGTTCCAAAAATACCCATATTAATGGGGTTTCAGAGACTTCCACTGGACCGGAAGTCGCCATCTTGGTTTCCAAAATGGCCTTAAACATCGCTATCTGACGTCCACTCATCAATCCCGTTCCAAAAATACCCATATTTATGGGGTTTCCGAGAATTCCACTGAACCGGAAGTCGCCATCTTGGTTTTCAAAATGGCCTTAAACATCGATATCTGACGTCCACTCATCAATCCCGTTCCAAAAATAGCCATATTGATGGGGTTTCAGAGAATTCCACTGAACCGGAAGTCGTCATCTTGGTTTTCTAAATGGCCTCAGACATGAACATTTGGCATCTACTCGTTAATGCTGTTCCAAAAGCAATCACTTCCACTTTTCCAAAAATCTTCGAAATTCTTTGCATTCAAAATGGAAAAGCAGAAACCGTGTAAATTTCAAAATCCGTGCAAAAAATTGATCAAAAATCGTCACTGTTTTTTGCCTCCAAAAGGACTTAGAACATTTTTGCGAAACCCGTGCAAAAAAAATTGTTGAGAAATCGTCTAAGTCTTTTGCCTTTAAAAGGACTTAGAATATTGTTTGATATGTTTTGATATTATCGTCTTGTTGGTCGTTTCACCCGTCGTCGTATTGCAGTGAATTTCATCAATTGTTGCTGTTATCTATTACACCAAACAGATTTTATTCTGTACCGCTCACCTACTTTCTGACAGAAGCCGTTTGTTGCCTTTGTTCTGCTCTCGATCTGCGATCATGGAGAATAAAAAACAGTGCGGTGAATGTCAAGGAGATATAAATTAAATCGAACCATTACAATGTGGCTTCTGCGAAAGTTATTTCCATATTAGTTAACAGTGCTGTGGATTCGGATTGAGCCGTGCAAATAGGGAGCTCTTCGCGCAAGGCAAAGCTCTATATGTTTGTGTGGTTTGCCGAAATGAATTGAATGGCCGTAGTGTAAAATCATATCTGTCCGATAAGATTGCTCCCGAAACCACTTCGCCAATTGAAGGTGGTCTGCCGTCCCAGGTTGAACAACTGTTCAAGCTAGTTGAAAAGCTAAGTGATAAAGTCGATCGTTGCATTCCGATGGATGCTTCTGTAGATAAACTTTCGATTCGCTCAAAGATTGCCTGGCCAAAACTCAGCATTAAGCGCCGTCGTGGTAATGAAGGACAACCTATCAGTGTACCATCAGATCGTGGAACAAATACCATCGACCTCAGCGATTTGTCTGCTTCCTCTCTGACACCTGCGACTCGCCCGCCGAAATTTTGGCTCTATTTATCCGGCTTGCATCCTTTAGTTACTGTTGATGACATGCATAAAATTGTCTCACGCTGTTTGAAATCAACTGAACCAGCTAATATTGTGCGTCTGGTCCCAAAAAATATGGATACAACCAATTTAACGTATGTGTCCTTCAAAATTGGTCTGGATCCATCAATAAAGGAACTTGCTCTTGACGCTACTACTTGGCCGGAAGGAATTTTATTTCGTGAATTCGTCGACTACTCAAAAAACTAAGAAGCAATAAATCGCAATCTTCAGTTACCGTAAAGCCACTTCATCCTGACAACTATGTAAGGCTTCTTCCTCCAGACGGTGGAGACTCTAGGGTTTCCTCAATCCGTAATAATTATTCTCTGCGAGTTTCTGTTGATGGTGGGAACCCTAGGGTTTCCACCAAAGGCAAGTATCTTTCTACTGTACCAAATATTTCCGGACCTGATGCTTCCCAATTGCAGCACCCGACCCGTGATGATCGGCATCTATGGATTTATTATCAGAATATAAGAGGAATTCGGACTAAGATCGACGATTTCTATTGTAACACACTGGACTGTAACTTAGATGTCATCATTTTGATCGAGACGGGTCTCAACGCAGCTATTAATTCGTCACAGCTTTTTGGAAGCAGCTACAGCGTATACCGCTGCGACCGGAGCTCGAAAAATAGCACCAAAGCAGGTTTTGGAGGCGTGCTGATTGCTGTGCATTATCGATTCATCAGCTCTAATGTGAACGTAATCAGAGGAGAAACGTTAGAGCAAGTGTGTGTGTCGATGACCATTGGATCCAAACGACTGTTATTGTGTGCCATTTATGTTCCCCCCGACAAGAGTAAGGGGGTTGTGTGAAAATGGATCCGACACAGATCATGTGCTAGTTTGCGGTGACTATAACCAGCCTAGGATATCCTGGATGAGGGATGATGATGGAAATCGCCCGTGTGACTCAGTGGTCCTATCTGCTGCAGGCTCCTTATTGGTTGATGGTATGGACTTTCTTAACTTGCATCAGACCAATTTCATACGCAATCATTTAGAGCGCACACTTGACTTGCTCTTCTGCTCACTGGATATGCCGATTGATGTAATGTGTTCTATTTCACCGCTGCTGCCCGGTGATCTTCATCATCCGCCGTTGGTGATTAGACTACCATCTTTGGTACCAGACATGCGTGAATCAACCTATGATAATACTGATTGCGAGTTGTTGCCGTTGGACTATAACAAAATCGATTTCGATACACTTTTGAATACTCTGACATGTCTTTCGCTTCTATATATATATATATATATATATATATATATATATATATATATATATATATATATATATATATATATATATATATATATATATATATATATATATATATATATATATATATATATATATATATATATATATATATATATATATATATATATATATATATATATATATATATATATATACCTCCCAAAGCTCAAATTGGACAACGTCAGATTTTTGAGGTTGTGGAATCCATGGCTGCTCCGCGGCTGATACTGGGAGACTTCAACTCGCACGGAGTATTGTGGGGTTCCCTCTTCAATGATAATCGATCCTCTTTGATATACAATGTTTGTGACGAGCTCAATATGACAGTTTTAAATACAGGCGAAATAACACGCATCCCCAGACCACCCGCACGACCAAGTGCATTAGATCTATCTCTATGCTCGACATCACTTCGGTTAGATTGCACGTGGAAGGTTGTACCTGATCCTCACGGTAGCGATCATTTGCCAGTCGTTATTTCAATTAACAGTGAATTAGGCCTCACGAATTCAATCAATGTCCCTTATGACTTGACACGAAATATTGATTGGAAAAAATACCAATTTTTAATTTCCACTTCTCTTGTTTCGACGGAAGAGCTACCACCTACCGAAGAATATGAATTTCTAGCGGGTTTGATTATTGAAGCAGCACAACAAACCCAAACGAAATGCAATCCTGGCATGACAATGAATAGCCGGCCTCCTAATCCCTGGTGGGACAAAGAGTGCTCGGATGCATATGAAGCTAAACAAGTTGCTTACAAAGAAATTATGAAACGGAAAGGGTGTACACGTGCGAGCTTTGAAAATTATTCGATTTTGCAAAACAAATTTGACAGTCTCCGTCGTGCCAAAAAGTTTAGTTATTGGAGACGCTTCGTTGATGGCTTGTCAAGAGAAATAGCAATGAGTACTCTTTGGAATACAGCCAGAAGAATGAGGAATCGAAACTTAACTAACGAAGGCGAAGATTTTTCAAATCGCTGGATATTTAATTTTGTCAAGAAAGTTTGTCCAGATTCTGCTCCTGCGCAGAAAATCATTCGCGATGCTCCCACAAGTAACGATTCCATAGATTCGCCTTTAACAATGATGGAATTTTCAATTGCACTCCTCTCATGCAACAATAATGCTCCGGATCCAGACAGAATTAAATTCAACTTGGAGAAGAATCTGCCTGACCTAGCAAAAAGACGCTTGTTGAATTTATTCAATAAGCATCTTGAGCAGAACATTGTCCCGCACGACTGGAGACAAGTGAGAGTTATCGCCATTCCGAAACCGGGAAAACCAGCCTCCGACCATAACTCGTATCGACTGATTGTAATGCTATCCTGCATCAAGAAATTGTTGGAAAAAATTATGCTACGACGTCTCGATAATTGGGTTGAGGCGAACGGTTTGCTATCAGATACCCAGTTTGGTTTTCGGAGGGGAAAGGGAACGAATGATTGTCTGGCGCTACTTTCGTCAGAAATCCAACTAGCTTACGCAAAAAAAGAACAAATGGCGTCTGTGTTCTTAGACATAAAAGGAGCATTCGACTCTGTTTCCATTGATGTTCTCTCAGAGAAACTACATCAATGTGGTCTTTCACCAATATTAAATAATTATTTATACAACTTATTGTCAGAAAAGCACATGCATTTTTCATATGGTGATTTGGCAATATTCAGAATAAGTTACATGGGCCTCCCACAAGGTTCTTGTTTAAGCCCCCTTCTCTACAATTTTTACGTGAATGACATTGATAATTGTATTGTCAGCCCATGCACTCTAAGGCAACTTGCAGATGATGGCGTGGTTTCTGTCACAGGACCAAAACCCATAAATTTACAACAACCACTGCAAGATAGTTTGGATAATTTATCAAGTTGGGCTTTGAAGCTAGGCATCGATTTCTCTACGGAGAAAACAGAGTTGGGTGTTTTTTCAAGGAAGCATGATCCAGCTAAGCTTCAGCTTCAGTTGGTTGGTAGAACGATAGCCCAAGTCAATATCTCGGAATTTGGTTCGATTCTAAAGGTACATGGGGAGGCCACATTAGGTATCTGATGAATAAGTGCCAACAAAGGATAAATTTTCTCCGAACAATAATCGGATCTTGGTGGGGTGCTCATCCAAGTGACGTAATAAGATTGTATCAAACAACGATACTTTCAGTGATGGAATATGGGTGCCTCTGTTTCCGTTCAGCTGCAAACACTCACATTATTAAATTGGAACGAATACAGTATCGTTGTTTACGAATCGCCTTAGGTTCCATGCAATCGACACATACGATGAGTCTTGAAGTACTAGCGGGAGTTCTTCCCTTAAAAGATCGATTCTGGGATCTCTCCTCTCGTTTACTTATACGATGTGAGGTTATGAATCCACTGGTAATTGAAAATTTCGAAAGACTTGTCAAGCTTCAATCCCAAACCAGATTCATGACAGTGTACTTCAATCACATGTCACAAGAAATAACGCCTTCTAGTTATGTTCTGACATGTGTAAATATACTAGATACTCCCGATTCCACATTATTTTTCGACACGTCCATGCAAGAAGAAATTCGTGGAATCCCGGATCACCTGCGCTCTCTGGAGATCCCTAAAATATTCATAAGTAAATACCAACACATTGACTGCAATTCCACTGTAAAACAGTGATGGAATCTTTCACTGAAGGAGGTGAATTATCCATCGAAAAATACAATCGCTGCAAGGATGGGCCATTGAGCAATCAGCTGCTCTAAAAATGTCACGAATCAATGAGGCCACTGGCTTCGGTATTTTCAAGCTTGCAGAACCTGCCTCCGTTTATACAGCCGACCTAGCAGCAGTTCACTATAGTCTGGAAATCATTGATACTTTACTTCCGAGCCACTATTTCATCCTCACAGATAGCCTCAACACAATTAAGGCACTACGCTTATTAAAGCTTGATAATCACGCTCCGTTCTTATTGAAGAAGATAAGAGAATACTTAACTAAATTAACAAATAAATCTTATCAAATAACCTTAGTTTGGATTCCCGCTCATTGCTCCATACCGGGTAATGAGAGAGCGGATAATTTAACCAAAATAGGGGCGCTGGACGGTGACATCTATGAAAGACCTATTGCCTTCAATGAATTTTATAGCGCTTCTCGTCAGAGGACGCTTACTAGTTGGCAAACATCATGGGACAATGGAGATCTGGGACGCTGGTTACACTCAATTATCCCTAAAGTATCAACGAAGGCATGATTCAAAGGGTTGGATGTAAGTCGAAACTTCATTCGTGTGATGTCTACACTCATGTCCAACCATTATACGTTGAATGCGCATCTCCGCCGTATTGGGATCGCAGAAGATAATCAATGTGCTTGCGGAGAGGGTTACGAAGACATTGAACATGTTGTTTGGTCTTGCACTGAATATCGTGAAGCCAGATCCCAATTAATAGACTCCTTACGAGCCAGAAGAAAAACTCCCTATGTTCCTGTTCGTGATATCTTCGCTTTACGGGATCTCACATACATGGGCCATATTTATCATTCCCTGAAAACAATAAATATTCAAATATAATTATCCCCACAATGTTTCTAGTTTTTTTCCCTTGCTACTCACAAACAATTTAGATTTTTTCGCAGTTAGTTAAGTTAGATAAAACAATATAAATAAATTTTGCGACGTAAATTGAAGCAGGATCATTGAGTTTGAATGAGGCAGCAAGATTTTCGTTGAAGATACCGAAGCCTGTGGACCTGTCGAGAATTAATCCGTCAGTGTAGAACATTTTGCCGCAGTCGACTTGATGGTATTTATTATAGAAAATATTTGGGACCACTTGTGGGCGAATGTGATCCACAAATCTCTTCCTTCATAGATGTGTCGAAAAATACAGTTGGAGCAGAAGTATCTACGAGATCAGCACGGTTAACGTTATACGAAGATGAATTGATATTCTGTGCCATGTAATCGAAGTACAAGGACATGAATCGGGTGTGAGAATTAAGCTCGACAATCCTTACAAAATTTGCAATCACCAATGGGTTAAAAATATTGCATCGAATGAGAAATCGATACTAGTTCCCAAAATCGATTTTTTAGTAGAAGGACGCACGCCAGCACTTTTAAACTCATCGTATGGGTCGAGTGCATGCAACCCAAGGCAACACGCAAACAGCGATAATGGATTCTCTCTTGTTTGATGAAATGTATGCAAATGTATGTATTTAGTTTTCGCAACGGAGCGAAAACAGAAACATCCGTACTCCATCACTGATAATATCGTTGTTTGGTACAGCCTGATTAGGTCTCCTGGCTGGGCACCCCACCATGTTCCGGTTATTGTACGGAGAAAGTTAATCCTTTGTTAGCATTTCTGTTTCAGATACCTAATGTAACATCCCCAGGTACCTTTTGTGTCGAACCAGACCCCGAGATATTTGAATGTTGAAACCTGAGCAATAGTTTTATCCTTTAACTAAAGCTGTAGTTTCGCAGGTTCACGCTTCCTAGAAAATACGACTAGCTCAGTTTTCTCCGTAGAGAACTCGATACCCAGATGGAGGGCCCAAGCAGACAAATTGTCCAAGGTATTTTGCAGTGGTCCTTGCAAGTCGACGGCCTTGGGACCTGTAATAGAGACCACACTGTCATCTGCAAGCTGCCTTAGCGTGCAGGAATTGACAAGACAATCGTAAAAATTGTAGAGAAGAGGGCTTAGACATGAACCCTGGGGAAGGCCCATGTAGCTAAATCGTGTTGTCGATAAATCACCATGCGAGAAATGCATTTGTGTTGCGAACTCTTCACGCTTGAATATAAAGTTTATATACTTTCGCGCGATATAGAATGCGATGGAGTCATCTCCGAACCCAGCCTCACTGCCGAGGATATACTTAAGCATGGTGTTGGTTGTTTCAAGAACACCCTGCTTAATAAAGTAAAAATACTCGATTGTAAGCAATTGTACTCAGTATCACTTGAAGAAGAGAAAAAAGTTTACCGACCATCATATTCATTTCGTGTAACTTTCGCTGGGTCTGCTTTGCCTAGCCATGTTCTTATTAATAAAATTCGTCTCCCTGTTCGCCTTTTCATCCCTCGTGTGATTGAATTGTAAACATGCAATAAAAACTTCGAAAAATGTTTACATTGCGGCACTACGCTTATTAAAGCTTGATAATCACGCTCCGTTCTTATTGAAGAAGATAAGAGAATACTTAACTAAATTAACAAATAAATCTTATCAAATTACCTTAATTTGGATTCCCTCTCATTGCTCCATACCGGGTAATGAGAGAGCGGATAATTTAGCCAAAATAGGGGCGCTGGACGGTGACATCTATGAAAGACCTATTGCCTTCAATGAATTTTATAGCGCTTCTCGTCAGAGGACGCTTACTAGTTGGCAAACATCATGGGACAATGGAGATCTGGGACGCTGGTTACACTCAATTATCCCTAAAGTATCAACGAAGGCATGATTCAAAGGGTTGGATGTAAGTCGAAACTTCATTCGTGTGATGTCTACACTCATGTCCAACCATTATACGTTGAATGCGCATCTCCGCCGTATTGGGATCGCAGAAGATAATCAATGTGCTTGCGGAGAGGGTTACGAAGACATTGAACATGTTGTTTGGTCTTGCACTGAATATCGCGAAGCCAGATCCCAATTAATAGACTCCTTACGAGCCAGAAGAAAAACACCCTATGTTCCTGTTCGTGATATCTTCGCTTTACGAGATCTCACATACATGGGCCATATTTATCATTCCCTGAAAACAATAAATATTCAAATATAATTATCCCCACAATGTTTCTAGTTTTTTTCCCTTGCTACTCACAAACAATTTAGATTTTTTCGCAGTTAGTTAAGTTAGATAAAACAATATAAATAAATTTTGCGACGTAAATTGAAGCAGGATCATTGAGTTTGAATGAGGCAGCAAGATTTTCGTTGAAGATACCGAAGCCTGTGGACCCGTCGAGAATTAATCCGTCAGTGTAGAACATTTTGCCGCAGTCGACTTGATGGTATTTATTATAGAAAATATTTGGGACCACTTGTGGGCGAATGTGATCCACAAATCTCTTCCTTCATAGATGTGTCGAAAAATACAGTTGGAGCAGAAGTATCTACGAGATCAGCACGGTTAACGTTATACGAAGATGAATTGATATTCTGTGCCATGTAATCGAAGTACAAGGACATGAATCGGGTGTGAGAATTAAGCTCGACAATCCTTACAAAATTTGCAATCACCAATGGGTTAAAAATATTGCATCGAATGAGAAATCGATACTAGTTCCCAAAATCGATTTTTTAGTAGAAGGACGCACGCCAGCACTTTTAAACTCATCGTATGGGTCGAGTGCATGCAACCCAAGGCAACACGCAAACAGCGATAATGGATTCTCTCTTGTTTGATGAAATGTATGCAAATGTATGTATTTAGTTTTCGCAACGGAGCGAAAACAGAAACATCCGTACTCCATCACTGATAATATCGTTGTTTGGTACAGCCTGATTAGGTCTCCTGGCTGGGCACCCCACCATGTTCCGGTTATTGTACGGAGAAAGTTAATCCTTTGTTAGCATTTCTGTTTCAGATACCTAATGTAACATCCCCAGGTACCTTTTGTGTCGAACCAGACCCCGAGATATTTGAATGTTGAAACCTGAGCAATAGTTTTATCCTTTAACTAAAGCTGTAGTTTCGCAGGTTCACGCTTCCTAGAAAATACGACTAGCTCAGTTTTCTCCGTAGAGAACTCGATACCCAGATGGAGGGCCCAAGCAGACAAATTGTCCAAGGTATTTTGCAGTGATCCTTGCAAGTCGACGGCCTTGGGACCTGTAATAGAGACCACACTGTCATCTGCAAGCTGCCTTAGCGTGCAGGAATTGACAAGACAATCGTAAAAATTGTAGAGAAGAGGGCTTAGACATGAACCCTGGGGAAGGCCCATGTAGCTAAATCGTGTTGTCGATAAATCACCATGCGAGAAATGCATTTGTGTTGCGAACTCTTCACGCTTGAATATAAAGTTTATATACTTTCGCGCGATATAGAATGCGATGGAGTCATCTCCGAACCCAGCCTCACTGCCGAGGATATACTTAAGCATGGTGTTGGTTGTTTCAAGAACACCCTGCTTAATAAAGTAAAAATACTCGATTGTAAGCAATTGTACTCAGTATCACTTGAAGAAGAGAAAAAAGTTTACCGACCATCATATTCATTTCGTGTAACTTTCGCTGGGTCTGCTTTGCCTAGCCATGTTCTTATTAATAAAATTCGTCTCCCTGTTCGCCTTTTCATCCCTCGTGTGATTGAATTGTAAACATGCAATAACAACTTCGAAAAATGTTTACATTGCGGAGAAAATTCACACGAGCTCCTTGCATGTCCCATATATAAATTGCGGGAGGATAAAATTAAACGATCCTTGAAGGAGAGGTCTAAGCGCTCTTATGCAGAAATACTGAAAAATGCTACTCCTGAACCCACGGTCTCAGAGAACAGATACGCTATTCTATTGCGGAAAGAGTCTGACTCTGACGAAGCGTCCGAAGGTACATCATTTGTTTTACCTAGAGGATCCAGGAAAAGAAAACAATCCTCTTTTCCCAAACTGCCAAGCAAGGGCCTTAAAATTTCTCCTCCAATAAACAAATTGCGGCCAAAGCTAAAGAATTCCGATGCAATACCGAATCCAGTCTCTCCCGGTTTTGGTAATGTACAATCCAAACAGAACACCATTACTGAAAATAATAAAACTTCAACTTCCTCCGAGCCTCAAACGGGGATAGGTTTATTGAAATTTTCTGAAATTGTTGATTGGATTTTCAAAGCATTCAATATTTCTGAACCACTAAAAAGTATACTTTCAGCGTTCCTCCCAACAATTAGAACATTTTTAGAGCAGCTGATTGCTCAATGGCCCATCCTTGCAGCGATTGTATTTTTCGATGGATAATTCACCTCCTTCAGTGAAAGATTCCATCACTGTTTTACAGTGGAATTGCAGAAGTATTATACCTAAAATTGATTCCTTAAAAATTTCGCTGCATAATTTGAAATTCGATGCTTTTGCTTTATGTGAAACATGGCTTACCTCAAACAATAATTTCAACTTGAATGATTTCAACATTATTCGCCTAGACCGAGACACCCCGTATGGAGGAGTGCTTCTAGGAATTAAAAAGTGCTATTCTTTCTATAGAATTAACATCCCATTGTTTGCGGGCATTGAGGCTGTAGCTGTCCAAACGAACATTAAAAGTAAAGACATGTCTTTCGCTTCTCTCTCTCTCTCTCTCTCTCTCTCTCTCTCTCTCTCTCTCTCTCTCTCTATATATATATATATATATATATATATATATATATATATATATATATATATATATATATATATATATATATATATATATATATATATATATATATATATATATATATATATATATATATATATATATATATATATATATATATATATATATATATATATATATATATATATATATATATATATATATATATATATATATATATATATATATATATATATATATATATATATATATATATATATATATATATATATATATATATATATATATATATATATATATATATATATATATATATATATATAATATATATATATATATATATATATATATATATATATATATATATATATATATATATATATATATATATATATATATATATATATATATATATATATATATATATATATATATATATATATATATATATATATATATATATATATATATATATATATATATATATATATATATATATATATATATATATATATATATATATATATACCTCCCAAAGCTCAAATTGGACAACGTCAGATTTTTGAGGTAGTGGAATCCATGGCTGCTGTGCGGCTGATACTGGGAGACTTCAACTCGCACGGAGTATTGTGGGGTTCCCTTTTCAATGATAATCGATCCCCTTTGATATACAATGTTTGTGACGAGCTCAATATGACAGTTTTAAATACAGGCGAAATAACACGCATCCCCAGACCACCCGCACGACCAAGTGCATTAGATCTATCTCTGTGCTCGACATCACTTCGGTTAAATTGCACGTGGAAGGTTGTACCTGATCCTCACGGTAGCGATCATTTGCCAGTCGTTATTTCAATTAACAGTGAATTAGGCCTCACGAATTCAATCAATGTCCCTTATGACTTGACACGAAATATTGATTGGAAAAAATACCAATTTTTAATTTCCACTTCTCTTGTTTCGACGGAAGAGCTACCACCTACCGAAGAATATAAATTTCTAGCGGGTTTGATTATTGAAGCAGCACAACAAACCCAAACGAAATGCAATCCTGGCATGACAATGAATAGCCGGCCTCCTAATCCCTGGTGGGACAAAGAGTTCTCGGATGCATATGAAGCTAAACCAGTTGCTTACAAAGAAATTATGAAACGGAAAGGGTGTACACGTGCGAACTTTGAAAATTATTCGATTTTGCAAAACAAATTTGACAGTCTCCGTCGTGCCAAAAAGTCTAGTTATTGGAGACGCTTCGTTGATGGCTTGTCAAGAGAAACATCAATGAGTACTCTTTGGAATACAGCCAGAAGAATGAGGAATCGAAACGTAACTAACGAAGGCGAAGATTTTTCAAATCGCTGGATATTTAATTTTGTCAAGAAAGTTTGTCCAGATTCTGCTCCTGCGCAGAAAATCATTCGCGATGCTCCCACAAGTAACGATTCCATAGATTCGCCTTTAACAATGATGGAATTTGCAATTGCACTCCTCTCATGCAACAATAATGCTCCGGATCCAGACAGAATTAAATTCAACTTGGAGAAGAATCTGCCTGACCTAGCAAAAAGACGCTTGTTGAATTTATTCAATAAGCATCTTGAGCAGAACATTGTCCCGCACGACTGGAGACAAGTGAGAGTTATCGCCATTCCGAAACCGGGAAAACCAGCCTCCGACCATAACTCGTATCGACCGATTGCAATGCTATCCTGCATCAGGAAATTGTTGGAAAAAATTATGCTACGACGTCTCGATAATTGGGTTGAGGCGAACGGCTAGCTATCAGATACCCAGTTTGGTTTTCGGAGGAGAAAGGGAACGAATGATTGTCTGGCGCTACTTTCGTCAGAAATCCAACTAGCTTACGCAAAAAAGAACAAATGGCGTCTGTGTTCTTAGACATAAAAGGAGCATTCGACTCTGTTTCCATTGATGTTCTCTCAGAGAAACTACTTCAATGTGGTCTTTCACCAATATTAAATAATTATTTATATAACTTATTGTCAAAAATGCACATGCATTTTTCATATGGTGATTTGGCAATATTCAGAATAAGTTACATGGGCCTCCCACAAGGTTCTTGTTTAGGCCCCCTTCTCTACAATTTTTACGTGAATGACATTGATAATTGTATTGTCAGCCCATGCACTCTAAGGCAACTTGCAGATGATGGCGTGGTTTCTGTCACAGGACCAAAACCCATAAATTTACAACAACCACTGCAAGATAGTTTGGATAATTTATCAAGTTGGGCTTTGAAGCTAGGCATCGATTTCTCTACGGAGAAAACAGAGTTGGTTGTTTTTTCAAGGAAGCGTGATCCAGCTCAGCTTCAGTTTCAGTTGGTTGGTAGAACGATAGCCCAAGTCATGACCTTTAAATATCTCGGAATTTGGATCGATTCTAAAGGTACATGGGGAGGCCACATTAGGTATCTGATGAATAAGTGCCAACAAAGGATAAATTTTCTCCGAACAATAATCGGATCTTGGTGGGGTGCTCATCCAAGTGACGTAATAAGATTGTATCAAACAACGATACTTTCAGTGATGGAATATGGGTGCCTCTGTTTCCGTTCAGCTGCAAACACTCACATTATTAAATTGGAACGAATACAGTATCGTTGTTTACGAATCGCCTTAGGTTCCATGCAATCGACACATACGATGAGTCTTGAAGTACTAGCGGGAGTTCTTCCCTTAAAAGATCGATTCTGGGATCTCTCCTCTCGTTTACTTATACGATGTGAGGTTATGAATCCACTGGTAATTGAAAATTTCGAAAGACTTGTCAAGCTTCAATCCCAAACCAGATTCATGACAGTGTACTTCAATCACATGTCACAAGAAATAACGCCTTCTAGTTATGTTCTGTTATGTGTTAATATACTAGATACTCCCGATTCCACTTTATTTTTCGACACGTCCATGCAAGAAGAAATTCGTGGAATCCCGGATCACCTGCGCTCTCTGGAGATCCCTAAAATATTCATAAGTAAATACCAACACATTGACTGCCATAAAATGTTCTACACTGATGGGTCACGAATTAATGAGGCCACTGGCTTCGGTATTTTCAACAAAAACACCTTGATCTCTTTCAAGCTTGCAGAACCTGCCTCCGTTTATACAGCCGAACTAGCAGCAGTTCACTATAGTCTGGAAATCATTGATACTTTACTTCCGAGCCACTATTTCATCCTCACAGATAGCCTCAGCACAATTAAGGCACTACGCTTATTAAAGCTTGATAATCACGCTCCGTTCTTATTGAAGAAGATAAGAGAATACTTAACTAAATTAACAAATAAATCTTATCAAATTACCTTAATTTGGATTCCCTCTCATTGCTCCATACCGGGTAATGAGAGAGCGGATAATTTAGCCAAAATAGGGGCGCTGGACGGTGACATCTATGAAAGACCTATTGCCTTCAATGAATTTTATAGCGCTTCTCGTCAGAGGACGCTTACTAGTTGGCAAACATCATGGGACAATGGAGATCTGGGACGCTGGTTACACTAAATTATCCCTAAAGTATCAACGAAGGCAACGATTCGATATCCCATCATGGTCCTAAGAGGAATGTAAATAGAAGCAATGCAAAGATTTTGGCCTTTGATTGTTGTTTGACAAGCGACAACTTCAATGCCTAGCGTCGAAGGGAGATTGATTCGATTGATGGAGTAGCGCCTTTTGATCCCTAAAAGTGCCCCTCCATATGAGTCTTCTCGATCCAAGCGGATAATGTTAAAATAGTGGAAGTTGAGGTTTATATTAGAAGTAAGCCATGTTTCACATAGGGAAAAGGCATCACAATTATTGTAATCTAGTAAGTGTTTTAATGAATCAATTTAGTGGATTACACTTCTGCAGTTCCACTGTAAAACAGTGATCAGATCCGTGATTCAGTTTAATAAGTTAGCCATCGAAGGATACGTTCGCTGCAAGGAGTGGCCATTGTGCAGTCAACTGTTTTAAAAATGTTCTTACTGTTGGTAGAATAGCAGCCAGCAAGCTTTTCAGAGGATCGGTAATGTTGAAAGCTGTGAATATCCAGTCCACAAAGTCAGAGAATTTAAGAAATCCCGTTTTAGGTTGAGTTTCTGACTGTAAAATGGGAGCACTTGGAATTTTTGGTGCCCCAGGGAGTGCTGGGAACTCATGGTTGTATCTCAATTTCGCAAAACCAGGAAGTATTATCTTCGGATTTGTACCAGCACTTCCAGTTGATGAATTATTTTTTGTACCCTTGTTTGGGACAACCTAGGACCCTTACGAGGAAGTTTAGGTGAGTTTTGATTAAGTCATTTCCTAGAGTTTCTAAGCAGAGCCAAAGAATGCCCCTCGCAAGAGTCGTTAGAGGCGTTATCATCAGTTGGCAAGAGAGCGAATGGGTTTTCGGAGATAAGTGGAACAGCTCTTTTAAGCATTTCCGCGTAAGAGCGTCTGGAGCTATCTTTGGCGGATCGCTTCAGTTTATTCGCGCGAAGTTTGTACGTTGGGTATGTCAAAAGTTCATGCGGATTCTCCCCACAGTAAACACACTTCTCAGCGGGCCTACTACAAGTATCATCCGCATGGCGTTCCCCACATTTACCGCACCGTTGCTTGTTGCTACAGTAGGTGGCCGTGTGACCTAGCTGCTTGCAATTGGAACAATTCATAACCCGCGGTACAAACAGACACACAGGTAGACGACCTCCTCCCACTTCAACTTAGCTCGGAAGTGCCGATCCGGCAAAGGTTACGCGAAACGAGTCTGATGGATAGTAATTCCCATCTTCGATGGACTTTGAGTGCAATTGCTTGCACTCCAAAAATCTTAACTGAGTGAAGGTTAGGGCCCTTAAAGTTGCCAACCCCATCATTCACCAGATCATCGACAGACCCACCCCAGACCCGCATCACTTACCACATCGTCGATCTCCACATCACGAGAAGGAATGTAGACGCGATACTCCAGCGTAAAGAAGCTATTGCTAACAATACCATTGGCCTGTATCAAGTCAGTAACGACTACGCGCAGTTTTATCTGACTGAAACCTTTTTAATCTCGGTTACGGTCGAGTAACGTTTTTGTCAGCTCCCGTGCAACAGTTTATGGTTAATAAACCGTTAATTATTTTTGGGCCGAAAGTATACCACCCAAGGGCCAGCGGAATCCATCCTGGTAAAACATTGACTCGAGGGGGAGGGGGGGGGGCTGTGAGACATTGGAGGAAATTGGATCATCCATAAACATCATCTGTCTCCGAATCAGTTTTGTCTTCACATCTCGCCCTGAGCAGAAGATAAAAATCGTCCCGCACAAGTGAAATAGTCAATTTTACCTACAAGCCGATCGGTGCCTATCGTACAAGCAGTCCATATCATATCAGTGCACAAACAATATTGCATTGTTTCCCCCCGGCTGCGGAGTTAAATGAGTTTGCCAAATGAAACAAAAGTGCCCGTGCTACGGGATAACACGATTTCGATCAACTTTAATAAAACTCGTGTTAGACCCACTGTTCAGTAAGTGGAGCAATTAGTTAAAGTTCAAAATTGTGTTTTGATCACGTTTAGAAGTTTAGCACAGGCAGAAAACTTCATTGAAAAGAACAACATGCAACACGAGGTCGAGTTCAATAACACCAGAATCAAGATCCCAGTGCATATGGAAAACGACATGGTGGACGTGTGTATCCATGATTTGGCCCCGCGCACTAAGAAAGATTACATCAAACAAATCATGTCGCCATATGGAGACGTAGAATCTATTACGAATGACACCTGGAGAATTTTTTCCCCGACATTCCCAATGTGTTCGTATTGTGAGGATGCGAGTGACTAAACCAATACCTTCTTACATGACTATCGAATGCAAATCACCGAGGGACGGCGTAAGCTATAAGCAAACATCACTAATCACATATCCCGGGCAGACCCCAACATGCCAATTCTGTAACCATACAGCCCACTACGCAAAAACATGCGCCGAAGCAACTAGTCAAAAGTCGTCTACTACAGCCACCGACACATTCAGAAAAACCAAAAACAACGATCCAATTAACCAATAATGCAGGTACAACGACCACGACAACCGCTCTCAAACGAACGACTAGCATCACCAATAAAGAAGAAAATACCGATGAAGACGAATTTACAACAGCGACCCGTAAGAACAAGAAACAAATAAGAACCTCTGATCGTGAACAGCAAGAAAGCAGTACCGATGATGACATGGACGGGAACGAGAACGCGAGAGAAGGCAGACTGAATGACCCCCAAGCGGCTTCACCGCCAAGGAAACGGATCTCAACACGCAGCAGCAAGCGGCGTCAACAAGATCTGGAAGACCGACATTCTTAGCATTCTATTTTTTTATTTTTAATTATTGTAAAAAAATGAAAGACCCACGGCTCAGTTGTGCTAACGCATTGAGCCATTTCAAATAAATCTTTAGATTAAAAAAATCTGTTTCCGAATCAGATAAACGTTCCTCTTCCCCATTAGATTCGTCTTCGGAGGGTGATCCTTCTGTTTGTTCCATTTTGTTACGGGAGCAACACGCTCGACCGCACTATTTAACTTATTTAAAAAAAATCAAAAACGATAAAAATGTAAAAAAATATGGTTAAGAAAAGTAAAAAAAAACGAAACACTTCACCAGTTGGTTCCTGACGAGCTGGTAGGTGAACTGATCGTTCGTTTCTTTTATCCGTCACCCGCGTGACCTTCACACAGTAGAGAGCTGATATAGCTCGTCTAAACAAAACCGTCTTTCAGGCAAGAAAACTGTTTAGAACCGCACTACACTGCACTGCGTGACACAATGTAACGTTCCGTCAACGGGGGTTACTTTAAGCTACGGGGCATACTCTACGCCAAAATTAAAGAATGATATTTGAGGTTCTAGTTCAAATTTAACGTTATATTTTGACAAAAGCAAAACATAGTATTATTCGCTGGTTCAACACAAACATAAAAACCTGTTTTAATCCACCTAGAGGTGCAATTGTGCATTTCCCATTTCTACAAACTATGATTTGATAGCTGGTTCGTACAATATAACATTATCGAAATGTCTTTCATTCTTATTACACTTGGTAAGTATATATAAGAGCACCTTTTTGCATTCATCGCGGTATCGGTTTGAATCGGAGTTTTCTATGTGATTGCACTCCACAACCCGTAACTCCGGAGCCGGAGGTCGGATGGAGATGGAATTTAATATCAGTTTCCGGGGACGCAACACCTTTCGTTTGAGACTAAGTTGATCAAATCGGTCTAGCCATTTTCGAGAAACCAATATAATCGTTATTCTTAATTTGGATGCTTCCGGATCCGTCGATGGTGGCCAGTATGGCCAAAGAGACTTTGAATTACTGTTGGTGACCTAGATCTACAAATTCAACAGTTGTGTTCACATGTTGGAAAAAAAATTCACCTTTTTACATTCATCGCAGAATTCGTTAGAATCGGGATTTGCTGCGTGATCGTACGTATCACCCTGTAATTCAGGAACCAGAACTCGGATCCACACAAAATTCAACAGCAGCTGATGGACCTTTCATTTAAAATCAAGTTTGTCAAAATCGGTTCAGAAAATTCCGAGAAACCGATGTGGACAAATCAACAAATTTTGTTTTGTAACCATACTTTTCAACTCGTAATCCGGAACAAGATGTCAGTTGAAAATAAAATTCAATAGCAACCTATGGGAATATTATACCTTTCATTTGAATCTTAGTTTGTAAAAATCGGTTCAGCCATCTCCGAGAAACCGATGTGGACATTTTGTTAACAAATCCGCACATACACACACATACATACATACATACATACATACATACATACATACATACATACATACATACATACATACATACATACATACATACATACATACATACATACATACATACATACATACATACATACATACATACATACATACATACATACATACATACATACATACATACATACATACATACATACATACATACATACATACATACATACATACATACATACATACATACATACATACATACATACATACATACATACATACATACATACATACATACATACATACATACATACATACATACATACATACATACGTACATACATACATACATACATACATACATACATACATACATACATACATACATACATACATACATACATGCATACATACATACATACATACATACATACATACATACATACATACATACATACATACATACATACATACATACATACATACATACATACATACATACATACATACATACATACATACATACATACATACATACATACATACATACATACATACATACATACATACATACATACATACATACATACATACATACATACATACATACATACATACATACATACATACATACATACATACATACATACATACATACATACATACATACATACATACATACATACATACATACATACATACATACATACATACATACATACATACATACATACATACATACATACATACATACATACATACAGTCTAGGGGCCTAACGAACCCCCCCCCCCCCACAGCCCTACTGCGAGTTGGGGAGTTTTGCTAGGATATGGTGGGGCTAAGATTGGGCTCTTCTGAACCTCTAAAAAATGCCATAACTCCGAAAGCAGCTCCGACGAAGCGAGTCTGTGCCGCTTCTGCTAAGATCCTAAGATTCCAATAATCTAAGATCTGGGCAATAAAAGCACTCTAGCCCAACCGGAGTGCCAACCGGCACATCAGGATCGACGCCAGTAACATCTTGATTATGGTATACTGGCCATGGCGAACGGCAACGGACAGGACACGGATGACGAAAAGGATGGCGACTTAGGGCTGACAGACGTGCTGTTCTACTCCCTGAGTAAGGAAGGATGACACCGACTTGAAATGGCGAGTGGGCTAACAGCATGGCTGCCTCCGTTCCAACAAAACCCTGGCAGGTCTCCGGGTACGTTCGAATCTCGCCATCATTTGGTTGGTGGTACTAGGTTCGGTTGAAGCATTCCCGATTTACGCCGATCCGGCTCTGAACACTACTCCCCATGAGAGATGGTGTCAACCCTTGCATGACCTCACTGCTGCTTTTCGGCAGCATAGATAATCATGGGATCACGAGAGGCGACTATGTGCAGCGAGTGGAGATAGCGGCCCGGAGTTGGGACCCAATAAAATAAAATGGAGAAACAACAAGCAACCGATATAAATGGAGCAGGCACGGCAAATCCGTTTGCCAGAGGTGGGTTGGTGAGGTCACCACCACCAATAGTAGCTGAAGTCACCCAGCAAGAGCAGGAGGAGGGGAAGCCGAAGCAACAGCAACAGCAGCAACAAAAACAGCCGGAGCAGAGCGGAAGGAGCTACACCCCACAAACGCCAAAGGTAGTGGTAGCGAGGCACTTGGTGGAGGAGCTCCACAAGTTCGTGGACATGAGAAGCAATGTCCACAAAGACATTAAGGAGATGGTCATCAAAATCCGGAAGGCGCTACTGTCTGCCGTGAAAGAGTACGATACGGCAACGCAGAGGGCAGATTCAGCTGAGCGAGCATCCGCGTCGGCTAAGGCTACTATCCTCCTAGCCCCTCCGAAACAGGGTAAGGAGAGGCAGATTGGAGTGGAGAACACGCCAGTTCCCATAACTCCAAAGAGGACAAGATCCTCACCAGGAGAAGAAAGACCAGGCGGGTCAAAGAGGCAGACGCTCGAGAATGCTGTTGCTGCCGAAGAAAAGGACGCCACCTTACAGGGTGAAAGCTGGAGCACCGTTGTAGGTCGGAAGGAGAAACGCGGGAAACAGCAAAAAAAGAAGGAGGAGCGAAAAGGGGAGCAGAAGAGGAAATCAGAACCCTCGGCTCGTCAGAAGGCGCCTAAGGGAGAAGCCGTGCTCGTCAAAGCAAATGACGAGACTACGTACGCAGCACTGCTCAAAAAGGTCAGAGAGGACCCGGAGCTGAAAGATTTGGGGGAAAACGTGTTAAGAGTCAGGCGTACCCAAAAAAATGAGATGCTCCTCGAGCTTAAGAAGAATACTACGACTAGTAGCTCTGCCTTGCAGGAGACTATAACTAAATCAATGGGCGGAAAGGCAGAAGTTAAAGCCTTAAGCCCGGAGATGGTAATCGTGTGCAAAGACCTCGACGAAATAACGACGGAAGACGAGCTGAGAGGTGCTATGAAGCAGCAGTGCAAACTGGGCGAGGTGCACATGACGATCCGGTTAAGGAAGGGATACGGAGGAACGCAGATAGCGATGATACGTTTACCGGTAACCGCTGCAGACAAGGCACTGGAGGTAGGTAAGGTTACAGTTGGATGGTCGAGATGCCTACTGAGAGCCGCCCCACGAGTAAACAAACAAGCAGAGAAATGCTTCAAATGTTTAGGCTTTGGACATTTAGCAGGGGCTTGCAAAGGCCCGGACAGATCCGGGATGTGCTGGAAATGCGGAGAGACGGGCCATCTTGCGAGAGACTGCACGCAGAGGCCGAAGTGCTTGCTTTGCACCCCAGCGGAAGGGAACGACCATCAGACGGGTGGCTTTAAATGCCCAGCGTACAAGAAGGCGACTGCAGGCCAACGGTGATGGAGATGACCCAGATAAACCTGAATCACTGTGATACCGCACAGCAACTGTTATGGCAGTCTACGACAGAAACTATGTGCGATGTCGCTTTGATCGCAGAGCCTTATCAAGTCCCCCCTAATAACGGTAACTGGGTGGCGGATAGATCAGGAACCGCAGCGATACAAGTAATGGGAAGATTCCCTATCCAAGAAGTGGTAGAACGTTCCTATGAGGGTTTCGTGATAGCCAAAATCAACGGCATCTTCGTATGTAGCTGTTACGCTCCCCCAAGGTGGACAGTAGAGCAGTTCAGCCTAATGCTGGAGCAGTTAACCGAGCAGTTGATCGATCGGAAGCCGGTAGTCATTGGTGGTGACTTCAACGCCTGGGCTGTGGAATGGGGCAGTAGAGTAACCAACACAAGAGGGTGTATCCTGCAGGAAGCTCTAGCGAAGTTAGACGTACGATTGTGCAATGAAGGCTCTGTTAGTACATTTCGGAGAGACGGGAGGGAGTCCATCATAGACGTCACATTCTGTAGTCCCTCATTGACGGCGAACATGAATTGGAGAGTATGCGAAACGTATACGCATAGTGACCACCAGGAGATTCGCTACCGTATCGGCCAACGGAACCCCGCGGCAGTACAGAGAAGGGTGACCGGCGAACGAAAGTGGAAGACGAAAGCCTTCAACAAAGACCTCTTTGTTGAGGCACTTCGGCCGAACGGCGGGACCGAGAACGTGGATGCGGCTGACCTAACAAGAAGGATTGTGGCGGCTTGTGACGCCACAATGCCGCGAAAACTGGAACCACGCAACAAACGGCGTCCAGCTTACTGGTGGAACGAGACGCTTAGTACGTTACGCGCTGCTTGTCTCAGAGCCAGAAGGCGGGCCCAAAGAGCAAGGTCGGAACCAGATAGAGAAGAGCATAAGGCATCGTTTCGGGAAGCTAGGGCCGCTCTAAAACGGGAGATCAGACTTAGCAAGTCAGAGTGCCACAAGGAGCTATGCCGAGAAGTAGACGCCAATCCCTGGGGTGACGCATACCGAGTCGTGATGGCGAAAATGAAGGGTCCGACGACGCCAGTCGAAATGTGTCCGAGCAAGCTGAAGATAATCGTCGAGGGTCTTTTCCCGAAGCACGATCCAACTATATGGCCACCGTCACCGCACGGCGAGGAAGAAGGAACAAACATGGATCGGCAAGTGACTAACGACGAGCTAGTAGAAGCATCGAAGCGCCTAAAACCAAAGAAAGCCCCTGGTCCGGATGGAATACCAAACGTGGTACTGAAAGCTGCGATCCTGGCATATCCGGACATGTTCAGGATAGTGATGCAGAAGTGCCTAAATGAAGGCAACTTCCCCGAAATGTGGAAGGTCCAGAAGCTGGTGTTGCTGCCGAAGCCAGGGAAGCCACCTGGCGACCCGACCTCGTACAGACCCATATGCCTGCTGGATACACTCGGAAAACTCCTGGAAAGGATCATTCTTAACAGGTTGACGAAATTCACGGAAGGTGAGCGCGGACTGTCCAAGATGCAGTTTGGTTTCCGCAAAGGAGCATCGACAGTGGATGCAATTCGGATAGTGCTCGAGAGTGCCGAGAAGTCATCTAAACAGAAGCGAAGAGGAGATCGATACTGCGCTGTGGTCACGATAGATGTGAAGAACGCGTTCAACAGTGCCAGCTGGGAAGCCATCGCTGCAGCGCTGCATAGAATGAGGGTTCCCGACTATCTGTGCCAGATCCTGAAGAGCTACTTTCAGAGCAGAGTGCTACTGTACGAGACGAGCGAAGGACAGAAGTCATTGCGTGTCACAGCGGGCGTTCCTCAGGGCTCCATTCTCGGTCCAACCCTTTGGAACGGGATGTACGATGGGGTGTTAACGCTGCAGCTGCCTAGGAAAGTGAAAATCGTAGGTTTCGCGGACGACGTGTCACTAACGGTGATGGGTGAGTCACTTGAAGAAGTGGAGGTGTCGGTGACGGAGACAATAGACGCGATCGAGAGCTGGATGAACGGGGTTAAGCTGCAAATAGCTCGCCACAAGACGGAGGTGTTGTTGGTCAGTAACTGCAGATCGGTCCAACGGATGCAGATCGACGTCGGAGGGCACGTGATTGCATCGAAACGTGCATTGAAGCAATTGGGAGTTATAATCGACGACCGGTTGAGCTTCAACAACCACGTTGATTACGCCTGTGGAAAGTCGGCGAAGGCAACGAACGCAATAGCGAGAAACATGCCAAACGTCGGCGGTCCGAGAAGCAGCACGAGACGTCTGCTATCTACTGTTTCGTCATCGATACTCCGATATGGGGTTCCTGCCTGGAGTGCTGCGCTGAAAACCAAGCGGAACCGTGAAAAGCTAAACAGGACATTCCGACTGATGGCCGTACGAGTCGCGAGTGCCTACAGAACAATATCGTCGGAGGCAGTATGCGTTATCGCCGGGATGATCCCCATCTGCATTACCCTGGCGGAGGACGTGGAATGCTATCAGCGGAGAAATGCACGTAACGCTAGGAGACAGGTTCGAACGGACTCGTTGGCTAAATGGCAACAGGAGTGGGACAACGCGGAGAAAGGAAGGTGGACCCACCGACTCATCCCAAATGTATCGGCCTGGGTACATAGGAAGCATGGAGAGGTGAAATTCCATTTGACGCAGTTTTTGTCCGGGCACGGATGCTTCCGGAAGTACTTGCATCGGTTTGGACATGCTTCGTCACCCCTTTGCCCGGGTTGTGCGACCGTGCAGGAGACACCGGAACACGTGGTCTTCGAATGCCCTAGATTCGAAGAAGTTCGTAGGGGTATACCTGGTATGACAGCGGACAATATCGTCGAAGAGATGTGCCGTGACGAACATACCTGGGACGCTGTCAACAGAGTGGTCTCGAGCATACTCTCCGAGTTGCAGAGGAAGTGGCGTAGAGACCAACAAGAAACCGCAAATCGGGTTTCGAGAGAAATTCCGCCGCCGGGGAACTCTCCAACTGTGTAGACTAGGTCCACCGCCGGGGACCAGTTGAGTAGTGCGTGATGTAGCACCGAGTTGGGTCGTCGGGGCGCCTGGGAACCGGACGTCAAGCTTCACCGGAATCGCTGAACCGACCTCGACATCCTTCCGGGTAGCTCGTGAGTAGGCTATATCCACCGCCGGGGATTGGACCGAGTAGACCGCGTCGCAGAGCTAGCAGTGGGTCGTTGGGGCGCCGGTGAACCGGAAGTTACGCTCCAACCGGAATCGCCGGATAGACCTCAGCACCTACTGTATGGCCCGTTGAGTAGGCTAGATCCACCGCCGGGGACTAGATCGAGTAGATCGGGCGAAACGGAACGAGAGGAAGCCAAAGAGCTCATGAAATTGTGGTGCTAAAACAAAAGAAGAATCGGTACCGGGGGAGCCTCCTTCGCCGGGGAACTCTCCGTCGGCGTAAGCTAGATCCACCGCCGGGGACTAGACTGAGTAGACCGCGACGAAATACCACCAGTCGCAGGTCGTCGGGGCATCAGCGAACCGGACGCTCTGCTCCACCGGAATCGCCGAACTGACCTCGACATCTGGTTGGTTGGCTCGGTTTCGGGAGAACTTCTCTCGCCGGGGAATTCTCCGTCGGAGTAGGCTAGGTCCATCGTCGGGGACTAGACCGAGTAGTTCGCGAACAAGTCTGGTGCTCAAAGAGTAAACGGCGTTGAATGGTGCGAGAAGGGAGTTGCGGTGCTAACCGGCACAAGCGAGCCGCAGGGCTCAGTGAATTAGACAGTCAGAAGTTTGCCGCTCAGACTGTACTCGTAGGGGAGGAGTACTAAGCCTCGACTCACAGCCAGCTTTCCGACTGCCATGCAGAGCTTGCCAGTCTGTGTGGATGGTAGAGAATTGGTGGTGTGTAGAGGAGTGGGGCTGTAACCCTACGGAAGAAACGAACTAGGAAGTAGTTGAATTAGAGTGCGTGCTATGCACATAAAAACCCCTCCTCGAAGTAATGCCGTAAGGTAGTGCCGGGGAGGAACCAGGTTCTGGGCAAGAGCAGTGGTTTTTAGCGGGTCGGGTGATGGCAGCCCAAACCCGTTCCCTGACAATGGGGTTTTTGTACATTTTTCCTCACTCAGGGTTTTTCTGAAATTTTTTTTACTGCTCTCAAAAAAAAAAACATACATACATACATACATACATACATACATACATACATACATACATACATACATACACACCTACATACACACAGATATTTTGTGATCTCGGCGAACTGAGTCGAATGTTATATGAGACTCGGCCCTCCGGGCCTCGGTTAGAAAGTCGGTTTTTGGAGCAATTGCATAACCTTTCTATATGAGAAAGGCAAAAGAATAATATTTAATTAGTTTAATCAGCATGAGTTCAATGTTATCTTCATGTGATTATATTTTGAAATGTTGGTGGAATGGGTTTGAAAGTGGAGGGAATGGGAGGTTAGTAGAGTGGGAGTGGAGAATGCGTCAGAAATCCTTCATCTTATTTCGGTATACGGGGTGGATGAAGGAAATGGCTTGGTTTGAGAAAATCGGTTCAGTCATCACCGAAGAACCGATGTGACTTTAATTGTGGAATATGCTCGGAATTCCGGACTTCCGGAATCGTCGATAGTGGACAATATATTCAAAGAATGTTTGATTGGCAATCAGTGATCTAGATCTGCGATTAGAAGTAATTTGGTGACCATTTCAATAGTTTTTAGTCTCTGAGGTATTACGATTGTACCGATTTATATGGGAAATTCCAGTCTATCCTTACTAACACCCCTGTAACTCCGGAAGCAAGAGTCAGAACCGAATTAAATTCAGCAGCAGCCAATGGTGTAACTGTATCTTTCATGTGAAATCAAGTTTGTAAAAATCGGTAGAGAATTCGTTGGGGAATGGGTGTGATATTAGTTTAGGAACTTGGCGGGTTCCCCGGGGGCGTCATGAACCGTCATAGGTGGCCAATGTGGTCAAAGCTGCTTTAATCGATCATTAGTGATCCAGACCCGCAAATTAGAGTAATGTTACATCAATTTTAATATGTTTTACATCATTTTAACATCATAGTGGTACCAGTTTATGTGGGAATTTTCTGTGTGACCGCACTCTTCAACCCGTAACTCCGGAACTGGAAGTCGGATCAACTAAAAATTCAATAGCAGCTTATGGGAGCGTTATACCTTTCAGATGAAACGAAAATCGGTTCAGCCATCTCTGAGAAAATTGTGTGAGTTTAAATGACACACACACATACACACACATACATACACACAGACATTTGCCGATCTCGACGAACTGAATCGAATGGTGTATGACACTCGTCCCTCCGGGCCTCGGTTAAAAAGTCGATTTTTACAGTGATTGCATAGCCTTTCTTTATATGAGAAAGGCAAAAATGGATAAAATGCTTGTAAGTAATCGTAGTAGGTGATGAAATTGAAATATAAAATATACTCAAAAAGCATTGTAACTTAAATTCTTTTGGAAAAGTGCGATATACTAGTCAAATTCTTAGACAAGAGGATATAAATTACGTCAAATTAACCTGGCAATGTAATGCAATTATTCGTGTTTGTACTTTTTATCCGTATTTTTGTTTGTTTAGTAATTGGTGACCATATGTCCATTTTATCTAAAATTGGGGCTACTTTACGCGAAGCTTTACTTTAGTCTATATTCCACAATCTGTATATTTGATCTAAAATTTCCTCTTATTTTGGGGTTTGATTCTAATTCAAAGCAGATTTTTATTAGCGTAGGGGAATTGTGGGAAAAACCGACACTGTGGGTAAAACCGACACCCCACAACTTTTCCTAGAAATCAAATTTTTATTCATTTCATAATGATACATTCATACGTCTCCCAACCTCTGAACGGAACGGATCGTTATATTTCACAGTGGTGTTCGGTGTGTAAATTTTAGTGAGTGAAGGTCATCCTTTGTTCGTTCGTTAGCTGCCGTTCTGCTGGTGCCGGCAGTAAATCCAGTACATTGTTTTCGCTGGTGCGGAACAATCGACGTTGTTTGCAGATAAGTTTTGCTTTATTTTTTTTCCTCGCTTGCTTTCTTTCCTTTTCCCTACTTTTACTCTACCTTGTAGTCAAATAATAAGACACATTCCCGTTTATATAACGCTCTGCCCTCGTGCTTAAATGGCCGAGGGCGAAATACCATCTGATGTAATCATGGAAGTCCCTGATCCCTTTAACACTCGCATTGCTCCCCGTATAAAGCAGTACCCAGAAGGTTCCTCTGGGCCATGGGTGGTATATTTTCGGACCGGAGAGAAACCGGTTAATATATTAAAACTTTCTCGAGATCTGACTGCTAATTACCCGGCCGTAACTCAGATAACACGTGTTCGGGCAAACAAGATACGTGTTCTAGTGAATGATCTCGGCCAGGCAAACGCGATTGCTTGCTGTGAGCGCTTTACGCGGGAATTTAAAGCGTACGTGCCTTGTGTGGCCTGTGAAATCGATGGGGTAGTGTCCGAACCGGGCCTGAAATGCGAAGAACTGTTGGAGCACGGGGTTGGCTGCTTTAAGGACCCCTCACTTGAACAGATTAAGATCTTGGAATGCAAACAATTGTATACCGCAAACACCGAGGGAGGTAAGACTACCTACTCTCTATCAGGCTCGCTTCGGGTGACATTCGCCGGGTCCTCTCTTCCCAACTACATCCTCCTTGACAAGGTTCGCCTACCAGTTCGCCTGTTTGTACCGCGGGTCATGAGCTGCAGCAATTGCAAGCAGTTGGGCCACACAGCCACATATTGTGGAGATAAGAAACGATGCGGCAAATGCGAAGGAGAGCATGAGGATGACTCTTGCGACAAAGAAACTGAAAAGTGTATTTGCTGCGGGGGCCCTTCATTCCTCCTAGAGCCTCGGTAGGGCACCGAACGCTTTGTAATATCACGGAATCCTTACTGGCACCACGGCTAGTTCTGGGAGACTTTAAATCGCACGGTACGGTATGGGGCTGTCTTCATGATGATAATAGATCAACATTAATCCAAGATCTTTGCGATAATTTCAACATGACAATCTTAAACACGGGAGAAATGACGCGGATTCCTACACCACCAGCACGCGCAAGCGCGTTGGATTTGTCGCTTTGCTCGACATCGCTACAGTTAGATTGCATGTGGAAGGTGATCCCTGATCCCCACGGTAGCGATCATTTGCCTATCGTGATTTCAATTGCTAACGGTTCAAGACCATCGAAAACAATCAATGCCTCGTACGACCTCACACGGAACATTGATTGGAAGAGTTACGCGACCGCGATATCCGTTAAAATCGAATCCACTCAAGAACTTCCTCTGGAGGAAGAGTACAGGTTTTTGGCTGGCTTGATTCTCGACAGTGCGAATCAAGCTCAGACTAAACCAGTACCCAGCGCGAATACCCATGGACGGTCTCCCACCCTGTGGTGGGATAAAGAGTGCTCAGAGCTGTACGCGGAAAAGTCCACTGCATATAAGGCCTTCCGGGAAGACGGGTTATCCGCTAGCTATCTACAGTACGCGTCGTTAGAAAGGCGAATGAAGAGTCTAATGAAAGCCAAAAACGCAGTTATTGGCGCCGGTTCGTCGACGGGTTAACGAGAGAAACAGCGATGAGCACTCTTTGGGGTACGGCTCGACGTATGCGTAACCGTAATAGTACCAACGAGAACGTGGAATATTCAAACCGTTGGATATTCGCTTTCGCCAAGAAGATCTGTCCGGACTCTGTCCCGGTACAGAAAACGTGCCACGCCGCGTCTGCTCACGATACCGCGAACGAAACACCGTTTTCGATGGTGGAGTTCTCACTTGCTCTCTTATCGTGCAACAATAACGCCCCAGGGTTAGACAGAATCAAATTCAACTTGCTGAAGAATCTGCCTGACACTGCAAAAAGGCGCTTGTTGAATTTATTTAACAAGTTTCTTGAGGGTAACATTGTCCCTTTATGAATGGAGGCAAGTGAAGGTCATCGCCATCCAAAAACCAGGAAAACCAGCCTCCGACCACAACTCGTATCGGCCGATTGCAATGCTGTCCTGTATTCGGAAGTTGTTCGAGAAAATGATCTTTTTTTTTTTTCAATTTGTTTATTTGATAAGGCACGTATGCGTTAGCTTAAAGGTGCCATTTTTTCATTGTTTTACATTTTGAATTTCTTAAAACTAGGGGAATACACATTTCAATATTATTTTGTTTTATATAATAAAACTAAAAAAAAAAACTACAGCTAACTTATACATATAAAAGAGGGTATAGTATAATATTCGTAAGATTTGGGGGACGGGTCATTTGTGTGTTCTTTGTATAGTAATTCACTTTATGCTTTTTAGAAGGGAGATTGTAGAAAAAATAATTATTAACTAAGCGGAACATTTTACAAGCTTATTAACTAGAGATAACTAGAAAGAGTGGTTCAAGATTAAGGGGAATTAATTAGGACTATTTTAAAGTAGTGGTACTGTTGCGCATTTCTTAACGAGATTAAATATTGTTCAACTAAAACTAGAAGATAGGGGGCACATTAATTTTGGGAAGATATTCAAGGGGAGAAGGGGGTGAAGTCATACATCTGTGTATCAGAGACATGGGAGGGTGGGTGGACAAGGCTGAAGGGGGGGGGGGTTTGGGGGTGAGATATAAACTTTCAGTTTCCGGCATCAGGAATTAACGGCCAGGATTACAAATTCGAATGGATTGATCAACTAACACTAGAAGATAGGGGGGCACATAAGTTTTGGGAAGATATTCAAGGGGAGAAGGGGGTGAAGACATACATCTGTGTATCAGAGACATGGGAGAGAGGGTGGACAAGACTGAACGGGGGGGGGGGATATAAACTTCAGTTTCCGGCATCAGGAATCAACGGCCAGGATTACAGATTCGAACGGATGTATCAAGTATTGGGACGCCGGGCGGTTTTCCTCGAGCCGGCAGGGGTTCCTCCAGACGATTTCGTAGTACGGCTCAGATACGGATCGGGAACACACCGCGCTGCGCGTGTGATGTTGTACTGTAGATCTCGTGTTGTTGGTTCATTCGACAGATGTTTTGTCTCGTCTTGGAGTCGTATCAAACCATCGTTGGGGTACGGTAGGCGGAAGAGGGCACTTCTGGGAATGATAAGAGAAAAGATAGGGGCATTTAAATTTGGATATTGATGGTTTTGAGGAACGTGTATATAAGGGACATGTAGAGAATATCGCGGCTTGCTAGTACATCTCGAACCGGGACATTGGGTGATCTTCCTCGGGCCCGAAGGGAATCGAATAGTTGAGATCTGGCAGAACAGTACTCGGCGCATGCCCAGACAACATGTTCGATTTCGTGATAACCGTTGCCACAAGCGCAGATACCGCTATCCACGAGCCCAATACGCCGGAGATGTGCGTCCAGCGTGTAGTGATTGGACATGAGCCGAGACATCACGCGAATGAAATCCCGACCCACATCCATCCCTCTGAACCAAGGTTTCGTCGATACCTTAGGGATTATCGAATGTAGCCACCTTCCCAGTTCACCATTGCTCCATGAAGTTTGCCAACTTTCGAGGGTTCTCTGATGAGTAATACTGAAAAATTCGCTGAAGCTAATTGGTCTTTCATATATGTCACCTTGTAAAGCGCCCGCCTTAGCTAAAGAGTCCGCTTCTTCATTACCTGGAATGGAGCAATGCGAGGGAACCCAAACTAAGGTAATCTTGTACGATCTTACAGACAAAGCACGCAGGCGCTCCCAGATTTTCCCCAGAAAATATGGAATGTGCTTTCTAGGTTTCATTGAACGGAGAGCCTCGATTGAGCTGAGGCTATCCGAAACAATAAAGTAATGATCGGTGGGCAAAGTATCAATGATCCCAAGGGTATACTGAATAGCAGCAAGTTCTGCGACGTAAACTGAAGCAGGATCATTGAGTTTGAATGAGGCGGTGAGGTTTTGATTGAATATACCGAAGCCAGTGGAGCCGTCGAGGCTTGACCCGTCGGTGTAAAACATCTTGTTGCAGTCAACTTCTCGAAATTTACTATGAAAGATGCTTGGGATCACTTGCGGACGTATGTGATCCGGGATTCCACGAATCTCGTCTTTCATGGATGTGTCAAAGAAAACAGTTGAATCAGAAGCATGAAAGAGATTGACACGGTTGGGATAGTATGAAGAAGGATTGATATTTTGTGCCATGTAATCGAAGTACAAGGACATAAATCGGGTTTGAGAATTGAGCTCGATAAGCCTTTCGAAATTTGCAATTACTAACGGGTTCAAGATATCGCATCGGATGAGCAATCGATAGGAGAGTTCCCAAAATCGATTTTTCAGCGGAAGGACGCCCGCCAGCACTTCTAAACTCATCGTATGTGTCGAGTGCATACAACCCAAAGCAATACGCAAACAACAATATTGGATTCGCTCTAGTTTGATGAAATGTATGTTCGCAGCGGAGCGGAAACAGAAACTCCCGTACTCCATCACCGACAATATTGTTGTTTGGTACAGCCTGATCAGGTCTCCTGGGTGGGCACCCCACCATGTTCCGGTTATTGTACGGAGAAAGTTGATCCTTTGCTGGCACTTCTGTTTCAGATACCTAATGTGACATCCCCAGGTTCCTTTAGAGTCGAACCAGACCCCGAGATATTTGAAAGTTGAAACCTGAGCAATAGTTTGACCCATTAATTGAAGCTGTAGTTGCGCTGGTTCACGCTTCCTTGAAAATACGACTAGCTCAGTTTTCTCCGTGGAGAACTCGATACCTAGCTGGAGGGCCCAAGCAGACAAATTGTCCAAGGTATCTTGCAATGGTCCTTGCAGATCGACGGCTTTGGGACCTGTAATAGAGACCACACCGTCATCTGCAAGCTGCCTTAGCGTGCAGGAATTGACAAGACATTCGTCAATGTCATTCACGTAAAAGTTATAGAGAAGGGGGCTTAGACATGAGCCCTGGGGAAGACCCATGTAGCTAATTCGTGATGTCGATAAATCACCATGCGAAAAATGCATATGTTTTTCAGACAGCAAGTTTAGCAAAAAGTTGTTTAGAGTCGGTGAAAGACCATGCTGGTGCAGCTTCTCAGAAAGAATTTTGATAGAAACTGAGTCAAAAGCCCCCTTTATATCTAGGAAAACTGATGCCATCTGCTCTTTGCTAGCATAAGCCATTTGAATTTCTGTTGAGAGCAACGCAAGACAATCGTTCGTCCCTTTGCCTTTGCGGAAACCAAATTGTGTATTTGACAGTAAGCCATTTGCTTCAACCCAATTATCGAGGCGAAACAAGATCATTTTCTCGAACAACTTTCGGATACAGGACAGCATCGCAATCGGTCGATACGAGTTGTGGTCGGAGGCTGGTTTTCCTGGTTTTTGAATGGCAATGACCTTCACTTGCCTCCAGTCATGAGGGACAATATTACCCTCAAGAAACTTATTAAATAAATTCAACAAGCGTCTCTTGGCAGAGTCTGGCAGATTCTTTAACAAGTTAAATTTGATTCTGTCTGGCCCTGGGGCTTTATTGTTACATGATAAGAGAGCAAGTGAGAACTCCACCATCGAAAACGGTGTTTCGTTCGCGTTATTGTGAGGGGACGCGGCGCGGTAGATCTTCTGTGCCGGGGCGGAATCCGGACAAACCTTCTTGGCAAAATCGAATATCCAACGGTTTGAATATTCCACGCTCTCATTGGTACTGTTTCGGTTTCGTAAGCGCCGGGCCGTACTCCAAAGAGTGCTCATCGATGTTTCTCTCGTTAGTCCGTCGACGAACCGGCGCCAGTAGCTACGTTTTTTGGCTTTTATCAAACTCTTCATGCGCGTTTCCGCCATCGCGTACTGTCGGTAGCTAGCTGGCAGCCCGTCGTCCCGGAAGGTCTTATACGCAGCGGCCTTCTCCGCGTACACGTCTGAGCACTCTTTGTCCCACCATGGATTGGGAGGACGCCCGCGTGAATTCGCGTCTGGTACGCGTTTAGTCTGAGCTTGAATCGCGGTATCGAGAATCAAGCCAGCCAGGAACCCGTACTCTTCCTCCGGAGGAAGCTCTTGTGTCGATTCTACTTTTTCGGATATCGCGGACGCGTAGCTCTTCCAATCAATATTTCGTGTGAGGTCATACGAAACATTGATTGTATTCGGTGGCCCTGAACCGTTAGCAATATTAATTACGATTGGCAGATGGTCGCTGCCGTGGGGATCAGAGACTACCTTCCACATGCAATCTAACCGCAGCGATGTCGAGCAGAGGGACAGATCTAAGGCGCTCGGTCGCGCTGGAGGGACAGGAATCCGTGTCATTTCACCCGTATTCAAAATAGTCATATTGAAGTTGTCGCAAAGCTCATGGAGTAGGGTAGATCGATTATCGTCATGAAGGCAACCCCATGCCGTGCCGTGGGAGTTAAAGTCACCTAAAACTAGCCTCGGTGCGGGGAGGAGTTCCGCAATATCGCAAAGCCGTCGGTGGCTAACTGAGGCTCTAGGGGGGATGTAGGTGGAAGCAATGCAAAGTTCTTTGCCTTTAATTCTGGTTTGGCAAGCGACAACTTCAATGCCTGGTGTCGAGGGGAGGTCGATCCGATTGAAAGAATAGCACTTTTTGATCCCCAAAAGTACTCCTCCGTAAGAGTCTTCTCGATCCAAGCGAATAATATTAAAATCGTGGAAGTGTAGGGTTATTTCTGAAGTGAGCCATGTCTCGCATAGGGCAAATGCATCGCATTTCAAATTATTTAGTAAGATTTTAAACGAATCGATTTTCGGGATAATGCTTCTGCAATTCCACTGTAGAACAGTGATTAAATCCTTGACCTCGTTCGATGAATTAGCCATCGAAGGATACAATCGCTGAAAGGAGGGGCCATTTCGCAGTGAACTGCATCAAGAATGTTTTTACTGCGGGGAGAAAGCTTATCAAGATACTTTTAAGGCGGTCAGAAATGTTTAACGCTGTAAGAATACGGTCCACAATGTCAGAGAAATTTATTAAGCCACCACTGTTTTCTTTCTCTGGCTGAGATATGGGAACACTTGGGGTTTTTGATGTTCCTGGAAGTGCTGGGAACTCCTTTTCTGAGCTCAGGTTACTGAGACCGGGAGCGACTTGCTTCGGTTTTGCACCAGTACTTCCTTGAGTAGTTATTTTAGGGGGACCATGAAGAGACACCTTCTGGCCTTTACGACGAAGCTTGGAAGAGGAAATGTTCTTCCTTTTTCTACTACTTCTAGGCACAGCAGAAGATGTTCCCTCCTGGGGTTCATCACAGTCGCCTTCGTCAGTAGACAAGTTGGTAAAGATGTTCGTAGAGATAGGTGGCGTAGCTATCTTAAGCATTTCTGCAAAAGATCGCTTAGAGCGTCCCTGAAGGGAACGCTTAAGATTTTCCTCGCGCTGTTTGTACGCGGGACATGAAGGGAGATCATGTGGGTTTCCCCCACAGTAGAGGCACTTTTCGACATCTCTACCACAGGAATCATCCGCATGATTCCCACCGCATTTCCCACAGCGGGCTTTATTGCTACAATGGGAGGCTGTGTGTCCCAATTGTTTGCAATTAGTACAGTTCATGACCCGCGGCACAAAGAGGCGAACAGGTAGACGAACCTTGTCAAAAAGGAGGTAATTAGGCAGGGCAGAGCCGGCGAAGGTCACCCGATAAGAGTCTGAGTTGACGTATGTTTTCTTCCCGTCAGCTGCGACTGATGCTGAATGCAAACGTTTGCATTCCAGTATCTTCACTGGCTTAAGCATGGGGTCTTTGAAACAGCCAGTCCCATATTTTAGCAGGTCCTCGCAATTCAGACTCGAATCGGAAACGACCCCACTGACTTCAACCCTGCTAGCTGGAATATACACCCTGTACTCCCTCGTAAAGGGCTCGTATCCAGCAATATCGTTTGCCTGAGTTGAACTGTTAACCACCACCCGAAGCTTATCAGGCCGAATTTTCGATATTTCTGTCACGGCCGAATACCGATCCGTCAGAACTCGAGAAATCTGCAACAGATTCAAACACTTTTTTTCTTTGGTCCGAAAGAAGATCACAAATGGCCCGGTGGCCGAGCTCGGATATACCTTGAGCCGGGGAGCCGATTTTATTTCGACGTCCATCTCACCTTGAGATGAACCGCCGTCAGGGGAAGTCATTTTTGCACGGGCCTATTGCCCAGTGCACGTTATTAAGACAACCAAGAAGGGGAAACGAAAACTAATACTTAGCTTGTGTATGTAACGGTATCCAGACGGCTTACTAGAAGAACACTGTTTCACTTCACTGACCGGCTAACGGTACTCAGAATCAGAAACACACAAGAAGGGAAAAAATACTGAAACTTCAAGTAGGCGCAGAGTGTGTAAATAACCTTGAACGCGGATTAACACTATTTGTCGCTATAGAGTGTACGGACCGATGACAAAAGACTTCTATCTCGACTGAGTGCTCGATAACGAATGAGAAAAAAAAAAAGAAAATGATCTTGTTTCGCCTCGACAATTGGGTTGAAGCAAATGGCTTACTGTCAGATACACAATTTGGCTTCCGCAAAGGCAAAGGGACGAACGATTGCCTTGCGTTGCTTTCTACAGAAATCCAAATGGCCTATGCTAACAAAGAGCAGAGCATCAGTCTTCTTGGATATTAAGGGGGCTTTTGACTCAGTTTCTATCAACATTCTGTCAGAGAAGCTGCACCAGCATGGTCTTTCACCAATTTTAAATAACTTTTTGCTAAACCTGTTGTCTGAAAAGCACATGCACTTTTCGCATGGCGATTTAACAACATCGCGATTTAGCTACATGGGTCTTCCCCAGGGCTCATGTCTAAGTCCCCTGCTCTACAATTTTTACGTGAATGACATTGACGATTGTCTTGCCAATTCATGCACGCTAAGGCAACTTGCAGACGACGGGGTGGTCTCTGTTACAGGGCCCAAAGCTGCCGACTTGCAAGGACCATTACAAAATACCTTGGACAATTTGTCTGCTTGGGCTCTTCAGCTGGGTATTGAGTTCTCCACGGAGAAAACTGAGTTGGTTGTTTTTTTCTAGGAAGCGTGAGCCGGCGCAACTCCATCTTTTATTAATGGGTGCAACGATCAACCAGGTTTTCACATTTAAATATCTCGGGGTCTGGTTCGACTCTAAAGGTACCTGGGGATGTCACATTAGGTATCTGAAACAGAAATGCCAACAAAGGATCAATTTTCTCCGAATAATAACTGGAACATGGTGGGGTGCTCACCCAGGAGACCTGATCAGGCTGTACCAAACAACGATATAGTCGGTGATGAAGTACGGGTGTTTCTGTTTCCGCTCCGCTGCGAACATACACTTCATCAAACTGGAGAGAATCCAGTATCGTTGCTTGCGCATTGCCTTGGGTTGCATGCACTCAACCCATACGATGAGTCTCGAAGTGCTGGCGGGCGTTCTTCCGCTAAAAAATCGATTTTGGGAACTCTCATATCGATTGCTCATCCGATGCGACATTCTGAACTCGTTGGTGATTGAAAACTTCGAGAGGCTCGTCGAGCTTAATTCTCAAACCCGTTTTATGTCCTTGTACTTCGACTACATGGCACAGAGCATCAATCCTTCTTCGTACAATCCCAACCGTGTCCGTTTCCTAGATACTTCTGATTCTACTGTATTCTTCGACACATCCATGAAGGAAGAGATTCGTGGAATCCCGGACCATATACGCCCGCAGGTGATCCCCAATATATTTTATAATAAATTCCGAGAAGTCGACTGCGACAAAATGTTTTACACTGACGGATCAAATCTCAATGGGTCAACTGGCTTCGGTATCTTCAACAATACTATCACCGCTTCATTCAAGCTCAATGATCCCGCTTCAGTTTACGTCGCAGAGTTAGCTGCAATTCAGTACACCCTTGGGATCATCGACACTCTGCCCACAGATCACTACTTCATCGTTTCGGACAGCCTCAGCTCTATCGAGGCTCTTCGTGCGGTGAAGCCTAAAAAGCAATTCCCGTATTTTCTGGGGAAGATACAGGAGTCCTTGTGTACGTTATCTGAAAAATCTTATCAGATTACCTTTGTTTGGGTCCCCTCTCATTGTTCTATCCCGGGCAATGAAAAGGCCGACTCATTAGCAAAGGTGGGCGCATTAAATGGTGACATATACGAAAGACTAATCTGCTTCAACGAATTTTTTAGTATTTGTCGTCAGAGGACGCTCAACAGTCGGCAAACCTCGTGGAGCAATGGGGAACTTGGACGATGGCTACATTCGATTATCCCAAAGGTATCAACGAAGCCTTGGTTCGGGGGGATGGATGTGGGTCGGGATTTTATTCGTGTAATGTCCCGACTTATGTCCAATCACTACACCATGGATGCGCATTGGCATCACTGTTTGCTATATTCCGGTCGTCAGTAGAGCTGATAGTTTTTTTTTTTATTTTTTAGTGTTTTACACTCGCGATTATTTTTATTCTCGTTTTATCTGTATATCGTTTTATTCGGTAGTACGTGTGCATTGAAATTTCGTGACTTCAAGCACGATTATATCTACCGGTGTGATTCGTGAAAGTGATTGTTTTTGGTTGTGATTTTTGTTTTCACTTGACATTATCACTGCACAGACGTTACGCTCAATTTTTTCGCCAAAAGCGACATCTGCTGGTGGGTAGTTGAGTTGTCGCACGTTGCGTGCAAGTTCGCTTCCATTGACGCACGTTACCCGTTAGCGTTTTCCTGCGCATATTGCATACCCGCTAGGCGTTATTTCTACATCAACAGCATGGCTTGTAAGAACTGCTCGAAAGTGGTTAATGATTCTGATCGAATCACATGTCGTGGATACTGCGGAAATTCGTTCCACATGATATGCGTCAAGATGGATTATGATGTTCGTGACGTCCTGGGAACCCACCCACGGAATCTATTCTGGATGTGCGACGGCTGTGCTGACTTATTCTTGAATGATAATTTTCGTAGAATGGCTTCGCGTTGTTGCGACATAGTGCCTGACAACAATTCTCTGAAATCTATAAAGAACGACATAGCTGATTTGAAAGATGTCGTCAAAGCTCTCTCGGTTAAAGTTGACTCAAAACCGCTATCCCCAACTATAACGCCTTGGAATCGAATTGCTGAATATAATTCAGTTTCAAACACGCCTAAGCGCAAACGGGAAGATGATTCGCTCAAAACAAAAATTCCAAATATTCGTGGATCCAAAGCTGCGTTTGAAACAATAAAAACAATTTCACCACCTAAGGAGCTGTTATGGGTTTACTTGTCAGCATTCGATCCCAGCACGACGGATGATGAAGTTTCTACCCTTGTGAAAGATTGTCTGGGGGAGAATCTGCAACCGAGAATAGTTCGTCTAGTTCCTAAGGACAAGGATCTCTCAACTTTGAGCTTCATTACTTTCAAAGTTGGCGTTAGCAAATCATACAGGGATAAGGGTCTGTCCAAAGACTCTTGGCCGGAGAACATCTACTTTCGTGAATTTGTGACCAATGCAAAAATCCAACGACCTATCATCAGGATTACGGCGGAGAAGAATCCATCTGGTGGTGAACAGTAGCGCCAAGCTGTTCCGGATAAACTCATCTGTCCAACTTCTTGTATCCCGGCGAGCGATTTAGATTTACCTGGCGAATCGGCGACTTCTTCTGTGTCAGGTAAAGCCAAGAAGGGTATATGTCCTTCCGAAGCAATACAAGATGCTGCACGCCCTCAATGTAAATTTCACTTACAGTCTGCTGATGAACACAACTCTACCGCCGCCGTGAATCTTCAATGTCAAAAACAAAATTTGGATCCCATCGTAACGAGCACGTCTCTTCATAGCACATTCGGCTCTACAACGATCACAGAAGGACTAAGCACTCTATGCTATGCTGGTATGACTCATCGCACCCTGGGACGCACTGCTGCTAGCACTATGGAAGCCCTAGATCCCCCTGCCACAGTCGAACCATTGCAGCCAGCGTTCACCAGTCGTCCCGGTCCTGTGTGCAGGAGTGGTGAAGGGGTCTTCCAAATCGATACCAACGGCAAGTACGAACCTGATTTTGTTAATGCAAGCATTGATCAGCTCATCGCTTCCAATCAATCGCGGCATTCAAACCTACAAATATATTACCAGAATGCCGGTGGTATGAATTCAGTAATCGAAGATTATTTGGTAGCAAGTTCGGATGAATGCTTCGACATAATCGCCCTCACAGAGACGTGGCTTAGCGATAGCACTCTGTCAGTGCAAGCATTTGGTGCCAACTACGATGTTTTCCGAACTGATCGCAGCTCACGTAACAGTCTCAAGGCTACCGGCGGCGGGGTACTTGTGGCTATCCATCGTCGATTGAAAGCGCAACTGATTGACGATACTTTGGGGGTCTGTGTCGAGCAGGTGTGGGTGCGAATCAAACTGGCTGGCTACGCACTTTTTCTTTGCGTGGTTTATCTTCCACCGGACCGCACTCGCGATTCGACATTGATTGATTCACATACTGAGTCACTGGAACGGATTTCCGCTCAAGCAAGCCCGGTTGATGAGATCCTGATTGTTGGTGATTTCAATTTCTCCGGATTAAAATGGCGCTCTGCTTCTGACGGATTTATGATCGCTGATCCCGAATTGTCATCTTTTCATGCTGGTATCACCAGTTTGCTTGACTGCTACAGTCTAAATCTGCTGCGCCAAACGAATAATGTGGTGAACGAGAACAACAGAATCCTTGATCTCTGTTTTTCGAGCAAATCTGACTACGCGCCAAAAGTTACCGCAGCACCGTTCCCCCTGGTAAAGACTGTTAGACATCACCCTCCCCTGCATATATTGCTTGAAGCGATTCGAGTGAAGCATGACTGCAATGCTTCTGACACCGTCAGCTATAATTTTAGAAAAGCCAACTATAATAGCATTATTGACTTCCTGTCGAATATCCACTGGACTGAAATTCTCGACAATGATGATGTCAACGTTGCAGTGCAGACCTTCTATGTTATGAGCTATGCTATCGATCGCTATGTACCCAAAAGAAGTGGCCTTCAATCTAAGCACCCAGCGTGGTACACTGCCGAGCTGAGACGGTTAAAAGCGACTAAAAGAGCCGCTCTGAAGAAGTACTCCAAGTTTGGGGGCTACGTGCTGCGACAACACTACGTTCATTTTAACCAAGTCTATAAAAAGACATCGAAGCGTTGCCATGCCGATTACTTGCGAAACGTGCAACGTAAGTTGAAGTCCGAACCTAAAACATTCTGGAAGCATGTAAACGAGCAAAGAAAGGAATCCGGGTTGCCTTCAACGATGAGCTATGGAGGACGTATGAGCTCTAGTTTACAGGAGATCTGCCAACTATTTTCTGAAAAGTTCGCGAGTGTTTTCTCCAACGAGAAACTGACACCGACCCAGGCTTCACGTGCGGCTCTCAATGTACCTCAATCATACCAGTCTTTGAACTCTATCAATATCGACAATAATATGGTACAACTGGCGATTAGCAAAATGAAGGCTTCAACCTCGGCAGGCCCAGATGGTATACCAACTATTATTCTAAAAAAATGCTCTGCCGGTCTAATTAAACCTCTTTGTCATCTGTTTCAATTGTCGCTATCAACCGGAGTATTTCCCGAACTCTGGAAATCGTCCTTCATGTTTCCAGTTCACAAAAAAGGTGATAAAAAGGTAGTTGACAATTACCGTGGTATTACAACGCTAAGCGCAGTTCCTAAGCTGTTTGAAATGGCTGTGTTGGAACCCATCTCCAGCCACTGCAAACAGTACATCTCCGAGACTCAGCATGGATTTATGCCGAAACGTTCAACATCTACGAATCTTCTGTCGTTCACAACATATGTTACAGATGCTATGTCGGACGGCCTTCAAACTGACGTTATCTACACGGATCTTTCAGCTGCTTTTGACAAGATAAATCACGCTATTGCAGTGGCAAAATTGGATAGACTTGGCTTTGGTACTAATATTCTCCGTTGGATGCAATCGTATCTCAGTGATCTAGCAGTCAAGATAGGTGATTGTGTGTCCGAAGATGCTTCATCTGGTATTCCGCAAGGCAGCCATCTCGGTCCATTGATTTTTCTTCTGTATTTCAACGACGTTAACTTTTGTTTAGAAGGACCACGGTTGTCTTTCGCCGACGACCTCAAGCTATACCATAGAATACGAAATACTGATGATGCAACTTTCCTTCAACGCCAACTGGAAACCTTTGCGGAATGGTGCGAGATCAACCGAATGACCCTAAACCCCAAGAAATGTACGGTCATTACGTTCTCGAGGAAAAAAACGCCAATTCGATTCAATTACTGTCTAGCTGAATCCACAATTGACAGAGCGAATTGCGTCAAAGATCTCGGAGTTTTTCTCGATGAACAACTGACGTTTAAACAGCATATCAGCTATATTGTCGCAAAGGCATCACGCTGTTTGGGGTTCATAATGAGAATATCTAAGCACTTTTCAGATATTTACGACTTGAAATCTCTCTACTGCTCACTCGTTCGATCAACTCTGGAATATTGTTCAGTTGTGTGGAACCCTCATTATCTCAACGGTGTCCGTCGAATTGAGACAGTACAGCGCAGATTTGTTCGGTTTGCCCTTCGTCGATTGCCTTGGAGCAACCCTCACCAGCTGCCAAGTTATGAAAGCCGGGGTTTGCTTATTGGACTCGATACATTGCAAGTGCGACGGGATCTATTCCGTGCTATGACGATTTCGGATATTTTGCAAGATCGAATTGACTGCCCCGAGCTTCTCAGTGCGATAAATATGAATGTTCGCCCTCGCGCCCTTCGCAATAATTTATTCCTCCGATTACCTCTTCGCCGGACTAACTATGGAGTAAACGGTGCCATCATTGGTTTGCAGCGGACCTTCAACAGAGTGTCATCCGAGTTCGATCTTCACATTCCACGTAGCAGATTACATGTTGACTTTTTAAATAGATTAAGAAATTATCATTAGGACCACACTGTGTCTGTTGATATTAATTAATTAATAAATAAATAAATAAATAAATAAATTTGCGGCGTATTGGGCTTGCGGAGAGTAGTCTGTGCGCTTGTGACGAGGGCTATCAAGACATCGAACACGTTGTCTGGGTATGCGCCGGGTATTGTGACGCCAGGTCTCAGTTAAAGGAATCCCTTCGGGCCCGAGGTAGACCACCCAATGTACCAGTCCGAGATATGCTGGCAACTCGTGATTTCCCCTATATGTCCCTTATTTATACCTTCATAAAAACGATAAATATCCCAATTTAGCCCCTCTCTTTTATTTCTCGTTTTTAGAGTTTCCTCCTGCCTTGTGGAACCGATCAGCTCCAGAGTGCCACTATGTAACCGCCGTCGCCCTTACCACTACGCCTGCATAGAAGGAAACTGAAGCGAGAGCGACTCGAGGTCCGATGACTTTTGAAGGATTCCCCGCGGGTCCGAAGAATACCATCCGCCAATCCGGTACTCGACGACTTACTAGACTGAGGCGCAAATTTATTTCGCTGATCCCCCTCCCCCCCCCTCCCGTTCGAGCGAAAGTTGCAACTTTTGCTCTTCTTTCCCTGTCTCTCCCCTGTCCTTGATACAACTGCTGCTACACTAATGCGGAAATAAGCCACCCTCTGAATATCTTGACCAAGCATAAGTTTTAGTTAAAAAATTCAAATTAGTATTCTGTATTCCTAGTTTTAAGATAGCTATAATTTTTACTCTTTATTGAAACTCTTGTCCTCCATTTTGTAAATAGAATTGAATCCCTAGTTTTAAGATTTCTGTGAAATTTCTCATAAATATTTGTTCCCCCTTTTGTGTACTAAACTATATTGTTAGTTTTAAGATAACCGTAAAATATTTCGTAAAATACTATTACTCCCTCTCTTGTATATCAAAGTGAATCCCTTGTTTTAAATTTTTTCATAAAAACATCTTTTGGCCCTCTCTTGTATATTGAATCTTATTTTTAGTCTTAAGATAGCTGTAAACTTTCTTTTCCTTTGTAAAAAAAAATATTTCAACATTGTAACCTCCTAGTTTTAAGATATCCAAAATGTAAAAACAAAAGTATTTGGCACCGCCAAGCTAACGCATTTGTGCCTATCAAATAAACGAAATGAATAAAAAAAAATAATGATACATTATTATTAGTACATTTGAAGAAAAATTGGATTTACGTTAGTGCGCCGAATGTCATAAAAATAAACAAAACATACGACAGCAGCGTTCATACTCGTCTGGATGTAAAATTTCATTGGTAGATTTTAAGGTTTTAACCGAACAAAAGCTTTTCAAATCACTCCATTTTTCAGTACCTATTATTATCGGCCTTTCCTATGATCAACTAGGTGCATTGAAGACGAGTTTGAGAAATTCAATATTTTTAATTGCTTTTATAAAAAAATGTGCGCTGTTGGGGTAAAACCGACACCCTTTGGTTAGGGTAAAACCGACACACTGTTAAGATGGTTGTGTTTACTTGCGATTCATTACAAAAGGCTGGGGATCTTTGTGACACTTCAATTACACTATTAGCACACTATAGTAATAGCTGAAATACACAGAAATACTTTTATTGTTTTTATTTCTTATAAGTCTCTTTAAAAATCAAAAATTGGAATTTTTGCTTATCTAACTCTATCGAAGCTTTTGCTATTTCTGCAAAAAGCTCATCAAACCGAATTTCTAGTGTTCTCTTGATTTGCCATAGACGAACTTTATCACAATGAGACAATGATATTATGTATACCCCAATAGATCGTTGATAATCAGAGTCCGAAAAATCAAATCTGAAAAAGATAGTTTTACTAAGAAGTGTGTGTGTCACTTATAAGTGAATGAATCCAATTAGCAGAACTAGGGTTGTAATACCGGTAATACCGGTACCGAAAATCCCGGGAATACCGACCCATTTTTGGTACCGTAATACCGGTACTGAACAAAAGTCAGTACCGGTATTTTCGGTACTATGCAATTTTTTATGACAAATATGTTAACTCTGCAGGGGGATCTGTTTTAAAATATCGGTCTGCAAGATAACGTTTAATTATATTAATTATCCTTCTAGATAAATCGTTGAGATAACACCTTTGTGTGTGAATGAGGTGGGGCCATCATCATAATAATTCTAGAAGTTAAAGTTTTATTAGCGACATTCTGATTGGTTTCCATTATTCACTGGGTGGCGCGTAATAAGACTATGGTCTAAGTCATGTCTGTATTTGGTTTGCTCTTAAACCTTTATCTATAATAGAACGAACAGCGATTTAGTAGCTAACAGTTTTAGACTTGGTGAACTGCTTCAAATAGGGCGATTTGTGATTATTGGTGATCGGAAAATTCAGCAAAACTCCATAGTTTACAGGAAAGCAAAGAGCCTGGATATGCGTTAGAGAATAGTAGGCAAACGACATACTGGTCGAAACCAATTTTCAGAAAAGCAAGAGAGGAAATGCGATTAACCTGCTCGGATTTACTGCCATTCTCGCTTTGATTTACTGTTGTTAATAGGGTTTCATACATTTACCATCTGTTCAAGTCGACGAAAGTCGCACCACTTAGCAGTTATTGATCTCAATGTGGCCTAGATTTCGAAATAAAAGAAGGTGCCCTATATGAAAAATATTTTCTGTGAAATGAGTCTTGCCATGCCGAAGCAACTAAAAACAATAAACATGTTTTTTGATCAGCAAAAATCAATCATCTGAGAATAAGATCATCAGTTTAAGCATTCAATTTCAGTTTGAAGCTTTCTTCGATTTTTTTAAAAAAAAATTCGAGTACCGGTACTTTACCGGTACTACCGGTACTGGGGGCTTCAGTACCGTAGTACCGGTTCTCGCCAAAAAGGGTCGGTACTGCGAACCCTAAGCAGAACGTAGAACACTTGCAAATCTTCTCTTACAAAATAAAATGACACTGGAGGTTGCAATGATGTGCGCAAGGATTATTTGGAAATACTCATATCAATAAATAATCCTATAGCATAAAATACTCTTATTTATAGTACTACGCTTTCGAACTTTCTTCTCCTCACTACATGATGAAGCAATAAAAAGCAAATATTTTGCATTATACATACTCACACTTTATTAATCACGCATATATCTATTTTTTAATAAAGATAAAGATTTTAATAAAGTGGAGAGAAAATAAATTAAAGGGGGTGTCGATCTTACCCCTATAGGGTGTCGGTTTTCACCTTAGTGCCTACAAAAAATCACTTTGTTTTCCAAGTTATACAACCAATAATTTTTAATGAAATTAATTTTTCGAAGCGCTGAAAAAATTAAGTCTTGTTAAGAATTTTCTGAAGAAGAATTGTGCATTAAAATTATAATTTTATTGGTTTTGTGACAACTTAGAAAAAGTGTTAAGCTTAAGGTGTCGGTTTTAACCATAATTCCCCTACTAGTTTGACTGTTTTGAGAAATATCAGTAATCGATAATTTGCAAGTTGAGTAGTGTAATTGCATTGGCGCAAACATATAAAAACGCTATCGTTTCTAGAAGTATTTAAACTATGTGTATTGAAGCAATTTGTTATGGAATTACAGGAAAAGCTGCTGGAAATAGTTCTGCAGTGAGGTGAATGACCTTATGGTTAAAACCTTACTAAATAAAAAGGTACTCTGTATATTGGAAATGGATATCTCATTAAAGATGGTTCAACTAACTAAATATAACAGTACCATTCGCGTTTCTGATGGAAAAACCTTTGCACTCCGGAACACAATTAAAACTACTTTTAGAAAAACCTTTTTTAATCCACCTAGCGGTGCAATTGCGCCTTTCTCAATCATGAATCACGAGAATGTGTGCGTTGTTTATATTCATTAAAAGCTTTTAAATGCATATATTACATTTTATTATTATACATCACATGACAACTATATACAGGAAAATAAATCATTATTCGAGTTCTAAAATTTTGAAGCAGAAAAAACAGCCACGGTAATATTGAACTGAAAAAAGGTGCGAAATCGGCAGTCCCAAAAAGTCAATTTTTACAAAAAAAAAATTTTCGAGATAACATAAAATCTCGACGTTTCATGCATTTTAAAGATGTTTGGCATCAAAAATACGAATTCAATTTCTGAAATTTCATGGGGTCCCCCCTTCGAAAAAAAATTTGAGTTCCGGCTTATATGGAAATTTCATATGTGACCGGACGATTTAGTCTATATTTCCGGCCCCATATAAGCGATCCGTACGAAATTTTATAAACATCTGTGGGGATATTATAGCTATCATTTGGGACTAAGTTTGTGAAAATCGGCCTAACCATTTCCGGGAAACTGATGTGAGTTCGTAAATTTTGAAAGATGGCCGCTTTTCCCGGGCATTTCCGGAACCGTCTATGGTGGTCAATGTAGTCAACAAAAGTTTGGTTGGCCGTCGGTGACCTAGAACTGCAAATTTAAGTTGTTTGAGAGACATTTTAGCGAAATTTTTACCTTTTTTGCTTTCATCGGAGTATCGGTTTGAATCACAATTTGCTATGTGATCGCACGCCACAACCTGTAACTCCGGAACCGGAAGTCGGATCGGGATGAAATTAAATAGCCATTTACGGGGACGCAATACTTTTCATTTCATGCCAAGTTTAGTCGAATCGGTCTAGCCATCTCCGAGAAACCGATGTGAATGTTATTCTGAATTTAGATACTTCCGCCGGGGCTTCCGGAACCGATGATGGTGGCCAATGTGGCCAAATAGACTTTGAATGGATGTTAGTGACCTAATACTACAAATCGAAGCAGTTGTGGTCATATTTTCGAAACAAATTCACCTTTATGCATTCATGGCAGAATTTATTAAAATCGACATTTTCTGCGTGTTCGTACTCATCACCCTGTAATTCCGGAACCGGAAGTCGGATCCATTAGAAATTCAATGGCAGCCTATGGGAACGTTGCACCTTTCATTTGAGACTAAGTTTGTCAAAATCGGTTCAGCCATCTCTGAGAAAAATGAGTGACATTTTTTGTAACATACACACACACATACGCACATACACACATACATACATACACACACATACATACACACAGACATTTGCCGAACTCGACGAACTGAATCGAATGGTATATGTCACTCGGCCCTCCGGGCCTCCGTTAAAAAGTCGGTTTTCAGAGCAATTGCAATACCTTTCTATTGAGAAAGGTAAAAATTTCACCTTTTTACATTCATCGCAGAATTCGTTAGAATCGAGATTTGCTGCGTGATCGTACGTATCACCCTGTAATTCAGGAACCAGAACTCGGATCCACACAAAATTCAACAGCAGCTGATGGACCTTCCATTTAAAATCAAGTTTGTCAAAATCGGTTCAGAAAATTCCGAGAAACCGATGTGGATAAATCAACAAATTTTGTTTTGTAACCATACTCTTCAACTCGTAATCCGGGACAAGATGTCGGTTGAAAATCAAATTCAATAGCAACCTATGGAAATAGTATACCTTTCATTTGAATCTTAGTTTGTAAAAATCGGTTCAGCCATCTCCAAAAAACAGATGTGGACATTTTGTTAACAAATCCGCACATACACACACATACATACATACATACATACATACATACATACATACATACATACATACATACATACATACACACATACATACACACAGATATTTTGCGATCTCGGCGAACTGAGTCGAATGTTATATGAGACTCGGCCCTCCGGGCCTCGGTTAGAAAGTCGGTTTTTGGAGCAATTGCATAACCTTTCTATATGAGAAAGGCAAAAGAATAATATTTAATTAGCTTAATCAGCATGAGTTCAATGTTATCTTCATGTGATTATATTTTGAAATGTTGGTGGAATGGGTTTAAAAGTGGAGGGAATGGGGGGTTAGTAGAGTGGGAGTGGAGGATGCGTCAGAAATCCTTCATCTTATGTTGGTATACGGGGTGGATGAAGGAAATGCGGGCGTGAGGGTGGTCCAAGGGGACGGTAGTGATGAAGGAGAGAGATCTAAGGGCAAAGCGGGGGGCGGGGCGGAGGGGCTCTGATGCAATACTCAGCTGCATATTTTGCCTTCCATTTGAGACTTGGTTTGAGAAAATCGGTACAGTCATCACCGAAGAACCGATGTGACTTTATTTATGGAATATGCCCGGACTTCTGGAATCGTCGATAGTGGACAATATATTCAAAGAATGTTTGATTGGCAATCAGTGATCTAGATCTGCGATTAGAAGTAATTTGGTGACCATTTCAATAGTTTTTAGCCTCTGAGGTATTACGATTGTACCGATTTATATGGGGAATTCCAGTGTATCCTTACTAACACCACTGTAACTCCGGAAGCAAAAGTCAGAACCGAATGAAATTCAGCAGCAGTGAATGGTATTACTGTATCTTTCATTTGAAATCAAGTTTGTAAAAATCGGTAGAGAATTCGTTGGGGAATGGGTGTGATATTAGCTTAGGAACTTGGCGGGTTCCCCGGGGGCGTCATGAACTGTCATAGGTGGCCAATGTGGTCAAAGCTGCTTTGATTGATCATTAGTGATCCAGATCCGCAAACTAGAGTAATGTTACATCAATTTTAATATGTTTTACATCATTTGAACATCATGGTGGTACCAGTTTATATGGGAATTTGCTGTGTGACCGCACTCTTCAACCCGTAACTCCGGAACCGGAAGTCGGATCAACTAAAAATTCAATAGCAGCTTATGGGAGCGTTATACCTTTCAAATGAAACTAAGTTTGCGAAAATCGGTTCAGCCATCTCTGAGAAAATTGTGTGAGTTTAAATGACACACACACATACACACACATACATACACACACAGACATTTGCCGATCTCGACGAACTGAATCGAATGGTGTATGACACTCGGCCCTCCGGGCCTCCGTTAAAAAGTCGATTTTTACAGTGATTGCATAGCCTTTCTTTATATGAGAAAGGCAACAAGGTGCGAAATCGGCGAAGTCCCAAAAAGTCGATTTTTATAAAAAAAAATTTTCGAGATAACATAAAATCTCGACGTTTCATGCATTTTAAAGATGTTTGGCATCAAAAATACGAATTCAATTTCTGAAATTTCATGAGGTCCCCCCTTTGAAAAAAAAATTTGAGTTCCGGCTTATATGGGAATTTCATATGTGACCGGACGGTTTAGTCTATATTTCCGGAACCATATAAGCGATCCGTACGAAATTTTATAGACATCTATGGGGATATTATAGCTATCATTTGGGACTAAGTTTGTGAAAATCGGCCTAACCATTTCCGGGAAACTGATGTGAGTTAGTAAATTTTGAAAGATGGCCGCTTTTCCCGGGCACTTCCGGAACCGTCTATGGTGGTCAATGTAGTCAACGAAAGTTTGGTTGGCCGTCGGTGACCTAGAACAGCAAATTTAAGTTGTTTGAGAGACAATTTAGCGAAATTTTTACCTTTTTTTCTTTCATCGGAGTATCGGTTTGAATCACAATTTGCTATGTGATCGCACGCCACAACCTGTAACTCCGGAACCGGAAGTCCTTTCATTTGAGGCTAAGTTTAGTCGAATCGGTCTAGCCATCTTCGAGAAACCGATGTGAATGTTATTCTGAATTTAGATACTTCCGCCGGGGCTTCCGGAACCGATGATGGTGGCCAATGTGGCCAAATAGACTTTGAATGGATGTTAGTGACCTAATACTACAAATCGAAGCAGTTGTGGACATATTTTGGAAAAATTTTCACCTTTATAATTCATTGCAGAATTTATTAAAATCGACATTTTCTGCGTGTTCGTACTTATCACCCTGTAATTCCGGAACCGGAAGTCGGATCCATTATAAATTCAATAGCAGCCTATGGGAACGTTGCACCTTTCATTTGAGACTAAGTTTGTCAAAATCGGTTCAGCCATCTCTGAGAAAAATGAGTGACATTTTTGGTCACATACACACACATACATACATACACACACAGACATTTGCCGAACTCGACGAACTGAATCGAATGGTGTATGTCACTCGGCCCTCCGGGCCTCCGTTAAAAAGTCAGTTTTCAGAGCAATTGCAATACCTTTCTATTGAGAAAGGCAAAACGTTTTTAATCCACCTAACAGTGTGATGAGACATTTCTTATAACTCTTATCACTCTTCGGATATTATATCGTTTGAGAACATTTAGAACTTGATGCTTCGCGATGTTTTTGATAACACATAATACATCGTCGCTGTTGTGCTATCTTATGACAAGCGCCATTTTGCACATTTCGAGAAAAACGATTTTTAAAGTTTGAGATTGAATATCTTGAAACTTATAAATGGTATAAACAATTCAAAGAAAACAAATGATGCTTCTATCTATTCTGCATTAATCTCTCAAATATTACGAAAATCGGTTAACTACATTGCGAATTTTCTTTAAAAATGTAAACAAAAGTCGGTCTCACACGTATCATAGGTGTGTATTGATGACAAAATTTGTATGGCGTGTCATAATCGTGCATGGAAAATTTTCCATAGGAAAAAATCATCAATTTTTAACTTTTATTCATATCTTTGGCTTCATTTGGTCTATAAACAATCGGTGAGATGCATTTTGAAGGAAATGAGTCAGGGAATCTAGAAAAAATAGTTATTTTTGGTTACAGTGATGCCAAATATGCTATATTTCCAGTTTAAAACTTAAATTGCATTTTTCTCACAGTTCGTGCATTTTTGTTTCGAAAATGATTATGCCATTGTGTTTATCAGATAGTTTTACATATAAAAACATCTCATACATAAAGATAATTTGAGCGAATCCCCAGACACAGTCATTTGAAGCAAAAAATTAAAAATTTCTCATCACGTTTCTCGCTATATCTCAGTAACCAAGCAGAATATCAAAATTCTGTAAACGCCACTTTGTAGAGATTTTTTGGACAAGTAATGTGGCATATCTAACTCAGTTTACCCCAAAACGGCGTTTGTCATAAGATAGCACAACAGCGACGACATGGGATAGTGGCAGGACTCAGAGAATCGCTCAAATCAGCATAGGACAACATCAGTGCTAGAAATCTCAAACCAAATCAATGGGAAAGCGAAAAAATGGCCCATAAAATAGACATACCAACGAATTATTGTTAATGCTAAATTGTGGTGGGAAAACTGAATTTTCCTAAAGGGGTTATATATTGTACTGAGCCAAAAAATCGATTTTTTTTTAATCGATTTGAAGTTTATACTTTACTCAAATTTCCAACGCGACTGAGAACTAAGAAATCAACGCTTTTTCTTGAAAAGGGCGATACTAGCAGTGATGCCATTCAAAGAAAATCAACAGTGAATATTTCCAGACTTGGTTCTATTTCCTATTTAAGAACTATTGTGTTTTTTTACATCCTAGATTGCATGATTCAGTGATCGAAACCCAAAACTTCATAAAGTATTTGAAATAATTAAATTAAAATTTGTTTTTGCTATTGAAATTGACGAAATGATAGTATCGCCCCTTTGGCGATTGTTTACTTTTTCGGTCCCACCTATCAGCATTGAAGTATCGCCCTTACTTTTTTTCGTATTTACCGATTTCGTCCGTGTTTTTTTTAATAGCGATCATTGTTACTATTTACAGCTGGTATCAGCTTGATAATTCTAAGAAAAATACGAAAATAACAGTTTCGCCTCTAAACTGCTAGCAAAAAAAGTATCGCCCTGTTTGTTTGCATGGAGCGTGGAGGGCGAAACTTTAAATAAACAAACAAAAATACAGTTTCGCCCGTTGTATTTTTTGCTGTAGTTTAAGAAAGCAATATCGTAGAATCCAAATTTTTAGGTTAATTTGTTGCGTTTCAAAGCCCTCATTCGCATGTATGAAAAAGCCTTATGTTTACATTTGTAAGTATGGCCCTTTTCACAAAAAAGCGTTGAAATGAAATCGCAGCTCCTGATATCACGCTATCTCTGAAGTGCATGCGTGCATCGTTCCAAATTTTACTTCGACATCGACTTTTTCTAAAGGCGACTTTCCAGTAGTATCCTCGATTTGAATTATTATCGCTAATCCTGATGCCAAAGAACAAATAAAAACCTCACGAAAACGAACCGTTTGGGAAAATCATCATCATTACTGGAATTTTCATTTTCACGAAACTTTTCAACAACCTTCCGTCACTTGCGTTAATGCACTGGGTGCACAGTGCTCTGAAAATCTAGCGAAATCGTGTTAAGGCACCTGCGGGTCTAATTCAGAGCTATCTGCGCGGCGAGTTAAATCTGTAAAGAATACTAAAAATTAATTTCTATTCCATAATTTTCAGTTCAGCAATTCGAGACATCGCGCTCACCGCAAACCATGACAAATAGACTACGTTGTGAAGCGATGGTCACTATTTATTAAAAAATCACGGTTAAATAAAAAAAACTATTTAAAAATTTCAAATAGTTTTTAATTTTCACAAACTTATTAGGAAAAATTGTTTAATAAGCTTACGTAATATTGTGTAGGAAAAAAGCTGAAAATTTCAGTATTTTCTCTATCTGCAACATATAAACCCTTAAGTATACCAATTAATTGGTATACGAATTGGGATAGGTTCGCCAAATGTTGGAAAAAGTCTATAAAATAACCCTTTGAAAAGTACCTAAAAATTTTTGTAGTTCGATGCAATAAAAAAATCTCCAAAAATGAAATGTACCAATTAATGTGAAACACAGTGAATAATACATACAATAAAGACCCATTTTTATCAGTCTCATGGCGTATTTTAGGCTGACAAAATGGGGACATTGACTAAATCGGGCAATTTTTTTTTCTTTGTAATAAACTGAAGCTGTTAAAGTATTCTTCCCGTCCCTCGATGAAGTCTGATAACTATTTCTGATTATGATGAACTTTTTATTTTTGCATATTTCCATCTTCATGATAAGGAAAACATGCTCAAGAAAAGATTTACTCGAATTCAGTCTTGTTCGTCTGCTAGAGCCCATCAAACATATGTTCATATTTGGCTGATAAAATCGGGGTTTCAATGTATTATAATAGATATTCAGCATTCGAAGAAGTTTCTTGTGAACGAGTGTAGAACGACTTTGTTTCTACTTACTTGAAGTCAGCGGCGTAGCCAGAAATTCGGTTTGGTGGGGGTTTGGTGAAAATCGATCATACTGTCCAAACGGCATAATTCCGAAACCGTAATTTTTGAAGTTTTAAAATTATGCAGAATTAATTTTTCAGAAAATAGTAACAGAGTTCGTGTCTTTAGCGAATTTGTTGAGACTTTATTGTAGTCATAAATATTAACCTGAAAAAATTCACCATAAAACTTCTTGGACGATATGCAGTCAAAATTATTTTATCAAATGATGCGCTGTTTAACGTTTGTAAAACTCATCGAAGATACTAAACCTCCGAAATTGGCGGTTTCAAAATGATGTTATCTTGACCTTAAATTACTGTTTTTAAACATTTGACCTATACATATAATTGGTCATACAACAAAAATCAAATGCTCATCAAAATCGATCAGGATCAGTCGAATGGAAATCGTCATTTTTCATAAATTTCTCTGTACATTCGGAAAGTGTTATCCTAGTTATTAATCATATTACGTTTTCGTCTCAACTCGACGCATTCCCAAAATAAAAACCTGTTTTAATCCACCTAGTGGTGCAATTGTGCTTTTCTCATTTGTCCAGACTACGATTCCATGGCTGGTTATGTTCAATACAATGGTGGAAATGAATATTACATGTTCAGTACGATTTGCACATACATACAACGGATCGACAGCCACGATCTAGCGATACTATGTGATACTGAAACATCGCTTGAAACCAGCGGCGGATCATGAAGAAAGATCCGGGAGGTCCAGGTCCTGCCGAAAATTTTCAACTTGTTAAGAAATTTTAAACTAGTTTTAATTTTAAAGTAGCAACCCCTCACTGCATACTTCCTCCGGGCCGGTATGATTGACGATTTTTAGAGTGATTGCATAACCTTTCTATATGAGAAAGACAAAAATGTACCAAAGTCCAAAGAAGTCAATTTTTGTCAAACATCTCAATGTTTCATGCATTTTAAAGTCATTTGGCATCAAAAATACAAATTTGATTTTGAAAATTTTTCATTTCCGTTTATATGGGAATTTGCTGTGTGATTGCACTCTTCAACTCGTAACTCCGGAACCGGAAGTTCAATCAATAAAATTCAATAGCAGCCGATGGGAAGGTTGTACCTTTTATTTGAGACTAACTTTGTGCAAATCGGTCCAGCCATCTCTGAGAAACAGAGGTCACATTTTTTCCACATACACACACGTACATACACACACAGACATTTTCCGATCTCGACGAACTCAGTCGATTGGCATATGACACTCGGCTCTCGGGTCGGGATTAGATTGACGAATTTTAGAGTGAATGAGAAAGGCAAAAACATTTTTTGCAAATGTTCAAAGTTATGCATTTTTTTTGGTGAGCAGTTCTATGTTTCATAGACATTAAATCAATTTTTACTTCGCTTCCTATTAAATAAAAACCCTTATTACAGTACATTTCTACAAAAACGAGCTCAATTTGAAAATAAATCTGAGGATTATGAATGATTACAGAACTCTGGAATTTTCTATTGGAATGTTTTCAGGCAGGATTTTGATATTGATGCTCTTAGACAACTGTGAAATCAAGACCAATAGATCAGTTACATATCAGGACCCCATTCCGACAATTTATCAAAAGTCCTCATGATGTTTACAACAACAGGTTATCAATCTACAGATAACATAATTGTTATTTATTTATTTATTTATTTATTTATTTATTTATTTATTTATTTACACCAACAGACCCCTTGGTCCCAATGGTGGTTCCTTATACTAGTTGCAATTACATTACATACAATTACAATTACATTTACACTTCATATAGGACAAAATACAACAATACATTTCAGACAGGACAAAAATATAACACTTATCACAGAACATTCTTACATTTTGAAATAATCACTAATTATTGTAAACAGCAAGAAAATAGAAATCGTCAGTAGTCAGCAATGTGTTGTTCAAAATTCAGGTTTCCACGTCGTGTTGTTCCGGTTGACAAATTCACGATAGCGGACGTTTCGAGGCCAAGTCGACGCCTGTAGGGCTAGTGGCTTCCACTTTCCATCAAGCCCTATCCTGAACGACGCATAGTCAACATCATCGACAGACTTCCACCCAGGAACAAGTTTTTTGATGTCAGTTCTGTCATTTGAATTGAGTCCGAGACACTGTGCAACTAAGGCACTCACTTCGCTTTCGGTAACGTGAGGTTCTATATTCGACAGGAACAAAGAGAATTCCATATTCCTTCGATGTGCATTACCAATTGGTGAATTAATTCCACTTCTATTTTTCGATTCGTTCGGTGAATCCACAGACGAAACCGGGGTAGAAATTAATGGGCATGAACGCTTCTGTGGCAATAGTTCCGATAATGTCTTTTGAATTTCATCGATTTTTGCTTTCATATTAGCCACCTCGTACTCGATGTTGTTTGAAGAAGGGTTCGGCTCTGGCGACTCAGTCAGCGAGGTAGCGACAGTTTCAATGAATGCTTCCAAACACGTATCACATAACCAAATAATATTTTTGGTGAGTGCATTAATATTAGCCTCGTTCAATCCCACACATTGAGCATGAAATCGTTTACAGCAGCTTCCCTGGCACACGGTAATAATATCGACTTTGCAATCGATCGCCGTATCACACACTTCGCAAACCATTCTCTACAGCAAAATAACAATAGCGACGCTTCGATTAGATGAACAATGGCACCTCGGTAGTTGAAATAAATCAAATAAAACAGTTCAGCAAAATTTTGTAGAATTGCGTTAGTTTTGCTCGTTGATAATCGCAGGATATACTGCGCATGAAATAATTCCTGCAGCTCGACACTTTTTATCAACGGGAAAGATGAATGTTACGTTATAAAGCCAATGTATACGGAGAGCGAAAAAATTATTGTTATTGTAATGAAGCATTTTTTGAAAGCATTTCTAAAGCTCTCTCTAGAACTGTCGGTCGCTAGCCGATTCAATTAAAAACAATGGACTGCTCCATAAGGTGATGCCATGCCCCTGCTACAGTAGGGTCGCGGCGTAAGCAAACAATTTTGTTGTTATTAAACATTGCCTTCGCGTATACAAGGCGCAGCGTTAATGAAACTTACTTAGCTTAAGGCTAATTCTTTATGATGCAACTTAACTCATGGAATCGAGCATCCAAGAGATTGGCAAATGATGATTGAATATTACCGGGATTGAAACCGGAAGAAATTAGGGACTCTGCATGCCCCCTTACTTATTGAGCTTGATGTTGCCTCGGAGAGACGCATCATCAAGACAATTGCGCGGGTTACCTTTAAATGAGGTAAAAAGTCTTTTGTACCTTAATTCCTAAGATTGCCATTACAAAAATCATATTTGTTGTTACTTTTGTCAAAACCAAATATTTACAATTTTCTATCATTATTTGACATTTTCTTAACATCCTAACTTTACGGTGGTCCCAGTGTGCACCTCTTCCTGCTTCCAAACGTTACATCCACTCTCGGCTCCTCGACTCGGTTGCGCAGTGGTTCTCGGAATTCAGATTTCGGGCCCCTCGTGCGGCAGGATATATCCAATTGGTTGAGAAGTGACATCCTTCTTTGTCCACAGATTGTTGTCCTCTTGGGCCATGGTTGCTTGCTCATACATATTGTTTCGATTCTGTCTTCTCCGTTCACGTTGTTGATTTATGTTATCGATTCATCGCTCCTCGATTCTGGTTAGAATTTATTTGTTGTACCAACCCTCGATCGATTACATTGATATCGACGTCCTTTACGTATTTGTCTACATTGGTTTCTCCCTCAACGTTTGGCTTATCCGGGAGATTTGTCTGCTTGCTTGCTACCTTCAGGCCATATTGGTTGTGGGCTACTGAGGCGCTATTTTCAATCACACAGACCGGGTTTGACTGTTCCGACTGTGGCTTTAATCTTTGGTTTAGGCTGATCCAGGTTTAGCCTTCGTTGTCAATACTCCATGCTCAGCTTCATTGAATTTCTCGTTAATAATGGGCTGTCATGCTTGTTTCGTATTTTGACCATTCTTCCACCTCCGAGATCCCCTCCATCTTCTTCCCGTCACCACCTGCAACCGTCTTTTCCAAATCCATCCTTGTCGAACGCGTTGGGTAGTGCTCGTGACTACCATCTCCATGGGGCACACACTACTCTGGACTTCTGCTTCCACTTCATGCAAAATCTCCTATGTTCAATATTTTTTTTTTTATTATTATATGTTATTTGCTTCTTTGTTCTACGTTTTGATGAGTTGATCGCTGTAAATTATTGTTGTACATAAACAAAAAAGTAAGTTAAAAAAAATTTTTTTTGTGTAATCATTATTTTAATCTGCAATTTACTATATTTATTTAACTATTTTAACTTTCATTTATTTACAATTATTTATCGTTCTCTTTAAAATTTGTTGTCATATGTGAGACTCCACTGCTGTGTACATTAATCAACTTGTATTATCACTTTTGTTTGTAGTTTATGTTGGAAGGGAAAAACCGACTCGATTGGCAATCTTCCTAATCTTCTAATTTTTGTCGGTGATTCTTAGCAAAAACATAGTGTTAGTGGTTAGTATGTTTCCCCCAATTCCTTCTTTTTCCCCAGATGCGTTTTTTTTTTTGTTCGAGATCTTTTGCTACTTTGCTCGTTTTAATAATTTCGAGTTCTTTTGTCTGTTGTGCTCGGTTTTTAGTAATTTTTTTTTGTAATATTGTTTTAGGCTCGAGATGGATAATATATTTTTTGTGTGTTCCTCGAGTTGTGTTTTTTTTTGTAATTGTGTTTTTTTTCATAATATTTTTTTTCATAATTTTTTTTTTTTGATAATATATTTTTTTGTGTGTTCCTCGAGTTGTGTCTTTTTTTTGTAATTGTTTTTTTTCATAATATTTTTTTTTCATAACAAAAATTTTTCTTTAATTTTTTCCTAAAAATGTTTTGTGTCGACAACATTTGTCGAAGCGAGGTAAGTATTTTTGCGGGAACACTTGGTTATCTTCCTTCCTGTCTATTGTGGTTTCGTGTATGTTGCTTCGACATCTCCCCCTATCCAATTGAGGTTGACCCAGGAGGGTTTCTGCAAATAAAGACTTAAATTCCCGAAAAGATACATGGTATTGGTAACCATGCGGTTATGCGTTGCGTTGCGTTGCGTTGCGTTGTGACGATGATTTTGGCGGATTGCACACTGACTTCATCATGTTTGACTGCTGATTATCTAATAAGAGTTGCTTAGGAAATGGTAAGTAGGAATTCATACCAATTCGACCCATATTAAAACCTCAACAGCATGATAGCCATCATTGCCGGCCGCCCCCATCTCCATCGTTCACGGGGAAGGATAAAGGATAAGGTAGCCAGGAAGTGTTGATGCTCCACCTACTTAACGGAAGGACGACGATTCATCAGACTCTTCCATAGGTGTCGCGGAGTTGGTAGTTTGGAAGGGTATCAGGTCTAGGATTCGCTCCAAGCAAGCGATGCGACCTGTAAAGCATATTTTATTACGTAGTTGTTTAGTTAGTCTTCGAGTGCACGATCACTCGAAAAAGAGATCTTCTTTAGTTTTTGGTTTTTTTAAACTCTGGGCAGCCGGCTACCGAGAGTATACTATGTTCCCTAAACAAAAGCAATTTGAACTCCACTCGGAGTGACACATTATACAGGCAAAAATAGCGCGAGATGTTATAAATCAAGGAAAGTATTTCTTATTTTCCATATCAGATTTGTGGAATACAAGTATACGAGCGATAATAACGAACACTGAAGGGAAATATAAAGGATTGTTAACCTGATGCACGGGCTTGTTAGCAATAACGGAGCTTGAAATTAGGTTCATAAAAACAGACGCGGCGAATTTTCAATACGTATTGACCCGTGATCATAGATACTAGTCAGATTATTCGTATTGGGGCTATTTTCCGATCAACTATTCATTTTTACGGCAATGTTTTCTCGACTAGATCTGTTCGCATCCTCTCATTCTGCTACTATCGGCAGAAGGCTGATAGCACCCAGTCGTCGCCGGTCTAAAGACCAAATGTCATCAATAGACTTAGACTCGCGTGGAGGCATGAGATAGGAAACTTGTGAGAATTTTGTTATCCCACCGTTTGACGACCCATGGTATTGGTAACCATGCGGTTATGAAGGAAAAGTACTCTGAAATCTTACTTACCATAATCAACTATCTGTATCCTAAAAAGTATCTGAAAATTGCAATTGCCAAGGTGGACTGATGCGCAACTTGTGAAACCAACTCAAAATTCTCCTAATAATATTTAGAAAGATAGAAAAAAATAACGCACTTTGGCAGATTTGCGACTCTTGTGAATTTTAAAATGAAATTCTTCTGCAGTGTCTGTCTCTACTGCAACTTGTTGATAACTTTCTTGTTTTGGCATGTTTGCCCTTTTCATAAAATATTTCCCATCTGGGCGTTTTCTCGCCATTTGTTTAACTGTTTTTTTTTATATATTTATATTTTAACCAGTACTTCGACGGATTCATGTCACGCCTCTTTGGTAAAATGTAATCTTCTGAGCGTGTTCGCTACACGTCTCTTTATAAATTGTTTAATAAAAATCTTCTGATCCCACGTCTATAATTTTCCTTTTCTGACGTTTTCGTCACATATATTATAGTGTCCATTAACACTTTTCTTTAATTATGAAACTTTTTCCCTTGTTTTCGCTGCTACGATCTCCTAATGATTATTCCCTTCGTATTTTCTCGTATTCCTGTTCTTCACCCCTTTTGCCCTTACTTGGTTAGTCCTTGTTTGTCAACTTTTTCGTCCTATCTGAAATTTTAGCACTCGCTCATACCTCATTCGTTTATCATGCATACCGGCGTCGGTTTCCTTGTGTATCATTCACCCATGTCATTCATTTTCCCGACCCCCCCTTGCTCATTCATTCATGTGTTCCCATTTCAATGCTTCGGTCTTGTCAATTCCAGAGTTTCTAATCGTAGTATAGCTTACGCGATCAGATTTAGAAACTACACAAGACCCCCTTTGATTTCGGCTCTAGTTATGGTCCGTTGGCTCTGGCCTTTTGGCTCTGGCTTTTATTTTGGCTCTGGTTCACTGACTCAGGCCTTCTTATTTTCTCCCTTTTGTAACATTGTGATCGGCTCAGGTCCTATGACTCTGGCCCTTCCGTTTTTTCTTCTTAGTTTGGTTCTGGTTTCTCTGATTCTGACCATCTCTTGTATTTGATTTTATTATCACTGTTTTGCAACCTTCCTTCTGATTGCACTTTTTTCCGTGTATTCAATTTTATACTTGTATTTGACGTTTTTTAATTTTTTTTTATTATATCCCATATTTTCTACTACAGTCTTCTTTTTTTTTTTTTTTTTATTCATTTCGTTTATTTGATAGGCACAAATGCGTTAGCTTGGCGGTGCCAAATACTTATGTTTTTACATTTTGGATATCTTAAAACTAGGAGGTTACAATGTTGAAATATTTTTTTTACAAAGGAAAAAAAAAGTTTACAGCTATCTTAAGTACAGTCTTCTTGACTTGTTAATAAAAAAAATCCCATTTCCTGGCTTTATATCTTCTGCCATTTTAAAGTGCTTTTTTGACAGACACTGCTTTTTTTATCTAATACTTCTGATCAATTCTTTATGCTTTCCTCAATTTAATTTTGTCTTTGTATGATGTGTTGTCTTTCGTTCGTTATGTTTGTGGTTTATTTCTAGTGTCATTTAAATGAAATAAGTATATTTATATGTATTTGCAACTATTGTATAAATACTTAGTTAATATACATATGTACACACGTTTGCCCAACTATGTACATTTTGCTTAACGGGATTGAATTTCCACAAGGTGTGGACTATTGGAGAATCTTTCACTTTCCATCGGTGGAAAAGCCCTTTTTCTAGATGGCTCGAGTATGTAGCCTCTGATGATTTCACAGTTCGGTCATTACCCCGTAACTGATTACTTTCGCTTTCGCCCTCAGCTAAGCTATACTGGTTGTCGTTATCGTTTTCTCCGGTTTGCTCCTTAAAACCGAAGTCTACGGAATTTTCGTCATTGACATAATTCCCATAATTATACCCAAAGTAGTTATTTTCCCTCAACGGGCTCTTATCAATGCCATTGACATGTTGAACTTCCGTAATATTTTCTGATCCGCATTGTGGGATCACACTATTTATGCATCTTTCTTCGTTGTGTTCTTCTTCATCATTAGAAATTTTTCCCGTACATGTAACATAATTTTTGTCGTTCTCCTCTTCTACATAAGTCAACAATATCTTTCGTTTTACTACTTTTCTCATCATCATGAGTTTCAACATTACTATTCGTGATAGCTTGCTCTGTTTGGCACGCTTCCTCAACTATAATTGTGCATTCATGCGTTATCATTGTGGGCGTTTCATTATCATTTGACCTTCATTATCTGTCAAATTTATTTCTTCTAATTCGTCATTATGCACTTTTTCCAAATCTGTGGTAGTGCAAACTTTTTCTTGCTGATGCAATAACTCATTTTCATCAGGTAACATCTGAACTGGATTATTACCGTTTTCCGACATGGTGAAAGACCGTTCGAGGTCGTAATATCTTCTATCATGATGTATTAAATTATTATTTGCGCTTTCTTTATTGTTTATAGTGCAATTCAATGTTAATTCTTTAAAAGGGCTAATGAGATTTTTGTAAACAAACTAATTTCGCTCATTATTTCGCTGCCGAGTTGAATTTCGTGAAAAGTACACATGAATCAACATCTTTACCCTTGATAGAATCAATTTCAAATGATTTCTGTGTTGCATTTATAACAAATTAAGAGAAATCAGTAAAACAAGTTTGTTTACAAATCTTATTGGCCCTATTCAAAAGTTGATATGGAATTCACACTTACTACGTTACTTTGGTCTCCATAATGACCCACTTGTTCGTAGTTAACATATGGTTCTTGTTTGTTAGTGTCAATATTCTGATCATAATCGGACCAGTTCGTTCTCGCATGCATTTGCGGTGAATGATCATATTCAATTTCTTGCGTATAATATTGTTCCGGAAGATTTTCTTTCAAGTTTTCGAAGTCTCCCATTATCGAATAGCTAACGTTTTCCTCATTCTGGAAAATTTCGAAATTTTTGTCATTGTAATTTATTGCGCTGAGGTCATCTTCAACGTCTTGGTTAATCGGACCATTTGAGTTGACATACCGATCGTTATTATTGTTATAAAAATCCCGCTGACAAGACTGTTCAGCGTAGCAATCATATTCATTGAAGCTGGTGCAGTAGTTTTCCGGTTGTTGCTTATTAGCCCAACGCCACGACTGCAACCGTTTTTCAATATTTTTAAGATGGTACATACGAACACTATCCTCTTCTAAAAGTTCTACCAGCTCTTTAAACGGTAGCCTCTCGCTGAATTCTTGAGGTTTACATCTTTCAGACCAGCTATAAAATGAATTCTCAAATTTTTCTCTGCATAAGGGTCCGGTTGCTGGCCCTGTTGGTTGTAAAATTCATCAATTTGATCCATGATACAGAGTGCTCTAACGGCATACTTCCTTAAAAGATTCATCAAAACTTTGCTCTAAATCTTCAATTTGCAGTGCGATTGCTTCTGCAGATATTTTCATACCAAATTGCTCTTTTAAATTTCGAGCCATTTCATTCCAGGTCTCGGCTTTTATTCGTCTTATAAATTTAGCCGGCTCACCTTTCATTTTTATCAACACTACATTCAGTAGGTACTTCTGGCTTTCTCCTTCTGGAATTTCATCGGCAAAAAGCTGTATTTGCCCTAAAAATGGCACCAACTCATAGGCTGAGCCGTAAAACTCTGGGATGCATTGTACTGCCTCCAGCATAGGAAATCGGTAAGCATTTCTGTCACCGTTACCATTCCTTCCAATATTCATAGTGGCAAATTCGAATTTTAATTCCACTCATATAACTTTGATGGGCTTATGTTTCCAAAAAAAAATTTAAAAAGAATTTCATCATTGCTGCACGTGATTCATAAATTAATTAATTAGTCGCTTTGCGCAAAGCATCGTGTTACATAATATAGTCTTGACCGTGGTCAAGACAGCACATAACAGTGTTTTTACCCAAAGGTAAACACCGTATTCCAATGGCCTGCATGGTTTTAAGTTATTATTTTCGCGGTCAAGTTATTGAAACCTGACCTTCAATTTTCGACGCTTGTATTTGCTCGAACCTGACCTTTAATTCGTCCTTCCAACTGTTTTGCGCTACGTAGTTAGTTCTACCGTTGTTTATTCAAACAGCTGTGCTGCATAGCGGAGCGAAGAAAAAATGATGACCAAAAATTTTGTTCACGGACGAGACTGGTAAGAACCGCTCGAAAGTGTTAAAAAAAACAGCTGCAATGCAACTTTGGGATGTGAACTGTACTTAGCAGTACCCAGATTGGGACCAAATCTATATTAATAATGTGAAACTCAGTCGAAGACGTAGCTCGTACGCTTCTGTTTATTTATTAATTTGGTAAAAGCAATCAAAAACACATAGTGCTGTGTGCTTTCCCATTTTTAAATTGATTCGCCACAGGCTTGTTCCGAGCGATACTAACAATGTATGTTTCCCTGGTATTGGGTGATGGTTAATTCTTATTAATTTTCGAACTTTCTGTCATGTTTATACTGCGTATCTCGTACGCTTTTATTTGCTTATTAATTCGTTAACAGCAAACACAAACACATCTAGTGCTGTGTGCATCATATACGCGGCATCAAACCTCTGACCGTTTGTTTAGAAAACAACTGCATTGCTTGCGATGGTTTTCATCGTCGCAATGGACAAATTAAGTTGGACAGCTACTTTTTGCGTGTCACCTACAATGTGCTGCTCCGGGTCATGATACGCTGGTAGCGCTTTCAGTGGATCTTTAATCAGTGATCCTTATATCCTTAAGGAGGGTCGGTATTAGTAAAACAAACTGACCTGATAGCTTGGACTCGCCATTACTATCGGTCTGTTAGTGTTAGTATAACAAATTTGTCATCGAGTTAGTTTTGTCATCAATCTGAAAGTTAGTGATTAATTGCTTAAATAATTACTTGAAACCCCGTATATAGCACCCCTATCCTATTTGTGTTGAACTGACATAAGTCAACTTCTCAGCGGGCGCACAATTCATGAGCCCCACTGACAGTTCAAATTGTTCCGCTTGTCTCGCTCGAAGCCCGATGTTCGCTAGCCAGATTCCGTATGGTCTGACTCAATTTTATTAGATATATGGTAAAAAGCGAGAATATTGGATACACACATAGAAAAAGTAGTATAAATCTACGTCTCCTGACCCTGACATATACGAGCATCAAAAATGACTTAGTCTTACGTTTGATTCTAATTTTACATGACGTATAATTTCGTAAATCATGTAATTTTTCTCCACATACAGCATTTGTTCTGAATGGTAGGAAGTGTAATTTTATGTCACTGCGCATGTAAAGTACATGTTTCATGTAAAATTAAACGGAACACGGTAATGTTACATCATTTCGTTAATTACGGTTCGCTGAATTGTGCAATTACGTCGACGATAAAATTCAGATTTTTTTTGGTGTGTAGCTAATTGAAGAAATAAAGTATAAATGGTTCACTTACCCTGTGCCGTGCAATTCTGTTGCTTCCTCCTTTCCAATTGTGAAAATTCAATTCATTCAATCAACAGTATTTACTTGGGGAGAGAACTTTTCGATTTCAACTTCAGATCACAAGTAACTTCTAAATCTCTTATGAACTGGTTCACTATTTTATCTTCGTTGGTTATGTTAAATTCGCATCACTCGCTACTCCATATTACGTTAACTAGCGAACTAGTAAAGATACAATTCAAATCAACACAAGATTCACAGATAAATATCCAACGGAGGATCACCTCGTACGCACCAGCTGGTTTACTATCTTTTATAGCTGAAACCGATATAACTACACTTTCACTTTCTCACTGTTAGGCTCCAGCTAGAAATTTTCGCGTCCTAGGTAGAATTTGCAGTACCGACCCTTTTTGGCGAGAACCGGTACTACGGTACTGAAGCCCTCAGTACCGGTAGTACCGGTAAAGTACCGGTACTCGAATATTTTTTTTTAACAAATTCGAAAAAAACTTCAAACTGAAATTGAATGCTCAAACTGATGATCTTATTCTCAGATGATTGATTTTTGCTGATCAAAAAACATGTTTATTGTTTTTCATTGCTTCGGAATGGCAAGACTCATTTCACAGAAGATATTTTTCGTATAGGGCACCTTCTTTTATTTCGAAATCTAGGTCACTTTGAAATCAATAACTGCTAGGTGGTGCGACTTTCGTCGACTTGAACAGATGGTAAATGTATGAAGCCCTATTAACGACAGTAAATCAAAGCGAGAATGGCAGTAAATCCGAGCAGGTTTATCGCATTTCCTCTCTTGCTTTTCTGAAAATTGGTTTCGAACTTTATGTCGTTTGCCTACTATTCTCTAAGGCATATCCAGGCTCTTTGTTTTCCTGTAAACTATGGAGTTTTGCTGAATTTTCCGATCATCAATAATTACAAATCGCCCCATTTGAAGCATTTCACCAAGTCTAAAACTGTTAGCTACTAAATCGCTGTTCGTTCTATTATAGATAAAGGTTTAAGAGCAAACTAAATACAGACGTTACTTAGACCATATTCTTATTACGCGCCACCCAGTGAATAATGGAAACCAATCAGAATGTCGCCAATAAAACTTTAACTTCTAGAATTATTATGATGATGGCCCCACCTCATTCACACACAAAGGTGTTATCTCAACGATTTATCTAGAAGGCAAATTAATATAATTAAACGTTATCTTGCAGACCGATATTTTGAAACAGATCTCCCTACAGAGTTAACATATTTGTCATGAAAAATTGTATAGTACCGAAAATACCGGTACTGGCTTTTGTTCAGTACCGGTATTACGGTACCAAAAATGGGTCGGTATTCCCGGGATTTTCGGTACCGGTATTACCGGTACCACAACCCTAGTCCTAGGCCTCAATTTGCCTTTTTCCACTTGTCACCAAATGAAGCGTACAATGTACGGCGAACTAAAACTAACTAACTTTTCTTTTATTTTTCACTGATATATTACGGACTACCCAACCGAAAACTTAAACGGGTCACTACCCCGGACGCGGCCGGGCTAGGGCTATTACAATCAACTGACTTCTTACGACTGCCCGACACACGCACACCTGCTATCCGTGCGAACCCTAACTGACTTATTACGACTGACCTCTTAACTCGGGTTTGAAAGACTTTTTAACAACGCGGGTTTAGATCACTTTCGCGCATCTCTGAGAGAAATGCACGAAGTTTTTTGAAAGCATTTCTAAAGCTCTCTCTAGAACTGTCGGTCGCTGGCCGATTCAATTAAAAACAATGGACTGCTCCATAAGGTGATGCCATGCCCCTGCTACAGTAGGGTCGCGGCGTAAGCAAACAATTTTGTTGTTATTAAACATTGCCTTCGCGTATACAAGACGCAGCGTTAATGAAACTTACTTAGCTTAAGGCTAATTCTTTATGATGCAACTTAACTCATGGAATCGAGCATCCAAGAGATTAGCAAATGATGATTGAATATTACCGGGATTGAAACCGGAAGAAATTAGGGACTCTGCAGTAATATTGAATTAAATCAGTCTGCATCAATAAATTTTCAACTTCAATCCAATTTTTTTTGTGCGGTGGGGGGGTTGTATGGTGTTAAACCCCAAAACCTTCTCTTGGCTACGCAGTTGCTTGGAGTTATTTATCTCGCTTTTCTTTTTCCGATATGTTTCAGATCGATCCGATGGTTATAAGCTAGAAAAATTGCAGTCAGAAGGTTCGCACAAATGAACATTTTTACACTGATAAGTTATCAAGTTCCTTCCAGACAACTTGGAAGTGATCGGTGATTAATTCTTGCGGTTGTAGATAGAAAAATGAAATACAAAATTCGTATTATCGAAATAATGTTTGGCTTATTTCAATGGATTATTACTATATTGAACAATAAATAGGCGACAAAGAGTAATCCACAAACAACAAGCCATAACTTTTAAAGTATTCAAAATAGATATTTAAAGTCTTCAGTAAAGTTATTCGCAAAAGTAAGAGCTACAAATTTGCTGAAGACATCATTTCGATATAATCACTTCCAAGAAAATTTGTGAAAATATCTCACTCATAGGGGGATTAATCAGCAAAAGCACAATACCAAAAGAAAGGGCATATTACCTCCATTAAATTCTTCGAAGATACTATTGACCTAAAATAAGCCGTTTTGGCGTTAATAATAGATTACATGTTTTTGGTCATATTTCTGGCAATGGGAAATGATAAAAATCTTTCGTCGGCATTTAATGTTAAATATCTCTTTTGATAATAGTCCGATTTCAACAATCTATAGCTTGTTCGAAAGGTATGTCTAAAAACATATAAATTATTAATCTATATAGTCAATTTCGGCAGATAATTTAAAAAAAACTGCAAAAAGCGCCATTTTTACGCATTCAAACATTCACATCTTGAAAACTAAACATCAGAATCAAAAACAAATTAATAGCGTTCATACTGTTTTTTAGTTCTTTCATTTAAAATTAGTTTGGATAAGATCGGTTCAGCCATTGCTGAGAAACACGAATGAGAATTTGTCCGTTACATACACACACACACACACACACACACACATACACAGACATTGTCCCAAATCGTCGAGCTGTGTCGATTGGTATATAAGACTCGGCCCTCCGGGCCTCGGAAAAAATCTTGAAAGTTTGAGCGAATTCTATACATTTCTTTTACAAGAAATGTAAAAATGCGAAATTGTCTAATTCATAAAGCTCAATAAAAAAGTATATCATAAACATTGTAGGACTTACTGACTTTCCAAAAACAAGGTTGTTGGATGCGTGGTACGCAGTTCTTGAACATACAGTCGGGTCTCCTACTACGCGATTAACTAGGGGCGTGAAAAAGGAATCCACGTTGTAGGATACCCATAGCTTATGGGATTTCGACTAATTGGGGCTGTGGCCGATTATTTCGTCCGTATCAACATGTAGCGCCATACTTTCTTTGGCAAAGTTGTTGTACTCACTTGGGCCTACAACTTAGTGTAATTGGGTATTCAATTAGTTGAGAACTATGCCGCCAGGGGTGCTATGAAAAAAGAGTAAATAAATCGAAATTCTCGTCGTAAATTCAACTATCATCAAATGGATTCAATGTCAAATATATCAAGACCCTGATTATTTTGAAAGGTGGCGTCTTCGGGGAATTTATAAAAGAAGTCCAGAGCTTCTGGATGGTAGAAAGTATAACTCGCAATTACCCCACCAGGCGGCGTTAGTGCTAATGCAAATATTCAACACATGATAAAATAATTCTATATCTCAACATCGTGATTAGATAGACTAGTACTGTCTTCAGCAAAGTTGCTCGAGAGGTCGAGAACTACCCAACGGTAACAGATTAGTTTGGAATATTCTCACTATGCGGCGCTAGTGAGCGTAGATGCTTTCAACATATGGTAGATTATAATATATCTCAAAAGTCTAATAACTTGGAAAAATGGTGTTTTCGGCAAAGTTCTCGAGGAGGTCAAAGGCTACTAGATTATGGATAGATTAAACTGGAATAGACCCGCCAGGCGGCGCTAGTGAGCATTTTCTTTCAAAGCATGTATCTCGAGATCATGATCATTTGGAAGGGTGGTGTCTTTGGCAATATTTATAGGTCAGGTCGAGCTCTGTCCTACGGCGAACAAATTAGTTCAGAACTCGCCCACTAGATGTCGCTAATGAGAATGAAACTTTCTTAACATTATAGATATATTTCTAAAATCTGATAATTTAGGAAAACACTGTTTTTGATAAAGTTCTCCAGGGGACAAGTGCTGTTTGACAATGTATAGGGCAATTTCGATTCTACCCACTAGGTGACGCTAGTGAGCACGAATTTTTCCTTTCAGTTTTTGCATCTCAATATAAAGGCAGTTTAGAAGGGTGGAGTTTTCAACAAAGTTTCTCGAGAGGTCGAGGACTACCCACCGGTAACAGATTAGTTTAGAATACTCTCACTATGAGGCGCTAGTGAGCGTAGATGCTTTCAGCATGGAGTAGATAATGATATATCTCAAAAGTCTAATAACTTAGAAAGATGGTGTTTTCGGCAAAGTTCTTGAGGAGGTCAAAAGCTACTCGATTATGGATAGATTAAAGTTGAATGGACCCACCAGTTGGCGCTAGTGAGCATTACTTTTTCATATCCTGTATCTCGAGATCATGATCATTGGGAAGGATGGTGTCTTTGGCAATATTCATAGATAGATCGGGCACTGTCCAAAGGCGAACATAATTAGTTCTGAACTTGACCACTAGGCGTCGCTAATGAAAATGCAACTTTCTCAACCAAATGCAACTTTCTAATGAACAAGCTAATGAAAATGCAACTTTCTCAACCAATTTCAAATGTCTGATGATTTAGGAAAACGCTGTTTTTGGTAAAGTTCTCCAGGGGGACAAGTGCAATATTTGTCATAAAAAATTGTATAGTACCGAAAATACCGGTACTGGCTTTTGTTCAGTACCGGTATTACGGTACCAAAAATGGGTCGGTATTCCCGGGATTTTCGGTACCGGTATTACCGGTACCACAACCCTAGTCCTAGGCCTCAATTTGCCTTTTTCCACTTGTCACCAAATGAAGCGTACAATGTACGGCGAACTAAAACTAACTAACTTTTCTTTTATTTTTCACTGATATATTACGGACTACCCAACCGAAAACTTAAACGGGTCACTACCCCGGACGCGGCCGGGCTAGGGCTATTACAATCAACTGACTTCTTACGACTGCCCGACACACGCACACCTGCTATCCGTGCGAACCCTAACTGACTTATTACGACTGACCTCTTAACTCGGGTTTGAAAGACTTTTTAACAACGCGGGTTTAGATCACTTTCGCGCATCTCTGAGAGAAATGCACGAAGTTTTTTGAAAGCATTTCTAAAGCTCTCTCTAGAACTGTCGGTCGCTGGCCGATTCAATTAAAAACAATGGACTGCTCCATAAGGTGATGCCATGCCCCTGCTACAGTAGGGTCGCGGCGTAAGCAAACAATTTTGTTGTTATTAAACATTGCCTTCGCGTATACAAGACGCAGCGTTAATGAAACTTACTTAGCTTAAGGCTCAAGTTACCTCAAGGCTTGGTAGTATGCGTAAGAAAAATTGTGTTCAGCTTTGCCACCAGATTATCCATTTAAACCTTTTCAAAACTCTAAAAGAAGAATATCAGTCGATTTATTAGATCATCAAGATTCAATTCATGCAAAATACCTGCTGGAAAAACCATCGGCTTAGCTGGATGGTGCTTTTGAAAAAGTGGCTGTGATTTTTTATCACACTACCACACCGAGCTGGGGTACGCAACACAACTGCGCAATGAAAAAACCACAGCCACTTTTTCAAAAGCACCATTTAGCTAAGCCGATGGTTTTTCCAGCAGGTATTTTGCATGAATTCAATCGTGATGATCTAATAAATCGACTGATATTCTTATTTTAGAGTTTTAAAAAGGTTTAAATGGATAATCCGGTGGCAAAGCTGAACACAATTTTTCCTACGCACACTACCAAGCGTTCAATTCTAACACATGCTTAAAAAAGGTAACTTGAACCTTAAGGCTAATTCTTTATGATGCAACTTAACTCATGGAATCGAGCATCCAAGAGATTAGCAAATGATGATTGAATATTACCGGGATTGAAACCGGAAGAAATTAGGGACTCTGCAGTAATATTGAATTAAATCAGTCTGCATCAATAAATTTTCAACTTCAATCCAATTTTTTTGTGCGGTGGGGGGGTTGTATGGTGTTAAACCCCAAAACCTTCTCTTGGCTACGCAGTTGCTTGGAGTTATTTATCTCGCTTTTCTTTTTCCGATATGTTTCAGATCGATCCGATGGTTATAAGCTAGAAAAATTGCAGTCAGAAGGTTCGCACAAATGAACATTTTTACACTGATAAGTTATCAAGTTCCTTCCAGACAACTTGGAAGTGATCGGTGATTAATTCTTGCGGTTGTAGATAGAAAAATGAAATACAAAATTCGTATTATCGAAATAATGTTTGGCTTATTTCAATGGATTATTACTATATTGAACAATAAATAGGCGACAAAGAGTAATCCACAAACAACAAGCCATAACTTTTAAAGTATTCAAAATAGATATTTAAAGTCTTCAGTAAAGTTATTCGCAAAAGTAAGAGCTACAAATTTGCTGAAGACATCATTTCGATATAATCACTTCCAAGAAAATTTGTGAAAATATCTCACTCATAGGGGGATTAATCAGCAAAAGCACAATACCAAAAGAAAGGGCATATTACCTCCATTAAATTCTTCGAAGATACTATTGACCTAAAATAAGCCGTTTTGGCGTTAATAATAGATTACATGTTTTTGGTCATATTTCTGGCAATGGGAAATGATAAAAATCTTTCGTCCGCATTTAATGTTAAATATCTCTTTTGATAATAGTCCGATTTCAACAATCTATAGCTTGTTCGAAAGGTATGTCTAAAACATATAAATTATTAATCTATATAGTCAATTTCGGCAGATAATTTAAAAAAAACTGCAAAAAGCGCCATTTTTACGCATTCAAACATTCACATCTTGAAAACTAAACATCAGAATCAAAAACAAATTAATAGCGTTCATACTGTTTTTTAGTTCTTTCATTTAAAATTAGTTTGGATAAGATCGGTTCAGCCATTGCTGAGAAACACGAATGAGAATTTGTCCGTTACATACACACACACACACACACACACACACACACACACACACACACACACACACACACACACACACACACACACACACATACACAGACATTGTCCCAAATCGTCGAGCTGTGTCGATTGGTATATAAGACTCGGCCCTCCGGGCCTCGGAAAAAATCTTGAAAGTTTGAGCGAATTCTATACATTTCTTTTATAAGAAATGTAAAAATGCGAAATTGTCTAATTCATAAAGCTCAATAAAAAAGTATATCATAAACATTGTAGGACTTACTGACTTTCCAAAAACAAGGTTGTTGGATGCGTGGTACGCAGTTCTTGAACATACAGTCGGGTCTCCTACTACGCGATTAACTAGGGGCGTGAAAAAGGAATCCACGTTGTAGGATACCCATAGCTTATGGGATTTCGACTAATTGGGGCTGTGGCCGATTATTTCGTCCGTATCAACATGTAGCGCCATACTTTCTTTGGCAAAGTTGTTGTACTCACTTGGGCCTACAACTTAGTGTAATTGGGTATTCAATTAGTTGAGAACTATGCCGCCAGGGGTGCTATGAAAAAAGAGTAAATAAATCGAAATTCTCGTCGTAAATTCAACTATCATCAAATGGATTCAATGTCAAATATATCAAGACCCTGATTATTTTGAAAGGTGGCGTCTTCGGGGAATTTATAAAAGAAGTCCAGAGCTATTATTATTGTCACTATTATATTATTATATATATACTATATTATTGTCAAACAGTGGTTCCATAACCACGAGATACAGCCTACTGATGCAATTCCAAGAATTTTGATACCCATATTGCTAGTAACCATTGAAGTTCACAAATAGTATCTCAGTACTGGAACCAGCTTCCGGAAATCCGGATTCCCGGGAACCGAATGAAGTAACCCAATTCATTTTTACCAAGTCCAAAAGCGGATGAGTTCCTAAATCCAAAACACCTAAAGGCATCAAAAACCTGAGTTATTGGCATTTCAGTTTTGTGGGTACCCGGGTACCCACGTCGGCCTGTTACGTAGTAAAAAAGCCATATTTCGGCATTATTTATTTTTGTATCAAAAATCCAGAATAAGCACGAAGAGAAATAAGTAGAACATTTTTAAAACTCTATCCGTTTTATTTTTCACAAGGTATTTTATTTCTTTAGCTGCAGTTTAACACATATTTCTTCCGTCGAAAATGAATACTGTTTGACAATAATATAGTTTTCATTTTGAGGTTTAAAACTATGGAATGACTGTGTTCCCGAAATTTACGTTACACGTGTACAACGATTTTTTAGCTTTTTTCCATTTTATTGTATTCGGATTCTGAAAAATGCTGATAGTGTATTTTTGAATCTGGCTTAGAAATAGCCCATGAATAAAGTTCTTGAGCTGTTGTTATATGATGGCCTTGCAAACTCGCTTTCGCAGCGTTGATGTTTCAATACTCCCCCAAAGCATCACAAAGGCCCTTTCCATGACAAGTTGCGAAAAAATTCCATTCGGCATCAATGCCAAAATCTTTTTGCATGTTGCACAAATTAAATGCCGTCATTTTATTTTTTGTTGGCTTCCTGATCCATCTGAGAAAAAGTAAATCTGTTGTAAGCCTGGCAATTTACCTTTTATGAACGCTAAACAATGAATCAAAAATAAACGAACTGCGACATGATTATGTTTAGTGAAGTCAGCAATTGCAATAAAAGTAGTAAACTTCAAATCGTCCGATTCTTCGTCTTTAAAATAAATAGCACAAGGGTGAATAGTACATTGAGCGTTTACCCAATGAAAGCCTTGAACTGCGCCCTGCACAACGAAAGAATAATTCAGATAATGATGTATTCTGTAGCTTCAAATTGCTTTTGATGTGTTTCAAGTAGTTTGCTTGTTGCTCTGCTATAAAGTTATGCGGCATTATATTGAATATATTTTCTAGAAAAGTATCAATAAATTCTTGTGTTTCCGTTTCAACTAAGTCCATAGTGCATCTTTCTACCCGACGCCATTGTTTGAATTTTAATAATTCAATATTACCGTTACTAAGAATACTCCTAGCTTTTGATGTATATATATATATATATATATATATATATATATATATATATATATATATATATATATATATATATATATATATATATATATATATATATATATATATATATATATATATATATATATATATATATATATATATATATATATATATATATATATATATATATATATATATATATATATATATATATATATATATATATATATATATATATATATATATATATATATAATATATATATATATATATATATATATATATATATATATATATAATATATATATATATATATATATATATATATATATATATAGGGTAAGGTGGGCAAATCCGACCTAGTGAATGGTTTTGGCTGTAAAATGTTCATTTTACATCAGATCAAGTCGTTTTATATATCAAATGAAAGGTTAGACTCCTGGGCAACTTTCTGCTTATAGCATTTTATATGGATCTTCCGAATATCTTGAGATACAAGCGTTTTACAAAAATGTTCATTTTTGCTGTTTTCAAAAATGGTGGGTAAACCCGACCCCCTATGTTTTTGGTTGATTTAGATATTACTCAAATTTTATGGGTTTTCAATGATAAATCAATGAATGTTGTGTTATTGAATTGTAACATGAAGAAAATGGAGCTCAATATCAATCTTGGAAATCACGAGCAGTAGCACGTAATGATATCCCCATTTGCATCGGAGCAATTACTCGACGAATACTATAATCATCACGTTTTTGTGTCTTTCGTTTGTAATTATGAACCATTTTGCATAAAAATAATAAATAATAACAATAAAAATATATTTCAATTTTATAAATAACAATTTTCTTAGCAAAAAAGCGGTCGGATTTACCCCAATATTTAGAGGTCGGATTTGCCCCACCGCGTCATTTTTCATTAGGATGCAATTAAAAAAATATGAAAAATGTTGGAATAAATTCATGTATGCACTTTGTAAGACTTAAATCAAACAATTTAAATCCACTTACATTTATTATGCAATCACTTTAACAATCTGAAATATTCTGTAGTTAATGATGCACAAAAGTCAAATCAAAAGTTGTAAAAACACACTTTTTGTCGTATGAGCATCTCAATGTAGACTAATAAAATGCTGCCATACCACCAGTATGATTATTTTCGATGCTCTACACGACAACATTGATATTAGTTCGAGTAGTGCTTCTGATTTTTGGTAACAGAGGGGGGTCGGGTTTACCCAACGGTCGGATTTGCCCCACCTTACCCTATATATATATATATATATATATATATATATATATATATATATATATATATATATATATATATATATATATATATATATATATATATATATATATATATATATATATATATATATATATATATATATATATATATATATATATATATATATATATATATATATATATATATATATATATTATATATATATATATATATATATATATATATATATATATATATATATATATATATATATATATATATATATATGGGGCATTCCACGCAAAATTTGCCACAAATTTTTTTTGCCCAGATCAATTTTTTTCCCTTTTTAGTAGTCAAAAATATTCGACACGTATTTTTTTATTTCAACATAGTAGGCGAGACTTTCGAGATTTTTTGTGTTGAATTTCACCATTTGAACAAAACCTACTTTTTTCAATCGCTCGTACTGTCAAAAGTAAAGAAGGTACCCACAAGTGCCCAAAACATGAAATGCCTTTTTCATAGCTTTCGGATGAAGTATATTAATACTTACTCAACGTATTGGTTTCATGGAAAATATTGAAAAGTTTAAAACATATCGATTTTTTTCAAACTTGGACATAATTTTTTTTCTTTTTGCCTTTCTCATATAGAAAGGTTATGCAATCACTCTGAAAAACGTCAACCTAATCCCGGCCCGGAGGGCCGAGTGTCATATCCCATTCGACTCAGTTCGTCGAGATCGGAAAAAGTCTGTATGTGTGTGTGTATGTATGTATGTGTGTGTGTATGTGTGTGTGTGTATGTGTGTGTATGTGTGTGTGTGTATGTATGTGCGTATGTGTCAAATAATGTCACTCATTTTTCTCAGAGATGGCTGGACCGATTTGCCCAAACTTAGTCTCAAATGAAAGGTGCAACCTTCCCATCGGCTGCTATTGAATTTTGGATCGATCGGAATTCTGGTTCCGGAATTACGGGTTTCAGAGTGCGATCACACAGAAATTTCTCATATAAACTATAGGAAAAATTAAAAATAGAATTTTTATTTTTGATGCTAAATGTGTTCAAGGTGCATGAAACGTCGAGATTTGATGCAAACTCGAAAAAAAAATTTGACTACGATTCACTTTTTTGGATTTTGGCACATTTTTGCCTTTCTCATATAGAAAGGTTATGCAATCGCTCTGAAAAACGTCAACCTAATCCCAGCCCGGAGGGCCGAGTGTCATATCCCATTCGACTCAGTTCGTCGAGATCGGAAAAAGTCTGTATGTGTGTGTGTATGTATGTATGTGTGTGTATGTGTGTGTGTATGTGTGTGTGTGTGTATGTATGTGCGTATGTGTCAAATAATGTCACTCATTTTTCTCAGAGATGGCTGGACCGATTTGCCCAAACTTAGTCTCAAATGAAAGGTGCAACCTTCCCATCGGCTGCTATTGAATTTTGGATCGATCGGAATTCTGGTTCCGGAATTACGGGTTTCAGAGTGCGGTCACACAGAAATTTCTCATATAAACTATAGGAAAAATTAAAAATAGAATTTTTATTTTTGATGCTAAATGTGTTCAAGGTGCATGAAACGTCGAGATTTGATGCAAACTCGAAAAAAAAATTTGACTACGATTCACTTTTTTGGATTTTGGCACATTTTTGCCTTTCTCATATAGAAAGGTTATGCAATCACTCTGAAAAACGTCAACCTAATCCCGGCCTAAATTTTTTTTTCGACTCGTTTAGGGTTTCTGGATTTTAATAGGGGCGTAGTTGATGGTTTTTCGGAGAGGGGTTACACCCCCCATCTACTGTTCGCGCCCCTCCTTTAAAAATCTCCTTAAATCACCCCTCAGACCACCACCCCATCCAGCCCTCATACTCCTCCCTTTCAACCCCATCATCTTTAAACCACCACTATATCACAAAGCATACCAATTTAAGATGGGGAGTCGTTCGTTCATGGGACTTTCGCCCTCTTCACATACCCAGCCCCGCATGACAAAATGAGTTAGCAAGCAGATAACATTGATCTAATGCTGATTAGGCTAATGGAGTATGATATTTTTTTGTTTCAAGTGTTTCACCGTCGACACGTAGCTCATCAAGTTCGTGGCTGGCATGCCATTGTGTATAAGTGCAAAGTGTACTAAGAATGTAATGGACATTTCCACGATTATGTTGAACATAAAAAGCCTCCGTGCCATAGTTTAGAGAAATGAGAAAGGCACAATTGCACCGCTAGGTGGATTAAAACAGGTTTTTTAATTGTATGAAATAGGAAAATCATTTTTCTTGTTGCCATAAAAATTTGGGAGTGGGCAATTAAATACTTACGGAGATATGAATGTTTCAATCGCGCCTTGCGCGCGAAAAACGTACCGCCACGCGCTTTGACTGTATGAGATTTTACACACTACCGCGTTGTGTAAAACACACTTTCAATTAACTTCATTTTTTATTAGAAATAAATAAAAATAAACAATAATAATTATTCAACGGACTGACTTGATTTTTTATGAGGATGCATAATATGTGTAGCCAGTCGATGAACCACGGAAAACTGAATAAAAAAATTATCTCATTATTTTGAAGAAAAGTGAGTGAATTTTACATAAAAATATTAGATTTTTCGGATGTAATAAGGCTATTCATATTTCAAAATTCAAATCATTTTAAAAAAATTTTTGTTCATCGAGTAAATAATAGTCCAAATTATAAAAATCTTATTGAATTTCCTGTTTCAGTCAATTTTATCAAGAGTTATTATATTCGCCGTGGCGCTCCTCGAAGTGGAAATGGTTGGACGTCTACTCTTGGAACGCTTGTGTGGTTCTGTGTGACTACAATTTTTTCTCGTACATAATAAATGTATAAATAAACCTTAACATTACAAAAGAGGTCCATTGTTGCCTTACCTTCAAAATCGTAAACCAAAATCACTTTCGGTTTAAACACTTTACATCAGACGCCCCCCTAAAGTAAAACATACACAGCTAATGCGTTATGTTTGTTTTAGATTATTATTGTTTTATACTCAATTTTGTAGTTGATTTTATAATATAAAACGTTTGTGAATATCGTTGCATGAGATAATTTTTAAAATGATTAAAATATGATATTTGTATTCTGGCGATAAATGATTGCTGAAGAGAGATTCTTGCAGTTCTGCAAAAATGTTGAACGAATGCTTTTTAAGTTTCTGGCGTTCTTTAAATCTTGTTTTCAGTTTAGTTACCTATCGTTTCTACGTCGTACTCTTAATTCCATTCTTTTGAAAACCTTGAATGTTTGCATTTATTTTTCTGATGGTGTTCGTCTACATTTTAGAAATGTAAAACGTTGTACTAATTTTTTTTCACCACAAATATGACTGCATTCACCCCACACAGTGACATTTTCGCACAACAGCCCATGGAAAAGATGCTTGCGATGAAGTTATTATTTGTCGAGCCAGTTTACAAATGATCAATGATGATCAAATGTCGACCGCAACTGAGTCGTACGATGTGACAAGGAACGCTTCTTTGTCACGCAATGTTTCAAGTTCAAATCTCAGAATAACATAGGAAACGTGCCAATCGAACCAATTTATTCAAATGCAAGAGCAGAGAAAAATCCACAGAATTGTTTCGAAAAATGCCAAACCATACCTGGACCACAATCATTTCACTATGTTAAGATGAACATGGACTTCAAATTAAAACTGAAGATCTTTTCTTCCGGCGACACTTTTGAACGATTAAGACAATATAAATCTAAAATTAAACATACATCTAAATGCAATAAATAGTAAAGTTAATTGCAAGTGTGTTTTACACAACGCGCTGTTGTGTAAAACTTCATACACCCAAGTCTCAGTACGAGCGAAGCGCGTGGCGGTATGTTTTTCGCGCGCAAGGCGCGATTGAAACATTCATATCTCCGTAAGAATTTAATTGCCCACTCCCAATTTTTTATGGCAACAAGAAAAATGATTTCCTATTTCATACAATAAAAAAAAAAATCATGTCCAAGTTTGAAAAAAATCGATTTGTTTTAAACTTTTCAATATTTTCCATAAAACCAATACGTTGAGTAAGTATTAATATACTTCATCTGAAAGCTGTGAAAAAGGCGCACATTTCATGTCTTGGGCACTTTTTGGTATCTTCTTTACTTTTGACAGTACGAGTGATTGTAAAAAGTAGGTTTTTTTCAAATGGTGAAATTCAACACAAAAAATCTCGAAAGTCTCGCCTACTATGTTGAAATAAAAAATACGTGTCGAATATTTTTGACTACTAAACCGATAAAAAATGATCTGGGTAAAAAAAATAATTTGTGGCCCTATATATATATATATATATATATATATATATATATATTATATATATATATTATATATATATATATATATATATATATATATATATATATATATATATATATATATATATATATATATATATATATATATATATATATATATATATATATATATATATATATATATATTATATATATATATATATATATATATATATATATATATATATATATATATATATATATATATATATATATATATATATATATATATATATATATATATATATATATATATATATATATATATATATATATATATATATATATATATATATATATATATATATATATATACATATATATATATATATATATATATATATATATACATATATATATATATATATATATATATATATATATATATATATATATATATATATATATATATATATATATATATATATATATATATATATATAGTATATATATATATATATATATATATATATATATAAAATCTAGTTTGTGCATGCAGAGATTTTTTTGTACTCTTTCCTTATTTTGAAGGTGTAACACAGGCTGATGTAGGCAAGGCACTGGCCAACCTCAAACTTCCTGGTGTAGGAGCGCTATCCCAAAGTACAATTTGTCGCTTTGAGAGCTTAACTCTGTCTCACAACAATATGATTGCATTGAAGCCAATCTTGCAAGCATGGCTTGAGGAAGCGGAAGCACAAGCTAAAAATAAGCGACGGGACCCAGATGCACCTAGTGTTCTGCCAGCAGGAGAAAAAAAAAGGTAGCTGATGTTTCAACCTGTTTAAATTCACGAAATTGTTTTCTTATTTATTCATGTTTGTTGCTTTTTAATTTACAAACAAATATTTCTTTTAGTTAAAGCCATGTCAAGTGATCCTCGAATTTTTCGCAAAATCACCGATTTTCATGAGATATGTTTTATTGTATAGGGATTATGGTAAATAGCTTTTGGTATAAATATTTCGTTAAAATTCCTTTTTTTCCTTTGAGATATTAACCCTTAAACTTTATTGCATGATAAAATTGTAAAATTTATATCTCAAAACCTACTGAAGATAATTGAATGAATTTTTGTACACTATGGAATGATATTTACACTATCTATAATAATATAATAATTTTATAATATAGTTATGTGAATAACGGTACTTTGCAGCTACTTAAAAATTTCAATTGTATTTTTTCTTGCGTTCTTCACACTAAAAAAATTCAAAAGGTATTTCAAATTACGCGTCAATCTCTCACCTTCAATAATCTGTATTGCTAATTTTTCATTTTTGTTTTCTATCGAGAGTTATGGATGATTTTGTAACGGTGCGTACCATCAACGCACGGCCCACTTTGATGCAGCCCGGTGGAACTTACACATTGGCAACGCCGCATGTCCCAACGTCCTACTGCGCATCGCGTAGGAAACGTGCATCGCATGACTAAATGAAACCACATCTCTAGATTGGTGCAAAAGAACAAACTTTTATATACGGATTATCAAAAGTTAAGGTTTTCTGGATATTTTGAGATACTTTTAGATTTTTTTGACCGAGGTGCACAACAAAAACAATTTTGTTTAATGAATACTTTTTTATTATAATTTAACGTTACTAGGAATTAAACTGTATCGCAAAGAACCGAAACATAACTTATATAATACGCTTATGTTATTGCCATCTTCGAAGACACTTTTGTTATGGCATTTTCGTTTTTGACAGTGTACACCAGTATTGTCGGGGCTATACTCATTCAAACTACAGTCTATCTCTTTTTTTCACTATACCGGTGTATACCAGGTTAAAAACGAAAACGTTATTAGTCGATGCTTCATCCAAATTCATTACTAGTCTACAACATTATGCAAGAAAATGGAACATTTTATGAAAACAGCATTTTACTTCGCTTGTTTATGTCCACTGAGTGATCTTACTTATAAACAACGAAGTGTCTTGCGAAAAAAAATACTTTGAATCTGTTTTCAATCGCATTGGCGTGTTTTCTTTATCGCTATTGCTTCTGTCAATTCTGCTAATTAGTGGTTCTCCAAGTTCTAGTAAGATATTATTTACTTCATCAAATTTCAGTAAATCATCAACGATTTATAATTCAAAATCTTCATTACTTTTTTAAAGAAATACAGTATTCGGTTGGTCGAACCATATTTATAACATAAAAACAAACGAATGTTTTTTGAGCAAATATACTGTGCTAACACCTAGACAGAACCAACTGACGATAAAAAGTGGTAAAATATGTCAATTTGCAAAAAAAAGTCATATACATGCAGATTCAAACATGCCCATTGCTCAAGTTTGCACAGCAACTGCCAAAATCCGAGCGCGCCGGTTTGAGAGTTTGAGTGACAGAAAATTAAATAATTCCTGAAAAATATAACACTAAAAACCATGCAAATTACTCGGAATATGTTCACCTTTAAACACCCGCACAGAAAAGCTTATCTTTTTGCTCTAATATCGAAGATGGCAATTTTGGACATAAGGTATGCTCTGCCAAAGCGATACGCAGTAGGACGTTGCTACATGCGGCGTTGCCAATATGTAAGTTCTCGCGGGCTGCATCAAAGTGGGCCGTGCGTTGAAGGTACGCACCGTTACAAAATCATCCATAACTCTCGATAGTAACAAAAATGTAAAATTATTTTTATGAGATAGTGTAAATATCATTCCATAAGTGTACAAAAATTCATTCAATTATCTTCAGTGGGTTTTGAGATATCAAATTTACAATTTTATCATGCAATAAAGTTTAAAGGTTAATATCTCAAAGGAAAAAAGGAGTTTTAACGAAATATTTATACCAAAAGCTATTTACCATAATCCCCTATACAATAAAACATATCTCATGAAAATCGGTGATTTTGCGAAAAATTTGAGGATCACTTGACATAGCTTTACTCAGTAGTAATTGGCGCGGAGAAACATTTTTATTGTGTGTTCAGTTAGAGAAAGTGAGTTTAATATATTCGTTATAATTACATTCATTTTAGCTAATTCTACACCAGATACACAAACGATAATTTAATAATAAGTAATCTATATCGAGTATTTTTTCAAGAAAAAGGACTTCCATCGCCGCGCCAGAGAAGCGATCTCTTGAGGCGTATTTCGCCGTCCAACCACGACCATCGGGTGAAAAGATTGCTGCGATTGCGGAAAAGCTCGACCTTAAAAAGAATGTCGTCCGTGTGTGGTTCTGCAATCAACGACAGAAGCAAAAACGCATGAAATTTGCCGCACAACACTGACCTTTGCATCAGAGTACTCAGTTTTGTGGCTTAGTGAATAGTGTAACGACACTAGGTGGAAACTGTGGCGCAACTGGTTTTGGATATTAAATCGATTGAAGCATTAAACAATTATGATGCTAGCATGGGACCCAGCGTTAAAATTGTAAAACGCAAAACCTTATTATTTGTACAGATATTTAAAAGTGTAGTTATAGCCACAGTAGATGCTTGTGATACAAAAAGCAAAATAAAAACGAAATTGTTATTTCGAAGCTAAAAATAATGAATGAGGGATTCCTGTACAGTCTGAATAAGATATTTTTATTGTCAAATTAAATCTGCAGTCCGACAAGCATAATTGATTGATTGAAGTATGTGCAATATGTCAAATCATATTATTTTTTTTATGAAATCAAATTAAACGAGTGCGTATATATACTGTAAATATTATTGAATGCACAACAGAAATCCCACACAATCATCGTAAAAATACCAAAAGTGCTGTAAAGAATGCCACTTTGCGATACTAGTGGTGTACGAATCGCAATATACATATATAAATAGTAACATACTGTGTGAGCAAATATCACTGGTCACTAGCGTAATTAAGAGATTGCCCTCTGATATGAAATGTAATTTGTACATTATTCGACACAAAGAGTTCAGTTATGCTAATACTAATATATAGTTTGTGTGTACAACGAACTGATTCATTAGCGAATTGCAATAGTGTAGGGTTACGTAGGATGAAATAAAAGATTAAAACAATTAGTTCGACCGTTTCATTAAAAGTATGTTGCCATCATTAAGACCAACTAGGTAAGATGATAAATCAATAAATAAATAAATCATCATCGTGACAGAATAATCCGGATATTCCAAACCATGATATAATGTATTTTAGATTTCCAGGTTACTCAATACTTGGCGTAATATGTCACGCCCGCAGCACGCTTTTTCTTTGATTGCACTGAGGCAACGAGTGCGGAACTGGACCGAAGTCGACACCCTCTTGCAGGTTCTCTGCTGAGCCGCGTTTTATCAGTCCTCCGAAGTCGACATGTTTGTATACTTGGTATATCTCGTGGTTCATGCATCTGCGACATTCTCCATTTTCTGTGCCGCCGAGAATTGAACGCCAAATTATCGTCTGCGAAACAAAGAAGCACGTAAGATCTCGTAGTGGCTGTTCCGTTTCTTTCCGCGTGAGATTTTCATATCGCGCTTTCAAACGCTATGCTGAACAATACATTAGAGAGTGCATCGCGCTGCTTCAATCCATCTATAACGTCACAAATGAGCTAGATATCATTCTGATTTCGATACTTGATTTTGATCCATGCTAGATCATACGATTTTCTGGAACACGATCAAAAAGATCACACACCGAAACACTATCGCATGGTCCGATAAAATGGTGCGGGGTCGCCATGATGAGTCCTTTTACACGTAAGCGATTGCGAGAATCGCCAAAAAGCGATATAGGGTACTTTGGGGAGCTATGCCGAACATTTCTAAAAATCAATCATGAATCAAAGTAAACCATTCAATATTTGATGAAATCGTTTTATGAATTGTTTCTAAAATACTGTGAAATAGTTTTAGATATGAAAAAAACCATCAAATTTCCATGAGCATTTTAAAGAAAAGTCATTGCGGGAGAAATGTCGCATATGCGGGTGAGACGCCGCACCGTGGTCACAAACTGAAAAATGGTGTACAAAAGTATTTGTTAAGCTACCAGTACACTGCTTGTCTTTCGTGAAATAAATTTGAACTGATGTGTACTGCCTCTTCAAATATTTGATCAAACACAGTTTGCCAAACTTTTTATTCGTGTTTGTCAAAGCGATTATTTGTCGATTTGTCAAACAGTGTACTGACCAGTTTGTCAAAACTTCAAACATTGTAACGCAAACTGTCAAACTTGTTGATGGAGAAGTTTGTCAAACTTGTTGATGGAGAAGTTTGTAAAATTTGTCGATGGAGAAGGTTGACAAACATGCTTTGCTGATTCCTTTTGACAGAATTTGTTGTTAAAACGAAAAAAACGTTAAGGTTTGAAATTCGGCACTATTTTGATATTGTTGGTATTTATTTAGAGTGGCAGAGCTTTAGATTTTCCCCTGGTCAAATTCCGTGCGAAATCCCGTGACCCGTTTCCTAAACTTTAAACTTGGTGTAACAGAGAATATTGATTGGTGTTTGTTTTGATTCATTGTGATATTGTGATTTGATATTGTGCTTCAATAACGATAATGTTTAGGGACCATTCATAAATGACGTAGCATTATATGGAGGAGGAGGGAGGGTATTTAGAGGGGGTGTTAAAAATCGCTAAAAAAATACTACGTCATTTTTGGATAGTCTCTTAGAGGGGTACTGTCTTCAGTAAAGTTGCCCGAGAAATCAAAGACTACCAGATGGTGATAGATTAGTTTGGGATACTCTCACTATGAGGTCTAATGAGCGTACCACCTTACAGTACATTATAGAATATGATACATCTCAAAAGTATAATAACTTAGAAAGATGGTGTATTCGACAATGTTATAGAGGAGTTCAAGGGCTACGCGATTATGGGCAAATCAAATTAAAGTGAGCATGTACTATTTTTTAAATTCTATATCTCATACGTCTCCCAACCTTTGAACGGAACGGATCGTTATATTTCACAGTGGTGTTCGGTGTGTAAATTTCAGTGATTCAAGGTCATCCTTTGTTCGTTCGTTAGCTACCATTCTGCTGGTGCCGGCAGTAAATCCAGTACATTGTTTTCGCTGGTGCGGAACAATCGACGTTGTTTGCAGATAAGTTTTGCTTTATTTTTTTTCCTCGTTTGCTTTCTTTCCTTTTCCCTACTTTTACTCTACCTTATAATCAAATAATAAGACACATTCCCGTTTATATAACGCTCTGCCCTCGTGCTTAAATGGCCGAGGGCGAAATACCATCTGATGTAATCATGGAAGTCCCTGATCCCCCTAATACTCGCATTGCTCCCCGTATAAAGCAGTACCCAGAAGGTTCCTCTGGGCCATGGGTGGTATATTTTCGGACCGGAGAGAAACCGGTTAATATATTAAAACTTTCTCGAGATCTGACTGCTAATTACCCGGCCGTAACTCAGATAACACGTGTTCGGGCAAACAAGATACGTGTTCTAGTGAGTGATCTCGGCCAGGCAAACGCGATTGCTTGCTGTGAGCGCTTTACGCGGGAATTTAAAGCGTACGTGCCTTGTGTGGCCTGTGAAATCGATGGGGTAGTGTCCGAACCGGGCCTGAAATGCGAAGAACTGTTGGAGCACGGGGTTGGCTGCTTTAAGGACCCCTCACTTGAACAGATTAAGATCTTGGAATGCAAACAATTATATACCGCAAACACCGAGGGAGGTAAGACTACCTACTCTCTATCAGGCTCGATTCGGGTGACATTCGCCGGGTCCTCTCTTCCCAACTACATCCTCCTTGACAAGGTTCGCCTACCAGTTCGCCTGTTCGTACCGCGGGTCATGAACTGCAGCAATTGCAAGCAGTTGGGCCACACAGCCACTTATTGTGGCAATAAAGAACGGTGCGGCAAATGCGAAGGAGAGCATGAGGATGACTCTTGCGACAAAGAAACTGAAAAGTGTATTTGCTGCGGGGGCCCTTCACATGCTCTTAAATCATGTCCTGCGTACAAGCAGCGCGGGGATAAAATTAAGCGCTCCCTTAAGGAACGCTCAAGGCGTTCTTATGCAGAAATGCTAAAGAATGCTTCGCCATCTGTCCTGTCCGAAAATCCCTATGCTGGTTTGGCTAACGTTGAGCAAGAATCTGACGACCCACGAGAGGGAACATCTTTGGTTAACCCAGGGGAATCCAGGAAGAGGAGAAATCCAGCCTCCCCTACATTGCCTCGTAAGGGTGCCAAGGTGTCGTCCACTCAGAGTGCGCCATCTACAACCAATAAATCCAACGGAAGTGATGCACAAAAGCCGAAGCAATTTGCTCCAGGACTTGGAAATATTAATTCTAACAAGGAGTACCCACCACTTCCAGGGACATCCAAAACCCCAAATGTCCCCTTTTTTCAAACAGATACTCAGTCCAGTAGCGGACTAATGAAATTTTCTGACATAGTGGACTTAATTTTCACAGCTTTCAATGTTACTGATCCTCTTAAAAGCCTTCTGATACGTTTTCTCCCTATAGTGCAAACATTTTTGAAGCAGTTGACTACTAAATGGCCCCTCCTTGCAGCGATCGTATCCTTCGATGGCTAAGTCATCGAACGAGGTCACCGATTCGATCACTGTTCTACAGTGGAACAGCAGAAGTATCCTCCCGAAAATCGATTCCTTTAGATTTTTACTAAATAGTTTAAAATGTGATGCTTTCGCATTATGTGAAACTTGGTTAACTTCCGATATAAATCTCAACTTCCACGACTTTAATATAATTCGTCTGGATCGAGAAAACCCCTATGGAGGAGTACTTTTGGGGATCAAAAAGTGCTATTCTTTCAACCGAATTAACCTCCCTTCGACACCAGGCATTGAAATTGTCGCTTGTCAAGTTTTAATCAAAGGTAAAGACCTTTGCATTGCTTCCATCTACATTCCTCCTAGAGCCTCGGTAGGGCACCGAACGCTTTGTAATATCACGGAATCCTTACCGGCACCGCGGCTAGTTCTGGGAGACTTTAACTCGCACGGTACGGTATGGGGCTGTCTTCATGATGATAATAGATCAACATTAATCCAAAATCTTTGCGATAATTTCAACATGACCATCTTAAACACGGGAGAAATGACGCGGATTCCTACACCACCAGCACGCGCAAGCGCGTTGGATTTGTCGCTTTGCTCGACATCGCTACAGTTGGATTGCATGTGGAAGGTGATCCCTGATCCCCACGGTAGCGATCATTTGTCTATCGTGATTTCAATTGCTAACGGTTCAAGACCATCGGAAACAATCAATGTCTCATATGACCTCACACGGAACATTGATTGGAAGAGTTACGCGACCGCGATATCCGTTAAAATCGAATCCACTCAAGAACTTCCTCCGGAGGAAGAGTACAGGTTTTTGGCTGGCTTGATTCTCGACAGTGCGAATCAAGCTCAGACTAAACCAGTACCCAGCGCGAATACCCATGGACGGTCTCCCACCCTGTGGTGGGATAAAGAGTGCTCAGAGCTGTACGCGGAAAAATCCACTGCATATAAGGCCTTCCGGGAAGACGGGTTACCCGCTAGCTATCAACAGTACGCGTCGTTAGAAAGGCGAATGAAGAGTCTAATGAAAGCCAAAAAAACGCAGTTATTGGCGCCGGTTCGTCGACGGGTTAACGAGAGAAACAGCGATGAGCACTCTTTGGGGTACGGCTCGACGTATGCGTAACCGTAATAGTACCAACGAGAACGTGGAATATTCAAACCGTTGGATATTTGCTTTCGCCAAGAAGATCTGTCCGGACTGTGTCCCGGTACAGAAAACGTGCCGCGCCGCGTCTCCTCACGATACCGCGAACGAAACACCGTTTTCGATGGTGGAGTTCTCACTTGCTCTCTTATCGTGCAACAATAACGCCCCAGGGTTAGACAGAATCAAATTCAACTTGCTGAAGAATCTGCCTGACACAGCAAAAAGGCGCTTGTTGAATTTATTTAACAAGTTTCTTGAGGGTAACATTGTCCCTTATGAATGGAGGCAAGTGAAGGTCATCGCCATCCAAAAACCAGGAAAACCAGCCTCCGACCACAACTCGTATCGGCCGATTGCAATGCTGTCCTGTATTCGGAAGTTGTTCGAGAAAATGATCTTGTTTCGCCTCGACAATTGGGTTGAAGCAAATGGCTTACTGTCAGATACACAATTTGGCTTCCGCAAAGGCAAAGGGACGAACGATTGCCTTGCGTTGCTTTCTACAGAAATCCAAATGGCCTATGCTAACAAAGAGCAGATGTCTTCTTGGATATTAAGGGGGCTTTTGACTCAGTTTCTATCAACATTCTGTCAGAGAAGCTGCACCAGCATGGTCTTTCGCCAATTTTAAATAACTTTTTGCTAAAACTGTTGTCTGAAAAGCACATGCACTTTTCGCATGGCGATTTAACAACATCGCGATTTAGCTACATGGGTCTTCCCCAGGGCTCATGTCTAAGTCCCCTGCTCTACAATTTTTACGTGAATGACATTGACGATTGTCTTGCCAATTCATGCACGCTAAGGCAACTTGCAGACGGCGGGGTGGTCTCTGTTACAGGGCCCAAAGCTGCCGACTTGCAAGGACCATTACAAAATACCTTGGACAATTTGTCTGCTTGGGCTCTTCAGCTGGGTATTGAGTTCTCCACGGAGAAAACTGAGTTGGTTGTTTTTTCTAGGAAGCGTGAGCCGGCGCAACTCCAGCTTTTATTAATGGGTGCAACGATCAACCAGGTTTTCACATTTAAATATCTCGGGGTCTGGTTCGACTCTAAAGGTACCTGGGGATGTCACATTAGGTATCTGAAACAGAAATGCCAACAAAGGATCAATTTTCTCCGAACAATAACTGGAACATGGTGGGGTGCTCACCCAGGAGACCTGATCAGGTTGTACCAAACAACGATATTGTCGGTGATGGAGTACGGGTGTTTCTGTTTCCGCTCCGCTGCGAACATACACTTCATCAAACTGGAGAGAATCCAGTATCGTTGCTTGCGCATTGCCTTGGGTTGCATGCACTCGACCCATACGATGAGTCTCGAAGTGCTGGCGGGCGTTCTTCCGCTAAAAAATCGATTTTGGGAACTCTCATATCGATTGCTCATCCGATGCGACATTCTGAACCCGTTGGTAATTCAAAATTTCGAGAGGCTCGTCGAGCTTAATTCTCAAACCCGTTTTATGTCCTTGTACTTCGACTACATGGCACAGAGCATCAATCCTTCTTCGTACAATCCCAACCGTGTCCGTTTCCTAGATACTTCTGATTCTACTGTATTCTTCGACACATCCATGAAGGAAGAGATTCGTGGAATCCCGGACCATATACGCCCACAAGTGATCCCCAATATATTTTATAATAAATTCCGAGAAGTCGACTGCGACAAAATGTTTTACACTGACGGATCAAATCTCGATGGGTCCACTGGCTTCGGTATCTTCAACAATACTATCACCGCTTCATTCAAGCTCAATGATCCCGCTTCAGTTTACGTCGCAGAGTTAGCTGCAATTCAGTACACCCTTGGGATCATCGACACTCTGCCCACAGATCACTACTTCATCGTTTCGGACAGCCTCAGCTCTATCGAGGCTCTTCGTGCGGTGAAGCCTAAAAAGCAATTCCCGTATTTTCTGGGGATGATACAGGAGTCCTTGAGTACGTTATCTGAAAAATCTTATCAGATTACCTTTGTTTGGGTCCCCTCTCATTGTTCTATCCCGGGCAATGAAAAGGCCGACTCATTAGCAAAGGTGGGCGCATTAAATGGTGACATATACGAAAGACCAATCTGCTTCAACGAATTTTTTAGTATTTGTCGTCAGAGGACGCTCAACAGTTGGCAAACCTCGTGGAGCAACGGGGAACTTGGACGATGGCTACATTCGATTATCCCAAAGGTATCAACGAAGCCTTGGTTCGGGGGGATGGATGTGGGTCGGGATTTTATTCGCGTAATGTCCCGACTTATGTCCATTCACTACACCATGGATGCGCATTTGCGGCGTATTGGGCTTGCGGAGAGTAGTCTGTGCGCTTGTGACGAGGGCTATCACGACATCGAACACGTTGTTTGGGTATGCGCCGGGTATTGTGACGCCAGGTCTCAGTTAAAAGAATCCCTTCGGGCCCGAGGTAGACCACCCAATGTCCCAGTCCGAGATATGCTGGCAACTCGTGATTTCCCCTATATGTCCCTTATTTATACCTTCATAAAAACGATAAATATCCCAATTTAGCCCCTCTTTTTTTTTCTCGTTTTTAGAGTTTCCTCCTGCCTTGTGGAACCGATCAGCTCCAGAGTGCCACTATGTAACCGCCGTCGCCCTTACCACTACGCCTGCATAGAAGGAAACTGAAGCGAGAGCGACTCGAGGTCCGATGACTTTTGAAGGATTCCCCGCGGGTCCGAAGAATACCATCCGCCAATCCGGTACTCGACGACTTACTAGACTGAGGCGCAAATTTGTTTCGCTGATCCCCCTTCTCCCCCCCCCCCTCCCGTTCGAGCGAAAGTTGCAAGTTTTGCTCTTCTTTCCCTGTCTCTCCCCTGTCCTTGATACAACTGCTGCTACACTGATGCGGAAATAAGCCACCCTCTGAATATCTTGACCAAGCATAAGTTTTAGTTAAAAAATTCAAATTAGTATTCTGTATTCCTAGTTTTAAGATAGCTATAATTTTTACTCTTTATTGAAACTCTTGTCCTCCATCTTGTAAATAGAATTGAATCCCTAGTTTTAAGATTTCTGTGAAGTTTCTCATAAATATTTGTTCCCCCTTTTGTGTACTAAACTATATTGTTAGTTTTAAGATAACCGTAAAATATTTCGTAAAATACTATTGCTCCCCCTCTTGTATATCAAAGGGAATCCCTTGTTCTAAATTTTTTCATAAAAAAATCTTTTGGCCCTCTCTTGTATATTGAATCTTATTTCTAGTCTTAAGATAGCTGTAAACTTTTTTTTCCTTTGTAAAAAAAATATTTCAACATTGTAACCTCCTAGTTTTAAGATATCCAAAATGTAAAAACATAAGCATTTGGCACCGCCAAGCTAACGCATTTGTGCCTATCAAATAAACGAAATGAATAAAAAAAAAATTCTATATCTCGAGATCATGATAATTTAGAAGTGTGGTGTCTTCGGCAATATTCATCAGCGGGTCGAGTGTTGCCCGAAGGCGAATAGATAATTTCAGAATTCAGCCATTAGGCGGCGGTAAGAAGAATACTACTTCCAGTACATGTTAGGTAATGTTTTGTCGCGAAAGTTTAATAATTTAGGAAAATGATATTTTCTGTAAAATTTGAGGAGGACAACAAGGGCTATTTGATAATGTAATAATTAAATTAAATATCACCCATTAGGCGGCGCTACATCTTTTTATTTCAGTATCTTCAAATGACGGTAATTTAGAAGGGTGATGTCTTCAGCAAAGTTGCTCGAGATGTCAAGGACTGCCCGATGGTAAATGATTAGTTTGGGATACTTTCACTATGCGGCACTAAACCAATTAATTTTTATCTGGCAATAACTTACGCTTCAATATAAAACTCACTCCCATGAAGTTAAAAAATTTTACATTTTGATTCATCGATGGATCCTCATGTGCATTTAGAATGTCCAAAACTATTGATTTAGATCTGCCAACAACTTACCGTTCAATATAAAACTCACTCTCATAAAGTTGATTTTTTTTTCGTTTTGACACATTGGTGGACCCCCCTACTTGCCGTTCAATATAAAACTCACTCTCATAAAGTTGATTTTTTTCGTTTTGACACATTTGCGGACCCATTAAAAATGCCCAAAACTTTTGAAGTTCATGTGCCAACAACTTACCATTAAAACTCACTCCCATGAAGTTGAAAAATTTTCTATTTTGATTCATCGACGGACCCCCATGGGCATCGAAAATGTCCTAAACTATTGATTTACAACTGTCTACAACTAGCTTTTCAATATAAAACGAACTCCAATAAAGTTGAAAAAAATCGCTTTAACACATTGGTGAACCTCCTTGTGCATCGAGAATGCCCAAAATTATTGATGTTCATCTGACAAAAACTTGCTTTTCAATATAACACTCACTCCCATAAAGTAGAAAAAAAATCGTTTTGACACATTGGCGGACCCCCATATGCCTTGAAAATGTCCAAAACTATTGGTTTTCAACTTCCAACAACTTGCCTTGCAATATGAAATTCATTCCCAAAATGTTGAAAAATTTTCTGCCAACAACTTGCCTTGCAATATGAAATTCATTCCCAAAATGTTTTTCTTTTTTGACACATTGGAGCTCCCTGTGCATTGAAAAAGTCCAAAACAATTGGTTTTCATCTGCCAAGAAATTGCCCTTTAAAATAAAACTTATTGTCATATTGTAGAAAAATTTCGATTATCAAAATTTCTACCTTCACAAGAATTTTGTGAAAACATCTTTCTAAATTATCATTTTTTGGGATATATTGCAATCTGCCATGTATTGAAAGCTTGTATGCTCACTAGCGCCGAGAGAGTATCCCAAACTAATCTGTCACTATCGTGCAGTCCTTGACATCTCGAGCAACTTTGCTGAAGACATCATCCTTCGAAATTGCCACCATTTGGAGATACTGAAATAAAAAGATGTATGCTCACTGGCGCCGCCTAGCGGGTGAATTTAATCATTACATTATCAAACAGCCTTTGTCGTCCTCATTTCCCATCATTCACATCACATCATTTCCCTAAATTATTAAACTTTCGTGACAAAACATCACCTAACATTCACTGGTTGTATTCTCCCTAGCGCCTAGTGGCTGAATTCTGAAATTATCTACTCACCTTCGGACAGCACTCGACCCGCTGATGAATATTGCCGAAGACACCACACTTCTAAATTATCATGATCTCGAGATATATAATTTGAAAAGCTGCGCCTGGCGGATCTATTTCAGTTTGATTTGCCCGTAATCGCGTAGCCGTTGATCTCCTCTAGAACTTTGCCGAAAACACCATCTTTCTATGTTACTAGTCTTTTGAGATGTATCATATTCTATAATGTACTTTGGGGTGGTACGCTCACTAGTGCACCATAGTGAGAGTATTCCAAACTAATCTATCACCATCTGGAAGTCTTTGATTTCTCGAGCATCTTTACTGAAGACAGTACCCCTCTAAATATTCTCGTTATTGAGATAAAGAATGATTTTGACATTAATTGAACATTTTCATTGGTACTAGCGCCGCCTGATGGGACGCTCACCTGTGCACCATAGTGAGAGTAAGGGAGCCCGGGGCTAGTTGCCGGTTGGGATGAGTTGGCGGAACCCCCATTCTCCTTTTCTATGTATTAGACATAAAGCGCTGTCTCTCGTTGTGTACCTCACGTAATGTGAAACGCATTATTCAATGTGTTTTTGTTGCGAAACATTATGTTTTGTAGAAGCTGTGGGCGATATTGTGTTTTTGAACACACGTTGTAAATTTTCTTAATTTTAAACATTTTGTGTTATTTAAGACGCCCCAGTTTTATGCATACAATGATCACAGACAGGGCCGCCGAGAGGGGGGGGGGCGGTGTGTTTCCCCCCGGGCCCGGTGTTTTGAAGGGTGCCTGGATTTTTAACAGAAACCAAAATTTTGACAAATACTTCTTCGACAAAAATTTATTTGAGAATACAATTAAAAATTCAATATATTGTGTATGAGGTAACTAGAATAGCTAAAATTCTACTAACACTTTAATAGTTTTGTTTTGAATTTTATATGTCATGGAGCATGAAGAGAAGATCTCTCAGTTCACAATCCTTCAGCTGCCAATGATTCTAAGATGCATACGTTCAACTAAATTGCTAACTTGTGTTTGATTGATTTCGAAGAGAAAATTGAACTCTGCTACCAAACTAAATCAACTAGTTAGCAAGATTAGCTAACTAATGTAGCAATTTAAATCCACATACAAAATCTTTTCGTTTTGGAGGAGTGAGCGTGAGATTTTGACGCTTCCTGAACGCAACGATTTTATTTTTATTTTTGAACTATTTTCTAGAAATCAGTTACAACATTATTGTAAAATATTGGTGTTGGTGTGCTAAAACACCAACACAAATAAAAGAACAATCCATGTTTTTATAGGATTATGAATGTTTTCGAAACCAGCATAGCGTAAAATCCAACCAAAATCCTTATTTGAAATTTGATACATGTTTCTCGTTTTTATTCAATTTTTTTATTCCTACATGGATTTGTATTGTATTTGTATTTCTACAATTGCACGATTCTGACTTTTTTATCTTTTTGTATACTTTTATTTTATCCATTTTTTTACGTTCTTTTCTTTAGCTTTTTTTCTATTGGTAACACTATCACTTACTTTAATTTATAGTTTTTTCTCTGTTATTTAATATTATTCGCATTTTTTTGAGAAAATTCTGCTTTCTTAATTTTTTTCTTATTGTTTCATATTTAAATACCTTGCTTTTTTATTTATTTCTTTTGTCATTCCATCTAATTTTTAGAATTTGTCTATTTGCTACATTTATTCTTGTCATAGCGTTTTTCTATTTCCTTTTTTTCATATGTTTTGCATTTCCAAAATCAATTTTACTTATTCAAATTCATTCCAATTTGTCTTATTATTTATTTTTTTACCTTTCTCCTATTTTTTCCTCATTTTCTAGTTTTTAGCTTTCCGTTTATCGTAGTTTTATTTTTTCCCATTGTTCATTTAATATAATTTTATTTATTTTTTATACGCTTTTTCTTAAGATTTAATTCGTTATTGTTATTTCTTCATGTTTTCCATTTAACCTATTTTAAAAATACTTTTTCAGTTGACCATTTTCCTATACGTTAACATTGATTTTTATTTATTTTCCTAAAAAAACATTTGTTTTATCTTTGCTTAACACTATGCGCACTGTTTCTTAATTTTAAATTAAGTTAGTTGTTTGAATTTATTTTAAATTTCATTTCTAGTGTTTTTTCTATTCTTTAAATAGTATCCATTTTATTCATTTTTTTCGTGTTAATATCTTCATTTTTGTGTTTCTATAGTATACCATGTTGGCTTTTTCTTATTTTTTTTTGTTTTCCATTTTGTCTGTTTGCTCCGTTTTTGTTCAATACTTCCAATTTTCTTTACTTTTTCGTCTTTTCATCATTTAAATTTTCCAGCTTTTCAAAATTTTCTGGTTCGTTCATATTTTTTAATTTCTTTATGGTTATTTTATTCTTGTCTTTTATATATACTCCTCTACTTTTATGCATTCTTAACGTTTTATTTATTTTTTTCTATTGCTTTAAATGTATTGTTTTTAATGTTAAATAAATTTTATTATTCTTGATTTATCGAGTTTTTCAGTTTTATGCATTTTTTATAGTAATGTTTGTATTCTTTTTAGTAGTTTTTTTCATTTTCATTGATTCTAAAAAATTTTCCTACTTCTCTATCGATTTTTCATTATTTTCACCGTTTGTTCAATAACGTTCGACTTTTTTAATCTTCGCAATATGTTTTTCTAGTTTCCTGTTTTCCATTATCAATTTTTTATCGGTTTTGTTTTGGTTTTTCTCGATTAAACCTTTTTTGACAATTGACATTAATTTGTTTATTTGGTTGATTTTGTTATTTTTAGCTCTTTTGTACATTCTTTTAATATTTAGTTTTCCTATTGTTTTTTATCTTTTGCCGTTGGTCGCCCTTTGGATATTTTTAATTTTTGTTATTACTACATTTTCAATCTTGCCATTTCCTTACTTTTATAAATACTATTAACAAAAATGGCGCTTTTCAAAGTCAAAGCTGTCGAAGAGGTATTAAAAACTCCCAAAGTACAAAAAACTCTACGTTTTTTCCTTCATTGGCACTACAAAGAACTAGAGCAAAAAAATGGTACATGAATATAAAATTTCAGTGTACTATACATTACATCAGTGAACTCCAATGGATTTCAAACATTGACTTTTTTGTACTCAGGCTATACACAGTGGTGGGGGCCCGTACGTTGGACCCCCCGGGCCCGTATTTTCTCTCTGCGGCCCTGATCACAGATCACGGAAAAAACAGAACACTCTTTTGGAGCAAAATAAACGAATTTCAAGGCGATGGGGTGGTTGGGTGCGAGAGACCACGCTTTCTTGCTCTTTCAATTATGTGTGGCGTTCTCAAATAAATTCATCACAACGCGCGCTCCAGAGTGCACTACGGAGGAGTGTGCTCTTTCATTAGTTTTCTTTTTGCAAACGGTAGTGTGGCTGCGATTAACGGTTTGAAGGAGATTATGTTAGTTTGTTGAATACTGATATAAGTTTCTGTTGATGGTTTGATACTGAGGGTAAATTGGGAAAAGTGAAACGGGATTTTCATTTTACTTATTTTGTTTGCTAATTTCACTGTGAAATGTTCCAGTCTACTTTCTACTTCTGCCCAAGTCAGACGTACAATCGAACCAAGTGAACAACCTCTCGATCTGGTGTGCATTGTCTCGAGAACAAAGGAAACATTTAATTTATTCTTGCCATCCTGAGTAAAGTTGACGAAAAATCTCTGCTCCGACCCAACACAGCGGTCGTTGACTTTAAATTTTGTTCAATAAGATTGTATTTTCGTGGAGTGGAATACCTCCTGAAAGTGAAGATGCAGCTTAAGCTCAAGGACGTTATGTATCTACAGTACCATCATCTTCGCAATGTAGCACTCATATCATTCAACACGTTATTCCAAGCCGAACGTTTCGTTTTGCAGAAGAACTAGAAGCAGGTGGCTGAAAGTGATAAAATTGTAATTAAGATTCCCGTGTAGATAGAAAAAGACTATGTAGATGTAAAGCTACATCACCACGTACCGCTCTTGATCTAATCGCAAAATACATGTATCAAAACGGAGAAGTAGAATCCGTTACACGTGATACTTGGAGAAATTTCTTCCCGGGTACACCTAATGGTGTTCTTATGGTGATGATGCGGATCGAAAGACCTATCCCCTCCAAATTGACTATAAAACTCAAAACCCACGAATTAATTTTGATCTAGATCAATCATAATGGTTCATAGTGGTTTAATATTTAGTTGGGAAACATTTTTGCTTTACTTAGACCTACAATTTAGAGCAATTGGGTATTCAATTTATTGAGAACTGATGCGCCAGGGGTGCTATGCAAAAAGTAAATAAATCGAACTTCTCGTTAATGCGACTATCATTGAATTAGTTTAACATGAAATATATCTAAACACTGATTATTTTATTGTATTTCAAGAAAATTTGTCAAGTCAAGTCAAGAGCATCTGAATAGCGGAAATAACTCAATATAATATTCAACTAATGTTATAATCCTTCTTTATCTCAGTGTCGAGATTATTTAGAGGAGTACTGCCTCCAGTAAAATTGGTCGAAAAATTAAGTACTACCAGATGGTGACAGATTCTTTGGAATATGATAGGTCTCGAAAGTCTAATAACTTAGAAAGACAGTGTTCGCGTCAAAATGCCATAGGAGATCAAAAGCTACGCGATTATCGACAAATCTATCTCCCAGGCGGCGCTAGTGAGAATGTATTGTTTTTCAAATTCTGAATCTCGAGATCATGACAATTTAGAAGTATCGTGTCTTCGGCAATATTCATTAGCTAGTCGAATGCTGCCCTCCACTAGGCGGCGCTGGGGAGAATAAAACTTCCAATACATGTCAGGTGAAGTTAATTAATTTAGAAAAATGACATTTCTATTAGGTTTCTGAGGACGACAAGGACTGTTTGATGATGTAATGATTAAACTGGATATCACCCGCTAGGCGGCGCTAGTGAGCACACACTTTTTTATTTCAATATCTCAAAATTATTGCAACGTAGAAGGGTAGTGTGTTGGGAAAAATTGGGAGAGCGATCAAATAAATTTTTATTGAAAGAAGTATTTTTGTTCACGAAACCTTACCGGATGATTCGGATTCCCTATCCTGCATCCAACAGAAGAAGAAAATTTCATCGCCATGTGTTTTCAAGCAATTTCCATGATCAGTAGTGGATGGAAATACATAAACAGAGTGTTTGGTTCATGGTTAAGAACCTTCTGAGAGACGATTAACAACAACTTTTTCTTTGATGCCATTCAATTATCACTTTGTTTCATATGCTAAAACAATGATTTCGAACAAACATTTGTGGTGAGGTCATGCTGTGTTAACTATTAAATTGCAACGAAATGAAAAGCGATAGGGACAAAGTGTCAAATAACAAGTTATAGAGAATGTTAAGGGGCACCAAATGAACAATAGTGACGATAAACTTATTAGATTTATAATTAGAATAATTACAAAGCTATCAAAAAATGCTAATTTTGAGTTATTTTACTAGTAAAAAGTAATATAGTACACTTAACTAAAGATATTTGTGCATACATCGAAAGGAAATTTTCTCAACTTTCCAACGAAACCTTGGAAATAACGATATAAAGCATGTTTTTTAGATTAGAGTGTTTTAAGAACTTGCAAATCGATTACAGGAAAGGTTTGGTAATGTATTTAACTTTTGTATAATAGAAATACTATAGACATAATTCATTATTTTGAGAAAATTAACAAAAACCTCATCAAAAACACCTTTTTCACCAACTTTTACATACTTTATAGCTAAAGCTAAAAGATAATTGAAACTAATTAACTGAAAGATATGAGAACACCATTCAATAGGAAATTTTTTCACCTTTCTAATGGAACTAAAAGATTTAAAATACAAAGTATACTTTTTAATATAGAGGTATTTTAAGATAAATTAGTTTATTACACAAAAATGTGGAACGATTTTTTCACCAAATATGACAGTCAATCACCCCTCGAGAGGTTCTTATTCGTGAACCAAACACCCTGTATGCATTACCTACACCGACATCACTTTCGCATATATATATATATATATATATATATATATATATATATATATATATATATATATATATATATATATATATATATATATATATATATATATATATATATATATATATATATATATATATATATATATATATATATATATATATATATATATATATATATATATATATATATATATATATATATATATATATATATATATATATATATATATATATACAAGATTCTAGGTTCTTGTTTAAGCCCCCTTCTCTACAATTTTTACGTGAATGACATTGATAATTGTATTGTCAGCCCATGCCCTCTAAGGCAACTTGCAGATGATGGCGTGGTTTCTGTTACAGGACCAAAAGCCATAAATTTACAACAACCACTGCAAGATAGTTTGGATAATTTATCAAGTTGGGCATTGAAGCTAGGCATCGATTTCTCTACGGAGAAAACAGAGTTGGTTGTTTTTTCAAGGAAGCGTGATCCAGCTCAGCTTCAGCTTCAGTTGGTTGGTAGAACGATAGCCCAAGTCATGACCTTTAAATATCTCGGAATTTGGTTCGATTCTAAAGGTACATGGGGAGGCCACATTAGGTATCTGATAAAGGAGTGCCAACAAAGGATAAATTTTCTCCTAACAATAACCGGATCTTGGTGGGGTGCTCATCCAAGTGACGTGATAAGAGTGTATCAAACAACGATACTTTCAGTAATGGAATATGGGTGCTTCTGTTTCCGTTCAGCTGCAAACACTCACATTATTAAATTGGAACGAATACAGTATCGTTGTTTACGAATCGCCTTAGGTTCCATGCAATCGACACATACGATGAGTCTTGAAGTACTAGCGGGAGTTCTTCTCTTAAAAGATCGATTCTGGGATCTCTCCTCTCGTTTACTTATACGATGTGAGGTTATGAATCCATTGGTAATTGAAAATTTTGAAAGACTTGTCGAGCTTCAATCACAAACCAGATTCATGACAGTGTACTTCAATCACGTGTCACAAGAAATAACGCCTTCTAGTTATGTTATGACATGTGTTAATATACCAGATACTCCCGATTCCACTTTATTTTTCGACACGTCCATGCAAGAGGAAATTCGTGGAATACCGGATCACCTGCGCTCTCTGGAGATCCCTAAAATATTCATAATTAAATACCAACACATTGACAGCCATAAAATGTTCTACACTGGTGGGTCACGAATCAATGAGGCCACTGGCTTCGGTATTTTCAACAATAACACCTCGATCTCTTTCAAGCTTGCAGAACCTGTCTCTGTTTACACAGCCGAACTAGCAGCAGTTCACTACAGTCTGGAAATCATTGATACTTTACTTCCGAGCCATTATTTCATTCTCACAGATAGCCTCAGCACAATTAAGGCACTACGCTCATTAAAGCTTGACAATCACGCTCCGTTCTTTTTGATACGAGAATACTTAACTAAATTAACAAATAAATCTTATCAAATTACCTTAGTGTGGATTCCCGCTCATTGCTCCATACCCGCTAGTACTTCAAGACTCATCGTATGTGTCGATTGCATGGAACCTAAGGCGATTCGTAAACAACGATACTGTATTCGTTCCAATTTAATAATGTGAGTGTTTGCAGCTGAACGGAAACAGAAGCACCCATATTCCATTACTGAAAGTATCGTTGTTTGATACAATCTTATCACGTCACTTGGATGAGCACCCCACCAAGATTCGGTTATTGTTAGGAGAAAATTTATCCTTTGTTGGCACTTCTTTATCAGATACCTAATGTGGCCTCCCCATGTACCTTTAGAATCGAACCAAATTCCGAGATATTTAAAGGTCATGACTTGGGCTATCGTTCTACCAACCAACTGAAGCTGAAGCTGAGCTGGATCACGCTTCCTTGAAAAAACAACCAACTCTGTTTTCTCCGTAGAGAAATCGATGCCTAGCTTCAATGCCCAACTTGATAAATTATCCAAACTATCTTGCAGTGGTTGTTGTAATTTTATGGCTTTTGGTCCTGTAACAGAAACCACGCCATCATCTGCAAGTTGCCTTAGAGTGCATGGGCTGACAATACAATTATCAATGTCATTCACGTAAAATTGTAGAGAAGGGGGCTTAAACAAGAACCTTGTGGGAGACCCATGTAACTTATTCTGAATGTTGCCAAATCGCCATATGAAAAATGCATGTGCTTTTCTGACAATAAGTTGTATAAATAATTATTTAACATTGGTGAAAGAACACATTGATGTAGTTTCTCTGAAAGAACATCAATGGAAACAGAGTCGAATGCTCCTTTTATGTCTAAGAACACAGACGCCATTTGTTCTTTTTTTGCGTAAGCTAGTTGGATTTCTGACGAAAGTATTTTTTTTATTTATTAACAAATTAAGGCCGAAGTGGCCTGTGCCGTATACAAAAGATTCCTCCATTCCACTCGGTCCATGGCCACGCGTCGCCAGCCACGCAGTCTGCGAAGGGTCCGCAAATCGTCTTCCACCTGGTCGATCCATCGTGCTCGCTGCGCGCCACGTCTTCTTGTACCGGTCGGATTGCAATTGAGAACCGTTTTCACCGGGCTATTGTCCGACATTCTGGCTACGTGCCCGGCCCACCGTAGTCGTCCGATTTTCGCGGTATGACAGATGGGCGGCTCCCCCAACAGCTGATGCAACTCATGGTTCATTCGCCGTCTCCATGTGCCGTCTTCCATCTGCACTCCACCGTAGATGGTACGCAGCACTTTCCGTTCGAAGACACCAAGTGCGCGTTGGTCCTCCACGAGCATGGTCCAGGTCTCGTGCCCGTAGAGAACTACCGGTCTAATCAGCGTCTTGTAGATGGTCAACTTCGTACGACGGCGAACTCTGTTCGACCGAAGTGTCTTGCGGAGGCCAAAGTAAGCACGATTTCCTGCCACGATGCGTCTACGAATCTCTCTGCTGGTATCATTGTCGGCGGTCACCAGTGAGCCCAAGTACACGAACTCTTCAACCACCTCGATTTCGTCGTCACCGATGCAAACTCGGAGCGGGCGGTTCTCATTCTCTTCTCGTGAACCTCTTCCTATCATGTACTTTGTCTTCGACGTGTTGATGGCAAGTCCGACGCGCTTGGCTTCTCTTTTCAGTCTGATGTAGGCTTCCTCCATCTTCTCAAAGTTTCGTGCAATAATATCAACGTCATCGGCGAAGCCAAGTAGCTGAACGGACTTTGTGAAAATCGTACCACTCCTGTCGATCCCTGCTCTTCTTATTACACCTTCCAGCGCGATGTTGAATAACAGACACGAGAGACCATCACCTTGCCCTAACCCTCTGCGTGATTCGAAGGGACTCGAGAGCGTCCCTGAGACACGTACTACGCACATCACCCGATCCATCGTCGCCTTCACTAATCGCGTCAGTTTGTCCGGGAATCCGTACTCGTGCATAATCTGCCATAGCTGATCTCGATCGATAGTGTCGTATGCGGCTTTGAAGTCGATGAACAAATGATGTGTGGGCACATTGTACTCGCGGCATTTCTGCAGTACTTGACGAAGAGCGAACACCTGGTCCGTGGTAGATCGTTCGCTCATGAAACCCGCCTGGTACTGCCCCACGAACTGACGAAAGTAGCGCCAGGCAATCATTCGTTCCCTTTCCTCTCCGAAAACCAAACTGGGTATCTGATAGCAAGCCGTTCGCCTCAACCCAATTGTCGAAACGTCGTAGCATAATTTTTTCCAACAATTTCCTGATGCAGGATAGCATTGCAATCGGTCGATACGAGTTATGGTCGGAGGCTGGTTTTCCCGGTTTTGGAATAGCGATAACTCTCACTTGTCTCCAGTCGTGCGGGACAATGTTCTGCTCAAGAAGCTTATTGAATAAATTCAACAAGCGTCTTTTTGCTAGGTCAGGCAGATTCTTCACCAAGTTGAATTTAATTCTGTCTGGACCCGGAGCATTATTATTGCATGAGAGGAGTGCAATTGAAAATTCCATCATTGTCAAAGGCGAATCTATGGAATCGTTACTTGTGGGAGCATCGCGAATGATTTTCTGCGCAGGAGCAGAATCTAGACAAACTTTCTTGGCAAAATTAAATATCCAGCGATTCGAAAAATCTTCGCTTTCATTAGTTACGTTTCGATTCCTCATTCTTCTGGCTGTGTTCCAAAGAGTACTCATTGATGTTTCTCTTGACAAGCCATCAACGAAACGTCTCCAATAACTAGACTTTTTGGCACGACGGAAACTGTCAAATTTGTTTTGTAAAATCGAATAATTTTCAAAGTTCGCACGTGTACACCATTTCCGTTTAATAATTTCTTTGTAAGCAACTTGTTTAGCTTCATATGCATCCGAGCACTCTTTGTCCCACCAGGGATTAGGAGGCCGGCTATTCATTATCATGCCAGGATTGCATTTCGTTTGGGTTTGTTCTGCTGCTTCAATAATCAAACCCGCTAGAAATTCATATTCTTCGGTAGGTGGTAGCTCTTCCGTCGAAACAAGAGAAGTGGAAATTAAAGGTTGGTATTTTTTCCAATCAATATTTCGTGTCAAGTCGTAAGGGACATTGATTGAATTCGTGAGGCCTAATTCACTGTTAATTGAAATAACGACTGGCAAATGATCGCTACCGTGAGGATCAGGTACAACCTTCCACGTACAATCTAACCGAAGTGATGTCGAGCATAGAGATAGATCTAATGCACTTGATCGTGCGGGTGGTCTGGGAATGCATGTTGCTTCGCCTGTATTTAAAACTGTCATATTGAGCTCGTCACAAACATTGTATATCAAAGAGGATCGATTATCATTGAAGAGGGAACCCCATAATACTCCGTGCGAGTTGAAGTCTCCCAGTATCAGACGCGGAGCAGCCATGGATTCCACTACCTCGAAAATCTGACTTTGTCCAATTTGAGCTTTGGGAGGTATATATATAGAAGCGATAGAAATGTCTTTGCCTTTAATGTTCGTTTGGACAGCTACAGCCTCAATGCCCGCAAACAAGGGGATGTTAATTCTATAGAAAGAATAGCACTTTTAATTCCTAGAAGCACTCCTCCATACGGGGTGTCTCGGTCTAGGCGAATAATGTTGAAATCATTCAAGTTAAAATTAATGTTTGAGGTAAGCCATGTTTCACATAAAGCAAAAGTATCGCATTTCAAATTATGCAGCAACATTTTTAAGGAATCAATTTTAGGTATGATACTTCTGCAATTCCACTGTAAAACAGTGATGGGATCTTTCACTGGAGAAGGTGAATTATCCATCGAAAAATACAATCGCTGCAAGGATGGGCCATTGAGCAATCAGCTGCTCTAAAAATGTTCTAATTGTTGGGAGGAACGCTGAAAGTATACTTTTTAGTGGTTCAGAAATATTGAACGCTTTGAAAATCCAATCAACAATTTCAGAAAATTTCAATAACCCTATCCCTGGTTGAGACTCGGAGGAAGTTGAAGTTTTATTATTACCAGTAATGGTGTTCTGTTTGGATTGTACATTACCAAAAACCGGGAGGGATTGGCTTCGGTATTGCATCGGAATTCTTTAGCTTTGGCCGCAATTTATTTATTGGAGGAGAAATTTTAAGACCCTTGCTTGGAAGTTTGGGAAAAGAGGACTGTTTTCTTTTCCTGGATCCTCTAGGTAAAACAAATGATGTACCTTCGGACGCTTCGTCAGAGTCAGACTCTTTCGGCAATAGAATAGCGTGTCTGTTTTCTGGGACCATGGGTTCAGGAGTAGCATTTTTCAATATTTCTGCATAAGAGCGCTTAGATCTCTCCTTCAAGGATCGTTTAATTTTCTCCTCCCGCAATTTATATATGGGACATGCAAGGAGCTCGTGTGAATTTTCTCCGCAATGTAAAAATTTTTCTAAGTTTTTATTGCATGTATCCTCTTGATGAGGCCCCCCACATTTGCCACACCGTACCTTATTGGAACAGTAGGTGGCTGTGTGGCCAAGCTGTTTACAATTGAGGCAATTCATCACACGAGGGATGAAAAGGCGAACGGGGAGACGAATTTTATTAATAAGAACATGGCTAGGCAAAGCAGACCCAGCGAAAGTTACTCGAAATGAATAGGATGGTCGAGTTTTTTCACTTCTTCAAGTGATACTGAGTACAATTGCTTACAATCGAGTATTTTAACTGTATTAAGCAGGGTGTTCTTGAAACAACCAACACCATGCTTAAGTATATCCTCGGCAGTGAGGCTGGGTTCGGAGATGACTCCATCGCATTCTATATCGCGCGAAAGTATATAAACTTTATATTCACGCGTGAAGAGTTCGCTGGCTACTATCTCGTTAGCTTGTCTAATGTTATCAACGCTAACTCGAAGTTTGTCTTTATTTACTTTCACGATCTCTGTTACAGCAGAAAATCGTGAAGTTAGATCCCGTGCAATTTGCACAAGGTTTAATGGCTTTCCTTTCCGCCTGAAGAAAACTTGCCAAGGTCCAGAAGACCCTTGGGGGTATAATTTTATTCTAAGGGGAGTTGAGGGAGGGGGATCAGAAGAATTTTGCTCTTGTGAAATGGAGGATTCCATCTCACTATCCTCCATCTCGCCTACCATACACAGTAAGTTAATTAAATACTAATACTACCACAATTATACTAAAATCTACCTGTCCTTCGAAGAGTTGCAGCTTCACGCTGTCTCCCTCTGTCACACGCTCGGGTTGAACACAGCGTAACCACCACTACCAAGATGGAGCCGCTGCTTACCTGTGGGTCCAGGGGTATTTCCGTACTACGTAGCGTGGCTAGGTACACAAATACACAAAAGCCCGTATCTGCACTAGTACAGATGAATAAGTGATGATGAAGCGAGACGCTTCACCAACAAGATGCAGCTCTGTCTTTTTTTTAACAATGGAGAAGACCTTTATGTCCTAGCCCAGTACACGTGCTATTGGTAGGGTCCAATCTACCGCACGGGGTGCACTGGGGGCGTGTCGGACTCGAATGGTGACCAGCCATTAATACCGACTAAACTCCATTGGGCTCCGCCATCCATCCCCAGGAACTACCTTTCGGCATTACTTCTGGGGGGATGGCCGTATTTAGCGTACGGTCTCACTCGTGCCTTACATTCTCGCACACTCGCTCCCATCTCGGCATGGGTAGACCATACCTTCGTCTATCATCCGCCAATTCACTCACTCTAACTCCTCGCCTGCTGCTCGGCGCTCCATGCTCTCTGCAGCCGGCAGGCAATCTGAGTGGTGGCAGTCGAAACTGCGTTCCACTTCTCTACCGCTTGGCACATCCCCTGTACAAGGGTATCAGGGGTTGTGTCCAAGCCGCAGACGCCTAGCATAGCGCCTCTTTCGACGTCGAAGCGGGTACATACGAATAGTACGTGCTCCGCAGTTTCGTCGACACCTGGGCAGTCTGGGCAGACTGGGGCCTCAGCGTGCCCAAACCTGTGGAGGTACTGTCGGAAACAGCCATGGCCTGACAGGAATTGTGTCAGATGGAAGTGAACTTCCCCATGGGGTCTTCCCACCCAGCTAGATATGTTGGGTATCAGCCGGTGGGTCCACCTACCTCTCGACGAGTTGTCCCATTCGCGTTGCCATCTGGCGACCGAGGTCACCCTGGCACGCTCACGGACTCCCCTATTGCCACGCAATTCGAAACAATCTTCGTCTTCCCGGATGACCAGCCCGACTGGCATCATACCCGCTATCACGCAGGATGCATCATGTGATACCGTGCGGTAGGCAGATATCACTCTGAGACACATCAAGCGATAGGTGCTCTCCAATTTGCGACGGTAACTGGTTACTCCCAGTGCCCTCGCCCAGGACGGTCCACCGTACCTAAGGATAGATACGGCGACACCGGCCAGTAGCCTGTGTCTACTGGCGCACACCTTGGAGCTGTTGGACATCATCCTCGATAATGCCGCGACAGCCACCGAAGCCTTCTTGCACGCATAGTCGACATGGCTGCCGAAGGTCAGCTTGTCGTCTATGATGGCCCCAAGAATCTTCAGACTCCGCTTAGAAGTTATCTCGACTTCTCCCGCTTGAATAACTGCTTGTTGTACCGACTTGCGGTTATTGACAACGACCACCTCCGTCTTGTGATGGGCGAGCTCTAGGCCTCTCGCGCTCATCCATTCCGCCACTATGCTTATCGCGTGTGCCGCCGTTAGTTCTACCTCGGAGATTGACTCCCCGTAGACCGCCAGGGTGACATCATCGGCAAAACCGACGATTTTCACACCCGGAGGGAACTTTAGTCTCAGAACCCCGTCATACATAAGGTTCCATAGTACCGGGCCCAGGATTGAACCTTGCGGAACTCCTGCAGTAATAAGAACACTTTGCTGACCGGCATCGGTCTCGTATAATAGTACGCGGTTCCGGAAGTAGCTTTCCAAGATCCGGTACAGGCCCACCGGCAGGCCAAGCCGGTGTAACGAGAGCGCGATGGCATCCCAGCTTGCGCTGTTGAATGCGTTCTTCACGTCAAGTGTCACTAACGCACAATATCGAATGCCCCGCCTCTTCCGTTGGATCGCTATCTCGGCAGTCCTTACCACTGAGTTGATAGCGTCCACCGTGGACTTTTCCTTTCGAAAACCGAACTGATTACTTGACAGGCCCTCCGTACCTTCTGCGTATGGAGTTAGCCTGTTGAGGGTAATCCTCTCAAGCAATTTGCCCGTCGTGTCAATCAGACAGATTGGTCTGTACGCCGATGGGTCGCCAGGCGGCTTCCCGGCCTTCGGCAACAGTACCAGCTTCTGCCTTTTCCATCTAACCGGAAAACGGCACTCGTCAAGGCATCTCTGCATAGCCAACCTGAACATGTTCGGGTTCGCCATGATTGCTGACTTGAGAGCGCTGTTTGGAACTCCATCAGGCCCTGGAGCTTTATTCACCGCTAGAGAATTAGCAACTACAAGTAGCTCTTCGTTCGTCACCGGGGCCACCATGTCGTCCGTACCCACCGTGCCTTGCGGCGCTGGGGGCCAGGGACTTATGGTTCGGGACGGGAAGAGTACTTCGATAATTCTCGCCAACCGTTCTGGCGACCGTTCAGGAGGTGAGGCCCTTTGGTCTTTGCCATCACGATCCTGTAGGCATCGCCCCACGGATTCACGTTGGCCTCCTCGCACAATTTGTCAAAACACGCTCTCTTGCTGCGCTTGATGGCCTTGTTGAGGGCCGATTTCGCAGCACGAAACACTTCACGTCGTTCCACTCTACCCTCCTCAGTGCGGGCTCGCTGCATCCTACGTCTAGCTTGTAGGCAAGCTGACCGTAGGGCTGCAATCTCAGCACTCCACCAATATACCGAGCGTCTGCCATTTCTTGGCAGGGTCTTCCTCGGCATAGTGGCGTCGCATGCGCGTGATAGAACAGCTACCAGCGCATCCCCGCTTAGACTGTCGGTGTTGGCCTCCAGTACCAGGGCCGCAGTGAAAACTTCGCTGTCGAAGTGATTGGTCTTCCACCCGCGTACCTGACAGGGATTACCCGCCCTAGAATGCTGCACACCAAAGTTGATCCTGAAGCGTATTGTTAGGTGATCACTATGGGTGTAGCCTTCGTCTACCCTCCAATCCATGTCTGGGACCAAACTTGGACTGGCAAACGTTACGTCAATCCACGACTCGACCCCATTCCTACGGAATGTGCTAGCGGAACCATCATTGACTAGCACTGCGTCGAGTTTCGCAAGCGCCTCCAGAAGCGCTTGGCCCCTACCATTTGTATAGCGGCTGCCCCACTCCACCGCCCAAGCGTTGAAGTCACCCGCTATGACAAACGGCTTTCGTCCCACCATGTCAGACGAAAGCCTATCGATCATCTGGTTGAATTGTTCTATTGGCCACATAGGTGGGGCATAGCAGCTACAATAGAACACACCATTGATCTTGGCAATCGCGACACCCTCCGCAGAGGACTGTACTACCTCCTGGACCGGGAACCGACCCGTTGCACAGATTGCCGCCATTCCAGACCCGTCCGCCACCCAGTTGCCGTTGTCGGCAGGGACGTTGTACGGGTCGGATAGAAGGGCGACATCTGTCCCCGACTCCAATACCGACTGCCACAGTAACTGCTGAGCAGGTGCGCAGTGGTTAAGATTCAGCTGTGTGACTATTGCCATTGCTTCCTCTTTCCCGCCTCCCCGAAGGGACAAGCAGGTCCGCCCATAACATGGTTGCGGCCCTGCTTCTTGCTAGCGCAGATGAGACACTTGGGTGCCCTCTCGCATTTCAGCGCCTTGTGTCCCTCCTCGCCGCAGCGACGACACAACTTGCTCCTGTCTGGGCCCTTACAGTCGTATGACTTGTGGCCTGGCTCCAGACATTTAAAACATCGGTCCACTGAAGGCGACTGGAGTATGCTAACTGGGCATACTGACCATCCGATCTTCAACTTCCCTTTGTCGGTTACTTTCTTGGCTTCCGCGGCCGGTAACTTGAAGTAAGCTACCTGCGTGCCAAGCAACCGCTCCCTGATACGTACAGAGTTCTGATCGATCTCGACGCCGCATTGCTGCTTAACGGCCGAGACGACGTCCTCTGCGTTTGTGATCTCGTCCAGTTGCTTACACTGGAGAGTCACTTCCGCTCCCAACGACCTCACCTGAGCGCCGTTTCCCAAGACCTCTTGGGCCAACCTCCTATACGTTGCTCCATTGGATTGTGATCCACGCTTCAGCACCAAGATCATTTCGCCATCTTTGGTGCGTCTGACGCTTCGCACATCCTGTCGTAAATTCGAGAGGCTTTCGGCCGCCCGCATCGATTTTAGGACATCCGCATAGCTGCCCCCGTTGGTTTTCACCAGCAGGGCCTCTCCTCTATCCCTCGCCTTCTTCTTAGCGGGTCGAGGTGCGTTGGACTTCCGCTCCCTGCTGACCACCTGCCATTCGCCATCTTGTACCGATGGCGCCGGCAGGCTGGTGCCAGGTCGCTCCGCAGTACGCGCCCGATTGGCGGCTTTCGCCTTTTTAGGCTGGGAAGTCGCCTTCTCGGGACGCCGCCCTGCGGGATCCTTCGCACCCGGATCCGCACCTCCCAAGCGACGTTTGGCCTTGTTGGTTGCCCGTCGTTTGGCATTGCTGCGCGTGCCTACATTAGGCCTAGGCCGCTTCGCAGTCTCCCCCTCCATTAAGCGTTTGGTGGCCGATAAAGCGCAATCTATCGCCTCCTGCGCCATCGTCGCTCCGCCGTGGAAGGAGAAGGCCTCGGTTTGGATACCGCGATCGGCCTTCTCTCTTTCCGTCAACCTCTTCATGTAGGCTACTTGTTCTTGTCTTGCGACTCGAACAGCCTGACGAAGCACCAGCAGGTTCTGTTTTAGTTCCGTGCTGATGTTACTCCTCCCGCTTGTGAATTCGATAATACTATCCAGCTGCTTGACCACTTCCTGCATCGCAGGTAGTGGTCCGCCAAGCGTGCTGGTAGTATTATCTCCTACCACATCCATTTCACCTTCGGTGCCGTTATTTGCGGCCACCTTCGCTCCGTTGTCAGCCCCTGTTGGGGGAGACCTCGCCAGACCCCCTTTGGCAAAGGGGTTCAGCGCCGTAAACGCTTCCGCCTCCTTATCGCATACTTTTTTATTATTATTATTGCAAAGACTCATATTAAGACCCACGAGTTGCGCGAGAAAATAGGTCCGCCACGCCAGAGCTCCGCATTAACGTGGTAAGAGACACTTACTGTGGGGGGTGCCCAGGTACCCCACAGGCTCCGTTAACGATCGGGCATCTTTTTCACCCCCCCCCCCCCGATCATTCATCCCTCGGCACGGATCGCTTCACGCCTTGGAATTGGGGTTACCCCGTTTGGTGGGCCCATATCACCGGAACGGGTGGTCCATAGCGCTATTGTATGCCGGCAACTACACGGCCCCCCTTCCCTGTCAGCATACGACCATAGTCCCAACGAGTTGGCTACCCGAACATTCCTATGGCTACTCGTATCCCAGCCGGTTCCGCGGGGAGGTAGAGATAGGAGTTCCTGGGCAAGAGGATAAGGACCACTGTGGCTAACTACCGGGTCTGTATTGCGCATTGCCCAGGCATTTACCGATGCAGCTCTGTCTCACGTCGTCACAAGCGCCGACTGTATGCAGCGCAAGCACTACCACCACCAAGGTGGGGTCGCCGCTTACCTGTGGGTCCAGAGGTATTCCCCTACCACGCAGCGTGGCTAGGTGCACAAATACTCAAAATCCCGTATCTGCACTAATACGAATGAATGAGTGATGATGAAGCGAGCCGCTTCACCAACCAGATGCAGCTGTCTCACTCCGTCGCAAGCGCCGGTTATATGCAGCGCAACCACTACCACCACCAAGGTGGGGCGCCGCTTACCTGAGACTTCGTTGCCTTCGCACCAACACTCGCTTATCGCGTGGTACCACCAACAAACGACCGCTCTCGCAGCCAACAATCCTGCCTGTCTCCGCACCAACACAGCATCAAACACTGACACGATACACAAACTTCTAGCCTATTCACGGCTTGCACAGCCCTGGTTGCTACAGCCAATTAGTAAACACAACTTTTCAAGGCGAAGGCTAAAACTGTTATGATCAAGGCGATATTGTAAACCGTTTGAAAGCTATACAAAAACAATCAAAATATGATTCAACCATAGGATCTGATGATTAAACTATATAGTTGAATTATATTTTGGTTGTTTTTGTATAGCTTTCAAATGGTTTACAATATCACCTTGATGTCAATGGGAAAGTTATAGGAAATGATATAGGCCTTACGAAAAACTAATTGCTGTTTGATGGAGAAACGCGAATAACTTCTGAAAAGGTCGTAATAAAACAAAATAATTGTGTTGGTAAAACAAAATTTAAAATATCTCGAGAACTACTACATTTCAGGAAATTTTTTTATAAGCATTTTGATTTAAAATGGCGTTTAGAATCATATTCAAAAATAAAATTGTACTTTTGACTGCGAATAGTATGAATTATAAAAATTTGTCAAAAGTTGTTGTTAGGAAAACTTTTTTATTAAAAGCTTCTCCATGATCCAAATACACTGAAAAAGCTTCTTTTATGTCTTTAAAACGATAAACATTAGACTTTTGACAATTTATGATGGGGTAACGCGAAATTTTTTTAAAAAGGACATAATTACATGAATTAATTGTTTTTGTTGGAGAAAAATTCCAAATATCTCGAAAACTATCCCATTTGTCAAATGCATTTTGATTTAAAATGATACTTAGAATTATATTCTGTAATAAAATTACAGTTTCGTATGTCAATTAGTATGAAATTGAAAAACATGTATAAAATTGTTGTTAGAAAAACTTTTTTGTTGATAATTTCTCCATCATGAAACCACATTCAAAATGTTTCCTTTCTCTTTAGATTTTTGTTGACAAAATATAAAAAATTATAAAAAATGGTTTTTTTGTAATTTAATTTTTTATCATAAATTTTTGTTTTTGTGAAAAATGACACAACATTTTTTTCAGTGTGTATTTTTTTCGTACAGAAGTTTCCTGTAACTCGTTCTCAGATTGTTTTACTGTATAAAATAGTGTCATCGAACAAAAAAATGAAATTATTGCGCGTAGAAACGTTTACGCCGTTTTAAAAAATTATGCTTGAGTCAAAATAATCTTATTGACTGTGGAAAATGTTTAGTCTTCCATGCCGGTTCAACCTGTAAAGTTTTATCGGAATCTAAGATGGTCGGTCACGATTTTAGAGATTTTCGGACGGACCTTCGCGGAATTCCTCAAAACGCTAATTTCGGAGGTATAGGGTAGACGTATCATTCTTCGCCCCCTCTCTAATTTTCGCCCCCCTTATAGAACAACTATAAATAATGCTATCTGCTTTACGATCAGGACTTTACTTTTTGACGAATATTATAAAACAAACTAAGACAATTAAAATATGCAAACTACATTAATTTAGATAAGAATAGTTCATATCATATTTTTAATCGTAAATAGAGTCATTCCTGTAGAGCACCAATTTTCTTGAAAACTTAAAATGGTCATGATTTTTATCACTGGGAAAAATGTATAGATTTTATGATTGAGTTTTAGAATATTCGATAGTAATGATTTTGAGCATCGCAGGAATGCATATCAACGAACATCCGCTATTATTACCATTATTTCATTAAGTTTGAACAATTTAAAAAAGTGGCGAAAATTGATGCAAAATAAAACTCAATTCTAGTCTTCGCCCCTGGCGAAATCCCATATAGCATTCTTTTCTTTCTATGGGTTTCTATCTTCGCCCCGTTCCACAGTGATCCAGAGCAAAAAAGAGGCTTTTTTGATTGCGCCAAAACTGTGGATTTCAGCTATGTGCTGTCTCTGCCGAAATTTCTTGAAATGAAACTCCCCTTTTTCCCGATCCTATCAGATCGATGGTTGACCCCCCTAATAGTGAGTTACGAAATTTATTTTCTTCAATAATTCAGATAGAAGAACACTCACGTCAGTAAAGTTGTAGAAAAACATAACAGGAAGATTTCTTTCGGAGACTTTTGGTTTTCGAGATACAAGGCGCTGTTTGCTAAACGTCCCTCCAAACCGTGTTTTTACCAAAAATTTTTTAGAACGATTTCTAAGGTTTTAGAATGTTATATAGACAGTAAAAGACGCTACCCTGCTTGTATTTTCAGAGTTATTCGCGTTTTTCGAATGAAAAATCTCACTTTCTAGGTTCATATCTCTAACTGAAAGTACTATTTTTTTTTGAAATGCTGGAAAAATCAGAGCGCTGCAAGACTGCCAACTACCTAAACAGTTGTAGTGAAGATAATGAGATTCTGCAATCTACATATTTTCGAATACCGCGCAGTTGCACTCGATTTCTAAAATATGTTATCAACAATTCAATTAAACTACTTTAATAGTATTTTTAAAACATTTCACAAACGTATTGTTTGGTGTTGCAGAAATATTTAGGGGAATCCGGGGCTATTAGGACCTAACTAAGCAAATCGACCTTATAGGTGGGTAAACGTAAAATAATTTATCGGTCAAAGGTCTTAATTGTTAGTTTGAAACCTCAGCTATTTTTGGAGCAATAAAATTCATTTGCACTGCTTCGATTATTTTTTTTAGATCCCTTGCAATAATTTTTTAAACAATGGAGAAACTCTTTACAAAGATTCATGAGACTCATCTGTCAAAATTAATGTTTCAGAATGGCGCTTCCACAAATATATACGACAGTCAAAAAGTCTTATGATTTTCTGAGAAATCGAGGGGGTCCTCCACGGTCTTAATAGCCCCGGGTTCCCTTATATATTCATGATATGCGCATTCTAAAAAAGTATATAAAATATCGAGCAGGTTCGAGCGTTCTCTGCAAGGAAGACAAAACCTATCAAAATACATCCTCTCCATTCATCTTATTAATAGCTTATAGAGAAACAAGACAAAAATTAATTCGTTTGGAAGGTATTATTAGGGTTATTGAAAACAAGTACAAATGAGTTTCTGTCTGTGATTAATATAAGTGAGTAGGGGAACATAGGGAGATTTGACCAAGCGCAAGATTTTATTTTTGGCTATGACGTCTTCTATTCGGTTCTTAAATTGTTTTCAAAAATATTTTTGTACTTGTTTCGATCCCTTAAGATAATTTTAAAAGATTGGATTGAAAAATCCTTTCTTTATAGAAAATATTCCGTAATTAATGAATTTACATTAAATCATATATTTTTTATCAAACTTTGTATGGACATATCTACTCGACTAAAAATTACTATTAAAGTACTCATATATCATCTTATTCCTTATGAAGCAGTGAAATGATTTTGAACATGGTAATAGTTATTACTAAAACTTGAACGGCATTGAACGAAATAACCAATTATGGGGAGACTTCACCAAGATTTTATGGGGAGACTTGACCAAGTGGCGATAAGCTGAAGAAAAATACAAAATTCCTGATATTGACTATGCTTTGGTATCTACTGTTAATGTTTATCACACCACAAAAATCTCACCTCAAACATCAGTCTATATATTTTAGTATTAGTAAACAAAGTTAGCAGTAATATGACTGATTTCGTGACGTGTGAACATGAAATGGATGCAGTAAGTTAATCCTTAAAAAGAATGCATTTAAAAAATCTAAATTTATGAAACGTAACCCTTCTATAGTTTTTACTGCTACCTAATGATCTCGACAATATGAAAAAAATAATTACGGTATGCTTTATGTCATTATTTTTTGGTATGATTTTTCGAAATTCTTCCCTGCAGTGGGGAGACTTGACCAAAAAAAATATCACAGAAAAACCTTTGAAAAATTAAATTAAAAATTCTGCAAAAAATCATGAACCCGCACAATAACTTTGCACATTATATCTCAACGACTTTTGTGGGATTGAAGGCATTTTTAGAGATTTATTTAGATTCAGCTGAAAACCTAGTGAAATGCTTTTGTTACTACTACAAAAAATCTAACTGTTTCATACACGATTTGCAAAAAGAATATCAGCTGGTATTTCTATAACTGGCTATTTCAGCTGGCAATAACTTTTAAGAAAAAAACAGTTTCCAAATGCATTTCATGGTAGAATCAGACAATCTTCACTGTAACTATTTTGGTAGAGGGAAGCTTTGGGGTGTCCTGATTTTTCAAGTATTTTGAGCATTTTTCTAGTCATTTTTATTTATGGTTTATCCCTTTCACCCGTTGTAGAGTTGTTGACCTTGGAGCTATCTTGAATTCAAAACCGTAAATGGATAGAATGAATACAAGCGCTTTTAAGTTAACATATTATTTCTTTAATACTTGGCTATTGACAATACAACATGGATTTGTCTAATCTTTTCTCTATTGCCTATTCTGTGATATTGTAGCATGATAGAATTCGTGAAATTGTGCCTGGATGCACGGGGGCGAAACAATAGAGCAAGATGGGGGCGAAGATAAAATTTGGGGGGACGAAAATTAAAACAGATCTTGATTCAGAATATTGTTATTTTTCCGTTAATTGAATGTTTTTAATAGTTTTTAATCAGAATTATTTGTTATTATATGATACCTGAAAAGAATGATAAAATCAAATTAATTATAGCAGCTCAATACTGTTAAAAATTCAAGGGATTTTTGAAAACAAATGCTTTAGGGGGGCGAATTATAGTACATCTACCCTAGTATCTTCGAAGAATTTTACATCATAAAACATCACATCATCTGATAAAATAATTTTGGCGGTCAATTCTTCTAGAAGTAGTTATGGAGAATTTACTTTCCAAACTAATTTAGTTCGAGAGTTAAGTTTTTGAGAGTGCTATTATAAACCACTTTGTTGAAGACATGAAGGCCCCATGTGTTCAGGCCATCAACATATTTAGGCTATTTGCTTTAATCTTTTAAATAAACTACAGGTATATCTCGACATACCCTCGATTTAACATATTTCGATTTGACGTATTTTTTACCTCGATTTAACATACATGCAAACAAAATTTTAATGCCAATTTGACTAAAACGAAATGTTAAGAATCAATATCAATTTTATTCTATGATCCACTTCCAATGCTTAAAGAAACATAATTTATTTTCGTTTTTTTTGCTAGATTACACTAGTTTACAAGAAAAATGAAGCTTCAAGAAACAGTATTTTTAGACTACTGTTGTGTCGCTGAACACGAAAACAATATTCATTTTTTTGTTTAAAGAAGCGATTTTGTGATTTTCTCGAAAAACTCATTTTTGAGCCCTTTTTGTTGTTTTTAGTCAATATTTCGTGTCAAAATTTAGTCAATATGCAGGTTGAAAAGTGCCGAGATGCCTTTTCCGAAAACATATAATATGTGTCGATCATATGTAAAATTTTTAGTGCTGCAAGCGACCAAAGTTTAAAAAACCGATTTAATCCACCTAGCAGTGAGATGAGACATTTCTTACACATTTCACTATTGGATTAGTTTGCAGAACTCACGAGAAGTAGGCACCCAACTTCTCGTGAGTTCTGCAATCAAATAAATCAAATGAATCAAATGAATCAAATGAATCAAATGAATCAAATGAATCAAATGAATCAAATGAATCAAATGAATCAAATGAATCAAATGAATCAAATGAATCAAATGAATCAAATGAATCAAATGAATCAAATGAATCAAATGAATCAAATGAATCAAATGAATCAAATGAATCAAATGAATCAAATGAATCAAATGAATCAAATGAATCAAATGAATCAAATGAATCAAATGAATCAAATGAATCAAATGAATCAAATGAATCAAATGAATCAAATGAATCAAATGAATCAAATGATTCAAATGATTCAAATGATTCAAATGATTCAAATGATTCAAATGATTCAAATGAATCAAATGAATCAAATGAATCAAATGATTAAAATGAATCAAATGAATCAAATGAATCAAATGAATCAAATGAATCGAATGAATCAAATGAATCAAATTAATCAAATGAATCAAATGAATCAAATTAATCAAATTAATCAAATTAATCAAATTAATCAAATGAATCAAATGAATCAAATGAATCAAATGAATCAAATAAATCAAATGAATCACATGAATCAAATGAATCAAATTAATCAAATGAATTAAATGAATTAAATGAATCAAATTGATTTAATTCGTCCAGTGAATACAATGAATCAAATTAATGAAATGTATCAAATGAATAAAAAGAATGGATGAACAAAATGAATAAAATAAAAAATAAATGAAATGCATAAATAAAACAAACGAATCAAATAAACAAAATGAGCTGAAGTGATAAAATGAATAAAAAGAAGAAAATTAGCAGAATAAAATGCATTGATTAACATAAAAAATTGAACAATGGTAAAAGGTTATGAATTTGTATAAAGAAATAAATTGAATCAAATAAATTATTTGGATGAAATGATTAAAACTGAAAAAGTAGTCAGATTATTAAAATGAAGAAACTGAACAAAATGAATAAACTGGAAAAAATGAATAAAGTGCATAAAATGAAAAAAAAATGAATAAAATAAGTTAAATGAATGATATGAGTAAACTGCACAAAAAGAATAAACTGATCAGAGTGAATCCAAAGAATGAAACGAATAAAATAAGTAAAATGAACGCAGATGAACAAAACGAATAAAAAGATGCGGAAAAGATTTATGTACAGAATAGAATTTACTGGTCCAGTATTTTAACGCGCAATTGAATATAGTAAAGTGAGACAAGGTCACATGTGCTTTCGAGCCCCTTGAACAGAGAACGAAAGGGAGAATGCGATTCGTGAATGAGAGAGGTAGATATTTCAAAGTTTTTATTTGAATTGAAGTAAATAGTGTGAAATGTCTAGGCTATATGTCGATAGCATAGAAGCCGTGCATTCAGTTGATTGCAATGCAATCTATTTCCATTCATCCTTATAGCTTTCATATTGTTTCGTTCAGAATTCTCGTTCAGGAAAAATAGATAAATAAGTCCTATACAGACCAATACTGTGAAAAAGAAATGGTTCAAACTATTCAGTATATCCAAATATGGACGACGATAAGTTAGAAGACACATTGTAGTTGTATCCCCCATCGAGAGTGGGTACTTTGGGAGACTTCTTTTCCTGGATCTAATTTGTGGATATTTTTGATCTTTGATCCGTTATTTTGATGAACCAATAAAACGAATGTGCAGCTGATACAACTCATGGTTCATTCGCCTGCGCCACGTTCCGTCTTCCATCTGCACGCCACCATAGATAATACGCAACACCTTTTGTTCGAAAACTCCAAGGGCGCGTTGGTCCTCCACGAGCATAGTCCAGGTCTCGTGGCCGTAGAGGACCACCGATCTAATCAGCGTCTTGTAGATAATCAACTTCGTGCGGAGGCGAATTTTGTTCGACCGGAGCGTCCTCTGGAGTCCAAAGTAGGCACGATTTCCCGCTAAGATCGTCTCTGAATTTCTCTGCTGTTATCATTGTCGTTGGTTACCAGTGAGCCCAAATACATGAATTCGTCGACCATCTCGATTTTGTCACCATCAATCCGAACTCGGGTGGGAAGTTCACATTGTCGTCTCTAGAACCTCTTCCTCTCATGTATTTTGTCTTCGAAACGTTGATGGCAAGTCCAATCCTGTTGGCTTCAGCTTTCAGTCTTTGAGCATATATTTCATTCAAAATTCAATAGAGATACGAATAGTTTAAATATCGCACGTGGAATGTCTCTTTTGAAAATTTTCATCGTCAAACTTTCATATTACCCAGTTAAGCCAAATATTATTTTGATATAGCCATGAATTTCCTTAATTATCGTGTAGATACAGGCTTTGAATACAATTGAATTAAACTTGAGTTGATGTAGCAGCAGACAAAAAATAGTTTTGTTTTCTCAAACCTTCGCAATTACAACTAATAAATATTTCAGATTGACAGAACATTTTATCACACAACTTAGAAATGGATACAGAAATAGCTAGATAGATGCGATAGAAGAGAGACAGAGAGAGAAAGAGAGAGAGAGAGAGAGAGAGAGAGAGAGAGAGAGAGAGATGGGGGGGGGGCGTGTGAGGAATGGAAAATGATGGTTAATGCAGTGACAGTATTTTTATAGGTATATTATTATGATATATTGATTCTTACATTCTTATCATAAATAATGTAAGTAGTAATTTTTGCGCCATAACCAGTATAACCTAAATCCTGCAAAACAGCTAAATTTTCGCTAGATTTTTGGGCTTCAAACATACAGTTCCTTTCGGTGACGGTGACGGTGACTTTTATCTTACTACTAGGTGAATTACTTGTTGATCTGTGTATTGATATACCATCCAACATTTACCTCATGATTGAACGCAATGCCTAATCCAAGGAATAAATACTAGAACTCACTGTTTCTTTATCAATACATTATTTTGCCTTTGAAGTGAACTTATATATTGATTTTTGAGAAATAGTTCATTTATTATAAAGGTAATTCACAAAATGTTCTCAACATCGAGTTCCTTGAATCACGTAGATGTGTTTTCATACCCCGATATTCAAAATCGGTTTAGTTTTGCCCCTAAAACACCAGTAAAGCAATACTCTGTATGAAACAATCTCATTTTTAATTAAGAGGAAATTGGTAAGCGAGGGCTAAAAATACAAAATATCTCCGCCGCTCGTTCACGGACTCTAACAATCTATAGCTTGTTAGAAAGGTATTTTTACAAGCTATCTATTTATGTGCAGTTTGTGGGACAATATTGTGTTGTGCGAAAGTTATTTGCGAAAAACCTGCTGTGTTTTGACAAAATCGCTCATATCTCAGAAAGTAAACAACATATCGAAAATCAAAAATAATAGTGTCAAATGGCAAAGTTAGGCCTTTCATTTGAAACTAATTTCATTAAGATCGGTTCAGCCATTGCTGAGATAATTACATGACATTTTGTACATACATACATACACACATACATACAGACATTGTCTCAATTTGTCGAGCTGAGTCGATTGGTATATGAAACTCGGCCCTCCGGGCCTCGGAAAAAGTTTTCAAAATTTTAAGCGAATCCTATACATTTCTTTTGTAAGAAATGTAAAAAGTACATTTTGACCATTTTTAAAAGTTACTCATTTTTAAAGGATTTTTTTACCAAAAAACAATTTTTTTCGGACCTTCTAGAATCTAGGATGGCAAATAATATGTTTACGTTAATTTTAAGCCTAATGTCACTAATATCGGATGGAAAATGTTGATGCTATGGCACATTGATCGAAATGGATTTTTTTTTTGATTTCAGCGGACCCTGCCTTGGTGTGGCGGTTTAGAGGGTGTAGCACTGGTCTCATAAGCCACTCGTCAAATATTCGAGTCCCTATCGGGAAGAAGTCTCAGTGGGATCGTAGCACTAGCCACGTAATCTATCTATCTATCTATATATATAAAAGTCAATGTTTGTATGTATATGATCTATGGACTCCCAAACGGCTTAAACGATTGCCGTAAAAATTTATACGTAGTAGACATTTGTTATGGGGCGTGTTTGTGTGCTATTGGTTGGGGATTATCTGCACGCCAGATAGCGCTTCAGAATAAATTATGTTTTTCTTCTCTTTTGTTGAAAGTCGCAGCAACGCGCGATGGGCATTAGCTAGTATTCTATGAAGTGAGAATCTACTGTGAAGCCTGTTGAAGCAGAAGGCTAAAATTCCTTTAATTCGTAAAATATGTACTCACAACAGACAAAACAAAACTTTTCCAACGATATTTCCATATTCTAAAAAGAGCACTTAGTTGTACAATGATATATCCAAAACCATTGAATGCAAGCTCGAGAAGACAGTAACCAACACAAACAATAACTATCAAGTATAGAAGATTATTTCAGCCGAAAGAATGATTGTGCGAAAAATAAAAAACTGGCGGGTAACAGTTTGTCTGAAATTTCATTTCAAAGAGAATTTTGACAGTTGGCTTTTAAGCCGTAATCATATGTTTGTCGAGATTTGATCTACGCATATTATACATTTTTGGAAAGGGCACATCAATACCTTTCGAACTGTTTCGATCCTATTTGAACAAGATATTGACAAATAACTAAAATAGTGCCCAAAAATACGTTTTTCAAAGAAATCTTGAAAATGCTTCTTTGAAAAAAATGGACTTGGTTTTCATATTCAGCGATCCAAAATTAACTGAGGAAACACCTTTCGTCTTAGCTTATCGCGATTACCTTAAAATTGTTAAAATCTGTCACATTAGATTCTGAAAATATGAACAAAAAAAATTTCAGCGTATATTTTTTTCGTGCAGAAGTATTCATTACCTGTAACTCGTTCTCAGATTGTTTTACTGTATAAAATAGTGTCATCGAACAAAAGAATGAAATTATTGCGCGTAGAAACGTTTACGCCCTTTTAAAAAATTACGCTTGAGTCAAAATAATCTTATTGACTGTGGAAAATGTTTAGTCTTCCATGCCGGTTCAACCTGTAAAGTTTTATCGGAATCTAAGATGGTCGTTCACGATTTTAGAGATTTTCGGACGGACCTTCGTGGAATTCCTCAAAACGCTAATTTCGGAGGTATAGTATCTTCGAAGAATTTTACATCATAAAACATCACATCATCTGATAAAATAATTTTGGCGGTCAATTCTTATAGAAGTAGTTATGGAGAATTTACTTTCCAAACTAATTTAGTTCGAGAGTTAAGTTTTCGAGAGTGCTATTATAAACCACTTTGTTGAAGACATGAAGGCCCCATGTGTTCAGGCCATCAACATATTTAGGCTATTTGCTTTTTTCTTTTAAATAAACTACAGGTATATCTCGATTTAATATACTCACGATTTAACATACCCTCGATTTAACATATTTCGATTTGACGTATTTTTTACCTCGATTTAACATACATGCAAACAAAATTTTAATGCCAATTTGACTAAAACGAAATGTTAAGAATCAATATCAATTTTATTCTATGATCCACTTCCAATGCTTAAAGAAACATAATTTATTTTCGTTTTTTTGCTAGATTACACTAGTTTACAAGAAAAATGAAGCTTCATGAAACAGTATTTTTAGACTACTTTTGTGTCGCTGAACACGAAAACAATATTCATTTTTTGTTTAAAGAAGCGATTTTGTGATTTTCTCGAAAAACTCGTTTTTGAGCCCTTTTTGTTGTTTTTAGTCAATATTTCGTGTCAAAATTTAGTCAATATGCAGGTTGAAAAGTGCCGAGATGCCTTTTCCGAAAACATATAATATGTGTCGATCATATGTTGTGTACGCACCGCCCAAATACAACCGACCGCAAACACCTCCCGTGTGATGACAACGTACAAGACATCGAGTAAACATCACACCGGTTGCTGATAGTCGGCGCGGCTTAAAGTATAGACTCTAATGCAACATTATTTTGTAAATAAAAAACATAAATTGTGTGGATAGATCGAATAGAATTGATAGATAGATTTTGAAGGAATTGCGGGAAAAGAGTTTTTTTGGAAGCTGATAGAAATAAATAGTGCAACGGAGGAAATAGTGAACTTGACTAGTATTGCGACGGAGGAAATAAAACTGAAGGATTTTGGATTGGTAGAAGGTTTGGAAGGTGCGAGCGAAAGATAACCTGAAATAGAAGAGATTAGGAGGGAAAAAAAACTATAAATGTAAGTAGAGTGCATTTTGAAAATCCGGAAACGAAAACTAATTGTAATTAAAATAAAAATAGTTTCGAGCTGACTCGTAGTACAAAAAGAGCTGCTTCGAGATTTTGTTTTTGCTATTAGGCACGCCCGAACATTCTCGAAAATTTATAATGATTCGGTCAAACCCTAACCCCGAGAATCCTGAACAGTCAGGCTACAATTGCGCGTCTTGTCAACGTCCGGATAATGACGAAACGAATATGGTGTTTTGCGACCATTGTCAGCGATGGTACCATTTCGGTTGTGCTGGTGTTACGGATGATGTGCGTAACGTCTCATGGTACTGCCAGGATTGCGAAGAAGGTGAAGCGGATGGTGCTGGTTCGTCTGAGCTGCTAGAGGAGTTAAAACAGCTCGAAGCGGAAAAGAAGAGGCAGAAGGCGAAAATGGAACGGGAGAAGACTCTGCACCGGAAGCGGCTGGAGATGCAGCAGGAGCTATTTGAAATGCGTCAGCAACTGGAACGGGAAAAGCGAGCGATGGAATTCGAGTACGAGAAGGCGCAAATGGAGAAGAAACTTGCGGAAGAAAAGGACCACCAGAAGAAACTCGACGAGATGCGGACGGAAATGGAGGATAAGCTGCTGCAGTTGAAGCTGAAGCGGAACAAGAATACCGGTAGCAGTAGAATGCTGGAAGCCGATGCTCAAGGTGTGGATAAGGATGACTCAAAGAAGAAGAAGCAAAAGAAGACGAAGTCGGAAAGCACACAACCAGGGAAAACAAAGCCTGAGAAGAAAAAGTCGGGAAAAGGAAAGCCTGGAGGTGCAGATCTGGCAGTCGCGACTCTTGCTGATATTCGTGGAGCGTACCGTAAGCATTCAACACCGAAAGTGGAAGACAAGCATACAAGAAAGCTAGTTGGAGGTCCGCCGACGCTACCGGAAAGTTTCCTGATCGGTCGAGACAAAAATGAAACGCCCTTTGGTCACCCGGAAGTCCCAAGGAAGAAGGGCAGTAGTAGCAGTAGAAAAATGAAGGAACTGAAAGAAGTTTCGGAGTCTGAGAGCGGAAATAGTTCCGAAGAAAAATCTTCGGAAGAGAACGAGAGCGGCGAAGCAGAAGAGAGTTCCGAAGAGGAAGAAAATAGTGCCGAGGAGGAGGAAGATAGTTCCGAAGCGGAAGGAAGTGTCGAAACTAAGGAAGAGAGTTCCGACGAAGAGGAGGACCGAAGAGAGTCTCGACGTAGAAGCGAAGGGATGCAGAGACGAAGAAGCCATCATCAGGAACTCACGAAGGCCCAGTTGTCCTCGCGCCAATTCCTTTCCAAAAAATTGCCTACCTTTTCTGGCAAGCTGGAAGAATGGCCGATGTTCATAAGCAGTTATGAGACATCGACGAAAGCGTGCGGGTTTTCTAATCTCGAAAACTTAGCGCGGCTTCAAGAATGCCTGAGAGGAGAAGCATTGGAAGCGGTCAGAAGCCGACTTCTATTACCAAAAGCGGTTCCAAAGATCATCGAAACTTTACGGATGTTGTTTGGACGCCCCGAGAAACTTCTCAACATGCTGTTAAAAAAGGTTCGAAATGCAGCACCACCGAGAGCAGACCGCCTATCGAGCTTCATTAGCTTCGGGATGGTAGTACAACAATTAACCGATCATCTCGAAGCTACAAGTCTCACCGCTCATCTAGTGAACCCGATGCTGATTCAAGAGCTGACAGAGAAGCTGCCAGCAGGAACTCAGCTGGAGTGGGTGCGATATCGAAGGAAGAGTAAAATGGTAACGTTGCGTACTCTATCGAACTTTTTGTCAAACATCGTGAAGGACGCAAGCGAAGTGGCGTCGTACGGAGAAGCAACCCGGTTCATCGAACAAGGTTTGCGAAAAGAGAAATCGAAGCGAGAGCACGAAGGATTTCTGCACGCTCATAGCGTAGAGCAGAATAGGAGTCAAAGTCCACCGGCGAAGGAAAGAAAACCGTGCCGAATTTGTGGCAGAATCGACCACAGAATAAGAAACTGTGAAGCGTTTCGTCGATTACGTCTAGCCGACCGCTGGGATGCGGTCCGAAGGTGGCAGCTTTGCCAGGTGTGCTTGAACGAACACGGAAACGCCCAGTGCAAACTAAACTTCCGTTGCAATGTCGATTCGTGTAAAAAGCGACACCACCCGTTACTCCATTCAGTGGTATCCGTAATCGGTTCGAACTGCAACATGCACGCTGTCCAACCGAGGCCTTCAGTCATCTTTCGCATGATGCCTGTCACACTGTATAATAAAAATTGCACAGTGGATACGATCGCATTTTTGGATGAAGGATCATCGTACACGCTGGTGGAGAAATCACTAATGAACGTTCTGGGAGTTCAGGGTGTGACTCAACCGCTTCGCGTAACATGGACAGCCGGAGTTTCACGACTCGAGAAGGGCTCTCAAAGAGTGAACCTTTGCATCTCGGCACGAGGATCAAAGCAACGTTTTCCGCTGAAAGGTGCACACACGGTGGAAAGTCTAATGCTTCCACAACACACGCTAAATGTTTCGGAGCTGGTAAAGGAGTACTCTCATCTTCGTGGCCTACCAGTTGCCGAATTTCAGCAAGCAGCTCCTAAGACCCTGATCGGCCTCAGGGATATACACTTGTATGCACCGATCGAATCACGAATAGGTCGACCAGAAGAACCAATAGCAGTTAGGTCGAAGCTTGGCTGGACTGTCTACGGGCCGACGAGCATACACCACTCGGACGCAGGATTAATCGGGCACCATGAATGCAGTGCCGTGTCGAATCAAGAGCTTCATGACCTCCTGAAGAGCCACTATACGATGGAGGAGTCAGGGATCTCCGTAGCCTTGCTTCCTGAATCGGAAGAAGACAGGAGAGCGAACGAGATCTTGAAGAGTACGACGGTGAGGATAGGTGATCGTTTCGAAACGGGTCTGCTGTGGAAGGAGGATGACCCAAGCTTTCCCGACAGCTTCCCTATGGCGATGAAACGTTTACATTGTTTGGAGAAGCGCCTGAGTAGGAACCCCGAACTGTACGACAAAGTTCGCGGTATGATTGCCGAGTATTTAGGGAAGGGATACGCACATAAAGCTACGTCGGCGGAATTGCACGCGTTCGATAGTAGTAAGGTTTGGTACGTGCCTTTGAACATCGTGTACAATCCGAGGAAAAAGAAGTATCGCTTGGTTTGGGACGCCAGAGCAGAAGTGAAAGGAGTATCGTTGAACTCGAAGCTGCTGAAGGGTCCGGATATGTTAACCGCATTACCGGCGGTGGTTTGAAGATTCCGCGAGAGAGTCATCGGATTTGGTGCAGATATAAAGGAAATGTACCATCAGCTGAGGATCCGCGAGGCGGATAAGCGCGTGCAAAGATTCCTGTTCCGGAATACTCCCGAAATGATCCCAGATGTCTACGTGATGGACGTAGCGACCTTCGGCTCTGCCAGCTCGCCGTGCTCCGCACAATACGTGAAAAACGTGAACGCGAAGGAGTTCGCAAGGCAGTTTCCGGAGGCAGCGGAAAAAATAGAAAAAAACCACTACGTCGACGACTACTTCGATAGCGCAGATACAGTCGATGAAGCAGTGGGACGAGCGAAAGAAGTTCGCTTCGTTCATTCCAAAGGCGGATTCGAACTGCGAAACTGGGTGTCGAACTCCGAAGAGTTCCTTCAGGCCATGGGGAAGCAGCAAACAGACCAGTGCGTACGTTTCAGTGAGGACAAGGAAACGGGTCTTGAGCGAGTACTAGGCATTGTCTGGAACCCTGCCAGCGACGAGTTCTCGTTTTCCATCGAGCTGAGGGACGATCTTGTGCCGTACTTGTCAGGCAAGCGGCTGCCGACAAAGAGAATCGTGATGAGCTGCGTCATGAGCTTCTTCGATCCGCTAGGACTACTGTCTGTTTTCACCTTTTACGGGAAACTTTTAATCCAGGAGCTGTGGCGCAGTGGATGCGATTGGGACCAACAAATAGCTGGAGAGAATGCGGAGAAATGGAATCAGTGGATTGCAAGGCTTCCGGAGGTTGAAAACGTCCGCATTCCCCGGTATTACTTTCGTGGCGGACATGACTTGGATTTCAGTAGCATTCAACTTCATGTCTTCGTCGATGCCAGCGAAGGTGCATACGGGGCTGCAGGGTATCTGCGGATTGAGACGGTTGATGGTCCGATGTGTTCGTTGGTGATGGCGAGATCGAAGGTCGCACCACTTAAGCATCTCTCAATTCCTCGTCTGGAGCTGCAAGCAGCAGTGTTGGGAGCCAGACTGGCAAATTCCGTCGTTGAAATGTTATGCTTTGACGTAAAGCAGCGATACTTCTGGAGTGATTCGAAGACTGTGCTGTCGTGGATTCATTCGGACCACCGACGGTACAAGCAATTCGTCGCCTTCCGGATTGGAGAAATCCTCAGTCTTTCAAAGCTAAGAGATTGGCGATGGGTTCCGACTAAGCTCAACATAGCAGATGCTATGACGAAGTGGAACAAAAAGCACTCTATGTGTTCAGATGGGCCATGGTTTCGAGGCCAGGGTTTCCTGTATTTTCCGGAAGAGAAATGGCCAGATCAAGGTGAGATTACGCCGAACGACCAGGAAGAATTGCGGGCATGCTTCCTTTTCCACGACATCAGAATAACAGAACAGGTCGTAGACCCTCAGCGGTTTTCTCGATGGAAGGTTTTAGTTCGGACAGTGGCGTGTATCTACAGATTTGCGTCAAACTGCAAAAGAAAACGAGAGGGTCTGAAAATCGAAGCGATTCCGACGACCGCGAAAGTGAAGAGGCACGTGAAGGGAAATGTACCCGCAAATACGTCGTCGCTGACTCGAGAGGAGTATCAGGCAGCGGAGGCGTACCTCTGGAGATCAGCGCAAGCAGACAGATTTCCTGACGAGATAAAGGTGCTGAAGAAGAATCGAGAGCTACCGTATGAAGAGTGGTATCGGCTGGATAAAGATAGCTATCTATACAGCATGAGTCCTTTTCTAGACGAACAGAATGTGCTCAGGATGGAAGGAAGAGCCGCTCGAGGATCACCGTTGCCATTCGAGCTTAAATTTCCGATCATCCTGCCGAAAAGGCATCCGGTAACCGACAAATTGCTCGAGTACTACCATCAGCAAGTAGCACATGGCAACATAGAAACTGCCGTTAACGAAATTTGGCAACGTTTTCGCGTACAACATCTGCGGGCGGAGATGAAAAGGATAGCGAAATCGTGCATCTGGTGCAAAGTAAAAAAGTGCAAGCCGCAAAACCCTAGAATGGCACCACTACCAGTGCCACGCATCACGCCAAATCAGCCACCGTTCAGTTATACCGGCGTAGATTTTTGTGGACCGTTTACCGTAACCGTTGGTCGTAGATCGGAGAAGAGGTACGTCTCTTTGTTCACCTGCCTGACAACGAGAGCCATACACCTTGAGGTCGCTCATAGCCTGACGACTCAAGCGTGCTTGATGGCCATACGCCGTTTCGTGTGCCGCAGAGGCAAACCGCTGGAGTTTTTTTCGGACAACGGAACAAATTTCCAAGCAGCCAGCAAAGAGGTCGTAAGACAAATTGGAGCCGATGCAGCAGAAGCGTTCACAGATTCAACAACCCGATGGAATTTTAATCCACCCAGCGCACCGCACATGGGCGGGGCTTGGGAGAGGCTGGTACGTTCTCTCAAGACAGCGTTGACCGTGATCGATGATGGAAGAGCGATGAACGACGAAATACTGCTGACTGTACTCGCAGAAGCTGAGGATCTAATTAATTCGCGCCCTCTGACGTACAGATCCCTGGAGCCAGAAGTGGAAGAAGCACTGACGCCGAATCACTTCGTTCGTGGCGTTGGCGGAATTTCCGTAGAACATGCCGTGCTTCCGACGAATGAAGCTGCAGCTTTGCGCGACCGTTACAAGCGGTCCCAATTGTTAGCGGACAGACTGTGGACTCGGTGGGTTTCCGAATACTTGCCGTCGATAAATCAGCGGACAAAGTGGCATACGGAGACATGTCCACTGGCGAGTGGTGATCTGGTGTACATCGCAGACGAAATGATACGAAAGAGTTGGGTTCGTGGTATCGTCCTCGAAGTCTACAGCGGAGCGGACGGTAGAATCAGGCAAGCCCTGGTGAAGACGTCGAGAGGTGAGTTCAGACGGCCAGTTACGAAGCTTGCGGTGCTCGAAGTCCAGGATCGTAAATCTGGTTCGGCCAAGGAGACCTCGCCAGAGTTACGGGGAGGGGCTGTGTACGCACCGCCCAAATACAACCGACCGCAAACACCTCCCGTGTGATGACAACGTACAAGACATCGAGTAAACATCACACCGGTTGCTGATAGTCGGCGCGGCTTAAAGTATAGACTCTAATGCAACATTATTTTGTAAATAAAAAACATAAATTGTGTGGATAGATCGAATAGAATTGATAGATAGATTTTCAAGGAATTGCGGGAAAAGAGTTTTTTTGGAAGCTGATAGAAATAAATAGTGCAACGGAGGAAATAGTGAACTTGACTAGTATTGCGACGGAGGAAATAAAACTGAAGGATTTTGGATTGGTAGAAGGTTTGGAAGGTGCGAGCGAAAGATAACCTGAAATAGAAGAGATTAGGAGGGAAAAAAAACTATAAATGTAAGTAGAGTGCATTTTGAAAATCCGGAAACGAAAACTAATTGTAATTAAAATAAAAATAGTTTCGAGCTGACTCGTAGTACAAAAAGAGCTGCTTCGAGATTTTGTTTTTGCTATTAGGCACGCCCGAACATATGTAAAATTTTTAGTGCTGCAAGCGACCAAAGTTTAAAAAACCGATTTAATCCACCTAGCAGTGAGATGAGACATTTCTTACACATTTCACTATTGGATTAGTTTGCAGAACTCACGAAAAGTAGGCACTCAACTTCTCGTGAGTTCTGCAATCAAATGAATCAAATGAATCAAATGAATCAAATGAATCAAATGAATCAAATGAATCAAATGAATCAAATGAATCAAATGAATCAAATGAATCAAATGAATCAAATGAATCAAATGAATCAAATGAATCAAATGAATCAAATGAATCAAATGAATCAAATGAATCAAATGAATCAAATGAATCAAATGAATCAAATGATTCAAATGAATCAAATGAATCAAATGAATCAAATGAATCAAATGAATCAAATGAATCAAATGAATCAAATGAATCAAATGAATCAAATGAATCAAATGAATCAAATGAATCAAATGAATCAAATGAATCAAATGAATCAAATGAACAAATGAATCAAATGAATCAAATGAATCAAATGAAGCAAATGAATCAAATGAATCAAATGAATCAAATGAATCAAATAAATCAAATGAATCAAATGAATCAAATGAATCAAATGAATCAAATGAATCAAATGAATCAAATGAATCAAATAAATCAAATGAATCACATGAATCAAATTAATCAAATTAATCAAATGAATTAAATGAATCAAATTGATTTAATTCGTCCAGTGAATACAATGAATCAAATTAATGAAATGTATCAAATGAATAAAAATAATGGATGAACAAAATGAATAAAGTAAAAAATAAATGAAATGCATAAATAAAACAAACGAATCAAATAAACAAAATGAGCTGAAGTGATAAAATGAATAAAAAGAAGAAAACTAGCAGAATAAAATGCATTGATTTGATTTGATTTGATTTATTTTATTCATGTAACGTAAGACATTTTGCCTTGTTTATTGTTACAATTTGGTGAAAGAATTCTAGCATATCAATTAATATTTATCAATACTTCTAAAGTTTAATCCCTACCCCAATTCTCAATTACTATGCACCTAATCTGCGTTGTTGAGCTCTGACAAAAGCAATCGCTTGAAATTCGAATCGGACAAAGTTGATTTAATATTGGGTTGTAAGTATGTTTGACACATTGATTAAAATAAAAAATTGAACAATGGTAAAAGGTTATGAATTAATATAAAGAAATAAATTGAATCAAATAAATTATTTGGATGAAATGATTAAAACTGAAAAAGTAGTCAGATTATTAAAATGAAGAAACTGAACAAAATTAATAAACTGGAAAAAATTAATAAAGTGCATACAATGAAAAAAATGAATAAAATAATTTAAATGAATGATATGAGTAAAATGCACAAACAGAATAAACTGATCAGAGTGAATCCAAAGAATGAAACGAATAATATAAGTAAGATGAACGCAGATGAACAAAACGAATAAAAAGATGCGGAAAAGATTTATGTACAGAATAGAATTTACTGGTCCAGTATTTTAACGCGCAATTGAATATAGTAAAGTGAGACAAGGTCACATGTGCTTTCGAGCCCCTTGAACAGAGAACGAAAGGGAGAATGCGATTCGTGAATGAGAGAGGTAGATATTTCAAAGTTTTTATTTGAATTGAAGTAAATAATGTGAAATGTCTAGGCTATATGTCGATAGCATAAAAGCCGTGCATTCAGTTGATTGCAATGCAGTCTATTTCCATTCATCCTTATAGCTTTCATATTGTTTCGTTCAGAATTCTCGTGCAGGAAATATGGATAAATAAGTCCTATACAGACCAATACTGTGAAAAAGAAATGGTTCAAACTATTCAGTATATCCAAATATGGACGACGATAAGTTAGAAGACACATTGTAGTTGTATCCCCCATCGAGAGTGGGTACTTTGGGAGACTTCTTTTCCTGGATCTAATTTGTGGATATTTTTGGTCTTTGATCCGTTATTTTTGATGAAAGTTCGTACCAATACAACGAATGTGCAGCTGATACAACTCATGGTTCATTCGCCTGCGCCACGTTCCGTCTTCCATCTGCACGCCACCATAGATAATACGCAACAGCTTTCGTTCGAAAACTCCAACGGCGCGTTGGTCCTCCACGAGCATAGTCCAGGTCTCGTGGCCGTAGAGGACCACCGATCTAATCAGCGTCTTGAAGATAATCAACTTCGTGCGGAGGCGAATTTTGTTCGACCGGAGCGTCCTCTGGAGTTCAAAGTAGGCACGATTTCCCGCTAAGATCGTCTCTGAATTTCTCTGCTGTTATCATTGTCGTTGGTTACCAGTGAGCCCAAATACATGAATTCGTCGACCATCTCGATTTTGTCACCATCAATCCGAACTCGGGTGGGAGGTTCACATTGTCGTCTCTAGAACCTCTTCCTCTCATGTATTTTGTCTTCGAAACGTTGATGGCAAGTCCAATCCTGTTGGCTTCAGCTTTCAGTCTTTGAGCATATATTTCATTCAAAATTCAATAGAGATACGAATAGTTTAAATATCGCACGTGGAATGTCTCTTTTGAAAATTTCCATCGTCAAACTTTCATATTTCCCAGTTAAGCCAAATATTATTTTGATATAGCCATGAATTTCCTTAATTATCGTGTAGATACAGGCTTTGAATACAATTGAATTAAACTTGAGTTGATGTAGCAGCAGACAAAAAATAGTTTTGTTTTCTCAAACCTTCGCAATTACAACTAATAAATATTTCAGATTGACAGAAGATTTTATCACACAACTTAGAAATGGATACAGAAATAGCTAGATAGATGCGATAGAAGAGAGACAGAGAGAGAAAGAGAGAGAGAGTGAGATGGGGGGGCGTGTGAGGAATGGAAAATGATGGTTAATGCAGTGACAGTATTTTTATAGGTATATTATTATGATATATTGATTCTTACATTCTTATCATAAATAATGTAAGTAGTAATTTATGCGCCATAACCAGTATAACCTAAATCCTGCAAAACAGCTAAATTTTCGCTAGATTTTTGGGCTTCAAACATACAGTTCCTTTCGGTGACGGTGACGGTGACTTTTATCTTACTACTAGGTGAATTACTTGTTGATCTGTGTATTGATATACCATCCAACATTTACCCCATGATTGAACGCAATGCCTAATCCAAGGAATAAATACTAGAACTCACTATTTCTTTATCAACACATTATTTTACCTTTGAAGTGAACTTATATATTGATTTTTGAGAAATAGTTCATTTATTATAAAGGTAATTCACAAAATGTTCTCAACATCGAGTTCCTTGAATCACGTAGATGTGTTTTCATACCCCGATATTCAAAATCGGTTTAGTTTTGCCCCTAAAACACCAGTAAAGCAATACTCTGTATGAAACAATCTCATTTTTAATTAAGAGGAAATTGGTAAGCGAGGGCTAAAAATACAAAATATCTCCGCCGCTCGTGCACGGACTCCAACAATCTATAGCTTGTTAGAAAGGTATTTTTACAAGCTATCTATTTATGTGCAGGTTGTGGGACAATATCGTATTGTGCGAAAGTTATTTGCGAAAAACCTGCTGTGTTTTGACAAAATCGCCCATATCTCAGAAAGTATATCGAAAATCAAAAATAATAGAGTCAAATGGTAACGTTAGGCCTTTCATTTGAAACTAATTTCATTGAGATCGGCTCAGCCATTGCTGAGATAATTACATGACATTTTGTACATACATACATACACACATACACACACATACATACAGACATTGTCTCAATTTGTCGAGCTGAGTCGATTGGTATATGAGACTCGGCCCTCCGGGCCTCGGAAAAAGTTTTCAAAATTTTAAGCGAATCCTATAAATTTCTTTTGTAAGAAATGTAAAAAGTACATTTTGACCATTTTTAAAAGTTTTGTAGCGGTCATGTCATATTCAGCAATATTTTTCAAATTTAGTAGAACCAGTCTGATTTGTTTGCGCCAAGAGTTAGACAACCTACCGTTGATCGACTCTTGCGCAACACCCTAGCAAGTACTCCTCTCCGCGAGGGGAAGAAATTAAATTGCCTGTTGAGATTCTCCTGAAGACGAAAACCATGACGATCCTTCGCTTGGAATGCATGATGGAAAGGGACAGATAGAGCCAAAGGTTAGCTGACAGAATAAAACAGCTAGTAGGGTCGTTGATTTCCGAACTTGTCCGAAGAAATTTGCGGGAAAATACGCGCTTCCTGTAAGTACGTACGAAATTACCTTCCCTAATCTGAGGATTAACGCTGCTAGTCCATTTCGTCCCAGTCCGCCAAACGTTTTGGAAGCTCGCGTGATTTGTCCGGTTTTAGTTTGTCCAAAGTAATTAATGTGACGTGATAGTACTGTGAATTTGTCTAATTCTTTGCTCTCCCGTCCAAATAGCTTAGGTCAAGTTGCAATTGAGTAGATATTGCGTGCGTAGGAAAGTGTGTGCAGAAGAAATAGCAGAAAGGTAAATGTGCTCAAAGTTTCGTGCCATTGACCCCCACATGTGCTAATGACCCCGTTGTGCAATAGCCACACGGCACTTTTCATTTCGCACAGATTCTACGAACGAGAGGAAGGAGAGAGGACAAAATCACACGCGCGCAGGTCCAAACGCAGGACGAAGTTGAACCCGGCACCGATACGCCGCCGGAAGGAAGAACGGTCCATCGACAAACCGTTTCCTTCAGCCACCGGAAAACCATCGCAACTTTTCCGGCCGATTAAAGCATCAGCAGCAACAAATAACCGCTGGTCAGAAACCGGCGCGGCGATCGATGTGATCGCCCGTCATCGCAGCAGAACGATCGACAGCAGCAGAAACCAACAGCAGCAAATTGGGTGAGTCGTATCGTTCTTGCTAGATAAGAGTGAAGGGTGGCGTCCAGAGAGAACGCCACAGTGTTTTGAGACACCAGAGCGCAAAACGCTCGAGAAGTCGTCCACGGACGGCTAGAATTAGGGACGCGTCCATGAAGTGAGGTTGTGTGTCGGCCATTATATCGAGTTCCGTTTTTATGAACGCCACACACAACCTTTTAATTAATTAGCCACCCGGGTGCAGAGTACTAGTCAATAGAGCACTGGATCAGTGAGGTGACGTCACTAAAAGTTTGGGAGAGTTTTGATGGAAAAAGCACACAGTATGGTCAATGAGCACAGTAGGGAGAGAACACGCACACAGACAGAAGCTAGGCCTAGAATTTGAAAACTTTCAAATACAACATGAAATAGAAATAAATCTTTTCGTTCCGTACCGTGAAATAAATGCTATTTAGTGTAAACGTAGTCAGATGTTGTATTCATGTAGTACTCCCGTAAGTTTAGTCTCGTTCTAGTATGTTAACGTCACTTCGTTCGGTGTAGCTCTCGTTTTGTTTCGCTGTCTTCCGCTTGGCGGAATTTGATGAGTGGTGAAAGCTTCGCTTTCAACGTGTTGTGCCACCTGTTGATGAGTGGCTGCAGTTCCAGTGATGATAAGTTAGGTATGGGGAGTTTCTTACCGCGAATTATTTGAGGGTGATGAGGTTTTTAATGATTGCTGCTAGTTGATAATAGGGTCGTCTACCCGACTTTTGGAGGCTAATTTTTGATAAGCCTGTCTGGTTCGATCCAGAATAATTTCTTTAGGTGAATTTTCTTCAGGGACTCGCCCTAAGAAGAGTCTCATCCGGGCAAACAAATCTTGGCGTGCAGTCTTCCTACGGGGAGTGGCGCATAAGCTGCACGCTTGCTAGGGATCGACCAGGGCTGGCTACAGTTTAAATGATTTTTTTACAGAAAAACAATTTTTTTTCGGACCTTTTAGAATCTAAGATGGCAAATAATATGTTTACGTTAATTTTAAGCCTAATGTCACTAATATCGGATGGAAAATGTTGATGCTATGGCACATTGAGCGAAATGGATTTTTTTTGATTTCAGCGGACCCTGCCCTGGTGTGGCGGTTTAGAGGGTGTAGCACTGGTCTCATAAGCCACTCGTCAAATATTCGAGTCCCTATCGGGAAGAAGTCTCAGTGGGATCGTAGCGCTAGCCACGTAATATTCTATGAACTGAGAATCTACTGTGAAGCCTGTTGAAGCAGAATGCTAAAATTCCTTTAATTAGTAAAATATGTACTCACAACAGACAAAACAAAACTTTTCCAACGATATTTCCACATTCTAAAAAGAGCACTTAGTTGTACAATGATATATCCAAAACCATTGAATGCAAGCTCGAGAAAACAGTAACCAACACAAACAATAACTATCAAGTATAGAAGATTATTTCAGCCGAAAGTATGATTGTGCGAAAAATAAAAAGTTACAATTTTCACTCAGTGCTTCATACCATCTACATTTTCCATCCGACTTTTGTGACCATTGGATTAAAATTTATGCAAAAAGATTATTTATCTCATCAGATTCTAAAAGAATTTTCTTCTGTCCTTGATTTATTATAAAAAATTTACTAGAAAAATGCATTTTTTTAAAAAGGTCGAACATTAGACTATTTTTTACTTTAGTCGATTGTTATCATAATAAATGTACATTTCTCGACAAACATACGATTATGGCCAACTGTCAAAATTCTCTTTGAAAGGAAATTCAGGACAAACCGTTACTGTCTAAATGCAGTTCATAGCAGTTAATGCAAGAGAAAACTTTTTTCTTTTGTTTACTATAAACATCTGTGATTGGCGGGTAACAGTTTGTCTGAAATTTCATTTCAAAGAGAATTTTGACAGTTGGCTTTTAAGCCTTAATCATATGTTTGTCGAGATTTGATCTACGCATATTATACATTTTTGGAAAGGGCACATCAATACCTTTCGAACTGTTTCGATCCTATTTGAACAAGATATTGACAAATAACTAAAATAGTGCCCAAAAACACCTTTTTCAAAGAAATCTTGAAAACGCTTCTTTGAAAAAAATGGACTTGGTTTTCATATTCAGCGATCCAAAATTAACTGAGGAAACACCTTTCGTCTTAGCTTATCGCGATTACCTTAAAATTGTTAAAATCTGTCACATTAGATTCTGAAAATATGAAAAACAAATTTTTTTTCAGCGTGTATTTTTTTCGTGCAGAAGTATTCATTACCTGTAATTCGTTCTCAGATTGTTTTACTGTATAAAATAGTGTCATCGAACAAAAAAATGAAATTATTGCGCGTAGAAATGTTTACGCCCTTTTAAAATATTACGCTTGAGTCAAAATAATTTTATTGACAGTGGAAAATGTTTAGTCTTCCATGCCGATTCAACCTGTAAAGTTTTATCGGAATCTAAGATGGTCGTTCACTATTTTAGAGATTTTCGGACGGACCTTCGTGGAATTCCTCAAAACGCTAATTTCGGAGGTATAGTATCTTCGAAGAATTTTACATCATAAAACATCACATCGTCTGATAAAATAATTTTGGCGGTCAATTCTTCTAGAAGTAGTTATGGAGAATTTACTTTCCAAACTAATTTAGTTCGAGAGTTAAGTTTTCGAGAGTGCTATTATAAACCACTTTGTTGAAGACATGAAGGCCCCATGTGTTCAGGCCATCAACATATTTAGGCTATTTGCTTTTTTCTTTTAAATAAACTACAGGTATATCTCGATTTAATATACTCACGATTTAACATACCCTCGATTTAACATATTTCGATTTGACGTATTTTTTACCTCGATTTAACATACATGCAAACAAAATTTTAATGCCAATTTGACTAAAACGAAATGTTAAGAATTAATATCAATTTTATTCTATGATCCACTTCCAATGCTTAAGGAAACATAATTTATTTTCGTTTTTTTGCTAGATTACACTAGTTTATAAGAAAAATGAAGCTTCAAGAAACAGTATTTTTAGAATAATTTTGTGTCGCTGAACACAAAAACAATATTCATTTTTTTGTTTAAAGAAGCGATTTTGTGATTTTTAGTCAATATTTCGTGTCAAAATCATTCAATTAATTTAGTCAATATGCAGGTTGAAAAGTGCCGAGATGCCTTTTCCGAAAACATATACTATGTGTCGATCATATGTAAAATTTTTAGTGCTGCAAGCGACCAATATTTAAAAAAGTGCATTTTTGACCATTTTTAAAAGTTAAACAATGTTTTTTCGGACCTTTTAGAATCTAAGATGGCAAATAATATGTTTACGTTAATTTTAAGCCTAATGTCACTAACATCGGATGGAAAATGTTGATGCTATGGCACATTGAGCGAAATGGAATTTTTTTGATTTCAGCGGACCCTGCCCTGGTGTGGCGGTTTAAAGGGTGTAGCACTGGTCTCATAAGCCACTCGTCAAATATTCGAGTCCCTATCGGGAAGAAGTCTCAGTGGGATCGTAGCACTAGCCACGTAATATTCTATGAACTGGGAATCTGCTGTGAAGGCTGCAGCAGAAGGCTAAAATTCCTTTAATTCGTAAAATATGTACTCACAACAGACAAAACAAAACTTTTCCAACGATATTTCCACATTCTAAAAAGAGCACTTAGTTGTATAATGACATATCCAAAATCATTGAATGCAAGCTCGAGAAGACAGTAACCAACACAAACAATAACTATCAAGTATAGAAGATTATTTCAGCCGAAAGTATGATTGTGCGAAAAATAAAAAGTCACAATTTTCACTCAGTGCTTCATACCATCTACATTTTCCATCCGACTTTTGTGACCATTGGATTAAAATTTATGCAAAAAGATTATTTATCTCATCAGATTCAAAAAGAATTTTCTTCTGTCCTTGATTTATTAAATTTTTTATTTATTGATTAAAAAATTACTAGAAAAATGCATTTTTTTAAAAAAGGTCGAACATTAGACTATTTTTTACTTTAGTCGATTGTAATCATGATAAATGTACATTTCTCGACAAACATACGATTACGGCCAACTGTCAAAATTCTCTTTGAAAGGAAATTCAGGACAAACCGTTACTGGCTAAATGCAGTTCATAGCAGTTAATGCAAGAGAAAACTTTTTTCTTTTTTTTTTTTTTTCAATTCGTTTATTTGATAAGGCAGGTTTGCGTTAGCTTAAAGGTGCCAATTTTGTTTTGTTTTACATTTTAAATTACTTAAAACTAGGGGCTTACATATTGATTTTTGAAATTAAACTAAGGCTAATTCATAGCTATACATATACACAAGGGGGTAGTATAATTTTCGTAAGATTAGAGGGGTCATTTAGCTTTTATGGCAATATGGTTTGACATTTTTAGCAATGAGATTATTGGAGCAAATAATGTTTAACTAAGGGGGAAAAATTTTACGACTATCTTAAAAGTAGAAATAATTAGAGGGCGTGATTAAATTTTGTAAAGATTCGGAGACATTAATTAGAGTTATTTTATGTGGTAGTAGAGTTGGGCATTTTCAACGAGATCATATAATATAATAGTTAAAACTAGAAAAGGCAAGAAGAGCTAAATGCTTCATGAAGATATTTGGGGGGGGGGGGGTGTTACTTCTGTGTATAAGAGTCAGGGGAAGTAGGGTGGACAAACATGGCAGGGGGAGAACATTATTTCAGTTTCAGACTTCGGGAGATCAACGGATGGATTACAGAATCAGGGTGGTCTTCATCAGGAAGAATCATGTACTGGGACGCCGGGTGGTCGTTCTCGAGATGGCAGGGGTTTCTCCAGACGATTTCGTAGTGCGGCTCAGATGTTGATCGGCTACATTTCGAGTTGTGCGTGTGATGTTCGTGCTTTAGGTCCCGTGTTTGTTGGCTCATTCGACAGGGATGTTTTGTGTCGCCTTGGAGTCGCATCAAACCATCGTGGGTGTATGGTACAGGTGGAAGAGAGCGCTTCTGAGAATGATAAGGAAAAAGGGGCAGTTAAAGTTGGATATTGATGGTTTTTATGAAGGTGTATATAAGGGACATATAGAGGACATCGCGGCTTGCCAACACATCTCGAACCGGGACGTTGGGTGGTCTTCCTCGGGCCCGGAGGGTGTCCATAAGCCGAGACCTGGCGGAACTGTACTCGGTACACGCCCAGACTATGTGCTCTATATCGTGATAACCGTCGCCACAAGCGCAGATACCACTCTCCACGAGCCCAATACGTCGGAGATGTGCATCCAGCGTGTAATGGTTCGCCATGAGTCGGGACATCACACGAATGAAGTCACGACCCACATCCATCCCCTTGAACCAAGGTTTCGTCGATACCTTAGGGACTATCGAATGTAGCCACCTTCATAGCTCCCCATTGCTCCACGAGGTTTGCCAACTTTCGAGGGTTCTCTGATGAGTAATACTGAAAAATTCGTGGAAGCAAATTGGTCTTTCAAAAACGTCACCTTCAATGGCACCCACCTTAGCTAAGGAGTCCGCCTTCTCATTGCCCGGAATGGAGCAATGAGAAGGGACCCACACCAAGGTAATCTGGAAAGATTTGTCAGATAAAGCACTCAGTAGCTCCCGTATTTTCCCCAAAAAATACGAGGAATGCTTTCCATGTTTCATCGAGCGAATAGCGTCAATAGAACTCAGACTATCCGAGACGATGAAGTAATGGTCTGCGGGTAATGTGTCAATGACTCCAAGGGTATACTGAATAGCAGCTAGTTCTGCGGCGTAAACTGAAGCAGGGTCACTGAGTTTGTAGGAGGCGGTGAACTTTTGATTGAAAATACCGAAGCCAGTGGACCCTTCGAGGTTTGATCCGTCAGTATAAAACATCTTAGAACAGTCGACTTCTCGGAATTTATTATAAAAAATATTTGGAACCACTTGTGGGCGTATATGGTCCGGAATTCTAATAATCTCATCTTTCATGGATGTGTCGAAGAAAACAGTAGATTCAGAAGTATTTATGAAATGCACACGGTTGGGATTGTAAGAAGAAGGATTAATATTTTGCGCCATGTAGTCAAAGTACAGGGACATAAAACGGGTCTGAGAATTGAGCTCAACAAGCCTTTCGAAATTTTCAATCACCAACGGGTTCAAGATATCGCATCGAATGAGCAATCGATATGAGAGTTCCCAAAATCGATTTTTCAGCGGGAGAACGCCCGACAGGACTTCGAGACTCATCGTATGGGTCGACTGCATGCACCCTAAGGCGATACGCAAACAACGATATTGAATTCTTTCGAGTTTGATGAAATGTATGTTCGCGGCGGATCGAAAGCAGAAGCATTCCAGTACCGACAGTATCGTTGTTTGATACAACCTAATTAGGTCTCCTGGGTGGGCACCCCACCACGTTCCGGTTATTGTACGAAGAAAGTTTATCCTTTGCTGGCATTTCTGTTTCAGATACCGAATATGGCATCCCCAAGTACCTTTCGAGTCGAACCAGACCCCTAGATATTTTACTGTGAAGACCTGAGCTATAGTTTGACCCATTAATAGAAGCTGTAGTTGTGCTGGTTCACGCTTCCTAGAAAATACAACTAGCTCAGTTTTCTCCGTGGAGAATTCGATACCCAGCTTAATAGCCCATGCAGACAAATTGTCCAAGGTATTCTGTAATGGTCCTTGTAGATCGACAGCTTTGGGTCCCGTAACAGACACCACGCCATCGTCTGCAAGTTGTCTTAACGTGCAGGAATTGTCAAGACATTCATCAATGTCGTTGACGTAGAAATTGTATAACAGGGGGCTTAGACATGAGCCCTGGGGAAGGCCCATGTAGCTAAATCGTGATGTCGATAAGTCACCATGCGAAAAATGCATGTGCTTTTCCGACAACAAGTTTAGTAAAAAGTTGTTTAAAGTCGCTGAAAGACCATGCTGGTGCAGCTTCTCTGAAAGAATGTTGATAGAAACTGAATCAAAAGCCCCCTTTATATCTAGGAACACTGATGCCATCTGCTCTTTACTAGCATAGGCCATTTGAATTTCGGTTGAGAGCAACGCAAGACAATCATTCGTCCCTTTGCCTTTGCGAAAGCCAAATTGTGTATCTGACAGTAAGCCATTTGCTTCGACCCAATTGTCGAGGCGGGATAGGATCATTTTCTCGAACAACTTCCGGATACAAGATAGCATTGCGATCGGTCGATACGAATTGTGGTCGGAGGCTGGTTTTCCTGGTTTTTGGATGGCGATGACCTTCACTTGCCTCCAATCGTGTGGGACAATGTTAGCCTCAAGAAACTTATTAAATAAGTTCAACAAGCGTCTCTTGGCAGAGTCTGGCAGATTCTTCAACAAGTTGAATTTGATTCTGTCTGGCCCTGGAGCTTTATTGTTACACGACAAGAGAGCAAGTGAGAACTCCACCATCGAAAAAGGTGTTTCGTTCGCGTTATCGTGACGGGACGCGGCGCGGTAGATCTTCTGTGCCGGGGCGGAATCCGGACAAACCTTCTTGGCGAAATCGAATATCCAACGGTTTGAATATTCCACGCTCTCATTAGTACTGTTTCGATTTCGCATACGTCGGGCTGTTCCCCAAAGAGTGCTCATCGATGTTTCTCTCGTTAATCCGTCGACGAACCGGCGCCAATAACCGCGTTTTTTGGCTTTCATCAAACTCTTCATTCGCTTGTCTAACGTCGCGTACTGTCGAAAACTAGCGGGTAACCCGTCGTTCCGGAAGGTCTTAAACGCGGCGGCCTTCTCTGCGTACACGTCTGAGCACTCTTTATCCCACCAGGGATTGGGAGAACGTTTTTGTATGTTCGCGCCGGGTACTGGCTTAGTCTGAGCTTGATTCGCGCTGTCGAGAATCAAGCCAGCCAAAAAGCTGTACTCTTCCTCCGGAGGAAGTTCTTGAGTAGATTCGATGTTGTCGAATATCGCGGCAGCATAGCTCTTCCAATCGATATTTCGTGTGAGGTCATACGAAATATTGATTGTTTCCAATGGCCTTGAGCCGTTATTGATTGAGACTACGATCGGCAGATGGTCGCTACCGTGGGGATCAGGGATTACCTTCCACGCGCATTCTAACTTTAGCGAGGTCGAGCAAAGGGATAAATCTAATGCGCTTGGGCGCGCTGGTGGGGGAGGAATCCGTGTCATTTCACCCGTGTTTAGAATTGTCATGTTGAAGTTGTCGCAAATATTGTGAATTAAAGAGGAACGGTTATCATCATAAAGGCAACCCCATTCCGTACCGTGAGAGTTAAAGTCGCCTAAAACTAGTCGCGGTGCAGGCAGGGATTCTATGATGTCATGTAGCCGGCGATGCCCAATCGCGGTGTTGGGGGGAATATATATGGAAGCTATGCAAAGATCTTTGCCTTTGGTTGTTACTTGACAAGCGACAACTTCAATACCTGTTATCGAGGGAAGGTTAATTCTGTAGAAGGAATAGCGCTTTTTGATCCCCAAAAGCACTCCTCCATAGGGGGTGTCTCGATCCAGGCGAATAATATTAAAGTCGTGGAAGTTGAGATCTATGTCGGAAGTTAACCAAGTTTCACATAATGCAAATGCATCGCAGCTCAAATTATTTATTAAAATTTTGAAGGAATCGATTTTCGGGATGATACTTCTGCAATTCCACTGTAGAACAGTGATCAAATCCGTGACCTCGTTCGATGAGTTAGCCATCGAGGGATACAATCGCTGAAAGGAGGGGCCATTTAGCAGTCAACTGCTTCAAAAATGTTCTTACTGTAGGGAGAAAAGCTAACATAAGACTTTTAATAGGATAAGCTATATTGAAAGTTTTTATTATCCAGTCCACAATGTCCGAGAGTTTGATAATTCCAGTGCCGCGATTATTCTCGAACTGAAACAGAGAAACACTTGGGATTTTTGATGTTCCGGGAAGTGCTGGGAACTCCTTCTCTGAGTTTAATCCTCCGAGACCAGGAGCTAATTGCTTCGGTTTGGTTGCAACACTTCCACTAGATGTGACTTTCTGAGTCCCGTCAAGGGATACCTTCTGGCCTTTACAACGAACTTTAGGAGAGGAAATGTTCCTCCTCTTCCTATAACTTCTAGGCGCCCTAGTAGATGTTCCCTCTTGTGGGTCATCAGCCTCGCCCTCGTTAGGAGGCAAGTGAGCATAGATGTTTGTTGAGGTTGGTGGTGTAGCTTTCTTTAGCATTTCTGCGAAAGAACGTTCGGATCGTCCCGCAAGGGAACGTTTTAGTTTATCCCCGCGTAGTTTGTACGCGGGACATGCCGAGATATCAAGCAGATTCTCTGCACAGTAAGGACACTTCTCAGCATTCTTACTGCACGAATCATCTAGATGATTCTCCCCGCATTTTCCACAGCGGGCCTTATTGCTACAATGGGTGGCTGTGTGACCCAATTGTTTACACTTTGTGCAATTCATGACCCGCGGCACAAACAGACGCACAGGCAGACGAACCTTGTGCAAGAGGACGTAATTTGGCAAAGCGGTACCAGCGAAGGTCAACCGATAAGAGTTTGATTGGGGGTACGTTTTTGAACCATCCCCCGCAACTACTACTGAGTGCAAACACTTGCACTCGAGTATTTTCACTGGCTGAAGTAAGCGGTCTCTGAAACGGCCAACCCCGTACTGCAGCAGATCCTCGCATGTCAAACTGTCATCGGTGACAACGCCTTCAGACTGTACTTTCACAGCTGGAATATACACGTGATAGTCCTTCGTAAAGTGCTCGCAGCAAGCAATATCGTTTGCCTGCTTTGAGTTAGTCAGCACGACCCTCAGCCTGTCTGAGCGGACCTTTTTTATTTCGATCACAGCCGAGAACCGTTCCGTCAGGTCTTTTGAAATCTGTAATAGATTCAGCGATTTTGTTTTGGGCCGAAAGAAGACCACAAAGGGACCGGTCGAGAGCTCTGGATATTGTTTGGGTCGGGGAGAGCCTTAGGAGTCGACTCGATCTCCATTTGGCCATCCGGGGAGGAAGCCATCGACACCGTCAACGCACGGGGTCAGCACCCGCGCAGACGGGAAAAAGCCGTAAATGTATCAAAAAGGTAGATTTCACTTATCTGTATACTCGTTTCCCACGACGCACCAGTCCAGCTTAAATAGCTGGTTATTGTTCAATCCTCGCTTTACGAACAAAAGGTTGAGGAATGTGGCCTAACGGTTAACACACGCACAAAAGAAAATAAAAGTCCAAACCGAAGAGGCAGAGAATGGCAAAATAACCTTGAACGCGGATTACTGCACTGTTCTTTTTCCAACAGACCGAAAACAAAACACTTCTATCTCGATGGAGCGATGCGTAGAGACTGACTTTTTTCTTTTGTTTACTATAAACATCTGTGATTGGCGGGTAACAGTTTGTCTGAAATTTCATTTCAAAGAGAATTTTGACAGTTGGCTTTTAAGCCGTAATCATATGTTTGTCGAGATTTGATCTACGCATATTATACATTTTTGGAAAGGGCACATCAATACCTTTCGAACTGTTTCGATCTTATTTGAACAAGATATTTACAAATAACTAAAATAGTGCCCAAAAACACCTTTTTCAAAGAAATCTTGAAAATGCTTCTTTGAAAAAAAACGCTTTTAATCCACCTAACAGTGTGATGAGACATTTCTTATAACTCTTATCACTCTCTGCGGATATTATATCGTTTGAGAACATTTAGAACTTGATGCTTCGCGATGTTTTTGAATACACATACTACATGGGATAGTGGCAGGACTCAGAGAATCGCTCAAATCAGCATAGGACAACATCAGTGCTAGAAATCTCAGACCAAATCAATGGGAAAGCGAAAAAATGGCCCATAAAATAGACATACAAACGAATTATTGCTAATGCTCTGTCAATAAAATATTTAAATTCCTCAATCAATGCATTGTGGTGGGAAAACTGAATTTTCCTAAAGGGGTTATGTTTATTGTACTGAGCCAAAAAAAATCGAATTTTTTTTTAATCGATTTGAAGTTTATACTTTACTCAAATTTCCAACGCGACTAAGAACTAAGAAATCAACACTTTTTCTTGAGAAAAGCGATACTAGCTGTAGGAATACTATACTACCCCTTAGTACCGCCATGTTAGCAGTTAGGGATCAGGAAGAGAGTGACTGAGTGTTAGGGTTCGGCTCTCGAACAGAGAAGAGTGCGGCATTCGAATGTGAGCTAGTGACGTGCATAGACGCAGAATAAACGGTGCTTCGTTAAACAACTCAAGTGTTTCAGTTATTGTGATTCGGCAGCCCAAGTTGTCCCCTCCTAGGATTCTACAATTGGCGCAATCGGTAGGATGGCACGTAGACTTTTTTTGCTTGCGTAATTAAAAAAATGGCTTCAGGTACAATTGCGAAGAAAGCTATGCAGCTCTAGGCTTGTTTGTGCCGGTAGTGAGACGTACTCAGATTTTTCCGATTTCCTACGACTGTAAGAAGGCTTCTCCTCCCGTTGTTAAGCATAAAAAAAAGATTCGAGTCATATAACGACTCTATTTCATTCCAATTGAGAATTCATGTGAGCATACACAAAAGAACAAAATAGCTGCCATAAGCGTCGGTTAGCCTAGTAAAGACAAATTAATGCAAACGAATACTTGAGTACAGTGATGTATTGTATTCACACGCAAAGAGCAGCAAAAAATGAGCAAATTACTGCATATAAAAGGTGAACAGTATGGAAATGTATCGTGACAGATAGAATATCGATAAAACTAACACAAGCGAGCCCAAAAAAAAGAAAGAAAAAACGCCCGAAGTCACTTTGGTGCTGGATGGGCTACATGCCGCAGAGCGAGAGCGCATGTCGAAGTTGCTAGAAAGCGAGATCGACAAGTATATAGTCACTCAACACACGAACTGAAGCGAGCGAACGCAAAAATAAACCCTGGGCCGGCTATAAGCCGTAGAGCGAGTATAGTGTGTGTGCATGTCGAAGTTGCAAAAAGCGAGACCGACAAGAATATAGTCACTCAACGCGAGCTGAAGCGAGCAAGCATGAAAAAAAAACCGATGTCGTTTTGATGCTGGACCGGCTACATGCCGCAGGGCGAGAGCGCATGTCGAAGTTGCAGAAAGCGAGACCGACGAGAATATTGTCACCCAAAACGAGCTGAACCGAACGAGAGCGAAAAAAAACCGAAGTAGTTTTGATGCTGGACCGGTTAAATGCCGAAGAGTTGGACCGGTTACATGCCGCTAGTCGAAGTTGCAGAAAGCGAGACCGACGCGAATATAGTCACTCAACACAAGAGTTGAAGCAAGCGAGTCCGAAAAAAAACGAAGTCGCTGGGATGCTAGGCCGCCTATGTGCCGTAGAGCGATTATATTGTGTGTGTATTTGTGTGTATTGCTATATTGCGGAGAGTGAGACCAACGAGAATGAATATGTACATTCTAATGCGATTCTAACACACTCAGACAGCGCCTAAATAAGAGGTAAAACAAGTGCAAACGAAGCCGAATCCGAAGTCGCTGAAAATATTCAGGCTATGTGATGTAAAGCGAGTACAGTGTGTGTACGCACATGTCGAAGATGCAAAGCAAGCACGACCGACGCGAATGCACAGTCACACAGAAAGCCAAAATTAAACCCTGGATTCGGTAGCTCCCTACAAATGAAAATTATTTCGAAAAATCAAAGTTCACGCACAAACTGCAATAAAACTGTATATTGACGATGCTAGGTCGAGATGTGAAGCACAAAGTATGCAAACATTTTGATAAATATTTCCTTTTCTTCTCTGTTGTCTTTGTTTTGTTGTAAATCGTATGTAATATTCGCCGTTGTAATACAGTGACGATTTGCTACGAGAATAAATGATATAATAACAGATAAGCGGGTACGTTTATAATAGAATAAATTAATTCCAGATGAGCAACGGAAATAATGCAAATTGGCCCCTGCAGCCATTCAATGATGCCATTGACTCTCAAGATCTTCGTGGAGAGTGGGAGGAGTGGCGCAGATCATTTGAACTCTACATTGAAATGAAGAGCGTTGATTTACAACACGTTAAATTGGTGATGCTACTAACGTACGGCGGTCGTGGTTTACAACGAATTTTCTATAACCTGGCACCGGTTCCAGAGGAGATTCACTCGGATCCTGTACAGATACCATATTCTCCTGTTGAAGAACCAGAATACGATAACGCTATCAAACGACTGGATAAGTTTTTCGTTGGAAAACGAAATGACCGTGTCGAACTTGAAGTTTTTCGGTCATTAAGGCAGTCGAGCAATGAATCATTCAATCATTTTTTTCTCCGGCTTCGCGAACAAGCTGTGTGATGCGAGTTTGGGGAAAGAGATGAAAGAGAGATAATGCAACAAATAACAATGGGTGCTCGTGACGACCGAGTTCGCGATAAAGGCATGGAAAACGTAATGAGTTTGGATAAGATTACTAGTTACGCTGAAAACCGTGAGATTTTGCTTAAGCAGAAAGAGAAGACAAAACATGCGGATGAACCATCTCCTGGAATTGTGGCGGCTGTGAAGCAGGAATGGACTAGAGGAATCGGAAAACCCCAACGAGCGCTAGCAAATATTGGTCAAGGAAGGTATCAAACTGGTGCGGTTCGGTATCCAGAGAATTGTGGTCGGTGTGGATCTCGTGGCCATCATTCGAATTCCCCTGCATGTTCGGCCAGGAGAGCCAGATGCAATAAGTGCGGTCGAGTAGGCCATTACGCTCGAAGATGTTTGGAAAAACGAAGTATCTTCAAGCCACGCAGCTCTTGGAAGCAACCAGAAGGAGAAACAAATAATCTTGGTTCAGAAGATTGGAAGGAAGAACTTCCCCGACGTACAAATACAAATAATGCAACGCAGGTAGAGTGATTTTGTAGATTTTTTTGGGTTAGCTATTTTGCAAAATGTAACTGTTTTTGTTGAATTTAGATTGGTTCGTAGAATCTGCAGGAATTATATTATTTGAGCAATCAGTTCATATGAAATATACTGATAATGTGTCTTTATTTGATTATTATTTTAATAGGATCGAGAAATTCCTTCCAGGACTAACGGAATTGTAAAATGCCAAATTGGTAGCTTCCCGGTTGATTTCCTGATCGATTCAGGTTCATCAATAAACGCAATAACTTCAAGCGTGTGGAATGCAATTCAACGAAGCGACGCCGCAATTTTCAAGAAAAAATTTAAATGCTACCGACAATTTAAAGCGTATGCTAGCGATCAGCCACTCCAGGTATCTACTATGTTTGAGGCGTGGATTACCGTTAATCCATCAAAACCTAAAGCTTACGCCGAGTTCTTTGTGGTTGAAGGTGCGAATAGATGCCTTTTAAGCAAAAGAACAGCTGAAGACCTAAATGTTCTTAAAGTCGGGCTAGAAGTTCAGCACATCGAAGAGTTTAAGCCCTTCCCAAAGTTTCCCAACATACAAATCAAGTTGACGATTGATGAGAGTGTACCGCCGAAGAGGATCGCCTACCTACGAGTACCAAGTCCTATGGAAAACAAGGTTGACGAAAAAATTCTTGAAATGCTTCGCAGTGACATCATCGAACCAGTTGAAGGGGTACCCGATTGGATTTCGCCTATGGTCGTAGTACCGAAAGAGAAAGATGATGTGAGATTATGTATAAATATGAAACACCCCAACGAAGCTATTCAAAGAGAACATTATCCCCTTCCCATGATAGAGACTTTCCTGAATAAGCTTCGGGGGTCAACATGTTTCTCGAGACTAGATATCACTTCAGCATTTCACCACATTGAGCTACACCCACAATCACGAAGTATCACGACGTTCATGACTACCCAACAAACAATTATGCTGGATAACGGCTTGTCCAGTTCTTGTTCAGCTTATTCCCTCGTAATAAAGGCTTGTTCAGCTTTCGTTGTTTGTTGGGTAGGCGAGGTTTGATGCGTTTTAAGCGGCTCTTTTTCGGTATAAACTGCGCACCCGAGATCTTCCAGCGTGTAATGTCTCAAATGCTGGCTGGCATTGAGGGAGTGATAGTTTACATAGATGATATCGTGGTTACTGGGAGGTCACACCAAGAACACGATGGACGTCTGAGTAAAGTGTTGGAAGTGCTTCAAAAAAACAACGCTATGTTGAATAAGAAAAAAATGCTTGTTCGGCGTGGAAGAAATTGAGATACTAGGATTCAAGGTCAGCGCCGCAGGTATAAGCCCCTCCGACGAAAAAGTATCCGCTATACAAAATTTTCGTAAACCAGTAACAAAGGAAGAGGCTAGAAGTTTCCTCGGCATAATAAATTTTGTTGGATATTTCATCCCTCGACTGTCAGAAAGGACGGAACCTTTAAGAAAGTTCATTCGTGGAGATATTGATTTATTTGGTGAGGAGCAGTCAATCGCGTTTGATGACCTCCGCAACGAGCTCTCTCACAAAGTTCAAAAGCTTGGATTTTTCGATCCACATGACCCGACCGAACTATACGACGATGCTTCTCCTAACGGCTTGGGAGCTGTGCTGGTGCAACGAAACAAAGATAATACTTCTAGAATATAAGCTTTGCTTCAAAGAGCTTAACCGACGCTGAAAAGGTTTACCCTCAAACGCAGAGAGAGGCTCTGGCGGTCGTGTGGGCAGTAGAAAAATTTTATCTCCATGTTTTTGGTATGCAGTTTACTATCTTCAGTGATCACAAAACGTTGGAGTATATCTACGGCGGGAAATATCGAGACGGACGACGTGCATGTTGAAGAGCAGAAACGTGGGCGCTTCGTTTGCAACCATACAATTTTGTTGTGAAGCATATCCCCGGGTGGCTAAATATTTCGGATATATTATCCAGATTGTGCCCAAAGGACGGAAGTAAAGCTTTTGATGAAGATTCCGAGCATTTTCTTTTTGCGGTAGGTGACGGCCCAACAGCTATGAGCATTGAACAAATCAGAAGTGAAACTACTAAGGATGATACCCTCAGAGCGGTGATGAATGCTCTGAAATCAAGTATTTGGCCCAAGGATTTGCTTCGATATGAATTAAACTGAATAAAACTGAATTAGGAATATTTGTTGGAATTGTGGTTCGTAATGAACGAATCGTTCTTCCAGTAGCTCTGAGACCAAAAGCCCTTGAAATAGCTCATCAGGGTCATCCTGGTGTGGTTTCCATGCGCAGGAACCTTCGGGAGAAGGTATGGTGGCCATGCATGGACCGAGATGTTGCTGATAAAGTACAGGAGTGTGCTGGATGTGCGGCTGTAAGTTCACAGTTTCCTCCAGAGCCAATGATACGAAAGCAGATGCCGGAACGTGCGTGGCAAGAGATAGCCATTGATTTTTTCACCGCAAAAGAGTGTGCCTCATTTTTAGTGATAGTTGATTATTTCAGCCGTTTCCTTAAAATGGTTGAAATGAAATCGACTAATGCCATTAAAACTATAGAGGCTCTTGATGAAGTGTTTGATGAACAACTTTACCCGGAAATCATTCGCAGTGATAACGGTCCTCCGTTCTCTAGCGAGGATTTTACCAAGTACTGCCAAGCTAAGAATATTCGACTAGTTCGGACAATCCCCTACTGGCCACAGATGAATGGTCTAGTAGAGCGGCAGAATCAAGGTATTCTGAAAGCGTTGCGAATTGCCAAAGTGACAAATTCAAACTGGCGGAAGGCTGTAAAGGATTATATCCACATGTACAATACAACGCCGCATTCAGTAACGGGAAAGGCGCCAATGGAGCTAATGACTGGTCGCCCAGTTAAAGACCTTCTCCCGTCCCTGAGAACTGACCCTCATATGTATCGTAAAGAAGGAGTACGTGAAAATGACGCAGTGAATAAGTTGAAGGGCAAAAGATATCCGGACGAGCGTAGGCATGCGAAACTTTCGAACATAAATGTTGGAGACCTTGTTATTATGAGGAATCATGAAACTGGTAAACTTGAACCAAAGTTCAGATTGAAACAATTCAAAGTGATAAAAAAACAGGAAGCGACTGTATAGTATCCAATGACGAGGGTGTTATGTATCGCAGATCAGTCACTCATCTACGAAAGTGGCCACCTAATCAAAATGGAACTCTTTCTGATTCATCCACAGCTTCTTCAGGTCACGCAACTGCGTCATCAACTACATTACTAGACAATCCAGGAACACATAATCCGTCCACTACACCACCCAGAAGGCTGAGTAGATCGGATCGAAAATCTTCAAACATCCAGGAGCCAGCAGCCAAACGTCAAGCCCGGGCTAAGAAGTCTCCTATGCGATACAGCCCCTAGCATAGTTTCCTGCGCTATTTTTTTTTTTTCAAATATTTTACTAGAGAGAGGAAGGGATTGTAGGAATACTATACTACCCCTTAGTACCGCCATGTTAGCAGTTAGGGATCAGGAAGAGAGTGACTGAGTGTTGGCATAGGGTTCGGCTCTCGAACAGAGAAGAGTGCGGCATTCGAATGTAAGCTAGTGACATGCATAGACGCAGAATAAACGGTGTTTCGTTAAACAACTCAAGTGTTTCAGTTATTGTGATTCGGCAGCCCAAGTTGTCCCCTCCTAGGATTCTACACTAGCATTGACACCATTCAAAGAAAATCAACAGTGAATATTTCCAGACTTGGTTTTATTTCCTATTTAAGAACTATTGTGTTTTTAACATCCTAGATTGCACTTCATAAAGGGGGGAATTATGGTTAAAACCGACACCTTAAGCTTAACTCTTTTTCTGAGTTGCCACAAAGCCAATAAAATTATAATTTTTGAGCAGAATTCTTCTTCAGAAAATTCTTAACAAGGCTTAATTTTTTCAGCGCTTCAAAAAATTAATTTTATTAAAAATTATTGGTTGTAAAACTTGGAAAACAAAATGACGTTTTGTAGTCATTGCGGGTAAAACCGACACCCCATAGGGGTAAGATCGACACCCCCAAACAAACAAAATGACGTTTTGTAGTCATTGCGGGTAAAACCGACACCCCATAGGGGTAAGATCGACACCCCCTTTAATTTATTTTTTATAGCTTTCAAATGGTTTACAATATCGCCTTGATGTCAATGGGAAAGTTATAGGAAATGTTATAGGCCTTACGAAAAACTAATTGTTGTTTGATGGAGAAACGCGAATAACTTCTGAAAAGGTCGTAATAAAACAAAATCATTGTGTTGGTAAAACAAAATTTAAAATATCTCGAGAACTACTACATTTCAGGAATTTTTTTATAAGCATTTTGATTTAAAATGGCGTTTAGAATCATATTCAAAAATAAAATTGTACTTTTGACTGCGAATAGTATGAATTATAAAAATTTGTCAAAAGTTGTTGTTAGGAAAACTTTTTTATTAAAAGCTTCTCCATGATCCAAATACACTGAAAAAGCTTCTTTTATGTCTTTAAAACGATAAACATTAGACTTTTGACAATTTATGATGGGGTAACGCGAAATTTTTTTAAAAAGGACATAATTACATGAATTAATTGTTTTTGTTGGAGAAAAATTCCAAATATCTCGAAAACTATCGCATTTTGGAAGATATGTGTTAAATGCATTTTGATTTAAAATGATACTTAGAATTATATTCTGTAATAAAATTACAGTTTCGTATGTCAATTAGTATGAAATTGAAAAACATGTATAAAATTGTTGTTAGAAAAACTTTTTTGTTGATAATTTCTCCATCATGAAACCACATTCAAAATGTTTCCTTTCTCTTTAGATTTTTGTTGACAAAATATAAAAAATTATAAAAAATGGTTTTTTTGTAATTTAATTTTTTATCATAAATTTTTGTTTTTGTGAAAAATGACACAACAATTTTTTCAGTGTATATTTTTTTCGTACAGAAGTTTCCTGTAACTCGTTCTCAGATTGTTTTACTGTATAAAATAGTGTCATCGAACAAAAAAAAATGAAATTATTGCGCGTAGAAACGTTTACGCCCTTTTAAAAAATTACGCTTGAGTCAAAATAATCTTATTGACTGTGGAAAATGTTTAGTCTTCCATGCCGGTTCAACCTGTAAAGTTTTATCGGAATCTAAGATGGTCGGTCACGATTTTAGAGATTTTCGGACGGACCTTCGTGGAATTCCTCAAAAAGCTAATTTCGGAGGTATAGTATCTTCGAAGAATTTTACATCATAAAACATCACATCATCTGATAAAATAATTTTGGCGGTCAATTCTTCTAGAAGTAGTTATGGAGAATTTACTTTCCAAACTAATTTAGTTCGAGAGTTAAGTTTTTGAGAGTGCTATTATAAACCACTTTGTTGAAGACATGAAGGCTCCATGTGTTCAGGCCATCAACATATTTAGGCTATTTGTTTTATCTTTTAAATAAACTACAGGTATATCTCGATTTAACATACTCACGATTTAACATACCCTCAATTTAACATATTTCGATTTGACGTATTTTTTACCTCGATTTAACATACATGCAAACAAAATTTTAATGCCAATTTGACCAAAACGAAATGTTAAGAATCAATATCAATTTTATTCTATGATCCACTTCCAATGCTTAAAGAAACATAATTACATTTCTTATAAAAGAAATGTATAGAATTCGCTCAAACTTTCAAGATTTTTTCCGAGGCCCGGAGGGCCGAGTCTTATATACCAATCGACTCAGCTCGACGATTTGGGACAATGTCTGTGTGTGTGTGTCTGTGTGTGTGTATGTAACGGACAAATTCTCATTCGTGTTTCTCAGCAATGGCTGAAACGATCTTATCCAAACCAACTTTAAATGAAAGAACTAGAAAACAGTATGAACGCTATTAATTTGTTTTTGATTCTGATGTTTAGTTTCCAAGATATGAATGCTTGAATGCGTAAAAATGGCGTTTTTTGCAGTTTTTTTGAATTATCTGCCGAAATTGACAATCTAGATTACCCATTTATATGTTTTTAGACAGCTATAACGAATACCTTTCGAACAAGCTATAGATTGTTGAAATCGGAGTATTATCAAAAGAGATATTTAACATTAAATGCGGACGAAAGATTTTTATCATTTCCCATAGCCAGAAATATGACCAAAAACATGTAATCAATTATTAACGCCAAAACGGCTTATTTTAGGTCAATAGTATCTTCGGAGAATTTAATGGAGGCAATATGCCCTTTCTTTTGGTATTGTGCTTTTGCTGATTAATCCCCCTATGAGTGAGATATTTTCACAAATTTTCTTGGAAGTGATTATATCGAAATGATGCCTTCAGCAAATTTGTAGCTCTTACTTTTGCGAATAACTTTACTGAAGACTTCAAATATCCATTTTGAATACTTTAAAAGTTATGGCTTGTTGTTTGTTGATTACTCTTTGTCGCCTATTTATTGTTCAATATAGTAATAATCCATTGAAATCAGCCAAACATTATTTCGATAAAACGAATTTTGTATTTCATTTTACTATCTACAACCGCTAGAAATAATCACCGAACACTTCCAAATTGTCTGGAAGGAACTTGATAACTTATCAGTACAAAAATGTTCATTTGTGCGATCCTTCTGACTGCAATTTTTCCAACTTATAACCATCGGATCGATCTGAAACATATCGGAAAATGAAAAGCGAAATAAATAACTCCAAGCAACGGCGTAGCCAAGAGAAGGTTTTTGGGTTTAACACCATACAACCCCCCCCCCCCCCCACACCCAAAAAAAATATTGGATTGAAGTTGAAAATTTATTGATGCAGACTGATTTAATTCAATATTACAATAATAATTATCTGACCCGTAGATTGATAACCTGTTGTTGTAAACATCATGAGGACTTTTGATAAACTGTCGGAATGGGGTCCTGATATGTAACTGATCTCTTGGTCTTGATTTCACAGTTATCTAATAGCATCAATATCAAATTTCTGCCTGAAAACATTCCCATAGAAAATTCCAGAGTTCTGTAATCAATCATAATCCTCAGATTTATTTTCAAATTGATCTCGTTTTTGTAGAGATGTACTGTAATAAGGGTCTTTATTTAGTAGGAAGCGAAGTTAAAATTGATTTAATGTCTATGAAACATAGAACTGCTCACCAAAAAAATGCATAAATTTCAACATTTGCTAAAAATGTTTTTGCCTTTCTCATTCACTCTAAAATTCGTCGATCTAATCCCGACCGGGAGGGCCGAGTGTCATATGCTAATCGACTCAGTTCGTCGAGATCGGAAAATGTCTGTGTGTGTATGCTTGTCTGTATGTATGTAGTATGTGTGTATGTGGAAAAAAAATATGACCTCTGTTAATCAGAGATGGCTGGATCGATTTGCACAAAGTTAGTCTCAAATGAAAGGTACAATCTTCCCATCGGCTGTAATTGATTTTTTTTATTGATTGGACTTCCGGATCCGGAGTTACGAGTTGAAGAGTGCAATCACACAGCAAATTCCAATATAAACTGAAATGAAAAATTTTCAAAATCAAATTTATATTTTTGATGCCAAATGACATTATAATGCATGAAACATTGAGATTTGATGTAAACTCGAAAAAATTACGTTTGACAAATATTGATTTTTTTTGGACTTTGGTACTTTTTTGCTTGTTACTATTTTCTGAAAAATTAATTCTGCATAATTTTAAAACTTCAAAAATTACGGTTTCGGAATTATGCCGTTTAGACATTAAGATCGATTTTCACCAAACCCCCACCAATTGTAAAATTGGTATTGTAAAAAACGTAAGGGCGATACTTCAATGCCGATAGGTGGGACCAAAAAAGTAAACAATCGCCAAAGGGACTATATACTATATATACAATCATTTTGTCAATTTCAATAGCAAACACAAATTTTAATATAATAATTTCAAATACTTCATGAAGTTTTGGGTTTCGATCACTGAATCATGCAATCTAGGATGTAAAAAACATAATACTTCTTAAATAGGAAATAAAATCAAGTCTAAAAATATGCACTGTTGATTTTCTTTGAATGGTGGGTTTTTTCAAGAAAAAGCGTTGATTTCTTAATTCTCAGTCGCGTTGGAAATTTGAGTAAAGTATAAACTTTAAATCGATTAAAACAAATCGATTTTTTTTTGGCTCAGTAGAATATACATAACCCCTTTAGAAAAATCAGTTCCCACCACAATGCATTGATTGAGGAATTTAGATATTTTATTAACAGAGCATTAGCAATAATTCGTTTGTATGTCTATTTTATGGGCCATTTTTTCGCCTTCCCATTGATTTGGTTTGAGATTTCTAGCACTGATGTTGTCCTATGCTGATTTGAGTGATTCTCTGAGTCCTGCCACTATCCCATGTAGTATGTGTTATCAAAAACATCGCGAAGCATCAAGTTCTAAATGTTCTCAAACGATATAATATCCGAAGAGAGTGATAAGAGTTATAAGAAATGTCTCATCACACTGTTAGGTGGATTAAAAACGTTTTTATTTTCGTTTTTGTGCTAGATTACACTAGTTTACAAAAAAAATGAAGCTTCAAGAAACAGTATTTTTAGACTACTTTTGTGTTGCTGAACACGAAAACAATATTCATTTTTTTGTTTAAAGAAGCGATTTTGTGATTTTCTCGAAAAACTCATTTTTGAGCCCTTTTTGTTGTTTTTAGTCAATATTTCGTGTCAAAATTTAGTCCATATGCAGGTTAAAAAGTGCCGAGATGCCTTTTCCGAAAACATATAATATGTGTCGATCATATGTAAAATTTTTAGTGCTGCAAGCGACCAAAGTTTAAAAAACCGATTTAATCCACCTAGCAGTGAGATGAGACATTTCTTACACATTTCACTATTGGATTAGTTTGCAGAACTCACGAGAAGTAGGCACCCAACTTCTCGTGAGTTCTGCAATCAAATGAATCAAATGAATCAAATGAATCAAATGAATTAAATGAATCAAATGAATCAAATGAATCAAATGAATCAAATGAATCAAATGAATCAAATGAATCAAATGAATCAAATGAATCAAATGAATCAAATGAATCAAATGAATCAAATGAATCAAATGATTCAAATGAATCAAATGAATCAAATGAATCAAATGAATCAAATGAATCAAATGAATCAAATGAATCAAATGAATCAAATGAATCAAAAGAATCAAATGAATCAAATGAATCAAATGAATCAAATGAATCAAATGAATCAAATGAATCACATGAATCAAATGAATCAAATGAATCAAATGAATCGAATGAATCAAATGAATCAAATGAATCAAATGAATCAAATAAATCAAATGAATCACATGAATCAAATTAATCAAATTAATCAAATGAATTAAATGAATCAAATTGATTTAATTCGTCCAGTGAATACAATGAATCAAATTAATGAAATGTATCAAATGAATAAAAAGAATGGATGAACAAAATGAATAAAGTAAAAAATAAATGAAATGCATAAATAAAACAAACGAATCAAATAAACAAAATGAGCTGAAGTGATAAAATGAATAAAAAGAAGAAAATTAGCAGAATAAAATGCATTGATTAAAATAAAAAATTGAACAATGGTAAAAGGTTATGAATTAATATAAAGAAATAAATTGAATCAAATAAATTATTTGGATGAAATGATTAAAACTGAAAAAGTAGTCAGATTATTAAAATGAAGAAACTGAACAAAATGAATAAAGTGCATACAATGAAAAAAATGAATAAAATAAGTTAAATGAATGATATGAGTAAAATGCACAAAAAGAATAAACTGATCAGAGTGAATCCAAAGAATGAAACGAATAAAATAAGTAAAATGAACGCAGATGAACAAAACGAATAAAAAGATGCGGAAAAGATTTATGTACAGAATAGAATTTACTGGTCCAGTATTTTAACGCGCAATTGAATATAGTGAAGTGAGACAAGGTCACATGTGCTTTCGAGCCCCTTGAACAGAGAACGACAGGGAGAATGCGATTCGTGAATGAGACAGGTAGATATTTCAAAGTTTTTATTTGAATTGAAGTAAATAGTATGAAATGTCTAGGCTATATGTCGATAGCATAAAAGCCGTACATTCAGTTGATTGCAATGCAGTCTATTTCCATTCATCCTTATAGCTTTCATATTGTTTCGTTCAGAATTCTCGTGCAGGAAATATGAATAAATAAGTCCTATACAGACCAATACTGTGAAAAAGAAATGGTTCAAACTATTCAGTATATCCAAATATGGACGACGATAAGTTAGAAGACACATTGTAGTTGTATCCCCCATCGAGAGTGGGTACTTTGGGAGACTTCTTTTCCTGGATCTAATTTGTGGATATTTTTGATCTTTGATCCGTTATTTTTGATGAAAGTTCGTACAAATACAACGAATGTGCAGCTGATACAACTCATGGTTCATTCGCCTGCGCCACGTTCCGTCTTCCATCTGCACGCCACCATAGATAATACGCAACAGCTTTCGTTCGAAAACTCCAACGGCGCGTTGGTCCTCCACGAGCATAGTCCTGGTCTCGTGGCCGTAGAGGACCACCGATCTAATCAGCGTCTTGAAGATAATCAACTTCGTGCGGAGGCGAATTTTGTTCAACCGGAGCGTCCTCTGGAGTCCAAAGTAGGCACGATTTCCCGCCAAGATCCGTCTCTGAATTTCACTGCTGTTATCATTGTCGTCGGTTATCAGTGAGCCCAAATACATGAATTCGTCGACCATCTCGATTTCGTCACCGTCAATCCGAACTCGGGTGGGAGGTTCACATTGTCTAGAACCTCTTCCTCTCATGCATTTTGTCTTCGAAACGTTGATGACAAGTCCAATCCTGCTGGCTTCAGCTTTCAGTCTTTGAGCATATATTTCATTCAAAATTCAATAGAGATACGAATAGTGTAAATATCGCACGTGGAATGCCTCTTTTGAAAATTTCCATCGTCAAACTTTCATATTATCCAGTTAAGCCAAATATTATTCTGATATAGCCATGAATTTCCTTAATTATAGTGTAGATACAGGCTTTGAATACAATTGAATTAAAGTTGAGTTGATGTAGCAGCAGACAAAAAATAGTTTTGTTTTCTCAAACCTTCGCAATTACAATTAATAAATATTTCAGATTGGCAGAAGATCTTATCACACAACTTAGAAATGGATACAGAAATAGCTAGATAGATGCGATAGAAGAGAGACAGAGAGAGAAAGAGAGAAAGAGAGAGAGAGAGAGAGAGAGAGAGAGAGAGAGAGAGAGAAAGAGAGAGATAGAGATAGAGAGATGGGGGGGGCGTGTGAGGAATGGCAAATGATGGTTAATGCAGTGACATTATTTTTATAGGTATATTATTATGATATATTGATTCTTACATTCTTATCATAAATAATGTAAGTAGTAATTTTTGCGCCATAACCAGTATAACCTAAATCTTGCAAAAGAGATAAATTTTCGCTAGATTTTTGGGCTTCAAACATACAATTGCCTTCGGTGACGCCACAAGTATAATTATATTAGAGATTTTTTATCTCACTACTAGGTGAATTACTTGTTGATCTATGTATTGATATATTATCCAACATTTACCTCATGATTGAACGCAATGCCTAATCCAAGGAATAAATACTAGAACTCAATGTTTCTTTATCAACACATTATTTTCCATTTGAAGTGAACTTATATATTGATTTTTGAGAAATAGTTCATTTATTATAAAGGTAATTCACAAAATGTTCTCAACATCGAATTCCTTGAATCACGTAGATGTGTTTTCATACCCCGATATTCAAAATCGGTTTAGTTTTGCCCCTAAAACACCAGTAAAGCAATATTCTGTATGAAACAATCTCATTTTTAATTAGTGGAAATTGGTAAGCGAGGACTAAAAATACAAAATGGTTAATATCTCCGCCGCTCGTGCACAGATTTAGACAATCTGTAGCTTGTTAGAAAGGTATTTTTACAAGCTTTCTATTGATGCGCAGCTTGTTGGACAATAATGTATTGTTCGAAAGTTATTTGCAAAAAACCTGCTGTGTTTTGACAAAATCGCTCATATCTCAGAAAGTAAACAACATATCGAAAATCAAAAATAATAGTGTCAAATGGCAACGTTAGGCCTTTCATTTGAAACTAATTTAAATTAGATCGGTTCTGCCATTGCTGAGATAATTACATGACATTTTGTACATACATACATACACACATACACACATACAGACATTGTCTCAATTTGTCGAGCTGAGTCGATTGGTATATGAGACTCGACCCTCCGGGCCTCAGAAAAAGTTTTCAAAATTTGAGCGAATCCTATACATTTCTTTTGTAAGAAATGTAAAAATCCGTCTTAATAGATATGACGGATTATTTGCTAGAGACAAATCTGAAAACCTTCAATTTGGGTATTTTTAGAATGGAGATGTCGCCATCTTGGATTTCAAAATGACCAGATATCGATTTTTGGCATCGACTCATAAAAACCGTGTCGAAAATATCCATATTGATTGGGATATAAAGAATTCCGCTAAGCTGGCTGTCGCCATCTTGGTTTTCAAAATGGTGTCAAAAATCAATCTCTGGCATCTACTCGTCGAGCCCGTTCTGAAAATACTCATATTGATTGGGTTATAGAGAATTCAGAATTTGCCACAAAAAATGGGGTGCCGACAACCAGCCATGTTTGGGTGCCGACAACCGATTTTAGTAACCTTATTCAAAACTGAACCAAAAAAATGGTGGCGAACATTTCGTCACCATTCAATGTTGAATCACAATGTAGAATAAATTCACTTCGTAAATTTTCAATGCGCATATTTTTTGATCGATTTACTTCTTTCTATAATACTAATCAAATGATCAAAAAAAACTTTTGAGTAGATTTTAATTTGTTCAAAAAATATTTTGGTTGTAGAACAGAACATAACAGGAATATCCTTTAGGATGATGAACATCCTAAAGGATATTAAATGCAACATCGTAAGAACCAAAGTCCTCAATAGTACGAATGACGATAAAATTGAGAAACGTTTAAACGATTTGTCACCATGTACTAATTCGAAGTACCTTAAAAATATTTTCATAATTTTATTTGCTTATAATATGAAGTTGCGGGCTACCGAACCTATTTCTTTACATACTTCGGTCAGACTCCCAGGTAAAAGTTCTGTAACCAGACCTCGGAAAACTACCTTTGAAAACCATCCGGTGAACCAGCCAAAGAAAACTTACCTAGTTCAATCAACACCAACAAACAGCCATCAAAATCTGCTGCTAAACCCCCGAGAGCCATTCAATCAATGATTTCTGCATCCAGTATATCGAAATCAAAAAACAGCAAATTCAACGAAGTAATGCCTAATGTATCCCATTCAAAAACCAGCACCACCGATCAAAAAACCTATTTCAATCCAACTAGTTGTGCAATTGTGCTGTTCTAATTTATCCAAACTACGATTGCATGGCTGGTTATGTTCAATATACTTGTGAAAGAGTATATTACATTCATAATACACTTGGCACTTATATACAAGTGCTAGGCAACCACGAACCTGATGAGCTACATGTCTATGCTAAAATACTTGACACAAAAATATAATATATAATTTACTGTAATCAGCATTTGTTCAATGTTGACTTCAAGCTAACTAGTTATGCGTGGGTGGGGTTGTTAGAGGGGTTAGTTTATATTGGCATATTGTGGGTAAAGAGGATGGTGGTGTGCGTAAAAAAGGGCCGGATGGTGTTGCCGTTGGGGGGATTATGATGGAGAGGGTGTTTGTTGATGGGGTATTGTAAACCTCAATATCATCACCTATCTAGTATGCGAGGTGTGTGATTGGGCTGGGAATTTGAGCGAGAGAGGGAGGGGTTCTGAGTGAAGTGCTATGTGGGGTTGAGGAGGTATAAAAGGGGAGGTGTATCCCCAAACAGCACGCCCTAGCTCAGTGAAAACCAACGACCTTATCTCGGCCTGGAGGGCCGTTTGTTATATATAAATCGAATCAGTTCGTCGAGATCGGAAAATGTGATTGTATGTATGTGTAATTTAAACTTACACAATGTTCTCAGAAATGGCTGAACCCATTTGCACAAACTTAGTTTGAGAACGGTATAACGCTCCCATAGGCTACAATTGATGTTATTGTAGATCGGAGTTACGGGTTAAAGATATACGGTCACACAGTAAATACCCACAAAACTGGTAACGCCATGATATAACGTTGCAAAACATAACATATACATAACATAACACACAGCAAATTCTCAAGGAAGCTTACCCAGAAATCCTGCTCAGAATACTACAGGCAGTGCAAGAATTCTACCAGACTATGGGAATCCTCCATCCATCCAAATCATGAGTAGGATTTAATAAGGAGCTTGAGATGATCATCACAAGAATCCATCAGAAATTTGAGCAGAGAAACTTAAGAAGACGTATAAGTATCTCGTCGTAATTCTTAAATAAGCAGAATTCGTCAAAATACTAAGAAAGTACCAAATACCCGACTTAAGAGTGACCGAACTCGGTCAAATAGCATTTGATGACTCACAGTATTTGAATTTATAGTTTTCAAAAGTAGTTGAAAATCACACCACGTTCTCTTTCCCTCCTTTTTAAGTGTTCCCCACTCTTATAAATTTCCAACAATTAAACTCGAAAATATTCGAACACGTTTTCAAAAAAATTAGTGAGAATTAAAATCAATAACATTCCAAAGAACTATGCATATTCATAAGAAGGTAGCATCTCAGACAGATACATTCACATATTTAAATATTATAGAAATATTTATATTTTTGTTAACCTTTACCTAGGGACCATTCATAAATTACGTAACGCGCTTAGGGAGGAGGGGGAGTAAGCTAGATCGTTACGTAACATCAAATACAACATATTTGTATTTGGTAACATGTTTTTACTGAACAAAAAAAAGTTTTTTCGTAGACTTTGTTACGTAATAGGGGAGGGGGGATAGAGAAATTTGTGACAATTGTTACATTGGATGATGGGGAATCAATTTCAGGCAATTTTCGTGTTACGTAATTTATGCAGTCCCTTTAATCGTCATTAAAATCAACCAACGTGTTCAGGGGGCACTAGTGGTTGATTGCACTAGTTCACAGCAATTCTGAACTCAATAAGCTGGTGGACATTTGCAATGTAAAATCGGGTGCTGCATCCGAAAATGAAGACCAAAAAAATTATAGTAGAACAGTTTTCGAGTTACAGTAAAAAAAACCGATTTAATTCACCTAGCAGTGAGATGAGACATTTCTTACACATTTCACTATTGGATTAGTTTGCAGAACTCACAAGAAATAGGCACCCAACTAGAGGTGGGATGAAAACAGTTTTTAGTCTTGCACGAATAAAATCTCGAATAAACTGAATAAATAATAGAAACCAACAAAACGACCGAAATAAAAAAGTAAAGCAAAAAAATTAAATAATAGGTTTTTAAATTCATAAAATAAATAGAAAAATTAATGTAAATCAAAATTATAATATACACGAATCAAATAAGATTAGGATATTAAATAAAAATTACGATTATGTTTAGAAATAGTTATAAGATTAATAGAATAAATTGACTCATACTAACAAATTGAATGAAATAAAACGAATGACTGAACATTAAACGCATAAAATAAAAGATATAAATAAAATGAATCAAATGATTCAAATGAACCAAATGAATTAAATGAATCAAATAAGTCAAATGAATCAAATGAATCAAATGATGGAAATGAATCAAATGAATCAAATGAGTCATATGAAACAAATGAATCAAATGAATCACACGATTCAATTGAATTAAATGAATCAAATGAATCAAATGAATCAAATGAATCAAATGAATCAAATGAATCAAATGAATCAAATGAATCAAATGAATTAAATGAATCAAATGAATCAAATGAATCAAATGAATCAAATGAATCAAATGAATCAAATGAATCAAATGAATCAAATGAATCAAATGAATCAAATGAATCAAATGAATCAAATGAATCAAATGAATCAAATGAATCACACGAATCACATGAATCAAATGAATCAAATGGATCAAATGAATCAAATGAATCAAATGAATCAAATGAATCAAATGAATCAAATGAATCAAATGAATCAAATGAATCAAATGAATCAAATGAATCAAATGAATCAAATGAATCAAATGAATCAAATGAATCAAATGAATCAAATGAATCAAATGAATCAAATGAATCAAATGAATCAAATGAATCAAATGAATAAAATGAACCAAATGAATCAAATGAATCACACGAATAAATTGAATCAAATGAATCAAATGAATCAAATGAATCAAATGAATCAAATGAATCAAATGAATCAAATGAATCAAATAAGTCAAATGAATCAAATGACTCAAATGAATCAAATGAATCAAATGAATCAAATGAATCAAATGAATCAAATGAATCAAATGAATCAAATGAATCAAATGAATCAAATGAATCATATGAATCAAATGAATCACAATCAAATAAATCAAATTAATCAAATGAATCAAATTGATTTATTTCATCCAGTGAATACAATGAATCAAATTAATGAAATGGATCAAATGAATAAAAAGAATGGATGAACAAAATGAATAAAGTAAAAAATAAATCAAATGCATAAATAAAACAAGCGAATCAAATAAACAAAATGAGCTGAAGTGATAAAATGAATAAAAAGAAGAAAATGAGCAGAATTAAATGCATTGATTAAATTGGAAAATTGAACAATGGTAAAAGGCTATAAATTTATACAAAGAAATAAATTGAATCAAATAAATTATTTGGATGAAATGATTAAAACTGAAAAAGTAGTCAGATTATTAAAATGAAGAAACTGAACAAAATTAATAAACTGGAAAAAATGAATAAAATGCATACAATGAAAACAATGAATAAAATAAGCTAAATGAATGATACGAGTAAAATACAAAAAAAAAATAAACTGATCAGATTGAATCCAAAGAATGAAACGAATAAAATAAATAAAATGAACGCAGATGAACAAAACGACTAAAAAGATGCGGAATGAAATAATTAATTAAAATGAAATGGTCATATATTTGAAGCTAAAAACATTTTTGTATAAAGAAAATGAATAAACCGGATTGTACGAATTTGAGAACCATTGCATCAGAAAGTTTTGAAATGTTTTTGAAAATCTCATCTTCTGAGAATAGGCTATGGACTTTCTCGGGCTTCCATCTTTTTTTGGTTTCATTCTTTTTGTTTTCATGCTTCTTTACTTGACGGCGTCGTTTTAAAATTATCTGGTTTTTCTACTTTATTGTTGGACCTTAATTAGTCATCAGGAACGTTCAATTGGCTTTGGAATTCGAAGTTTACTTTTTGGTCACATATTCCCGAAAAAAGATTTATGTACAGAATAGAATTTACTGGTCCAGTATTTTAACGCGCAATTGAATATAGTAAAGTGAGACAAGGTCACATGTCGTCGCTGTTGTGCTATCTTATGACAAGCGCTATTTTGCACATTTCGAGAAAAACGATTTTTAAAGTTTGAGATTGAATATCATGAAACTTATAAATGGTAGAAACATTTCAGAGAAGACAATTGATGCTTCTACCTATTCTGTACTAATCTCTCAAATATTACGAAGATCGGTTGACTATGTTGCGAGTTTTCACATAAAATGTAAACAAAAAGCGCACTCACACGTGTCATAGGTGTGTATTAATGAAAAAATTTGTATGACGTGTCATAATCGTGCATGGAAAATTTTCCATAGAAAAAAATCACCAATTATTAACTTTTATTCATATCTTTGGCTTCATTTGGTCTATAAACAAGCGGTTAGATGCATTTTGAAGGAAATGAGTTATTAAATCTAGAAAAAATAGTTATTTTTAGTTACAGTATTGCCAAATAGGCAATATTTCCAGTTTAAAGCTAAAACTGCGTTTTTCTCCCAATACATATATTTTTCTTTTGAAAATTATTATGCCATTGTGTTCTTACGACATTTTTACACATAAAAGCAACTAAAACTTTATTAGAACTTGAGCCAATCCCAAGATATAATGATTTGAAGCAAAAAAACTGACAATTTCTAATCACTTTTCTCGCAATATTTCAGTAACCAAGCAAAATTTCAAAATTCTGGAAACGCCATCTTGTAGAGATTCGTTAGACGAGTAATGTGGCATATCTAACTCAGTTTACCCCAAAATGGCGTTTGTCATAAGATAGCACAACAGCGACGATGTGCTTTCAAGTCCCTTGAACAGAGAACGACAGGGAGAATGCGATTCGTGAATGAGAATGGTAGATATTTCAAAGTTTTTATTTGCATTGAAGTAAATAGTTTGAAATGTCTAGGCTATGTCGATAGCATAAAAGCCGTACATTCAGTTGATTGCAATGCAGTCTCTTTCCATTCATCCTTATAGCTTTCATATTGTTTCGTTCGGAATTCTCGTGCAGGAAATATAGATAAATAAGTCCTATACAGACCAATACTGTGAAAAAGAAATGGTTCAAACTACTCAGTATATCCAGATATGGACGACGATAAGTTAGAAGACACAGTGTAGTTGCATCCCCCATCGAAAGTGGGTTTTTTGGGAGACTTATTTTTTTGGATCTAATTTGTGGATATTTTTGGTCTTTGATCCGTTATTTTTCATGAAAGTTCGTACCAATACAACGAATGTGCAGCTGATACAACTCATGGTTCATTCGCCTGCGCCACGTTCCGTCTTCCTTCTGCACGCCACCATAGATGGTACGCAACACCTTTTGTTCGAAAACTCCAAGGGCGCGTTGGCCCTCCACGAGCATAGTCTAGGTCTCGTGGCCGTAGAGGACCACCGATCTAATCAGCGTCTTGTAGATAATCAACTTCGTGCGGCGGCAAATTTTGTTCGACCGGAGCGTCCTCCGGAGTCCAAAGTAGGCACGATTTCCCACCAAGATCCGTCTCTGAATTTCTCTGCGGTTATCATTGTCGTTGGTTACCAGTGAGCCCAAATACATGAATTCGTCGACCATCTCGATTTCGTCACCGTCAATCCGAACTCGGGTGGGAGGTTCACATTGTCGTCTCTAGAACCTCTTCCTCTCATGTATTTTGTCTTCGAAACGTTGATGGCAAGTCCAATCCTGCTGGATTAAGCTTTCAGTCTTTGAGCATATATTTCATTCAAAATTCAATAGAGATACGAATAGTTTAAATATCGCACGTGGAATGTCTCTTTTGAAAATTTGCATCGTCAAACTTTCATATTACCCAGTTAAGCCAAATATTATTCTGATATAGCCATGAATTTCCTTAATTATAGTGTAGATACAGGCTTTGAATTCAATTGAATTAAAGTTGAGTTGATGTAGCAGCAGACAAAAAATAGTTTTGTTTTCTCAAACCTTCGCAATTACAATTGATAAATATTTCAGATTGGCAGAAGATCTTATCACACAACTTAGAAATGGATACAGAAATAGCGATATAGATGCGATAGAAGAGAGACAGAGAGAAAAAGAGTTAGAGAGAGAGTGTGTGATGGGGGGCATGTGAGGAATGGCAAATGATGGTTAATGCAGTGACATTATTTTTATAGGTATATTATTATGATATATTGATTTCTTACATTTTATCATAAATAATGTAAGTAGTAATTTTTGCGCCATAACCAGTATAACCTAAATCTTGCAAAAGAGATAAATTTTCGCTAGATTTTTGGGCTTCAAACATACAGTTGTTTTCGGTGACGCCACGAGTATAATTATATGAGAAATCATTTATCTGACTACTAGGTGAATTACTTATTGATCTGTGTATTGATATACAATCCAACATTTACCTCATGATTGCCTAATTCAAGGGATAAATACTAAAAATCACTGTTTCTTTATCAACACATTATTTTGTCTTTGAAGTGAACTTATACATTGATTTTTGAGAAATTGTTAATTTGTTATAAAAGTAATTCACAAAATGTTCTCAACATCGCATTCCTTGAATTACGTATATGTGTTTTCATATTCCGATATTCAGAATCGGTTTAGTTTTGCTCCTAAAACACCAGTATAGCAATACTCTGTATGAAACAATCTCATTTTTAGTTACTGGAAATTGGTAAGCGAGGACTAAAAATACAAAATGTTCAATATCTCCGCCGCTCGTGCACGGATTTAGACTATCTATAGCTTGTTAGAAAGGTATTTTTACAAGCTTTCTATTTATGTGCTGTTTGTGGGATATTGTATTTTTTGAAAGTTATTTGCAAAAAACCTGCTGTGTTTTGACAAAATCGTCCTTATCTCAGAAAGTAAACAACATATCGAAAATCAAAAATAATAGTGTCAAATGGCAACGTTAGGCGTTTCATTTGAAACTAATTTGATTAAGATCGGTTCAGCCATTGCTGAGATAATTACATGACATTTTGTACATACATACATACACACATACAGACATTGTCTCAATTTGTCGAGCTGAGTCGATTGGTATATAAGACTCGGCATTCCGGGCCTCGGAAAAAGTTTTCAAAGTTTGAGCGAATCCTATACATTTCTTTTGTAAGAAATGTAAAACCGATTTAATCCACCTAGCAGTGAGATGAGACATTTCTCACACATTTCACTATTGGATTAGTTTGCAGAACTCACGAGAAGTAGGCACCCAACTAGAGGTGGAATGAAAACAGTTTCTAGTCTTGCACGAATAAAATCTCGAATAAACTGAATAAATTATAGAAATCAACAAAACGACCGAAATAAAAAAGTAAAGCAAAAAATTAAACAATAGGTTTTTAAATTCATAAAATGAGTAGAAAAATAAATGTAAATCAAGATTATAATATACACGAAACAAATTAGATTAGGTTATTAAATAAAAATTAAGATTATATTTAGAAATAGTTATAAGATTAATAGAATAAATTGACTCATACTAACAAATTGAATGAATTAAAACGAATGACCGAACATGAAATGCATGAAATTAAAGATATGAATCAAATGAATCAAATGAATCAAATGAATCAAATGAATCAAATGAATCAAATGAATCAAATGAATCAAATGAATCAAATGAATCAAATGAATCAAATGAATCAAATGAATCAAATGAATCAAATGAATCAAATGAATCAAATGAATCAAATGAATCAAATGAATAAAATGAATCAAATGAATCAAATGAATCAAATTAATCAAATGAATCAAATGAATCAAATGAATCAAATGAATCAAATGAATCAAATGAATCAAATGAATCAAATTAAGCTAATGAATCAAATTTATCAAATTAATCAAATTAGTCAAATTAATCAAATGAATCAAATGAATTAAATGAATCCAATAAATCAATGGAATCAATGGAATCAAATGAGTCAAATGAATCAAATGAATCAAATAAATCAAATGAATCAAATGAATCAAATCAATCAAATCAATCAAATGAATCAAATGAATCAAATGAATCAAATGAATCAAATGAATCAAATAAATCAAATGAATCAAATGAATCAAATGAATCAAATGAATCAAATAAATCAAATAAATCAAATGAATCACAGGAATCAAATGAATCAAATTTCAAAATTCTGGAAACGCCATCTTGTAGAGATTCGTTAGACGAGTAATGTGGCATATCTAACTCAGTTTACCCCAAAATGGCGTTTGTCATAAGATAGCACAACAGCGACGATGTGCTTTCAAGTCCCTTGAACAGAGAACGACAGGGAGAATGCGATTCGTGAATGAGAATGGTAGATATTTCAAAGTTTTTATTTGCATTGAAGTAAATAGTTTGAAATGTCTAGGCTATGTCGATAGCATAAAAGCCGTACATTCAGTTGATTGCAATGCAGTCTCTTTCCATTCATCTTTATAGCTTTCATATTGTTTCGTTCGGAATTCTCGTGCAGGAAATATAGATAAATAAGTCCTATACAGACCAATACTGTGAAAAAGAAATGGTTCAAACTACTCAGTATATCCAGATATGGACGACGATAAGTTAGAAGACACAGTGTAGTTGCATCCCCCATCGAAAGTGGGTTTTTTGGGAGACTTCTTTTTTGGATCTAATTTGTGGATATTTTTGGTCTTTGATCCGTTATTTTTCATGAAAGTTCGTACCAATACAACGAATGTGCAGCTGATACAACTCATGGTTCATTCGCCTGCGCCACGTTCCGTCTTGCTTCTGCACGCCACCATAGATGGTACGCAACACCTTTTGTTCGAAAACTCCAAGGGCGCGTTGGCCCTCCACGAGCATAGTCTAGGTCTCGTGGCCGTAGAGGACCACCGATCTAATCAGCGTCTTGTAGATAATCAACTTCGTGCGGCGGCAAATTTTGTTCGACCGGAGCGTCCTCCGGAGTCCAAAGTAGGCACGATTTCCCACCAAGATCCGTCTCTGAATTTCTCTGCGGTTATCATTGTCGTTGGTTACCAGTGAGCCCAAATACATGAATTCGTCGACCATCTCGATTTCGTCACCGTCAATCCGAACTCGGGTGGGAGGTTCACATTGTCGTCTCTAGAACCTCTTCCTCTCATGTATTTTGTCTTCGAAACGTTGATGGCATGTCCAATCCTGCTGGATTAAGCTTTCAGTCTTTGAGCATATATTTCATTCAAAATTCAATAGAGATACGAATAGTTTAAATATCGCACGTGGAATGTCTCTTTTGAAAATTTGCATTGTAGCCAGCCCTGGTCGATCCCTAGCAAGCGTGCAGCTTATGCGCCACTTCCCGTAGGAAGACTGCACGCCAAGATTTGTTTGCCCGGATGAGACTCTTCTTAGGGCGAGTCCCTGAAGAAAATTCACCTAAAGAAATTATTCAGTATCGAACCAGACAGACTTATCAAAAGTTAGCCTCCAAAAGTCGGGTAAACGACCCTATTATCAGTCAGCAGCAATCATCAAAAACCTCATCACCCTCCGATAATTCGCAGTAAGAAATTCCCCATACCTAACTTATCATCACTGGAGCTGTAGCCACTCACCGCCAGGTGGCCCAAACATACTGAAAGCGAAGCTTTCACCACTCATCAAATTCCGCCAAGCGGAAGACAGTGAAACGAAACGAAAACTACACCGAACGAAGTGACGTAACCATACTAGAACGAGACTAAAACCATAAGGGAGTACTATATGAATCTACAAAACATTCGCTACATTTACACTAAACAACATTTATTTACGGTATAAAACGGAAAGATTCTCATTACTATTGCATGTTTGTTTGTATTGTTCCAATTTTAAATTCTAGGCCTATCTTCTATGTCTGTGTGCGTGTTCTCTCCCTACTTGTGCTCATTGACCATACGTGTGCTTTTCTCCTTCAAAATCCTCCCAAATTTGGTGACGTCACCTCACGGCTCCAGCGTATCAACGGCTATCGCTTTGCACCGGGTGGCTTAATTTATCAAAGGGTTGTGTGTGGCGTTCATGAATTGCGAACTAGAACATAATGGCCGACACACAACCTCACTTCATGGACGCGTCCCTAGTTATAGCCGTCCGTGGACGACTTCTCGAGCGTTTTGCGCTCTGGTGTCTCAAATCACTGTGGCGTCCTCCCTGGACGCCACCCTTCACACTTAATTAGCAAGAACGATACGACTCACCCAATCTGCTGCTGTTGGTTTCTGCTGCTGCTGTCGATCGTTCTGCGATGCGGTGGCTGTTTCGATGACGGGCGATTCGATGACGGGCGATTACATCGATCGGCCGCGCCGGTTTCTGACCAGCGGTTGTTGGATGCTGGTTGATGGTTTGATCGGCCGGAAAAGTTGCAGTTGATTTTCCGGCGATTGAAGGAACGGCTTTTAGACGGACCGTCCTTCCTTCCGGCGGCGTAACGGTACCGGGTTCAAATTTCGTCCGATGCGCTTGGACCTGCGCGCGTGTGGTTTTTCCTCTCTTCTTCCTCTCGTTCGTCGTAGCTGCGTGAAATAAAAGAGGTGCCGTCTGGCTATTGCAAACGGGGTCATTAGCACATGGGGAGGGTCAATGGCACTATAATTTTGAGCACTATTACCTTTCTCCTGATTTCGCACGCACTTTATCACACGCTAGCGTTTTCTACGAAATTACAGATAACTAATGGAACGGTCAGTCTCTACGCATCGCTCGATCGAGATAGAAGTGTTTTGTTTTCGGTCTGTTGGAAAAAGAACAGTGCAGTAATCCGCGTTCAAGGTTATTTTGCCATTCTCTGCCTCTTCGAGGTTTGGACTTTTATTCTTTTGTGCGTGTGTTAACCGTTAGGCCACATTCCTCAACCTTTTGTTCGTAAAGCGAGGATTGAACAATAACCAGCTATTTAAGCTGGACTGGTGCGTCGTGGGAAACGAGTATACAGATAAGTGAAATCTACCTTTTTGATACATTTACGGCTTTTTCCCGTCTGCGCGGGTGCTGACCCCGTGCATTGACGGTGTCGATGGCTTCCTCCCCGGATGGCCAAATGGAGATCGAGTCGACTCCTAAGGCTCTCCCCCGACCCAAACAATATCCAGAGCTCTCGACCGGTCCCTTTGTGGTCTTCTTTCGGCCCAAAACAAAATCGCTGAATCTATTACAGATTTCAAAAGACCTGACGGAACGGTTCACGGCTGTGACCGAAATAAAAAAGGTCCGCTCAGACAGGCTGAGGGTCGTGCTGACTAACTCAAAGCAGGCAAACGATATTGCTTGCTGCGAGCACTTTACGAAGGACTATCACGTGTATATTCCAGCTGTAAAAGTACAGTCTGAAGGCGTTGTCACCGATGACAGTTTGACATGCGAGGATCTGCTGCAGTACGGGGTTGGCCGTTTTAGAGACCGCATACTTCAGCCAGTGAAAATACTCGAGTGCAAGCGTTTGCACTCAGTAGTAGTTGCGGGGGATGGTTCAAAAACGTACCCCCAATCAAACTCTTATCGGTTGACCTTCGCTGGTACCGCTTTGCCAAATTACGTCCTCTTGCACAAGGTTCGTCTGCCTGTGCGTTTGTTTGTGCCGCGGGTCATGAATTGCACAAAGTGTAAACAATTGGGTCACACAGCCACCCATTGTAGCAATAAGGCCCGCTGTGGAAAATGCGGGGAGAATCATCTAGATGATTCGTGCAGTGAGAATGCTGAGAAGTGTCCTTACTGTGCAGAGAATCTGCATGATATCTCGGCATGTCCCGCGTACAAACTACGCGGGGATAAACTAAAACGTTCCCTTGCGGGACGATCCGAACGTTCTTTCGCAGAAATGCTAAAGAAAGCTACACCACCAACCTCAACAAACATCTATGCTCACTTGCCTCCTAACGAGGGCGAGGCTGATGACCCACAAGAGGGAACATCTACTAGGGCGCCTAGAAGTTATAGGAAGAGGAGGAATATTTCCTCTCCTAAAGTTCGTTGTAAAGGCCAGAAGGTATCCCTTGACGGGACTCCGAAAGTCACATCTATTGGAAGTGTTGCAACCAAACCGAAGCAATTAGCTCCTGGTCTCGGAGGAATAAACTCAGAGAAGGAGTTCCCAGCACTTCCCGGAACATCAAAAATCCCAAGTGTTCCTCTGTTTCAGTTCGAGAATAATCGCGGCACTGGAATTATCAAACTCTCGGACATTGTGGACTGGATAATAAAAACTTTCAATATAACTGATCCAATTAAAAGTCTTATGTTAGCTTTTCTCCCTACAGTAAGAACATTTTTGAAGCAGTTGACTGCTAAATGGCCCCTCCTTTCAGCGATTGTATCCCTCGATGGCTAACTCATCGAACGAGGTCACGGATTTGATCACTGTTCTACAGTGGAATTGCAGAAGTATCATCCCGAAAATCGATTCCTTCAAAATTTTAATAAATAATTTGAGTTGCGATGCATTTGCATTATGTGAAACTTGGTTAACTTCCGACATAGATCTCAACTTCCACGACTTTAATATTATTCGCCTGGATCGAGACACCCCCTATGGAGGAGTGCTTTTGGGGATCAAAAAGCGCTATTCCTTCTACAGAATTAACCTTCCCTCGATAACAGGTATTGAAGTTGTCGCTTGTCAAGTAACAACCAAAGGCAAAGATCTTTGCATAGCTTCCATATATATTCCCCCCAGCACCGCGATTGGGCATCGCCGGCTACATGACATCATAGAATCCCTGCCTGCACCGCGACTAGTTTTAGGCGACTTTAACTCTCACGGTGCGGAATGGGGTTGCCTTTATGATGATAACCGTTCCTCTTTAATTCACAATATTTGCGACAACTTCAACATGACAATTCTAAACACGGGTGAAATGACACGGATTCCTCCCCCACCTGCGCGCCCAAGCGCATTAGATTTATCCCTTTGCTCGACCTCGCTAAAGTTAGAATGCGCGTGGAAGGTAATCCCTGATCCCCACGGTAGCGACCATCTGCCGATCGTAGTCTCAATCAATAACGGCTCAAGGCCATTGGAAACAATCAATATTTCGTATGACCTCACACGAAATATCGATTGGAAGAGCTATGCTGCCGCGATATCCGACAACATCGAATCTACTCAAGAACTTCCTCCGGAGGAAGAGTACAGCTTTTTGGCTGGCTTGATTCTCGACAGCGCGAATCAAGCTCAGACTAAGCCAGTACCCGGCGCGAACATACAAAAACGTTCTCCCAATCCCTGGTGGGACAAAGAGTGCTCAGACGTGTACGCAGAGAAGGCCACCGCGTTTAAGACCTTCCGGAACGACGGGTTACCCGCTAGTTTTCGACAGTACGCGACGTTAGACAAGCGAATGAAGAGTTTGATGAAAGCCAAAAAACGCGGTTATTGGCGCCGGTTCGTCGACGGATTAACGAGAGAAACATCGATGAGCACTCTTTGGGGAACAGCCCGACGTATGCGAAATCGAAGCAGTACTAATGAGAGCGTGGAATATTCAAACCGTTGGATATTCGATTTCGCCAAGAAGGTTTGTCCGGATTCCGCCCCGGCACAGAAGATCTACCGCGCCGCGTCCCGTCACGATAACGCGAACGAAACACCTTTTTCGATGGTGGAGTTCTCACTTGCTCTCTTGTCGTGTAACAATAAAGCTCCAGGGCCAGACAGAATCAAATTCAACTTGTTGAAGAATCTGCCAGACTCTGCCAAGAGACGCTTGTTGAACTTATTTAATAAGTTTCTTGAGGCTAACATTGTCCCACATGATTGGAGGCAAGTGAAGGTCATCGCCATCCAAAAACCAGGAAAACCAGCCTCCGATCACAATTCGTATCGACCGATCGCAATGCTGTCCTGTATCCGGAAGTTGTTCGAGAAAATGATCCTATTCCGCCTCGACAAATGGGTCGAAACAAATGGCTTACTGTCAGATACACAGTTTGGCTTTCGCAAAGGCAAAGGGACGAACGATTGTCTTGCGTTGCTCTCAACCGAAATTCAAATGGCCTATGCTAGTAAAGAGCAGATGGCATCAGTGTTCCTTGATATAAAGGGGGCTTTTGATTCAGTTTCTATCAACATTCTTTCAGAGAAGCTGCACCAGCATGGTCTTTCAGCGACTTTAAACAACTTTTTACTAAACTTGTTGTGGGAAAAGCACATGCATTTTTCGCATGGTGACTTATCGACATCACGATTTAGCTACATGGGCCTTCCCCAGGGCTCATGTCTAAGCCCCCTGTTATACAATTTCTACGTCAACGACATTGATGAATGTCTTGACAATTCCTGCACGTTAAGACAACTTGCAGACGATGGCGTGGTGTCTGTTACGGGACCCAAAGCTGTCGATCTACAAGGACCATTACAGCATACCTTGGACAATTTGTCTGCATGGGCTATTAAGCTGGGTATCGAATTCTCCACGGAGAAAACTGAGCTAGTTGTATTTTCTAGGAAGCGTGAACCAGCACAACTACAGCTTCTATTAATGGGTCAAACTATAGCTCAGGTCTTCACAGTAAAATATCTAGGGGTCTGGTTCGACTCGAAAGGTACTTGGGGATGCCATATTCGGTATCTGAAACAGAAATGCCAGCAAAGGATCAACTTTCTTCGTACAATAACCGGAACGTGGTGGGGTGCCCACCCAGGAGACCTAATTAGGTTGTATCAAACAACGATACTGTCGGTACTGGAATACGGATGCTTCTGCTTTCGATCCGCCGCGAACATACATTTCATCAAACTCGAAAGAATTCAGTATCGTTGTTTGCGTATCGCCTTAGGGTGCATGCAGTCGACCCATACGATGAGTCTCGAAGTCTTGTCGGGCGTTCTCCCGCTGAAAAATCGATTTTGGGAACTCTCATATCGATTGCTCATTCGATGCGATATCTTGAACCCGTTGGTGATTGAAAATTTCGAAAGGCTTGTTGAGCTCAATTCTCAGACCCGTTTTATGTCCCTGTACTTTGACTACATGGCGCAAAATATTAATCCTTCTTCTTACAATCCCAACCGTGTGCATTTCATAAATACTTCTGAATCTACTGTTTTCTTCGACACATCCATGAAAGATGAGATTAGTGGAATTCCGGACCACATACGCCCACAAGTGGTTCCAAACATTTTTTATAATAAATTCCGAGAAGTCGACTGTTCTAAGATGTTTTATACTGACGGATCAAACCTCGAAGGGTCCACTGGCTTCGGTATTTTCAATCAAAAGTTCACCGCCTCCTACAAACTCAGTGACCCTGCTTCAGTTTACGCCGCAGAACTAGCTGCTATTCAGTATACCCTTGGAGTCATTGATACATTACCCGCAGACCATTACTTCATCGTCTCGGATAGTCTGAGTTCTATTGACGCTATTCGCTCGATGAAACATGGAAAGCATTCCTCGTATTTTTTGGGGAAAATACGGGAGCTACTGAGTGCTTTATCTGACAAATCTTTCCAGATTACCTTGGTGTGGGTCCCTTCTCATTGCTCCATTCCGGGCAATGAAAAGGCGGACTCCTTAGCTAAGGTGGGTGCCATTGAAGGTGACGTTTTTGAAAGACCAATTTGCTTCCACGAATTTTTCAGTATTACTCATCAGAGAACCCTCGAAAGTTGGCAAACCTCGTGGAGCAATGGGGAGCTAGGAAGGTGGCTACATTCGATAGTCCCTAAGGTATCGACGAAACCTTGGTTCAAGGGGATGGATGTGGGTCGTGACTTCATTCGTGTGATGTCCCGACTCATGGCGAACCATTACACGCTGGATGCACATCTCCGACGTATTGGGCTCGTGGAGAGTGGTATCTGCGCTTGTGGCGACGGTTATCACGATATAGAGCACATAGTCTGGGCGTGCACCGAGTACAGTTTCGCCAGGTCTCGGCTTATGGACACCCTCCGGGCCCGAGGAAGACCACCCAACGTCCCGGTTCGAGATGTGTTGGCAAGCCGCGATGTCCTCTATATGTCCCTTATATACACCTTCATAAAAACCATCAATATCCAACTTTAACTGCCCCTTATCATTCTCAGAAACGCGCTCTTCCAACTGTACCATACACCCACGATAGTTTGATGCGACTCCAAGGCGACACAAAACATCCCTGTCAAATGAGCCAACAAACACGGGACCTAAAGCACGAACATCACACGCACAACTCGAAATGTAGCCGATCAACATCTGAGCCGCACTACGAAATCGTCTGGAGAAACCCCTGCCATCTTAAGAACGACCACCCGGCGTCCCAGTACATAATTCTTCCTGATGAAGGCCACCCTGATTCTGTAATCCATCCGTTGATCTCCCGAGGTCTGAAACTGAAATAATGTTCTCCCCCTGCCATGTTTGTCCACCCTACTTCCCCTGACTCTTATACACAGAAGTAACACCCCTTCCCCCCCCCCCCCCCTCAAATATCTTCATGAAGCATTTAGCTCTTCTTGCCTTTTCTAGTTTTAACTATTATATTATATGATCTCGTTGAAAATGCCCAACTCTACTACCACATAAAATAACTCTAATTAATGTCTCCGAATATTTACAAAATTTAATCACGCCCTCTAATTATTTCTACTTTTAAGATAGCCGTATAAATTTTCCCCCTTAGTTAAACATTATTTGCTCCAATAATCTCATTGCTAAAAATGTCAAACCATATTGCCATAAAAACTAAATGACCCCCTAATCTTACGAAAATTATATTACCCCCTTGTATATGTATAGCTAATCAATATGTAATCCCCTAGTTTTAAGTAATTTAAAATGTAAAACAAAACAAAATTGGCACCTTTAAGCTAACGCAAACCTGCCTTATCAAATAAACGAATTGGAAAAAAAAAAAAAACTAATGGAACGGGAGAGACAAGAAATTTAGACTAATTCAAAGTACTATCACGACACTTTACATACTTGGAAACTATACCGAACAAACTACGCGCACCTTCATTGTGTTTGGCGGACTGGGACGAAATGGACTAGCAGCGTTAATCCTCAGATTAGGGAAGGTAATTTCGTACGAACTTACAGGAAGCGCGTATTTTCCCGCAAATTTCTTCGGGCAAGTTCGGAAATGAACGACCCTACTAGCTGTTTTATTCTGTCAGCTAACCTTTGGCTCTATCTGTCCCTTTCCATCATGCATTCCAAGCGAAGGATCGTCATGGTTTTCGTCTTCAGGAGAATCTCAACAGGCAATTTAATTTCTTCCCCTCGCGGAGAGGAGTATTTGCTAGGGTGTTGCGCAAGAGTCGATCAACGGTAGGTTGTCTAACTCTTGGCGCAAACAAATCAGACTGGTTCTACTAAATTTGAAAAATATTGCTGAATATGACCGCTACAGCATCGTCAAACTTTCATATTACCCAGTTAAGCCAAATATTATTCTGATATAGCCATGAATTTCCCTAATTATAGTGTAGATACAGGCTTTGAATTCAATTGAATTAAAGTTGAGTTGATGTAGCAGCAGACAAAAAATAGTTTTGTTTTCTCAAACCTTCGCAATTACAATTAATAAATAGAGGAATGACAAATGATGGTTAATGCAGTGACATTATTTTTATAGGTATATTATTATGGTATATTGATTTCTTACATTTTATCATAAATAATGTAAGCAGTAATTTTTGCGCCATAACCAGTATAACCTAAATCTTGCAAAAGAGATAAATTTTCGCTAGATTTTTGGGCTTCAAACATACAGTTGCTTTCGGTGACGCCACGAGTATAATTATATGAGAAATCATTTATCTCACTACTAGGTGAATTACTTGTTGATCTGTGTATTGATATACAATCCAACATTTACCTCATGATTGCCTAATTCAAGGGATAAATACTAAAAATCACTGTTTCTTTATCAACACATTATTTTGTCTTTGAAGTGAACTTATATATTGATTTTTGAGAAATTGTTAATTTGTTATAAAAGTAATTCACAAAATGTTCTCAACATCGCATTCCTTGAATTACGTATATGTGTTTTCATATTCCGATATTCAGAATCGGTTTAGTTTTGCCCCTAAAACACCAGTAAAGCAATACTCTGTATGAAACAATCTCATTTTTAGTTACTGGAAATTGGTAAGCGAGGACTAAAAATACCAGAGGGGGAACAACTTGACAGCTCCTATACAAATCGTTGAAACCACTTTATTTGGGTCTGTGGGTCTAAAATGGCAGTTCAAACTTTATTCAAGAGCAATTTCTATAAAAAAGCGTAAACTTGTTCACAGCGAAAATTTTCTTGTTCAGATTTTTGTACTTTGGATAATTCATTTTTGAAGACTTTTTGGGGGTTTAGTGGTGTTTTGTTATAAAAATAATGCATCTTTATTCCGATGCATTTTTTTAAAATAATTCATGATTTTTTTGAATCATCAGCATACAAACCAGCGGCACTTATACTAGTTAGTGAGCACCTTCATTTAGTCTTAAGGTATTAGGTAGTAATATTTGTATTGCAATGTAAAAAACACACAATGGTACCGGACTGTTTTTCTCCCTCTCCGATAAAAATGAGTGGTCATCACTTCTGATTTTCGTGGAAACCTTTGCACCGTAAATGTCACAGCGCCTATCAGTTAGATGCTATGCTGTCAGAAATAAACAATCGAAGTCAATCCCGCCTTGTTAAATGCGAAGTGAAAAATAATCACAAAACTAATGTATTTAAGGATTAACGACAAACTTTCGAAAATTGTCATATGCGAAAGATTTTTCAAGGGCAACGGGAGAAGAAAAAGTTCACACTAGAAGCGTACTCAAATTAAGTCATGCATTTTACATTCAGCACAATTTGTAATCCTTTTATGAAACTTCAAAATTACGAATTCACTTGTTTGTATTTATATTAAATTATTACGCTGTTTTGAAATGATCATCTTGGTTACCTCTTCCGAATGTAAATAAAGAAAACAAGTTCGTAAAAGACGTCACGGAATTATTTTCTCGCATAGAAATTTACAGTATCACAATTAGTGGACGGCGTTCTATGGTGGCGACATCATTCGAAACACGGTGGTTTCAAGCAACTTAGGCTAAACGTCAAGTTGCGGGAGGGTTGAAAAATACAAAATGTTCAATATCTCCGCCGCTCGTGCACGGATTTAGACTATCTATAGCTTGTTAGAAAGGTATTTTTACAAGCTTTCTATTTATGTGCTGTTTGTGGGACAATATTGTATTTTTGAAAGTTATTTGCAAAAAACCTGCTGTTTTTACAAAATCGCCCTTATCTCAGAAAGTAAACAACATATCGAAAATCAAAAATAATAGTGTCAAATGGCAACGTTAGGCCTTTCATTTGAAACTAATTTGATTAAGATCGGTTCAGCCATTGCTGAGATAATTACATGACATTTTGTACATACATACATACATACACACATACACACACATACAGACATTGTCTCAATTTGTCGAGCTGAGTCGATTGGTATATAAGACTCGGCCCTCCGGGCCTCGGAAAAAGTTTTCAAAGTTTGAGCGAATCCTATACATTTCTTTTGTAAGAAATGTAAAACCGATTTAATCCACCTAGCAGTGAGATGAAACATTTCTTACACATTTCACTATTGGATTAGTTTGCAGAACTCACGAGAAGTATGCACCCAACTAGAGATAGGATGAAAACAGTTCTAGTTTTCTAGTAGGGTTGGGAGTACCGGTTTTACCGTTACCGAAAACCGGTAAAACCGTCCATACATTAAATACCGAAATACCGGTTTTGCAAGAATGAAAAACCGGTATTTTCGATATTTTTTTTAGTGAAAAATATTTTAAATAATTTTTCATTGTTTTTTTTATAATAGAGCTTTCGAAATACTTTAAAACTATTTTCACCTACTAATGTTAGAAGTAAGATCGCCTGTTTTGGGACACTTCAATGTTTTTGTATAAGCAGTGGAATGCAGCTCGATTGATCTTCAGCACATGGCTGTATTAAATTAGTGAATCAGTTTCCTTCCTTCGATCATTCTTGCTAATAGTAATAATGTTATTACGCGCGCGAATGTTAATTGCATAACAATCTGCATCATATTCAATCGTTTGTAGAGAGAGAAATCAACTCATATTTGTCGTTTCATTTGTTATAATAATACGATGAATATTATTTATATTTCGAAATCTTCAATTACACAGCTATTAGCATATTCAGCAGTCACATATCGATTGAATCAACTAAACAACACTCACGACAATCAGTTGTCCGGAGTTGAAGTTGCATTTTTAACAACCTAAGAATCTGTTATAAATTCTCGGTGGCTAGCTGCCCAGAGCAATGAATACATGATAACACTTCTCCAAGTTGCATTGACTTGTGCAATTATTTACCTCACCCCACTGACAAAATTCCTGCCCGTGGCAAACGTGGAGATGCAGAGGTACACGGTCTCCATAACAAATTTGTTACGCTAACATTTCGTTCCTTCCCAGATGGCTGTAAGGACGCGGCAGACATCGCCATTGGCATTATACCGTACAGAACTCTCGATTGATGATGGATAGCTACTCCCAGGTTCCATTCGCAAATTTTTTGTGAAATTATGCTTGTTCTGTTCAATTAAGGACTAGCAATTACGAGTTGTACGGTCATCCTGCTCATGCTCAATTGGAAAAGGAAGCACATAAACGCTTTCAAGACGAGGTGGAATTGAAACTTAAGCGGTTTCATATACGAAGTAGGACTGTTAAAATGGGTATTTTGAATACTGGTGACAAAATAGACAGATTAACCTGACCTATTACAAATCTAAAACGTTTTTGATGCGCTGGAGCTCAAACATTTTTTGAACATTATTTTCAGTATATGTTAAGGCATTTGTATAAGTAGAAAACAGCAATTTTAGGTCTGTTTTCGAAGTAATGGTTTGTCGAATCTCTTTTGTCTCTTTTTGTCTACTGCATTTAGCTAACCTTATAAGTTATAAGAATAATAGAATAAATTGATTCATACTAACAAATTGAATGAAATAAAATAAACGACTGAACAAATGAATCAAATGAATCAAATCATTCAAATGATTCAAATGAATCAAATGAATCAAATGATTCAAATGAATCAAATGAATCAAATGAATCAAATGAATCAAATGAATCAAATGAATCAAATGAATCAAATGAATCAAATGAATCAAATGAATCACATGAATCAAATGAATCAAATGAATCAAATAAATCAAATAAATCAAATGAATCAAATGAATCAAATGAATCAAATGAATCAAATGAATCATATGAATCAAATGAATCAAATGAATCAAATGAATCAAATGAATCAAATGAATCAAATGAATCAAATGAATCAAATTAATCAAATGAATCATATGAATCATATGAATCAAATGAATCACATGTATCAAATGAATCAAATTAATCAAATGCATTAAATGAATCAAATTGATTTAATTCATCCAGTGAATTCAATGAATTAAATTAATGAAATGGATAAAATGAATAAAAAGAATGGATGAACAAAATGAATAAAGTAAAAAATAAATGAAATGCATAAATAAAACAAAAGAATAAAATAAACAAAATGAGCTGAAGTGATAAAATGAATAAAGAGAAGAAAATGAGCAGACTACAATGCATTGATAAAAATGAAAAATTAAACAATGGTAAAAGGTTATAAATTAATATAAAGAAATAAATTGATCAAATAAATTATTTGGTGAAATGATTAAAACTGAAAAAGTAGTCATATTATTAAAATGAAGAAACTGAACAAAATTAATAAACTGGAAAAAATGAATAAAATGCATACAATGAAAACAATGAATAAAATAAGTTAAATGAATGATATAAGTAAAATGCACAAAAAGAATAAACTGATTAGAGTGAATCCAAAGAATGAAACGAATAAAATAAGTAAAATGAACGCAGATGAACAAAACGAATAAAAAGATTTGGAATGAAATAATTAATTAAAATGAAATGGTCATATATATGAAGCTAAAAACATTTTTGAATAAATAAAATGAATAAACCGGATTGTACGAATTTGAGAACCATTGCATCAGAAAGTTTTGAAATGTTTTTGAAAATCCCATCTTCTGAGAAAAGGCTAATAAATATGCAATGGACTTTCTAGGGCTTCCATCTTTTTTTGGTTTTATTCTTTTTGTTTTCATGCTTCTTTACTTGACGGCGTGGTTTTAAGATTATCTGGTGTTTCTACTTTATTGTTGGATCTTAATTAGTTATCAGGAACCTGGAACGTTCAATTTGCTTTGGAATTCGAAATTTATTTTTTGATAACATATTCCCGAAAAAAAGGTTTATGTACAGAATAGAATTTACCGGTCCAGTATTTTAACGCGCAATTGAATATAGTAAAGTGAGACAAGGTCACACGTGCTTTCAAGCCCCTTGCACAGAGAACGACAGGGAGAATGCGATTCGCGAATGAGACAGGTAGATATTTCAAAGTTTTTATTTGCATTGAAGTAAATAGTGTGAAATGTCTAGGCTATGTCGATAGCATAAAAGCCGTGCAATCAGTTGATTGCAATGCAGTCTCTTTCCATTCATCCTCATAGCTTTCATATTGTTTCGTTCCGAATTCTCGTGCAGGAAATATGGATAAATAAGTCATATACAGACCAATACTGTGAAAAAGAAATGGTTCAAACTACTCAGTATATCCAGATATGGACGACGATAAGTTAGAAGACACATTGTAATTGCATCCTCCATCGAGAGTGGGTACTTTGGGAGACTTCTTTTCCTGGATCTAATTTGTGGATATTTTTGGTCTTTGGTACGTTATTTTTCATGAAAGTTCGTACCAATACAACGAATGTGCAGCTAATACAACTCATGGTTCATTCGCCTGCGCCACGTTCCGTCTTCCTTCTGCACGCCACCATAGATGGTAAGCAACACCTTTCGTTCGAAAACTCCAAGGGCGCGTTGGTCCTCCACGAGAATAGTCCAGGTCTCGTGGCCGTAGAGGACCACCGATCTAATCAGCGTCTTGTAGATAATCAACTTCGTGCGGCGGCGAATTTTGTTCGACCGGAGCGTCCTCTGGAGTCCAAAGTAGGCACGATTTCCCACCAAGATCCGTCTCTGAATTTCACTGCTGTTATCATTGTCGTCGGTTACCAGTGAGCCCAAATACATGAATTCGTCGACCATCTCGATTTCGTCACCGTCAATCCGAACTCGGGTGGGAGGTTCACATTGTCTAGAACCTCTTCCTCTCATACATTTTGTCTTCGAAACGTTGATGACAAGTTCAATCCTGCTGGCTTCAGCTTTCAGTCTTTGAGCATATGTTTCATTCAAAATTCATTAGAGATACGAATAGTGTAAATATCGCACGTGGAATGTCTCTTTTGAGAATTTCCATCGTCAAACTTTCATATTATCCAGTTAAGCCAAATATTTTTCTGATATAGCCATGAATTTCCTTAATTATAGTGTAGATACAGGCTTTGAATACAATTGAATTAAAGTTGAGTTGATGTAACGGCAGACAAAAAATAGTTTTGTTTTCTCAAACTTTCGCAATTACAATTAATAAATATTTCAGATTGGCAGAAAATGTAGAAAAGCTAGATAGATGCGATAGAAGAGAGACAGAGAGAGAAAGAGAGAGAGAGAGAGAGAGAGAGAGAGAAAGAGATAGAGAGATGGGGGGGGGGGGCGTGTGAGGAATGGCAAATGATGGTTAATGCAGTGACATTATTTTTATAGGTATATTATTATGATATATTGATTCTTACATTCTCATCATAAATAATGTAAGTAGTAATTTTTGCGCCATAACCAGTATAACCTAAATCTTGCAAAAGAGATAAATTTTCGCTAGATTTTTGGGCTTCAAACATACAGTTGCTTTCGGTGACGCCACAAGTATAATTATATTAGAAATCTTTTATCTCACTACTAGGTGAATTACTTGTTGATCTGTGTATTGATATATCATCCAACATTTACCTCATGATTGAACGCAATGCCTAATCCAAGGAATAAATACTAGAACTCAATGTTTCTTTATCAACACATTATTTTGTATTTGAAGTGAACTTATATATTGATTTTTGAGAAATAGTTCATTTATTATAAAGGTAATTCACAAAATGTTCTCAACATCGAATTCCTTGAATCACGTAGATGTGTTTTCATACCCCGATATTCAAAATCGGTTTAGTTTTGCCCCTAAAACACCAGTAAAGCAATACTCTGTATGAAACAATCTCATTTTTAATTAGTGGAAATTGGTAAGCGAGGACTAAAAATACAAAATGGTTAATATCTCCGCCGCTCGTGCACAGATTTAGACAATCTATAGCTTGTTAGAAAGGTATTTTTACAAGATTTCTATTTATGTGCAGCTTGCTAGACAATAATGTATTGTTCGAAAGTTATTTGCAAAAGACCTGCCGTGTTTTAACAAAATCGCTCATATCTCAGAAAGTAAACAACATATCGAAAATCAAAAATAATAGTGTCAAATGGCAACGTTAGGCCTTTCATTTGAAACTAATTTCACTTAGATCGGTTCAGCCATTGCTGAGATAATTACATGACATTTTGTACATACATACATACACACATACACACACACATACAGACATTGTCTCAATTTGTCGAGCTGAGTCGATTGGTATATGAGACTCGGCCCTCCGGGCCTCGGAAAAAGTTTTCAAAATTTGAGCGAATCCTATACATTTCTTTTGTAAGAAATGTAATAAAAACACAATAGCTCCTAAATAGGAAATAAAACCAAGTCTGGAAATATTCACTGTTGATTTTCTTTGAATGATATCACTGCTAGTAGGGCAGCTGACCCAATAGTTGTGATAGCAGGTATAGTTGTGATAGTGATGAGAATTGATAGTTTTTGATCCTTTAAATAACGTCAAGGGAAAAATATCAGTTTAAATTTCATATTTCTAATATTACTTAGAATACTACAAGAATTTGTGCTGTAATAGTATCAATTATCTGCATAAAATGCTTTTTCTTTGCGGACTACATAACGACGGCAGCGCGCTAACCATTTCGCTAGCAGGAGTAGTTTTTTTTCTATGCATATAACTAAGTGAAAACTAAACCGATCGTGTATATTTTTACATATACTTTCTACTAAGAAGTTAAACCGTACTTTCCAATATCAAACAGTATTGTTTTGACTATTCTTTCGCATAAAAACGTATATTACAACTATTGGGCCAGGGTAACCTAACATGTCGGTATAGTTGTAATAGTAGAGCCAGTTGTTTTTCTAAGTCCATAACTAAGTGAAAACATAACCCACCATGCGTATTTTTACATATGCATTCTAATACTAAGTTAAACTGTACTTTTCAATATCAAAAGGTATAGTTTAGACTATTTTTTCGCATAAAACGTGTATTACAACTATTGGGCCAATACGGTCATGTCGGTATAGTTGTAATAGTAATAGCTTTATTTTTCTAACTGCAAAGCTAAGTAAAAACAAAACGCAACATGAGTATTTATACATATGCATAAAATAAGTTAAACTGCAGTTTCCAGTATCAAAAAATAGCTTTGGCTATTTGTTCTCATAAAAACGTATAGCACGACTATTGGGTCAAACCAGCCTGCCATGTTGGTATAGTTGTGTTATCTGTTGCATTAGTTGCACTACCATTTCCGTTCATCCCAAACTGGTACGGATAGATATTTTCTTTTTTGTTTCCACTGCTACTCTTATTCTGGTTCACTTTTTAATCGCCTTCTCTCTCATTCCAGCCACCACTGATATGAGAGTTGTGTTTCTTTCTATTCTCTACATACATAGTTTGGGAATATGCAACATCTTTTTACCATTCAATAGATTGGGGTCATTTTAACGAGGTTGACAACTTCAAAGTGACAATAAATTACGAAAATTACGCTCAATGGAACAATAGAAATAAGTACACAAGTAGCCAGTTGTTAAATTGATTATTCGTAATTGTCCTCGTTTATTATTTTTACTCTTTATGATTTTTAACCAACAGCACAAAACACATTTAACCTTTAAAAACCAAAAATCAAATTTGTTACAATTGTTTCAGAAATCTGTTATTCATCGTTACGGGACCATATGATACTTTGACATCCAAACGGCAACCCACGGCCCCACGAAAACCTGTTCAGGAATGTCCGTTTCGGGGTCAAATCATGAATGTTGATACCCATATTGCCAGTATTCCATTGAAATTTACAAATGGTATTCCAATACCGGATCATTCCTCCGAAACATCCGAAATCCCGACAACCAGATGAATTCATCCGGTTCATTTTCACAGAGTCAAAAAGAAGATGGGTTCCTGAATCCAAAACAGCTAAAAGAGTCAAAATGGGTTAGAAAATGCCGCAGTTATGAGAAGTTCAGTTTTTGGGTACCCGGGTGCCGTTGTCGGCCTGTTACGGGATAAAAAAATCTAGAAGCCCTGCTCAGAGCCCCGTTTTCCACATCATCAAATTCTATTCCCTAAAACGCTAAGCTTGGGGATGTTTTCCGGTGTCACTAAATACCAATCTCCAGCTTGGAGAAGAACACTGGAATTTCATGGATTGAAATATGAAAAGATACCCGGGTATCCTGTCGAACACATTACTGTAAAACCAAAAAACTGAAAATACATTAATAATTGTTTATACTATTTATACTATAACGATTTTGTTGGCTATTTTCGGCAAATTTGAGACTAAGAGACACGAAAGCAATAAAATTGAAAGACGGATAGGTATTCTAGAGCGAATCAGTTTCGTTTCGTTTCGTTTTTTTATTTACGTGACTTTAAAAGAGCGAATCAGTTATAAACTTAGAACGGAAAACTAGAACTAGGCAGGCTCATATGGGTAGTTTCTCTTAGTCTCAAATTTGCCGAAAATAGCCAACAAAATCGATACAGTAGAACCTTGCGGCAATTAAAACACAGTAACACTATTCATACTATTATACTATTAGAATTCGATAATGTTTAATGTTCGAATCATTATATTCGTTAAAATGGTAACCCATGTGGATGAGCGAAAACATATATTACAACTATAGGAACATAGACTTCCAACTATAGGAACACTATCACAACTATTGGGTCTTACACAGCGTTTCCTTTTTTTTAAACATTTTGCAAAAAGTAGAGGTTTAACTTACATGTATGGATTTTTTTGGCTGTAGAATTGAAAAATCTTTCAAATAAATGCAAATACATACCATATATAAGTAAATTTGAGTTAGTTTACTTTTAAAATTGCTTAGGCGTTGGCATAGTTAATCCACTATTGGGTCAACTCCCCTATCGCCCTTTTCAAGAAAAAGCGTTGATTTCTTAGTTCTCAGTCGCGTTGGAAATTTGAGTAAAGTATAAACTTCAAACGATTCAAAAAAAATTTCGATTTTTTTGGCTCAGTATAATAAATATTCCCTTCGGGAAAATTCAGTTTTCCCAGCACAATTTAGATATTTTATTAACAGAGCATTAACAATAATTTGTTTGTATGTCTATTTTATGGCCAATTTTTCGCTTTCCCATTGATTTGGTTTGAGATTTCTAGCACTGATGTTGTCCTATGCTGATTTGAGCGATTCTGTGAGTCCTGCCACTATCCCATGTAGTATGTGTATTCAAAAACATCGCGAAGCATCAAGTTCTAAATGTTCTATTTCTTTAGGTTAGGTATCGGCGTTTCAGTCTGTTGTTTAATAAAGAACTCCTGTATGTTCTCTTCTTCCTTTTTTTTTTTACGTTTCGGTCCTTATTGGACCTTTCTCAAGGAATCTGCGAATTTTATTGTGTCCATTAAGCTATTCTAAATGACAATTCAAAAAACTTTTACCGAAATTTTGGTGTTCTCTTGTCGGTTAGTTCTTGCTAAACGCATAGCTGTCAGGTTCTGCCTAACTGTAGAGTGAATCGGTACATTATCATAAAGTTGGCTAGTCTTACGATCCTAATTTTATCGTGCACTTACGTTTCTGGTTTCGGCTTATGAAACCCCTCGTCGTGCGAAAACTGTTTAAATCAATCATATAATTTTGGACCACGATTGGCGTCACTGCACAACTTTATCAAGATGTCCGTTTACTCAGATTGTGTGTATGTTATGTCGTGTTGTTATTCGGTGTAGTTGGTGTGTGTGTGATCTCGCTCATCTGCTTGCTAGTTTTTCTCTCCCTATCGGTTTTGATTCTCTCTTCTCAACGAATTTAGCAGTCCGGCATATACAGCATGCAAGTTGTCCGTATCTGTCCGTTTGTTTACTGTATGTTGTGTGTTGTTGATGTGGCAGCTTTCCAGTATGGGTAGGCAAGACGGTTGGTGTGTTTTATCTATTATTTTTGCTCTGTCCAACTGGAAGTTGTGATTGAAAGCGGCGGCGTGATCGACTAGTGCTGTCTTCTCTCGTATGCTCATGATGGCTGCATCGTCGTTTGTGTAACCCGCTTCTGTTAGTGTGTGAAGTTTTTTGAGGTTTGATCTGTGTCCGGATATTCTTATCTTTAGTTTTGTTTTGGTCATCCCAACATAACATGCCTCACATCCATCACAGTCTATTTTGTACACAACATTGCTCTGTTCTTCCGGGGCCGTTTTCTCTTTTACCTGCGGCAAAATAGAGCCGATTGTTTTTTTGTGCTTGCTGGCAATATGTACGCTAGGGAATTCTTTCTGCAGTATGTTTGCTAGTTGTTGCGTTAACCCGTTAACGTTTGTGAGTGAGTGAAATGCATGCTGTATATGCCGGACTGCTAAATTCGTTGAGAAGAGAGAATCAAAACAGATAGGGAGAGAAAAACTAGCAAGCAGATGAGCGAGATCACACACACACCAACTACACCGAATAACAACACGACATAACATACACACAATCTGAGTAAACGGACATCTTGATAAAGTTGTGCAGTGACGCCAATTGTGGTCCAAAATTATATGATTGATTTAAACAGTTTTCGCACGACGAGGGGTTTCATAAGCCGAAACCAGAAACGTAAGTGCACGATAAAATTAGGATCGTAAGACTAGCCAACTTTATGATAATGTACCGATTCACTCTACAGTTAGGCAGAACCTGACAGCTATGCGTTTAGCAAGAACTAACCGACAAGAGAACACCAAAATTTCGGTAAAAGTTTTTTGAATTGTCATTTAGAATAGCTTAATGGACACAATAAAATTCGCAGATTCCTTGAGAGGAAGAAGAGAACATACAGGAGTTCTTTATTAAACAACAGACTGAAACGCCGATACCTAACCTAAAGAAATAAAACATAAACAGTCGAAAACACAGTTCTAAATGTTCTCAAACTATATAATATCCGAAGAGAGTGATAAAAGTTATAAGAAATGTCTCATCACACTGTTAGGTGGATTAAAAACGTTTTTAGCTTCAAATATATGACCATTTCATTTTAATTAATTATTTCATTCCGCATCTTTTTATTCGTTTTGTTCATCTGCGTTCATTTTACTTATTTTATTCGTTTCATTCTTTGGATTCACTCTGATCAGTTTATTCTTTGTAACGGGGTTACAGATCTTGTAAACAAGATATGCCTCAGCCCATAGTGATCTTCACGGTTAGTACGCGTTCTCGGTCTCTGCTCCTTTTCGACTGAGGTTCGCCAAGAAGGGTGGATCAATTATGTCGACCACAAAGTTCGAACCCATCGATCGCGTTCGGGAAGGCTTCGGGTTTCGTCGCAATAAGGCTATTTGGGCCACAAGAACTGAAGGAAGCTCTCTCAAATGTCAACCACCAAGACGATCAGACGTCGTTTAGAAAAAGTTACGTTCAAGTAATGAGAAAAGAGTAGATTGTGATTAGAAGCAAACAAGTTTTGGAAAAATAAGGTATGGATAAAAAAAAAGTCCAAAAATTAATATTGTATCTCCTTAGGAAGTGGAGAAAATTATGGACCAGATTGGGTCAGGTTCCCATGCGGTCACTAAGAACAAAAGAGCTATTCAGCCATATTCTGCATTACGACGGATCACATTTTCGAACGAATATGGTTCGATCGAAGAAAGCTCCCGTTTGATTTTGTTGTCGTTATTGACAATGCACATCATATTCGTTCGAAAAAGTGATCCGTCGTAATGCAGAATAAGGGTGATTGTTTCGGATAGCCACCACGAGGTGTTAGAGTTACCGGATAACCCACGAATGTACCGGGGAAATTACAGGTAACCTTAAAAGGTAGAATTTTTCAATTGTTTAAATGAATATAAAAAAACAACTTGATGTTAATTGCGCTTTGAAATCGTTTGAAGTTTTTTTTAAATCCTTCAAACGAAGGTCTACCCTAGGGGCCGCAATCCGGCGAAGGAAAAATTAGCCGGCTGCAAGAAGAACCACCCACTGCTACTACTTTCGCTACCATCCGTCTAGCGTGGACGCTCACCGGCGTAAACCGAACGGTATCGATTTTATGCCCGCTTATGTTGCGTAGCATGGCTACGTCTTTATGCGGTACCGGCGGCACCCCGCCTTTGTAATACGGCTCGTCGCAATATCAGTGGTGAATACATCTCGTCCAGCCACCGTACAGTAAAGATTGCGCTGTTAGCCACTAGAGGGCTATTTCGGAGAAATTGTCTACGCCAGAAGAAAGCTCGCACCCACGGACGCGTGGTAGTCGAGGCTAACCCTTTGTCGCCCACGAGCGATTTTGTTGGATGGAATGCAGATTTTCATCGGATCATCGGACAGCGTGCGCAGAAGAAATGAGCTCAAGTAAGATCAAACCATTGTATATACTAACCCTTAGAAAAATAAGATAAATGAATTGAAGTTTAGATGAAGGTTTTTTTTTTTGAACAATGAATACAAATTTATACAAAATTAAGTCATAAGTTTGAATCAAGACCATCCTTGGTGGGTTATTTTAGAGAGTTCACCTAACGTTTCGGGTTCCGGGTCGTGTAGCATAGGGCTCTATGGGAGAAAACCTTCAAAGGACACTCTCATATCCTTTTAGGATTGTTTTTAGAACATTTCGGTTCTGTTGGTAGGCTAATTCGAACGGTTTCGGTTGTGGTTCAATGTTCGGTCGTGGCCGACGTGTTGATGGTAACCCGCTCTGAGGAGTCCCAGCCGGGCACTGGAGTTTCAGGTAGTAAATAACACGCCACTTCACGGCAGGTGTTCGCACTTGCCTGGCGCTTAAGTGAAGGTCGCTAATACCCCTTTTTTCCGTCCGCCGCCCCTCCCGTTACATTTGGCGCCCAACCAACGGTTTAATTGAATAGTGTATGATATTATTGCGCACTTCCCACCAACCTGGACTCCGCACTTTTAAAGTGCGAGTGATCTCAAAACTGCGAGCTGTCAAAAAACATGTATTTCAAGTAATAGAGATGGTACTTTCATAGACAGACCAGTCGAACTAACCGGTCTATGAAAAGAATTTAATGGAAGAATGATAAGTGCGCAGTGCGGTTAGAATCCAGTTTTTAGTGCCACAAGCAATAATTTAGCAGTTGAATTAGTTGATAATTGATTTAGTTTATCTAATTGAGATATTTGATTTCGTTTTGGATAATAAGGTTTTCGGATACATGAAAATAAAATCGTATTTGGGAATTTATTTTAGACATAGTGTAAATAATAGTAGAAAATCGTTACCGTAGGCTACTTTGGTGACATCCAAATTAAAGTAATCGAAAGTAATTGCGACGGACTGATCGCTCTGTAGTTAACAACACCATCTAAAAGAAGAAGAAATTTTAGCAAATCTCATGAATTCGTTGGAGATTGATGTGACTGAGTCTTATATTAATCCAAATGATTTGTTGGACGAGGAGATCGAGTATGAGTTGAAAATACGTGGTTTATCGGTAGAGGGGTCGCGTACAGATAAGCGAGTAAAGCTTAGAAGAGCTCAATTGGAAGAGATTAGAAAACCAGGAAAGTTAAAAGGGAAATCTAGTATTTTACGGGAATACGAAACAGTGAAAAGAAGAATTCAAGACATTAAACACGTCATTAACATTTTTCCAGATCCTAAACATATTTCGCGTCTTAGGCACTATCGCCTGAGAATCAATCGTACAAATACTATTACTAGGGAACAATTTCGACTAAAACGGGAGTTACTGTGGGAAATTGAAAACTTATTAGATAGACACGGAAATCCCACAGATAGAACGAAAAGTCGACTGGCACCTGTACAACAGGTTAACTATTCGTACCAGCCAAGAAAAATTATTGAGCAGAGAATGGAAAATGACTTAGAGTTAAACTTATCCGCGACTTCAGTGTTAGGTGAAAATAATGAACAGATACAGAGCCCACAGGTTGCATACGATAAAATAACTGGAACGACAACTCTCAGACAAGAGCAGGGGCTTCTGAACGAAGCAGCAGGTGGGGTTGAGCATGATGCAAACTATCGAAGGCAGGAAGAGGTTCAGAACAGAAGCAACCCATTTTTAGGGGAGAGTGCGTTTGTCGACGAAAGACGATTAAAATACGAACCACTGTTACCTCTAAGAAGGGATGGGAAAAGAATGGAGACGCATTGCGTAGAAAAATGGAAGGATGAAATCAACCAATACATACAACATACACTTTCGATACAAATGGAAAAAATGATGGCCCAGTTAAACCAAAATGTAACACAACAGCAGCAAAGAACGTCAACACCTCCGCCACCCAGACCATCCCCACCAGCATTCAGCCGTGAACGACCGTTCCCTCGAAATCTGCACTACCCAGACTCAGAAGCATCTCAGGAGTCATTAGGGAGTCCAGCTAGGATGCAGGGACAAAATCGATATTTTGGAGATAGCAGGAATAGATTGCAAGTTCCAATAAATAAATGGAGAGTGCATTTTAGCGGTGATTCCAGGGGACCAACAGTCACCCAATTCCTTAACCGGGTAGAAATTTTGGCCAAAAATAATCGGGTGACAGAACAAGAGCTTAGTCAAGCGAACTTTTTCTTCAGGGAAGGTTCGGAAGCAGAAGAATGGTACTATACCTTTTGCCATAGGTTCAATAACTGGACTAATTTCAAACATCAGCTTCGACTTCGATTCGAACAACCAAACAAGGATAAAGTGATTGAGCGACAGATCGTAGATAGAAGACAACATCCACAGGAAACTTCCAACGCCTTTGTCGCTGCGATTGAAAAGCTGGCCCAGCAGCTGACCAAACCTATACCTGAGGAGCGAAAGTTGGACATTCTGATGGAAAATATGAAAGAGTGTTATAAACCGTTTCTCACGATTTACAGAATTGAACGAGTGGAAGAACTGTCCACTATATGTCATGGCCTCGATAAGTCAATGTATCGTAGTTACGTTAACGTGCCACGCTACAGATCTGCTCAAGTTAATCATATTGGCGAACTTGACCAGGAAGCTAACGATGAAGGTGAGACGGAGGAGGAATTGAACGCGATAGGTAGGAGTATACAACAGAAAGTCGTTGAGAGACCCAGGGAAGCAAATCAAACAGGAACAAATCCAAAGAATACCGGGGAACAACAAGGTAACATTTTGTGCTGGAATTGTCGCCATTTCGGCCATTTTTGGCGAAATTGTAGCTACCCAAAGAAAATATTCTGTCATTTCTGTGTGCAAATGAATTATATTACAGTAAATTGTCCAAATAACCATCACTTTCCTCGCTTGCAGCCGGAAAACGAGGCTCCAGGGAGATCATAGGAGGTGATCTTTCTGTGGTTCAGGAAAACCCTCCCGAATGTGCACAAGAAGTTGAAAAATCTGCTTCGTACTCGAGGTTCGCAGTATCGTTTATGATCGATACGAAGCCTCAAAAATGCCCTCACATATCAGTTAGCATTCTGGGGACAGTGGTAACTGCTCTATTAGATTCGGGGGCGAGTGCAAGTATAATTAACTCGAAAGAGTTGATCGAAAAACATCGATTTCGAGTTCACCCAACCAACCTTAAAATCAAAACTGCTGATCTCACGGCGTATTCCTGTGAAGGGATAGTATTTATACCATACACACAATTTCGAATCAGATTTCGAAAACGTTGATTCTCGGAGTTGATTTTTGGAGCGCATTCCAAATAGCTCCAGCCATCGCAGATAATGGTAACATGCGAAAATTGACTTGGAGCGACGCAGGAAAAGAAATTAACCTAGTAGAAGACTAGTTTACGCAGGACGAGGGGAAATCCATCGTATTTGCGGTCGAGCCGATGGGACCGGAAACCCAACAGGAAGAAACAGTTGACGATACTAGTTTGGAACTACCATTCGCAGAGGAACCTGAAAATAAAAAAAATTGATAACATTGTAACAGAACATGAGCTTTCTCAAAGAGAAATGAGTGAACTTATGGAAATTTTGAAAATATTTAAAGACACGAATGGAGGAAAGCTGGGAAGAACGAGTATAGTAGCACATAAAATTGAATTAATAGATGGGGCGAAACCGAAAAAACCTCCACAATATCGTTGCTCACCTCACATTCAGAAGGAAGTGGACAAGGAAATCGAAAGAATGCAAGAACTCGATATAATAGAAGAATCCAAGTCAGAATGGTGTAACCCGTTACTACCAGTAAAAAAAGCTTCTCGGGAATGGCGCATTTGCCTTGACTGTCGCCGTGTCAATGATATAACCAAGAATGAAGCCTACCCTTTCCCAGACATGCTCGGAATCCTTGGCCGAATTGAGAAGTCAAAATATTTTACAGTTATAGATCTTTCAAAGTCCTATTGGCAAATTCCGTTGGAAGAGACAAGCCGTGACTTTACGTCATCCAGAGCCGGAAAGCAACTCTTCCGGTTTAAGGCGATGCCGTTCAGGTTAAAGGGAGCACCTATAACACAAACAAAGTTGATGAACAGGGTTCTCGGGTTCGACCTTGAACCAAATGTATACGTGTATTTGGATGACATTATTATAACATCCAATACACTGGCTGAACACTTTAGGCTCTTGAGAGTAGTTGCAGAACGCCTGAGGAACGCGAATTCAACGATTAGTTTAGATAAATCTAAATTCTGCCAGAAACGTATCAGCTACTTGGGATATACGTTATCAGAAAATGGGCTGTCCATTGACAACACTAAAATTCAACCCATTTTAGACTATCCTATCCAGTGCCCAAAACACCGAAAGACGTAAGACGGTTTGTTGAAATGGTGAGTTTTTACAAACAATTCATTAATTGGTTCAGTGACCTAACGGCCCCTATAACCGATTTGCTAAAAAAAAGGGAAAGGGAAAAATACAGTGGACAAAGGAAGCAGACGATGCCTTTCTGAAATTGAAATCAGTATTAACTTCTCCTAACGTGTTAGCGAACCCGGACTTCGGTCGACCATTCGTGATAGAATCCGACGCATCAGACGTGGCAGTGGGGGCGGTTCTAACGCAGGTCGTGGAAGGAGTAAAAAGACCTTCTTCTCAAAGAAGTTGTCGGCTACACAAAAAAAAATATGCACCAACCGAAAAGGAATGTTTGGGGGTAATATTGGCTATAGAAAATTTTTGCCATTATGTAGAGGGTGCTCAATTCTCAGTTATAACTGATGCTCAAAGTCTTATATGGCTGCGGAAAATAAGCGCAGAAGGGGGGTCAGCAAAACTTATTCGGTGGGCACTAAAATTACAGCAGTATAATTTTGAACTAGTGTACAGGAAAGGGGCTTTAAATATAATGGCAGATGCACTTTCGAGAGCAGTAAATCAACTGCAAGTCTCAGATCCTGAATACGATGCTCTAAAGGAGAATATTTTAAAGTACGACTCTAAATATAATGGGTTCAGGGTGGTGGGAGGCCGTATTTATAAATTCGTCTCGTCTACGTTGACAGACGCTAGGTACGAATGGAAATATTTTCCCCAGAAAACGGAGCGCCTACAACTCCTTCAAGAAGCGCACGATAATGCCCACTTTGGATGGTTTAAAACGTTTAAAAAGTTACAAGAACGTTACTACTGGCCAGGTATGAAGAACGATGTACGCAAATATTGCCAGGGATGTGAAACCTGCAAAAGAGTGAAGTACCCAAATACGAATAGAACCCCACCGATGGGACGCCAAAAATTAGCATCATTGCCGTGGCAAACAATTTCTGTCGATTTCGTAGGTCCTTTTCCTAGATCTCGAAATGGAAACTCAGTATTACTTGTAGTAACTGATTTGTTTTCGAAATTCGTTGTAATTCAACCGTTACGTGACTCAAAGACAAACGCCTTAATTTCGTTTTTAGAGAACATGGTGTTCCTATTATTTGAAGTACCTGAGATTCTAATATCAGATAACGGGGTTCAATTTAAGGCAAAAGAATTTGAAAAATTCCTTAAAAGGTACCATGTTACCCATTGGAGAAATGCAAATTACCACCCCGCTAATAACCCAACTGAGCGGGTAAATCGCTGTACGTACACACCTGAAGGGAGATCATAAAGAATGGGACAAAGACATCCAAAAAGTAGCGATGGCTATCAGAACAACTGTTCACGAGTCGACATCGTTCACGACTTATTTCGTGAATTACGGGCGTAACTACATTAGTTCTGGAGCAGAATACAAATAGTTACGAAAAGCAGGAAACAATACGGACTACGAACCGGGTGAAGTACATGAAAACATAAAAATAATTTATGAATCCGTTAAGGAAAATTTGAAACAACCATATAAGGGACCATTCATAAATTACGTAACGCAAAAAATGCCCAAAATTGACTCCCCCCTCCCCCTATGTAACAAATTGTCACAAATTTTTCCATCCCCCCCTCCCCTGTTACGTAACTGATTCCAAGAAAAAAAATGTTTTTCTTCAATGAAAACATGTTACGTAACGATCTAGTTAACACCCCCTCCCCCTATGTCACAACTTGTCGTACCCCCTCCCCCCCTAAAAGCGTTACGTAATTTATGAATGGTCCCTAATAGGTATGCTAAACAATATAATCTACGGTCGAATAAGAATGCACCCACATATGAATTAGGAGAAGTAGTAATGAAACGTAATTTCGTCCAATCGAGTAAAATAAAAATTAGCAGACCCGTTTGCCCCTGCTAGGGTGATAGGTAAAATTGGATCGTCATGCTATGATCTCGAGGATTTGCAGGGTAATCGGTTAGGCGTGTTTCATGCATCAGACATACAGAAGAAATAACAAAATCGAGCTATGTCTGTCGCGGTTAGAGCACAGTAACTCAGAAATTATTTTCAAAAAAACACAAACTAACGTTTGGTAAAACCGAGTCCAGGAGGGTTTGTCTCTAATAACATTTTTTTTTCTTCGAGCAAGCTTCTTCTACATCTCGAGGAAATCCTAGGAAACTATTCGCGTCCAAAAACAAAACAAAGCGGTTAGTTTCAGTAGGGAAAGCGGTACAGCTACGTTGAAGATATCGAACAGTTCCTCACACGATGAACAATCAGCCAGCTTACCAAACCATGCCCGAAGCCCACCAAGGTGGCCAAGGATGGGAGAGTACATTGGAAGGCAGTGTGAGTCTTAGGGCATGACGATGACCAGGTAGATGTTCGCAAAAACTGTTCTCTATCGTTGTTTTAAACTTAATTATACCCCACAGAACGGTTTAAGTCGATAAGTTCACAATATAACACCTATGTAAACAAACATCGGTAGCAAAAAAATACGATCCAATTTCGAAAGATTTGTTATCCACAACCGAATTAACACTTGTAAATATGTAAATAGGATGGTAGCACATAGATTCACACGATAAATAGGAATAGTCAGTATAATTTAATGGAAAAAAATTTGCGTTGCTAGAAATAGCTAAACGAGGGCAGGGTTAACAGGTTTTGCGTTGCACTATGGCCGTTTAGTCCTCTACCATATAACACCACCGTATACTCACCAGCATTGAAACTTATGGGGTTTTCGATTGATTGACACCGGTGTAGTGGAGTGCACTGAAACTGCACCGGTTTTGCACTTTCTAGCAGAAGTGCAGAAAACTGGGTATGTTCCATTGACACTTCTGCTAGAAAGTGCAAAACCAGTGCAATCCACTACACCGGTGTCAACCAATCGAAAATCCCATTAATTTCGATCAATTCAACCTCATACCAATATAAAATTAATCAATTTTCCGCTTAATTTATCGGAACAAATTCAGTCGCCTCATTTTCCAGCCATTCATGTCAGTCGAAGATGACAGTTCAGCTACACCGTTTTTTTCTATCAGGCAAACGTCAATCACAAAAGTAGTGCAGTAGAGGAAGAGCGAGAACACCATCTTAGTTGATATCATTTTGAAGTGGGTTATTGTAGTACAAGGGTGGCAGATATATGTTTATGTTTTGAGGAAATCTTTTCGGAACAGTCCGGAAAATACAGTTATGAGTAATGTTTGAATTTTTATTGGGAATAGTCCCGATTTCACCGATCAGGGTGGGTAACGATGTAGATCGTAGATTTTGGTTCCGGAAATATCTGGAACAGTTCATATAATTATGATTCAGAAATATGTAATTGTTGGTGGAATAAGGGAAGCTAAAGATGGTGTTGTTCGCATAATAATAAAACTACAGTGTTGAAAAGCAAAAGAGGAGTAAACAGGAATAGTATACGTTAGCGGGACCGAAGATTAGGAACTATTAGTCGGTAGGAAGGGAAAAAAGGTTTGATCGAAAAGGAATTCCAATATTTAGTCTCTTCCAGAAATGCAATACATGACACTCTGGTTTATTTTTACGAAAAAAATAAATTCAGTGCAACTTCATTTATTTTTAACTGTTGGTAGGGGGTAATGTAACGGGGTTACAGATCTTGTAAACAAGATATGCCTCAGCCCATAGTGATCTTCACGGTTAGTACGCGTTCTCGGTCTCTGCTCCTTTTCGACTGAGGTTCGCCAAGAAGGGTGGATCAATTATGTCGACCACAAAGTTCGAACCCATCGATCGCGTTCGAGAAGGCTTCGGGTTTCATCGCAATAAGGCTATTTGGGCCACAAGAACTGAAGGAAGCTCTCTCAAATGTCAACCACCAAGACGATCAGATGTCGTTTAGAAAAAGTTATGTTCAAGTAGTGAGAAAAGAGTAGATTGTGATTAAAAGAAAAAAAAGTTTTGGAAAAATAAGGTAGAAGTATAGATGGATAAAAAATAGTCCAAAAATTAATATTGTATCTCCTTAGGAAGTGGAGAAAATTATAGACCAGATTAGGTCAGGTTCCCATGCGGTCACTAAGAACAAAAGGGCTATTGTTTCGGATAGCCACCACGAGGTGTTAAAGTTACCGGATAACCCACGAATTTACCGGGGAAATTACAGGTAACCTTAAAAGGTAGAATTTTTCAATTGTTTAAATGAATATAAAAAAAATAACTTGATGTTAATTGCGCTTTGAAATCGTTCGAAGATTTTTTTAAATCCTTCAAACGAAGGTCTACCCTAGGGGCCGCAATCCGGCGAAGGAAAAATTAGCCGGCTGCAAGAAGAACTACCCACTGCTACTACTTTCACTACCATCCGTCTAGCGTGGACGCTCACCGGTGTAAGCCGAACGGTGTCGATTTTATGCCCGCTTATGTTGCGTACCGGCGGCACCCCGCCTTTGTAATACCGCTCGTCGCAACATCAGTGGTGAATACATCTCGTCCAGCCACTGCGGTCGAGCCGATGGGACCGGAAACCCAACAGGAAGAAACGGTTGACGATACTAGTTTGGAACTACCATTCGCAGAGGAACCTGAAAATAAAAAAAATTGATAACATTGTAACAGAACATGAGCTTTCTCAAAGAGAAATGAGTGAACTTATGGAAATTTTGAAAATATTTAAAGACACGAATGGAGCAAAGCTGGGAAGAACGAGTATAGTAGCACATAAAATTGAATTAATAGATGGGGCGAAACCGAAAAAACCTCCACAATATCGTTGCTCACCTCACATTCAGAAGGAAGTGGACAAGGAAATCGAAAGAATGCAAGAACTCGATATAATAGAAGAATCCAAGTCAGAATGGTGTAACCCGTTACTACCAGTAAAAAAAGCTTCTCGGGAATGGCGCATTTGCCTTGACTGTCGCCGTGTCAATGATATAACCAAGAATGAAGCCTACCCTTTCCCAGACATGCTCGGAATCCTTGGCCGAATTGAGAAGTCAAAATATTTCACAGTTATAGATCTTTCAAAGTCCTATTGGCAAATTCCGTTGGAAGAGACAAGCCGTGACTTTACGTCATCCAGAGCCGGAAAGCAACTCTTCCGGTTTAAGGCGATGCCGTTCAGGTTAAAGGGAGCACCTATAACACAAACAAAGTTGATGAACAGGGTTCTCGGGTTCGACCTTGAACCAAATGTATACGTGTATTTGGATGACATTATTATAACATCCAATACACTGGCTGAACACTTTAGGCTCTTGAGAGTAGTTGCAAAACGCCTGAGGAACGCGAATTCAACGATTAGTTTAGATAAATCTAAATTCTGCCAGAAACGTATCAGCTACTTGGGATATACGTTATCAGAAAATGGGCTGTCCATTGACAACACTAAAATTCAACCCATTTTAGACTATCCTATCCAGTGCCCAAAACACCGAAAGACGTAAGACGGTTTGTTGAAATGGTGAGTTTTTACAAACAATTCATTAATTGGTTCAGTGACCTAACGGCCCCTATAACCGATTTGCTAAAAAAAAGGGAAAGGGAAAAATACAGTGGACAAAGGAAGCAGACGATGCCTTTCTGAAATTGAAATCAGTATTAACTTCTCCTAACGTGTTAGCGAACCCGGACTTCGGTCGACCATTCGTGATAGAATCCGACGCATCAGACGTGGCAGTGGGGGCGGTTCTAACGCAGGTCGTGGAAGGAGTAAAAAGACCTTCTTCTCAAAGAAGTTGTCGGCTACACAAAAAAAAATATGCACCAACCGAAAAGGAATGTTTGGGGGTAATATTGGCTATAGAAAATTTTTGCCATTATGTAGAGGGTGCTCAATTCTCAGTTATAACTGATGCTCAAAGTCTTATATGGCTGCGAAAAATAAGCGCAGAAGGGGGGTCAGCAAAACTTATTCGGTGGGCACTAAAATTACAGCAGTATAATTTTGAACTAGTGTACAGGAAAGGGGCTTTAAATATAATGGCAGATGCACTTTCGAGAGCAGTAAATCAACTGCAAGTCTCAGATCCTGAATACGATGCTCTAAAGGAGAATATTTTAAAGTACGACTCTAAATATAATGGGTTCAGGGTGGTGGGAGGCCGTATTTATAAATTCGTCTCGTCTACGTTGACAGACGCTAGGTACGAATGGAAATATTTTCCCCAGAAAACGGAGCGCCTACAACTCCTTCAAGAAGCGCACGATAATGCCCACTTTGGAAGGTTTAAAACGTTTAAAAAGTTACAAGAACGTTACTACTGGCCAGGTATGAAGAACGATGTACGCAAATATTGCCAGGGATGTGAAACCTGCAAAAGAGTGAAGTACCCAAATACGAATAGAACCCCACCGATGGGACGCCAAAAATTAGCATCATTGCCGTGGCAAACAATTTCTGTCGATTTCGTAGGTCCTTTTCCTAGATCTCGAAATGGAAACTCAGTATTACTTGTAGTAACTGATTTGTTTTCGAAATTCGTTGTAATTCAACCGTTACGTGACTCAAAGACAAACGCCTTAATTTCGTTTTTAGAGAACATGGTGTTCCTATTATTTGAAGTACCTGAGATTCTAATATCAGATAACGGGGTTCAATTTAAGGCAAAAGAATTTGAAAAATTCCTTAAAAGGTACCATGTTACCCATTGGAAAAATGCAAATTACCACCCCGCTAATAACCCAACTGAGCGGGTAAATCGCTGTACGTACACACCTGAAGGGAGATCATAAAGAATGGGACAAAGACATCCAAAAAGTAGCGATGGCTATCAGAACAACTGTTCACGAGTCGACATCGTTCACGACTTATTTCGTGAATTACGGGCGTAACTACATTAGTTCTGGAGCAGAATACAAATAGTTACGAAAAGCAGGAAACAATACGGACTACGAACCGGGTGAAGTACATGAAAACATAAAAATAATTTATGAATCCGTTAAGGAAAATTTGAAACAACCATATAAGGGACCATTCATAAATTACGTAACGCAAAAAATGCCCAAAATTGACTCCCCCCTCCCCCTATGTAACAAATTGTCACAAATTTTTCCATCCCCCCCTCCCCTGTTACGTAACTGATTCCAAGAAAAAATTTTTTTTTCTTCAATGAAAACATGTTACGTAACGATCTAGTTAACACCCCCTCCCCCTATGTCACAACTTGTCGTACCCCCTCCCCTCCTAAAAGCGTTACGTAATTTATGAATGGTCCCTAATAGGTATGCTAAACAATATAATCTACGGTCGAATAAGAATGCACCCACATATGAATTAGGAGAAGTAGTAATGAAACGTAATTTCGTCCAATCGAGTAAAATAAAAATTAGCAGACCCGTTTGCCCCTGCTAGGGTGATAGGTAAAATTGGATCGTCATGCTATGATCTCGAGGATTTGCAGGGTAATCGGTTAGGCGTGTTTCATGCATCAGACATACAGAAGAAATAACAAAATCGAGCTATGTCTGTCGCGGTTAGAGCACAGTAACTCAGAAATTATTTTCAAAAAAACACAAACTAACGTTTGGTAAAACCGAGTCCAGGAGGGTTTGTCTCTAATAACATTTTTTTTTTCTTCGAGCAAGCTTCTTCTACATCTCGAGGAAATCCTAGGAAACTATTCGCGTCCAAAAACAAAACAAAGCGGTTAGTTTCAGTAGGGAAAGCGGTACAGCTACGTTGAAGATATCGAACAGTTCCTCACACGATGAACAATCAGCCAGCTTACCAAACCATGCCCGAAGCCCACCAAGGTGGCCAAGGATGGGAGAGTACATTGGAAGGCAGTGTGAGTCTTAGGGCATGACGATGACCAGGTAGATGTTCGCAAAAACTGTTCTCTATCGTTGTTTTAAACTTAATTATACCCCACAGAACGGTTTAAGTCGATAAGTTCACAATATAACACCTATGTAAACAAACATCGGTAGCAAAAAAATACGATCCAATTTCGAAAGATTTGTTATCCACAACCGAATTAACACTTGTAAATATGTAAATAGGATGGTAGCACATAGATTCACACGATAAATAGGAATAGTCAGTATAATTTAATGGAAAAAAATTTGCGTTGCTAGAAATAGCTAAACGAGGGCAGGGTTAACAGGTTTTGCGTTGCACTATGGCCGTTTAGTCCTCTACCATATAACACCACCGTATACTCACCAGCATTGAAACTTATGGGGTTTTCGATTGATTGACACCGGTGTAGTGGAGTGCACTGAAACTGCACCGGTTTTGCACTTTCTAGCAGAAGTGCAGAAAACTGGGTATGTTCCATTGACACTTCTGCTAGAAAGTGCAAAACCAGTGCAATCCACTACACCGGTGTCAACTAATCGAAAATCCCATTAATTTCGATCAATTCAACCTCATACCAATATAAAATTAATCAATTTTCCGCTTAATTTATCGGAACAAATTCAGTCGCCTCATTTTCCAGCCATTCATGTCAGTCGAAGATGACAGTTCAGCTACACCGTTTTTTTCTATCAGGCAAACGTCAATCACAAAAGTAGTGCAGTAGAGGAAGAGCGAGAACACCATCTTAGTTGATATCATTTGGAAGTGGGTTATTGTAGTACAAGGGTGGCAGATATATGTTTATGTTTTGAGGAAATCTTTTCGGAACAGTCCGGAAAATACAGTTATGAGTAATGTTTGAATTTTTATTGGGAATAGTCCCGATTTCACCGATCAGGGTGGGTAACGATGTAGATCGTAGATTTTGGTTCCGGAAATATCTGGAACAGTTCATATAATTATGATTCAGAAATATGTAATTGTTGGTGGAATAAGGGAAGCTAAAGATGGTGTTGTTCGCATAATAATAAAACTACAGTGTTGAAAAGCAAAAGAGGAGTAAACAGGAATAGTATACGTTAGCGGGACCGAAGATTAGGAACTATTAGTCGGTAGGAAGGGAAAAAAGGTTTGATCGAAAAGGAATTCCAATATTTAGTCTCTTCCAGAAATGCAATACATGACACTCTGGTTTATTTTTACGAAAAAAATAAATTCAGTGCAACTTCATTTATTTTTAACTGTTGGTAGGGGGTAATGTAACGGGGTTACAGATCTTGTAAACAAGATATGCCTCAGCCCATAGTGATCTTCACGGTTAGTACGTGTTCTCGGTCTCTGCTCCTTTTCGACTGAGGTTCGCCAAGAAGGGTGGATCAATTATGTCGACCACAAAGTTCGAACCCATCGATCGCGTTCGGGAAGGCTTCGGGTTTCATCGCAATAAGGCTATTTGGGCCACAAGAACTGAAGGAAGCTCTCTCAAATGTCAACCACCAAGACGATCAGATGTCGTTTAGAAAAAGTTATGTTCAAGTAGTGAGAAAAGAGTAGATTGTGATTAAAAGAAAAAAAAGTTTTGGAAAAATAAGGTAGAAGTATAGATGGATAAAAAATAGTCCAAAAATTAATATTGTATCTCCTTAGGAAGTGGAGAAAATTATAGACCAGATTAGGTCAGGTTCCCATGCGGTCACTAAGAACAAAAGGGCTATTGCTTCGGATAGCCACCACGAGGTGTTAAAGTTACCGGATAACCCACGAATTTACCGGGGAAATTACAGGTAACCTTAAAAGGTAGAATTTTTCAATTGTTTAAATGAATATAAAAAAAAAACTTGATGTTAATTGCGCTTTGAAATCGTTCGAAGATTTTTTTAAATCCTTCAAACGAAGGTCTACCCTAGGGGCCGCAATCCGGCGAAGGAAAAATTAGCCGGCTGCAAGAAGAACTACCCACTGCTACTACTTTCACTACCATCCGTCTAGCGTGGACGCTCACCGGTGTAAACCGAACGGTGTCGATTTTATGCCCGCTTATGTTGCGTACCGGCGGCACCCCGCCTTTGTAATACCGCTCGTCGCAACATCAGTGGTGAATACATCTCGTCCAGCCACCGTACAGTAAAGATTGCGCTGTTAGCCACTAGAGGGCTATTTCGGAAAAAGTGTCTACGCCAGAAGAAAGCTCGCACCCACGGACGCGTGGTAGTCGAGGCTAACCCTTTGTCGCCTACGAGTGATTTTGTTGGATGGAATGCAGATTTTCATCGGATCATCGGACAGCGTGCGCAGAAGAAATGAGCTCAAGTAAGATCAAACCATTGTATATACTAACCCTTAGAAAAATAAGATAAATGAATTGAAGTTTAGATGAAGGTTTTTTTTTGAACAATGAATACAAATTTATACAAAATTAAGTCAAAAGTTTGAATCAAGACCATTCTTGGTGGGTTATTTTAGAGAGTTCACCTAACTTTTCGGGTTCCGGGTCGTGTAGCATAGGGCTCTATGGGAGAAAACCTTCAAAGGACACTCTCATATCCTTTTAGGATTGTTTTTAGAACATTTCGGTTCTGTTGGTAGGCTAATTCGAACGGTTTCGGTTGTGGTTCAATGTTCGGTCGTGGCCGACGTGTTGATGGTAACCCGCTCTGAGGAGTACCAGCCGGGCACGGGAGTTTCAGGTAGTAAATAACACGCCCCTTCACGCAGGTGTTCGCACTTGCCTGGCACTTAAGTGAAGGTCGCTAATACCCCTTTTTTCCGTCCGCCACCCCTCCCGTTACATCTTTTTGTGCATTTTATTAATATCATTCATTTAACTTATTTTATTCATTGTTTTCATTGTATGCATTTTATTCATTTTTTCCAGTTTATTAATTTTGTTCAGTTTCTTCATTTTAATAGTCTGACTAATTTTTCAGTTTTAATCATTTCATCCAAATAATTTATTTGATTCAATTTATTTCTTTATATTAATTAATAACCTTTTACCATTGTTCAATTTTTCATTTTAATCAATGCATTCTGCTCATTTTCTTCTTTTTATTCATTTTATCACTTCAGCTCATTTTGTTTATTTGATTCGTTTGTTTTATTTATGCATTTGATTTACTTTTTACTTTATTCATTTTGTTCATCCATTCTTTTTATTCATTTGATCCATTTCATTAATTTGATTCATTGTATTCACTGGATGAATTAAATCAATTTGATTCATTTAATTCATGTGATTCATGTGATTCATGTGATTCATTTGATTCATTTGATTCATTGATTCATTTGATTCATTTGATTCATTTGATTCATTTGATTCATTTGATTCATTTGATTCATTTGATTCATTTGATTCATTTGATTCATTTGATTCATTTGATTCATTTGATTCATTTGATTCATTTGATTCATTTGATTCATTTGATTCATTTGATTCATTTGATTCATTTGATTCATTTGATTAATTTGATTAATTTGATTAATTTGATTCATTTGATTCATTTGATTCATTTGATTCATTTGATTCATTTGATTCATTTGATTCATTTGATTCATTTGATTCATTTGATTCATTTGATTCATTTGATTCATTTGATTCATTTGATTCATTTGATTCATTTGATTCATTTGATTCATTTGATTCATTTGATTCATTTGATTCATTTGATTCATTTGATTCATTTGATTCATTTGATTCATTTGATTCATTTGATTCATTTGATTCATTTGATTCAGTTGATTCATTTGATTCATTTGATTCATTTGATTCATTTGATTCATTTTATTCATATCTTTAATTTTATGCATTTCATGTTCGGTCATTCGTTTTATTTCATTCAATTTGTTAGTATGAGTCAATTTATTCTATTAATCTTATAACTATTTCTAAACATAATCTTAATTTTTATTTAATAACCTAATCTAATTTGGTTTGTGTATATTATAATTTTGATTTACATTAATTTTTCTACTCATTTTATGAATTTAAAAACCTATTATTTCATTTTTTGCTTTACTTTTTTATTTCGGTCGTTTTGTTGATTTCTATAATTTATTCAGTTTATTCGAGATTTTGTTCGTGCAAGACTAGAGACTGTTTTCATTCCACCTCTAGTTGGGTGCCTGCTTCTCATGAGTTCTGCAAACTAATCCAATAGTGAAATGTGTAAGAAATGTCTCATCTCACTGCTAGGTGGATTAAATCGGTTTTAAATAATTTCATTCAGTTTCTTCATTGAACGCGTTCAATCTTTTAACTCGATGACGTCACCACATGTTACTTCAGGATTGTTCACCTTTTTCGCGTGACTAATCCGGAGAAGCCCCCGCTTCTGCTAGACATTTTCATAAACGTCATTGGAACAAACCTGATATGACTATATATAGTTACTATATTCATAGTTAGGCGGAGACACTGAGCCATTTGATTTTTTTTTTTTTTTTTTTTTTTTATTTCGATTATAGAGGTTTTAACCTTAAGGTCATTCGCCTCTTCGGGTTAGAAAAATCTCTTATGAAAAATTTCTAACCCTATGTGTGGGGTCGGGACTCGAACCCAGGTGCGCTGCGTACAAGGCAATCGATTTACCAATACGCTACGCCTACCCCTTAGCCATTTGATTCATTTGATTCATTTGATTCATTTGATTCATTTGATTCATTTGATTCATTTGATTCATTTGATTCATTTGATTCATTTGATTCATTTGATTCATTTTATTCATATCTTTAATTTTATGCATTTCATGTTCGGTCATTCGTTTTATTTCATTCAATTTGTTAGTATGAGTCAATTTATTCTATTAATCTTATAACTATTTCTAAACATAATCTTAATTTTTATTTAATAACCTAATCTAATTTGGTTTGTGTATATTATAATTTTGATTTACATTAATTTTTCCATTCATTTTATGAATTTAAAAACCTATTATTTCATTTTTTGCTTTACTTTTTTATTTCGGTCGTTTTGTTGATTTCTATAATTTATTCAGTTTATTCGAGATTTTGTTCGTGCAAGACTAGAGACTGTTTTCATTCCACCTCTAGTTGGGTGCCTGCTTCTCATGAGTTCTGCAAACTAATCCAATAGTGAAATGTGTAAGAAATGTCTCATCTCACTGCTAGGTGGATTAAATCGGTTTTAAATAATTTCATTCAGTTTCTTCATTGAACGCGTTCAATCTTTTAACTCGATGACGTCACCACATGTTACTTCAGTATTGTTCACCTTTTTCGCGTGACTAATCCGGAGAAGCCCCCGCTTCTGCTAGACATTTTCATAAACGTCATTGGAACAAACCTGATATGACTATATATAGTTACTATATTCATAGTTAGGCGGAGACACTGAGCGGAGCCAAGCCATTTCCAGCCATTCATGTCAGTCGAAGATGACAGTTCAGCTACATCGTTTTTTCTTTCAGGCAAACGTCAATCACAAAAGTAGTGGAGTAGAGGCAGAGCGAGAACACCATCCTAGTTGATATCATTTGGAAGTGGGTTATTGTAATACAAGGGTGGCAGATATATGTTTATGTTTTGAGGAAATCTTTTCGGAACAGTCCGGAAAATACAGTTATGAGTAATGTTTGAATTTTTATTGGGAATAGTCCCGATTTCACCGATCAGGGTGGGTAACGATGTAGATCGTAGATTTTGGTTCCGGAAATATCTGGAACAGTTCATATAATTATGATTCAGAAATATGTAATTGTTGGTGGAATAAGGGAAGCTAAAGATGGTGTTGTTCGCATAATAATAAAACTACAGTGTTGAAAAGCAAAAGAGGAGTAAACAGGAATAGTATACGTTAGCGGGACCGAAGATTAGGAACTATTAGTCGGTAGGAAGGGAAAAAAGGTTTGATCGAAAAGGAATTCCAATATTTAGTCTCTTCCAGAAATGCAATACATGACACTCTGGTTTATTTTTACGAAAAAAATAAATTCAGTGCAACTTCATTTATTTTTAACTGTTGGTAAGGGGTAATGTAACGGGGTTACAGACCTTGTAAACAAGATATGCCTCAGCCCATAGTGATCTTCACGGTTAGTACGCGTTCTCGGTCTCTGCTCCTTTTCGACTGAGGTTCGCCAAGAAGGGTGGATCAATTTTGTCGACCACAAAGTTCGAACCCATCGATCGCGTTCGGGAAGGCTTCGGGTTTCGTCGCAATAAGGCTATTTGGGCCACAAGAACTGAAGGAAGCTCTCTCAAATGTCAACCACCAAGACGATCAGACGTCGTTTAGAAAAAGTTACGTTCAAGTAGTGAGAAAAGAGTAGATTGTGATTAGAAGAAAAAAAGTTTTGGAAAAATAAGGTAGAAGTATAGATGGATAAAAAAATAGTTCAAAAATTAATATTGTATCTCCTTAGGAAGTGGAGAAAATTATAGACCAGATTAGATCAGGTTCCCATGCGGTCACTAAGAACAAAAGGGCTATTGTTTCGGATAGCCACCACGAGGTGTTAAAGTTACCGGATAACCCACGAATTTACCGGGGAAATTACAGGTAACCTTAAAAGGTAGAATTTTCAATTGTTTAAATGAATATAAAAAAAACAACTTGATGTTAATTGCGCTTTGAAATCGTTTGAAGATTTTTTTAAATCCTTCAAACGAAGGTCTACCCTAGGGGCCGCAATCCGGCGAAGGAAAAATTAGCCGGCTGCAAGAAGAACCACCCACTGCTACTACTTTCGCTACCATCCGTCTAGCGTGGACGCTCACCGGTGTAAACCGAACGGTGTCGATTTTATGCCCGCTTATGTTGCGTAGCATGGCTACGTCTTTATGCGGTACCGGCGGCACCCCGCCTTTGTAATACCGCTCGTCGCAACATCAGTGGTGAATACATCTCGTCCAGCCACCGTACAGTAAAGATTGCGCTGTTAGCCACTAGAGGGCTATTTCGGAAAAAGTGTCTACGCCAGAAGAATCGCACCCACGGACGCGTGGTAGTCGAGGCTAACCCTTTGTCGCCTACGAGCGATTTTGTTGGATGGAATACAGATTTTCATCGGATCATCGGACAGCGTGCGCAGAAGAAATGAGCTCAAGTAAGATCAAACCATTGTATATACTAACCCTTAGAAAAATAAGATAAATGAATTGAAGTTTAGATGAAGATTTTTCTTTTGAACAATGAATACAAATTTATACAAAATTAAGTCAAAAGTTTGAATCAAGACCATTCTTGGTGGGTTATTTTAGAGAGTTCACCTAACGTTTCGGGTTCCGGGTCGTGTAGCATAGGGCTCTATGGGAGAAAACCTTCAAAGGACACTCTCATATCCTTTTAGGATTGTTTTTAGAACATTTCGGTTCTGTTGGTAGGCTAATTCGAACTGTTTCGGTTGTGGTTCAATGTTCGGTCGTGGCCGACGTGTTGATGGTAACGCGCTCTGAGGAGTCCCAGCTGGGCACGGGAGTTTCAGGTAGTAAATAACACGCCCCTTCACGGCAGGTGTTCGCACTTGCCTGGCGCTTAAGTGAAGGTCGCTAATACCCCTTTTTTCCGTCCGCCACCCCTCCCGTTACATCTTTTTGTGCATTTTATTAATATCATTCATTTAACTTATTTTATTCATTGTTTTCATTGTATGCATTTTATTCATTTTGTCCAGTTTATTAATTTTGTTAAGTTTCTTCATTTTAATAGTCTGACTAATTTTTCAGTTTTAATCATTTCATCCAAATAATTTATTTGATTCAATTTATTTCTTTATATTAATTGATAACCTTTTACCATTGTTCAATTTTTCATTTTAATCAATGCATTCTGCTCATTTTCTTCTTTTTATTCATTTTACCACTTCAGCTCATTTTGTTTATTTGATTCGTTTGTTTTATTTATGCATTTGATTTATTTTTTACTTTATTCATTTTGTTCATCCATTCTTTTTATTCATTTGATTCATTTCATTAATTTGATTCATTGTATTCACTGGATGAATTAAATCAATTTGATTCATTTAATTCATTTCATTCATGTGATTCATGCTATTCATGTGATTCATTTGATTCATTTGATTCATTTGATTCATTTGATTCATTGATTCATTTGATTCATTTGATTCATTTGATACATTTGATTCATTTGATTCATTTGATTCATTTGATTCATTTGATTCATTTGATTCATTTGATTCATTTGATTAATTTGATTAATTTGATTAATTTGATTAATTTGATTTATTTGATTCATTTGATTCATTTGATTCATTTGATTCATTTGATTCATTTTATTCATATCTTTAATTTTATGCATTTCATGTTCGGTCATTCGTTTTATTTCATTCAATTTGTTAGTATGAGTCAATTTATTCTATTGATCTTATAACTATTTCTAAATATTATCTTAATTTTTATTTAATAACCTAATCTAATTTGGTTCGTGTATATTATAATTTTGATTTACATTAATTTTTCTACTCATTTTATGAATTTAAAAACCTATTATTTCATTTTTTGCTTTACTTTTTTATTTCGGTCGTTTTGTTGATTTCTATAATTTATTCAGTTTATTCGAGATTTTATTCGTGCAAGACTAGAAACTGTTTTCATTCCACCTCTAGTTGGGTGCCTACTTCTCGTGAGTTCTGCGAACTAATCCAATAGTGAAATGTGTAAGAAATGTCTCATCTCACTGCTAGGTGGATTAAATCGGTTTTAAATAATTTCATTCAGTTTCTTCATTGAACGCGTTCAATCTTTTAACTCGATGACGTCACCACATGTTACTTCAGGATTGTTCACCTTTTTCGCGTGACTAATACGGAGAAGCCCCCGCTTCTGCTAGACATTTTCATAAACGTCATTGGAACAAACCTGATATGACTATATATAATTACTATATTCATAGTTAGGCGGAGACACTGAGCGGACACTGTTATATATATATATATATATATATATATATATATATATATATATATATATATATATATATATATATATATATATATATATATATATATATATATATATATATATATATATATATATATATATATATATATATATATATATATATATATATATATATATATATATATATATATATATATATATGTGTGTGTGTGTGTGTGTGTGTGTGTGTGTGTTATGTGATGTCATGCTTGACTGGTTCCGACATTTGACATGTTCAATTGGCTCCGCTCAGTGTCTCCGCCTAACTATGAATATAGTAACTATATATAGTCATATCAGGTTTATTCCAATGACGTTTATGAAAAGGTCTAGCAGAAGCGGGGGCTTCTCCGGATTAGTCACGCGAAAAAGGTAAACAATCCAGAAGTAACATGTGGTGACGTCATCGAGTTAAAAGATTGAACGCGTTCAATGAAGAAACTGAATGAAATAATTTAAAAAGTTAAAAATATCGCATTTCTCGGCCTTTAAGCTGCTGAATGTAAAAGTTGTCACAGAAGCATTTTATTCTGCTTATCAAACAATATTAGGTTTGTTTCAGTACAGCAGAAACTGCAAGTACTGCGAAACAAACAAGAAGCATATCATGCCTGTATTCTCTTCTTCTATTTTATCTTCACTGGGTAGCAAACCAGAGTAAAAAGGAGCAATCTGTTTTGTTCCAGAGTAGCTGGAAGTAAATAGCGTATACTGAAAAAACATGTTTTCCTTCATTGTAATATGCACCAGACATGTGCATGTATCACTGGTGCATACTGATCCATACTTCACGTATCCGCCATCCAAAATCACGGTCGGTTTTGTGTGACAGCTATGTCTAGATTCACCTGGTCCTGCAGGCTCACTGGATAACCTACAACATAATTTTCAATCTGAACAAGACTCACCAGAATGCCGAACCTCTCGGGAAGTAGGTGATCCAGGAGAAGTTTACTGAAAATAAGTACATGCTAGCGTTCCCGCTACAGAGCTGACGAAACATTCTTTTGATAACATTGGCAAATGTTTGACAGCCGCGTTGTGTATCAGAAACAACCGCTATGACGGATATGGAGTTCTTCCACAGTCCCCATAGCTCCAAGTGTGCCCTTCAGCCACAATGGTTTAATGTGGGAAATGATATCCTTGATGTTTGTCTGTTATGCGCCTCCAGCCTTCCTATTCCGTAGCACTTACTGCATTTTTATGTTTATCGTTTTTGATAGTCAATTCACACTTAGATCGTCTAATTTTTAATTTGTTTTCCCACTGCTTGAATCTATATAGTACTAGTGTTAACGAAACCGAATTATATGAAAAGATAATATTTTAAAAAAATCAATACTACTCAAATAGTTGTAGCTGAGCACGGGGGGCATTTTCGTAACTTTGCATTAATAATAAACTTCCAATACAAAATCGTTCATATCAGCAAGAGAAACGAAATCAAAACAAACTGAGTTACGTCATCACCCGCCACTTTCGCTATTGGTGATGTAAACAAGCGTTAGATATCGCATACACTAATAGGCATTCTTATGCGTATTGGTGATATGTACAATCATCTGCCAGACCTTTGCTTTTAGACATGGGGTTTGTTCCAGTACACAGAAGTTACTACTGAGTAAACAGGAGCAAAAATTACTTGCTCCTTTTTACCCTGGTTTGCTACCAGAAGAAGAAAAAAAGATGGGTGGGTAATGTCAGAGACATAACCGAAGTGAAGTAGAATACACTATTTATATGAATATGTAGGTTATCAACGGGATTTTTCGGAAAAAGGAAAGACTTCTAATTAATTCTTCATTAAAATAATGGTGGTCCTGAAATGGACCGCTTATGTTCGCTTTGGCGAATGATGCGCTGGATTCGATTCTCGTTGGATGCTGCTGACTTCTGCTCTCTATTTCCGGATTGATCTATTGTCCATGGGTGCGATACTGACATGATTGGTATAGCTGTAGCGTTATAAACCGTTTATGATTTCTTTCTGTATCGTATAATGAAAATGTTAAATTGCTGGATCAATTAAAGAAAGATGGCGTTTGGTCACGGGTTTCTTACATTAATATTTTATTGCGTCTATCACCTGCGTTTCAAAGGTCTATGTCTTCATCTCCAGAACAAAAAACACTAACAATATTATCTTTGTCAAGTTGGTTTGATCATTTGAACGGAAGACGCAACGCACTGATCAACCTGAGCCGGTCCCCGCATGCATCACTCATTGCTCAGTCTGCCATTCTACTTCACACACACACACACACACACACACATATATATATATATATATATATATATATATATATATATATATATATATATATATATATATTATATATATATATATATATATACTATATATATATATATATATATATATATATATATATATATATATATATATATATGTATATGTATATATATATATATATATATATATATATATATATATATATATATATATATCTATATATATATCTATATATATACTATATATATATATACTATATATATATATATATACTATATTATATAATATATATATAATATATCACTACTATACTATTACTCGACTATCACTGCTCCGCGTCTGTCGCTATGGTGGTGTCTAAGTCGCGACTTGTGAAGGAGCTATGTATTAATATCATTGCCCCACCGTATCCGTCGTCCCTTGAACTATAGTAGTTGTTGTAGTAGGATATTTTGTACTTTGTTCGTTCTAATTCATTTTTTGTCCAGCTCTCGGATATTAGTGCAATTTTGAAGTTCTCTGTGATTAACACTCTACTCAGCTCCTCTCGATTTCTTTCGACACTTTGAATATTACATTGGAAAATCTTGATTGACATTCTTACCTTATCTCTCAATATGATTTGGTATAGTTGTATCGAATTTTGCTCGTACCGCTTGGTTGTACTGCCTGACCTGCATTGGGTGCTCCTTTCATTCTTGTAGTTTGTGTTGTTACTTCCGCTAATACTCTGCTGGGTACTCGTAGCTGTAATTCCGAGTTGGCATCGTGTATTATTTGTTGTTTGTTTGTCAGGTAGTTGCATTTGTTGCTTCCACTGTAGTTTTTCGGCGTCATTCACTTTATATTTGTTAAAGCCACCCCGTTTACCGAGGGTTTCTTCGTTCTCGCTTTCTTCCCGCCGCTTCCTTGAGTCCTCTCGATAGCAGTTTTGTCCTCTTCGTTTGATGCTCGTTTTGCTGTTTATGATGTGTTATATTTCCACGTTTTTGTCTTCATTCCGTTGCTTTGGGCTGCATCTGTGTACGATTCTACGAGTGTGGGATGACTATCAATGTTTTCTAAAATACTGTAATGATTTTCTGTGTAGATAGGGTATTGTTCGCGTGCTTCTACGATCGTCAAGTTTGACCTTGCCATTATGATTTTGATGTTGCTATGACGAATTCTTTCTGGGCAGTCGAAATCTCCTGTTGGGTGGCCTCCTTCTAGACGACAGTGTAGACATTTCATGTTTTTGTCGCAACCAGCGAATCCTGTCTCTTCATGGAATTGAAAGCACTGTCCGCATCTTTGTCAGGATCTGCAATTGTTTTCCTTGTGGTTGTATCGTAAGCATTTCTGACAGAAAACTGCTTTGTTTGCAAAGGGTTTAACTGTGTTATTGCACCAGAAAATTCTAATCTCTGCTGGCAGTTTGTTGCTTTGAAAGGTAACACCAATTCGGGTTGCTGGTACTTTTTGGTCGCCATCGTATTTGTATAGTCTCGTTATTCCCAGTATCCAGGGCCGCAGAGAGAAAATACGGGCCCGGGGGATCCAACGTACGGGCCTCCACCACTGTGTACAGTACAAAAAAGTTAATGTTTGAAATTCATTACTGTGGGAGTTTTTTTTAAATACCTTTTCGACAGTTTTGGTGACTTTGAAAAGCGTCATTTTTGTCAAAAATATTTATAAAAGTACGGAAATGTAAAGATTAAAAATGTAGTTATTACAAAAATTAAAAATATCTAAACGGCGATCAACGGCAAAAGATAAAAGAAAAACAATAGGAAAACTAAACATTAAAAAATGTAAAAAAGAGCTACAAACAACAAAATCAACCAAATAAACAAATTAATGTCAAAAATGTTTAATCTAGAAAAACCAAAATAAAACCTATAAAAATTTGATAAAAGAAAACACGAAACTAGAAAAAACATATTCGAACATTATTGAACAAATGTTGAAAATAATGAAAAATCGATAAGAAAGTAGAAAAAAATTCAAGACTAAATAAAAATGAAAGAAAAACTACTAAAAAGAATACAAACACTAATATAACAAATGCATAAAACTGAAAAACTCGATAAATCAAGAATAATAAAATTTATTTAACATTTAAAACAAGACATATTTAAAGCAATAGAAAAAGTAAATAGAACGTTAAGAATGCATAAAATTACAGGAGTGTATATAAAAGACAAGAATAAAATAACCATAGAGAAATTAAAATAAATGGACGAACCGGAAAATTTTGAAAAAACTGGAAAAGTGGAATGATAAAAAGACAAAAAGTAAAGAAAATTGGATAATGAACAAAAACGGAGCAAACAGACAAAATGAAAAACTAAGATAGTAGGAAAAAGCCAACATGGTATACTATAGAAACACAAAAAATGGAGAAATTAGCACTAAGAAAATGAATAAAATGGATTAAATTATTTAAAGAATAGAAAAACACTAGCAATGAAATTTGAAATAAATTAAAATAACGAACTAAATGTAAAATCAAGGAAAAGTGCGCATAGTGCTAAAAAGAGATCAAATGTTTTTTAGGAAAATAAAAAAAAAATCAATATAAACGTACAAGAAAATGGTCAACAGAAAAAGTACTTTCAAAATAGGTTAAATGGAAACAATAAAGAAATAACAATAACGAATAAAATCTTAAGAAAAAGGTATAAGAAATAAATAAAATTATATTAAACGATCAGTGGGAAAAAATAAAACTACGAAAAACGAAAAGTTAAAAACATAAGGAAGAAAATAGGAGAAAGGTATAAAATTAAACAATAAGACAAATTGGAATGAATTTGAATAAGTAAAATTGCTTATGAAAATGCAAAAAATACGAAAAAAACGGAAATAGAAAAAGCTATGATAAGAATAAATGTAGTAAATAGACAAATTCTAAAAATTGGATGGAATGAAAAAAGAAACAAATAAAAAAGCAGGGTATTAAAATATGAAACAATAAGAAAAATGAAATAAAGAAAGCAGAATTTTCTCGAAAAATTGTGAATAAAATGAAATAACAGAGAAGAAACTATAAATTAAAGTAAGTGATAGTGATAGCAATAGAAAAAAGCAAAAGTAAGGAACGTAAAAAGATGGATAAAATAAAAGAATGTAAATAGATAAAAAAAAGGCAGAATCTTACAATTGTAGAAATACAAAGACAATCAACAACTTGAAAAAAAAGAAATGAAATTTTAACAAAATAAAAAAAAATCCATGTAAAAATTTAAAAAATGAGAAACATGGATCAAATTTCAAATAAGGGTTGGGGTTGGATTTTACGCTATGCTGGTTTCGAAAACATTCATAATCCTATAAAAACATGAATTATTCTTTATTTGTGTTGGTGTGTTAGCACACCTTAAAATATTTTACAAGAATGTTGTAACTGATTTCTAGTAAATAGTTCAAAAATAAAAATAAAATCGTTACGTTCAGGAAGCGACGTTCAAAATCTCATGCTCGCTCCTCCAAAACGAAAAGATTTTGTATGCGGATTTAACTTGCTACATTAGTTAGCTAATCTTGCTAACTAGTTGATTTAGTTTGGTAGCAGAGTTAAATTTTCTCTTCGAAATCAATCAAACACAATTTAGTAATTTAGTTGAACGTATGCTTCTTAGAATAATTGGCAGCTGTAAGATTGTGAACTGAGAGATCATCTCTTCATGCTCCATGACATATAAAATTCAAAACAAAACTATTAACACGCCGTTTGCTGTTATAATGAAAATGTTGATAAAAGGCCGTATTTGAAAGAATTATAAAACGTATTTATCTTTTTTCCATTCCTGGCCGCTTTGTAAGAAAATCTCCGAAAAAAGCTACATCATTTGACTACGACCCCTAGACAAAAATGTTTCGGTATCATCTCGTATCTGAATATGATTTTTTATGGATTATGTAACAATGAACGGCAAACAAAATATATTAAATTTTAAATTTAAATTTTTGGATTATTTCGAATTATTTAGATATATCAAGAGTTATTGATGACTCATTTGACCAATTGAGATCTCAAATAGAGGTAGGGTTACCGCCTCTAGTAGTACTTTCATCAGTAGAGTTTTACTGTGCAGGGGATAGACTTCAAGAGACACATGGGTATCAATTACAATTTCGAATTAAAGTGATCACTCGACAGAAGTTTGGAGCGCTTCCATTGCTTTTTATTGTAAAAACGCTTAAAAACAAATAAATATGCACTGTTTTATTTCTTATGCAGCTCGTAGCACTAGGAGGAAAAATATCTTATTTTCTTCACATTCACCGTAGAGTGTAATGTTTTGCTAAAGCACTCCACCTTTCTGTGCCGTTCACATTTAGTTGTATGTTTTTGCATTTGTTAACAGTTTTGTCGATTTATGTAGTTGGGTGTAGTACTTCGCTCTCCTTCATTCCCACAAAGAATCTAAAAGCACTAGCCACTCTCGCTGTGAAGGATAACCTGAGCGAGCTTTGCTCTGCTCCTCAATAAACAAACACGGGTTGTGAAATCACACTTCAGTTTCTTTCGAGAATCTTTGTGAGGAACAATGATCCATTGAACCGAAGGTTCAATGGGTTAAAGTAAACCCAAATGGCACTTTTATATTAATTTTTGTCAATACCAAGAGGGGCCCTCCTTAACAATTAGGGCCTGCAACCCGATGATGATGTTTATGAGGACTGTGTGCTGGACGATTCCTGGTAAAGAAAAGGGCAACGCAAAATAGCAAAATAATCCAATGGATTCTTCCGGGCGAATTCTGATTTACCTGAACGAAGACACGAAATTCGTCTCCAAAAACCGGTGTGGCAACCCTAAGCAGAGTTTTTTTTTCAATAATTACTTTCGATACTAATCCAACGCTTTCGAAGATTGGAAATTCAATAAATCAAAAAATAGAGGGTTGTCTACAAGACACGACTACTTGTTACTTGTTGTTACTTTTATTGTTATTGTTCACTGATAAAGATACAGAATTGATTTATAAACAAGCACAGATTTAAGACAAGCTAATAAAAGGGATTTTTGCATAATGTATGAATATTTGTTTATGTTATGATTCACTGGTAACCCAAGTAACAATTGAAGTTTTATAGCACGCTACAAGTGCAATATAAGTTTTATGAGTGGCTATAAAACAACCTTAAAACCTAATTTGTTACTAGGGAATTGTACAGAATTAACAAGCGCACAATTAATACAAATTAATGAAAGGATTTTTCTAATTGAATTCTTTTTCCATTATGTATTCGTCCTAATAAGGACTGTTTGCTGATAACTATGTTTTGTGATACGGGACGAGAATCCCTTGAAACGATTCGAACCTTGCCGGCGATTCGCTTCTGCTACGTATACACACGAACATTTTCCTTTCGCAGCTCATGTCAAATAAGCACTGAAACAAGGTGATCTCTTTAATCAACTTTTTGGTGCAGATAGAAGACCATCCTTTTGTACGACAAATAAAAATATTTTCATCATTCTTTTTGGGGTGGCTTTCGCTCAGTGGCATAGTTGCCACGTTTATTCATTTTGCAAAAGACTTCTAGTTTGTAAATTATTAATTTGAATAATTTTTGCTTATATTATAATTTACTGGTAATGATACAGAATCGACAAGCACAAATTTAATACAAATTAATAAACGGAATTTTCTTCATCAATTCTTTTTCCATTATATATTCGTCCTAATAAGGACGATTTGCCAATAACTGTTTTGTGATACAGGACAAGAATCCTATGAAACGATTTGAGACTTGCCTATACGACTAAACGCACTGCATAAACCAGCAATTCGCCATTTGTTCCGCCATCGTCGCTTGGAAATGCGAGCAAAATCCTTCCAGCACACAGAAACGCTCCCCTTCCATGGCTCATATCAAATGAAAGATGTATCTGAGATCCTACCAGCCGCAGTAGCAATAACCTACCTTGTTCCATCAGCAGAGTAGGTATGGCAGTGAATTAATTCGGTCAGAAACATTCCTTTTATGTCATGCGATGAAATGTGTAAGACGTTTATGAGTGTCGAGATCTGTGTTAGGGAAAGAGTTGCGCAAATTTATGAAAATTGTATATGTTTTCCCTGCGGATTTACGGATTTTTGAATAGTGTGCTAATAAAACACACAGATAAATTTGATAACAATTTTTTACTGGCAATTTTCTAAATCGATTGGTGTCCGAATCATGAAAATCTTTCAACAATTAATAAAATGTGAGTGAAAACTTGGTATGTCTTCTTACATTTTTCCAAAGCATTTCCAATAATACGGATTTTTCAATAGTGTACAGTTGAAATACCAATTTAAAGTTGCAATCAATTTTCAAGTTGGACTTCTCTGAATCGATTGGTATGTAAATGATACAATTCCATCAACAATTAACAACGCTGCAGTCGTTTAAAATTATGCCACATTTTCGCGACGCGGATCGAATTTTAGATTTTAGCTATACACCTAGTCTCAGCCCCATATAGTGGAGTAAAGCATTTTCAATGCTAAAAATCGATTTCATATTGGCGAAATTTGAAGACAACCGCATGACTTCTAATCAAACCATTTAATTGTTTAACCCTTACAAGTCTGATCATATTTTTGTTTCGATTATAGACATTTTAATCTTGTTTCGATGCGAGAATTAGGTTGGTATAAATATAGTTGATATCAAATATGCAGTAGTTTAGAATTTCCGCTATTCTAGTTACCTCATACACAAGATATTTAATTTTCAATTGCATTCTCAAATAAATTTTTGTCGAAAAAGTATTTGCCAAAATTTTAGTTTCTGTTAAAAATCCGGGCCCCCTTCAAAACTCCGGGCCCGGGGGGAAACACCCCGGTCCCCCCCCCTCTCGGCGGCCCTGCCAGTATCGGTACCGCACTTATAATGTTTTCCGATGATTATTTTACTCTTTCATTCTGTTATCGAGCGTAGAGAAATAAAAATAAACAATTTTTTTCTGTATCGCTAGGAGATATTCACTCAAATATGAAACAACATCATATCTTCAAATTCGTTTATTGTTTTCTTTCTGAAATAAGAGCTGCCAGTTTCCCAGCTTTTGTGTCCGCCTAACTATGAATATAGTATCTATAGATATGACCCCATCTTTAGATGTTTGTCATCGAGCGAAAATATTGGACAATGAATTGAAGAAAATAATTGTTTTCAATATGTTGATGAATGACACACTTTATACCATTAAGCAACAATAATAAAACGAAATCGAAGATCGCAAATCGTGTCGCATGGAATGCATTCTGTCGGTTGAGGGTCGTCCATAACAGAACGTTTTAGACTTTGGCTTGAAAATCATGCCGGCGTAGTAAATGCCTGGATTTGCCAAACTACAGTGACACAATCTCACCTCTAGTGTATATGTTTAATATTGTTTCATAAATGTTTGCGCTATTTAATTTAGGTATTGTTTTGTAAATGTGGTAGTAGAATCATCATCTGTCATTTTCTTATCATTTGTAATCAAAAGTGTGCAAGTTTCCGTACACCCACTAGGTTGAACTACGAGTACCTGGAACACGAGGCGGCACCTTTTAGAGTGATTGTAGAACTTATCGATACACAAAATGAGACGAAAATGATCAACAAACTTTCGCTTGGAAAGATTCTGACTAAAACTGCATTATACAGACAAAATATCATCAACATGAAACGCCTAGGACGACAGAAGCTTCTAGTACTGTTCAAAGATGCCCAAACAGCGAACAAAATTCAAGCAGACAAAACATTGAACGAGCTGAACTACAAAGCCTACATCCCAAAACACTTCATCGCGATTTCGGGAGTATTTGTCTATCGAAGAAATATCGGAAAACATTATAAATGCGGTACCGATACTGGGAATAACGAGACTATACAAATACGATGGCGACCAAAAAGTACCAGCAACCCGAATTGGTGTTACCTTTCAAAGCAACAAACTGCCAGCAGAGATTAGAATTTTCTGGTGCAATAACACAGTTAAACCCTTTGCAAACAAAGCAGTTTTCTGTCAGAAATGCTTACGATACAGCCACAAGGAAAACAAAGATGCGGACAGTGCTTTCAATTCCATGAAGAGACAGGATTCGCTGGTTGCGACAAAAACATGAAATGTCTACACTGTCGTCTAGAAGGAGGCCACCCAACAGGAGATTTCGACTGCCCAGAAAGAATTCGTCATAGCAACATCAAAATCATAATGGCAAGGTCAAACTTGACGATCGTAGAAGCACGCGAACAATACCCTATCTACACAGAAAATCATTACAGCATTTTAGAAAACATTGATAGTCATCCCACACTCGTAGAATCGTACACAAATGCAGCCCAAAGCAACGGAATGAAGACAAAAACGTGGAAATATAACACATCATAAACAGCAAAACGAGCATCAAACGAAGAGGACAAAACTGCTATCGAGAGGACTCAAGGAAGCGGCGGGAAGAAAGCGAGAACGAAGGAACCCTCGGTAAACGGGGTGGCTTTATTTAACAAATATAAAGTGAATGAAGCCGAAAAACTACAGTGGAAGCAACAAATGCAACTACCTGACAAACAAACAACAAATAATACACGATGCCAACTCGGAATTACAGCTACGAGTACCCAGCAGAGTATTGGAAGAATGAAAGGAGCACCCAATGCAGGTCAGGCAGTACAACCAAGCGGTACGAGCAAAATTCGATACAACTATACCAAACCATATTGAGAGATAAGGTAAGAATGTCAATAAAGATTTTCCAATGTAATATTCAAAGTGTCGGAGGAGCTGGAGCTGAGTAGAGTGTTAATCACAGAGAACTTCAAAATTGCACTAATATCCGAGAGCTGGACAAAAAATGAATTAGAACGAACAAAGTACAAAATATCCTACTACAACTACTATAGTTCAAGGGACGACGGATACGGTGGGGCAATGATAATATTATTAAATAGCACACAACCAACATTCATACCAGCCGAGCAAAACAAAAAACCATCAACAATCGATCTGACATTAGTCTCAGCAGCACAAGTCCAAGAAACAGAATTAGAAGTAATGGAATATGGAATCGGAAGCAGACATCTAGCACTGAAAATTACGATAAACCGAGGGAGAACACACGTAGACAGATGGTTTGTAAATAAAAAACGCTTTTAATCCACCTAACAGTGTGATGAGACATTTCTTATAACTCTTATCACTCTCTTCGGATATTATATCAATTGAGAACATTTAGAACTTGATGCTTCGCGATGTTTTTGATAACACATACTACATGGGATAGTGGCAGGACTCAGAGAATCGCTCAAATCAGCATAGAACAACATCAGTGCTAGAAATCTCAAACCAAATCAATGGGAAAGTGAAAAATAGCCCATAAAATAGACATACAAATGAATTATTGCTAATGCTCTGTTAATAAAATATTTAAATTCCTCAATCAATGCATTGTGGTGGGAAAACTGAATTTTCCTAAAGGGGTTATATATTGTACTGAGCCAAAAAATCGATTTTTTTAAACGATTTGAAGTTTATGCTTTACTCAAATTTCCAACGCGACTGAGAACTAAGAAATTAACACTTTTTCTTGAGAAAAGCGATACTAGCATTGACACCATTCAAAGAAAATCGACAGTGAATATTTCCAGACTTGGTTTTATTTCCTATTCAAGAACTATTGTGTTTTTACATTTCTTATAAAAGAAATGTATAGAATTCGCTCAAACTTTCAAGATTTTTTGACATTAAAAATGTCTTACTCCACTATCTGGGGCTAGGTGTCATTCTAAAATCTAAACTATCTCCCATGTAACGAAACTATGTAAGGTTTGCACGCTTATAACTCCGATATTACTAGATGGATTTTAATCATTCATACACCAACCGATTCAGAAACACCTAACTTAAATATTGGTAATAATTTAATATCTCCCCAATAAAAGTAGACTTTTGGAAATTAGTAAAATTAAAAAGTTCACGAAAAACGGGAAAATTACCATTCGTGAGGCAGATTTCTCAGACACAGCCGTCAAAAGAGGGCAGCTTAGTGACTCAATGAAAGGCGAAAAGTCATAAATAGAAGCGACGCATGTCCGTTTAAATCAGTTGTTGCTCTTGTCTCATACGAACAACATCGTCTCCGGGCGATGCAATAAGCGCTATCGATTTTCGGCAACGTTGGCATTTGCACACACTCGCACCTATGTGACTAAACCATATACGGTTAGTTTATAAATAGAGGTGACGCGTACCCGTTTGAATCAGTTTTTGTTCTTATGTCGAACGGGTAAGATTATGGCTGTAGCGTGTGGCCACTACAATAAGCGGTAGACGCTATGCATTTTCGGCAGCGGTGGCCGTGTGCGGATTTTTCGGGTACCAGCACGGTGTCACAGAATGATTTGCAAAGTGGGTGGGTGGGGTGGTTTGGATTTAATTCAATACGGTGTGTGCTGCTTAAGAGTGTTGCGTTTGAATAAAATATATTTATTTTTATGCATGCGTGTGCGTTGTAACTTGTTAATCCATGTTTACGGCGCATTGTAGCTGCCTAGGGTAAAGAGCCTATTGGTTTTCATATGTTTCATATTTTGGTTATATGTTTTTTTATCAGTAAGGCATCTGACAACGTGCTTCTGTAGTTATTGCACTGTTCAGCAGCGTAGTATTTTATATAGGGGAGTACACTCAGGTTTTATTACTCGGTATTTTTTACGCGAATTTTGAAATTTCCGCGGTTTTCATTTACGCGTTTTTTTGAAATTTAGGCGGTTTTCATTTGCACGGCCTGTATCCCCTGCGTAAAAAAACCTGAGTGTAATTGCATCGGAAACAATCACATTCCCAGCAGAACTTTTTGTTTTCTAATTTCAAACACTTTTGTTTCGTACTGTACACAACGGAAAATTTTAAAACAGAACTTACCGTCCCAGCAACAGTTTAGGCGGGTGTTCTTTTTCGATTCAAATTCAAGCCATGTCTTAATCGTTACTGGACTTAAAATTGTTTTCCCAGTTTATCCAGTCAGAGTATCTGTCCTGCCCTATGTAGTTAAAACACAGTTCTAATTGCGTTTTAAAGTATACAACAAATAGAACGGTTAGGTATACTAATTTAAATTTTAAAATATATCTGTTTGAAATTATGCAACAAACCGCTGTACTGAAGTGTTGTTCAGTCAACCTTCTGACTGCTATTTTTCTAACTTATAAACATCGGATCGATCTGAAACATATTGGAAAAGAAAAGCGAAATAAATAACTCCAAGCAACGGCGTAGCCAAGAGAAGGTTTTGGGGTTTAACACCATACAACCCCATCACCCCCCCCCCCCCACACCCAAAAAAAATATTGGATTGAAGTTGAAAATTTATTGATGCTGACTGATTTAATTCAATATTACAATAACAATTATCTGATCCGTACATTGATAACCTGTTGTAAACATCATGAGGATTTTTGGTAAATTGTCGGAATGGGGTTCTGATATGTAACTGATCTATTGGTCTTGATTTCACAGTTGTCTAATAGCATCAATATCAAAATCCTGCCTGAAAACATTCCAATAGAAAATGGTCACCATGGTCGTGTCCTGTACACAACCCTTTAATTTTTCCGAGGCCAGGAGGGCCGACTTTTATATACCAATCGACTCAGCTCGACGATTTGGGACAATGTCAGTGTGTGTGTGTGTGTGTGTGTGTGTGTGTGTGTGTGTGTGTGTGTGTGTGTGTGTGTGTGTGAGTGTGCGAGTGTGTGTCTGTGTGTGTATGTAACGGACAAATTCTCATTCGTGTTTGTCAGCAATGGCTGAACCGATCTTATCCAAACCAATTTTAAATGAAAGACCTATCAAACAGTAAGAACGCTATTAATTTGTTTTTGATTCTGATGTTTAGTTTCCAAGATATGAATGTTTGAATGTGTAAAAATGGCGCTTTTTGCAGTTTTTTTTAATTGACAACATAGGTTAACACTTTATATGTTTTTAGACAGTTTTAACGAATACCTTTCGAACAAGCTATAGATTGTTGAAATCGGACTATTATCAAAAGAGATATTCAACATTATATGCGGACGAAAGATTTTTATCATTTCCCATTGCCAGAAATATGACCAAAAACATGTAATCTATTATTAACGCCAAAACGGCTTATTTTAGGTCAATAGTATCTTCGGAGAATTTAATGGAGGCAATATGCCCTTTCTTTTGGTATTGTGCTTTTGCTGATTAATCCCCCTATGAGTGAGATATTTTCACAAATTTTCTTGGAAGTGATTATATCGAAATGATGCCTTCAGCAAATATGTAGCTCTTACTTTAGTGAATAACTTTACTGAAGACTTCAAATATCTATTTTGAATACTTTAAAAGTTATGGCTTGTTGTTTGTTGATTACTCTTTGTCGCCTATTTATTGTTCAATATAGTAATAATCCATTGAAATAAGCCAAACATTATTTCGATAAAACGAATTTCATTTTTCTATCACCGAACACTTCCAAGTTGTGTGGAAGGAACTTGATAACTTATCAGTGTAAAAATGTTCATTTGTTCAGTCAACCTTCTGACTGCTATTTTTCTAACTTATAAACATCGGATCGATCTGAAACATATTGGAAAAGAAAAGCGAAATAAATAACTCCAAGCAACGGCGTAGCCAAGAGAAGGTTTTGGGGTTTAACACCATACAACCCCATCACCCCCCCCCCCACACCCAAAAAAAATATTGGATTGAAGTTGAAAATTTATTGATGCTGACTGATTTAATTCAATATTACAATAACAATTATCTGATCCGTACATTGATAACCTGTTGTAAACATCATGAGGATTTTTGGTAAATTGTCGGAATGGGGTTCTGATATGTAACTGATCTATTGGTCTTGATTTCACAGTTGTCTAATAGCATCAATATCAAAATCCTGCCTGAAAACATTCCAATAGAAAATTCCAGAGTTCAAACATAATCCTCAGATTTATTTTCAAATTGAGCTCGCTTTTGTAGAAATGTACTGTAATAAGGGTCTTTATTTAATAGGAAGCGAAGTTAAAATTGATTTAATGTCTATGAAACATAGAACTGCTCACCAAAAATGCATAACTTTCAGCATTTGCTAAAAATGTTTTTGCCTTTCTCATTCACTCTAAAATTCGTCAATCTAATGCCGACCCGGAGGGCCGAGTGTCATATGCCAATCGAATCAGTTCGTCGAGATCAGAAAATGTCTGTGTGTATGTATGTGTGTGTATGTGTGTATGTGGAAAAAAATGTGACCTCCGTTTCTCAGAGATGGCTGGACCGATTTGCACAAAGTTCGTCTCAAATGAAAGGTACAACCTTCCAATCGTTTGCTATTGATTTTTTTATTGATTGGACTTCCGGTTCCGGAGTTACGAGTTGAAGAGTGCAATCACACAGCAAATTCCCATATAAACTGAAATGAAAAATTTTCAAAATCAAATTTGTATTTTTGATGCCCAAAGATTTTAAAATGCATGAAACATTGAGATGTTTGACAAAAATTGACTTTTTTGGACTTTGGTACATTTTTGCCTTTCCCATATAGAAAGGTTATGCAATCACTCTAAAAATCGTCAATCAAACCGGCCCGGAGCGAGTATGCAGTGAAAGGTTGCTACTTTAAAATTAAAACTAGTTTAAAATTTCTTAACAAGTTGAAAACTTTCGGCAGGACCCGGATCTTTCTCCATGATCCGCCACTGGTTTCAAGCGATGTTTCAGTATCACATAGTATCTCCAGATCATGGCTGTCGATCCATTGTATGTATGTGCAAATCGTACTGAACATGTAATATTCATTTCCACCATTGTATTGAACATAACCAGCCATGGAATCGTAGTCTGGACAAATGAGAAAAGCACAATTGCTCCACTAGGTGGATTAAAGCAGATTTTTTTTATTTTGGGAATGCGTCGAGTTGAGACGAAAACGTAACATGATTAATAACGAGAATAACACTTTCCGAATGTAGAGAGAAATTTCGAAAAATGACGATTTCCATTCGACACTAGCAGGTCCTGATCGATTTTGATGAGCATTTGATTTTGATATGTATATGTATAGGTCAAATGTTCAAAAAAAGTAATTTAAGGTCAAGATAGCATCATTTTGAAACCGCCAATTTCGGAGGTTTAGTATCTTCGATGAGTTTTACAAACGTTAAACAGCGCATCATTTGATAAAATAATTTTTACGGTATATCGTTCAAGAAGTATTTATGGTGAATTTTCTCAGGTTAATATTCATGACTACAATAAAGTCTCAACAAATTCGCTAAATACACGAACTCTGTTACTATTTTCTGAAAAATTAATTCTGCATAATTTTAAAACTTCAAAAATTACGGTTTCAGAATTATGCCGTTTGGACAATAAGATCGATTTTCACCAAACCCCCACCAAACCGAATTTCTGGTTACGCCGCTGACTTCAAGTAAGTAAAAACAAAGTCGTTCTACACTCGTTCACAAGAATGCTGAATATCTATTATAATACATTGAAACCCCGATTTTATCAGCCAAATATGAACATATGTTTGATGGGCTCTAGCAGACGAACAAGACTGAATTCGAGTAAATCCTTTCTTGAGCATGTTTTCCTTATCATGAAGATGAAAATATGCAAAAATAAAAAGTTTATCATTATCAGAAATAGTAATCAGACTACATCAAGGGAAGAATATTTTAACAGCTTCAGTTTATTATAAAGAAAAAATGCCCGATTTAGTCAATGTCCCCATTTTATCAGCCTAAACTACACCATGAGACTGATAAAAATGGGTCTTAATTGTATGTATTATTCACTGTGTCTCACATTAATAGGTACATTGGGGATTTTTTATTGCATCAACCTACAACAACTTTTAGGTAGTTTTCAAGGGGTTATTTTATAGACTTCTTCCAAAATTTGGCGAACCTTTTCCAATTCGTATACCAATTAATTGGTATACTTAAGAGTTTCTATGTTGCAGATAGAGAAAATATTGAAATTTTCAGCTTTTTTCCTACACAATATTACGAAAGCTTATTAAACAATTTTTCCTAATAAGTTTGTGAAAATTATAAACCATTTAAAACTTTTTAATAGTTTTATTTTTTATTTAACCGTGATTTTTTAATAAATAGTGACCATCGCTTCACAACGTAGTCTATTTCTCATGACTTGCGGTGAGCACGATCTCTCGAATTGCTGAACTGAAAATTATGGAATAGAAATTAATTTTTAGTGTTCTTTACAGATTTAACTCGCCGCGCAGATAGCTCTGAATTAGACCCGTTGGTGCCCTAAAACGATTTCGCTAGATTTTCAGAGCACTGTGCATCCAATGCATTAACGCAAGTGACAGAAGGTTATCGAAAAGTTTCGTGAAAATGAAAATTCCAGTAATGATGATGATTTTCCCAAACGGTTCGTTTTCGAGAGGTTTTTATTTGTTCTTTGGCATTAGGATTAGCGATAATAATTTAAATCAAGGATACTACTGGGAAGTCATCTTTAGAAAAAGTCGATGTCGAAGTAAAATTTGGAACTATGCACGCATGCACTTCAGAGATAGCGTGATATCAGGAGCTGCAATTTCATTTCAACGCTTTTTTGTGAAAAGGGCGATACTTACAAATGTAAACATAAGGCTTTTTTCATACATGCGAATGAGGGCTTTGAAACGCAACAAATTTACCTAAAAATTTGGATTCTACGATATTTTTTTTTTTCAATTTGATTATTTGATAAGGCACGTATGCGTTAGCTTAAAGGTGCCATTTTTTCATTGTTTTACATTTTGAATTTCTTAAAACTAGGGGGATACACATTTCAATATTATTTTGTTTTATATAATAAAACTAAAAAAAAACTACAGCTAACTTATATATATAAAAGAGGGTATAATATAATATTCGTAAGATTTGGGGGACGGGTCATTTGTGTGTTCTTTGTATAGTAATTCACTTTATGATTTTTAGAAGGTAGATTGTAGAAAAAATAATTATAAACTAAGCGGAACATTTTACAAGCTTATTAACTAGAGATAACTAGAAAGAGTGGTTCAAGATTAAGGGGAATTAATTAGGACTATTTTAAAGTAGTGGTACTGTTGCGCATTTCTTAACGAGATTTAATATTGTTCAACTAAAACTAGAAGATAGGGGGGCACATAAATTTTGGGAAGATATTCAAGGGGAGAAGGGGGTGAAGTCATACATCTGTGTATCAGAGACATGGGAGGGTGGGTGGACAAGGCTGAAGGGGGGGGGGGGGGGGTGAGATATAAACTTTCAGTTTCCGGCATCAGGAATTAACGGCCAGGATTACAGATTCGAATGGATTGATCAACTAACGCTAGAAGATAGGGGGGCACATAAGTTTTGGGAAGATATTCAAGGGGAGAAGCGGGTGAAGACATACATCTGTTTATCAGAGACATGCGAGAGAGGGTGGACAAGACTGAACGGGGGGGGGGGGGGGGAATATAAACTTCAGTTTCCGGCATCAGGAATCAACGGCCAGGATTACAGATTCGAACGGATGTATCAAGTATTGGGACGCCGGGCGGTTTTCCTCGAGCCGGCAGGGGTTCCTCCAGACGATTTCGTAGTACGGCTCAGATACGGATCGGGAACACACCGCGCTGCGCGTGTGATGTTGTACTGTAGATCTCGTGTTGTTGGTTCATTCGACAGATGTTTTGTCTCGTCTTGGAGTCGTATCAAACCATCGTTGGGGTACGGTAGGCGGAAGAGGGCACTTCTGGGAATTATAAGAGAAAAGATAGGGGCATTTAAATTTGGATATTGATGGTTTTGAGGAACGTGTATATAAGGGACATGTAGAGAATATCGCGGCTTGCTAGTACATCTCGAACCGGGACATTGGGTGATCTTCCTCGGGCCCGAAGGGAATCGAATAGTTGAGATCTGGCAGAACAGTACTCGGCGCATGCCCAGACAACATGTTCGATTTCGTGATAACCGTTGCCACAAGCGCAGATACCGCTATCCACGAGCCCAATACGCCGGAGATGTGCGTCCAGCGTGTAGTGATTGGACATGAGCCGAGACATCACGCGAATGAAATCCCGACCCACATCCATCCCTCTGAACCAAGGTTTCGTCGATACCTTAGGGATTATCGAATGTAGCCACCTTCCCAGTTCACCATTGCTCCATGAAGTTTGCCAACTTTCGAGGGTTCTCTGATGAGTGATACTGAAAAATTCGCTGAAGCTAATTGGTCTTTCATATATGTCACCTTGTAAAGCGCCCGCCTTAGCTAAAGAGTCCGCTTCTTCATTACCTGGAATGGAGCAATGCGAGGGAACCCAAACTAAGGTAATCTTGTACGATCTTACAGACAAAGCAAGCAGGCGCTCCCAGATTTTCCCCAGAAAATATGGAATGTGCTTTCTAGGTTTCATTGAACGGAGAGCCTCGATTGAGCTGAGGCTATCCGAGACAATAAAGTAATGATCGGTGGGCAAAGTATCAATGATCCCAAGGGTATACTGAATAGCAGCAAGTTCTGCGACGTAAACTGAAGCAGGATCATTGAGTTTGAATGAGGCGGTGAGGTTTTGATTGAATGTACCGAAGCCAGTGGAGCCGTCGAGGCTTGACCCGTCGGTGTAAAACATCTTGTTGCAGTCGACTTCTCGAAATTTACTATGAAAGATGCTTGGGATCACTTGCGGACGTATGTGATCCGGGATTCCACGAATCTCGTCTTTCATGGATGTGTCAAAGAAAATAGTTGAATCAGAAGCATGAAAGAGATTGACACGGTTGGGATAGTATGAAGAAGGATTGATATTTTGTGCCATGTAATCGAAGTACAAGGACATAAATCGGGTTTGAGAATTGAGCTCGATAAGCCTTTCGAAATTTGCAATTACTAACGGGTTCAAGATATCGCATCGGATGAGCAATCGATAGGAGAGTTCCCAAAATCGATTTTTCAGCGGAAGGACGCCCGCCAGCACTTCTAAACTCATCGTATGTGTCGAGTGCATACAACCCAAAGCAATACGCAAACAACAATATTGGATTCGCTCTAGTTTGATGAAATGTATGTTCGCAGCGGAGCGGAAACAGAAACTCCCGTACTCCATCACCGACAATATTGTTGTTTGGTACAGCCTGATCAGGTCTCCTGGGTGGGCACCCCACCATGTTCCGGTTATTGTACGGAGAAAGTTGATCCTTTGCTGGCACTTCTGTTTCAGATACCTAATGTGACATCCCCAGGTTCCTTTAGAGTCGAACCAGACCCCGAGATATTTGAAAGTTGAAACCTGAGCAATAGTTTGACCCATTAATTGAAGCTGTAGTTGCGCTGGTTCACGCTTCCTTGAAAATACGACTAGCTCAGTTTTCTCCGTGGAGAACTCGATACCTAGCTGGAAGGCCCAAGCAGACAAATTGTCCAAGGTATCTTGCAATGGTCCTTGCAGATCGACGGCTTTGGGATCTGTAATAGAGACCACACCGTCATCTGCAAGCTGCCTTAGCGTGCAGGAATTGACAAGACATTCGTCAATGTCATTCACGTAAAAGTTATAGAGAAGGGGGCTTAGACATGAGCCCTGGGGAAGACCCATGTAGCTAATTCGTGATGTCGATAAATCACCATGCGAAAAATGCATATGTTTTTCAGACAGCAAGTTTAGCAAAAAGTTGTTTAGAGTCGGTGAAAGACCATGCTGGTGCAGCTTCTCAGAAAGAATTTTGATAGAAACTGAGTCAAAAGCCCCCTTTATATCTAGGAAAACTGATGCCATCTGCTCTTTGCTAGCATAAGCCATTTGAATTTCTGTTGAGAGCAACGCAAGACAATCGTTCGTCCCTTTGCCTTTGCGGAAACCAAATTGTGTATCTGACAGTAAGCCATTTGCTTCAACCCAATTATCGAGGCGAAACAAGATCATTTTCTCGAACAACTTTCGGATACAGGACAGCATCGCAATCGGTCGATACGAGTTGTGGTCGGAGGCTGGTTTTCCTGGTTTTTGAATGGCAATGACCTTCACTTGCCTCCAGTCATGAGGGACAATATTATCCTCAAGAAACTAAATAAATTCAACAAGCGTCTCTTGGCAGAGTCTGGCAGATTCTTTAACAAGTTAAATTTGATTCTGTCTGGCCCTGGGGCTTTATTGTTACATGATAAGAGAGCAAGTGAGAACTCCACCATCGAGAACGGTGTTTCGTTCGCGTTATTGTGAGGGGACGCGGCGCGGTAGATCTTCTGTGCCGGGGCGGAATCCGGACAAACCTTCTTGGCAAAATCGAATATCCAACGGTTTGAATATTCCACGCTCTCATTGGTACTGTTTCGGTTTCGTAAGCGCCGGGCCGTACTCCAAAGAGTGCTCATCGATGTTTCTCTCGTTAGTCCGTCGACGAACCGGCGCCAGTAGCTACGTTTTTTGGCTTTTATCAAACTCTTCACGCGCGTTTCCGCCATCGCGTACTGTCGGTAGCTAGCTGGCAGCCCGTCGTCCCGGAAGGTCTTATACGCAGCGGCCTTCTCCGCGTACACGTCTGAGCACTCTTTGTCCCACCATGGATTGGGAGGACGCCCGCGTGAATTCGCGTCTGGTACGCGTTTAGTCTGAGCTTGAATCGCGGTATCGAGAATCAAGCCAGCCAGGAACCCGTACTCTTCCTCCGGAGGAAGCTCTTGTGTCGATTCCACTTTTTCGGATATCGCGGACGCGTAGCTCTTCCAATCAATATTTCGTGTGAGGTCATACGAAACATTGATTGTATTCGGTGGCCCTGAACCGTTAGCAATATTAATTACGATTGGCAGATGGTCGCTGCCGTGGGGATCAGAGACTACCTTCCACATGCAATCTAACCGCAGCGATGTCGAGCAGAGGGACAGGTCTAAGGCGCTCGGACGCGCTGGAGGGGCAGGAATCCGTGTCATTTCACCCGTATTCAAAATGGTCATATTGAAGTTGTCGCAAAGCTCATGGAGTAGGGTAGATCGATTATCGTCATGAAGGCAACCCCATGCCGTGCCGGAATCCGTGTCATTTCACCCGTATTCAAAATGGTCATATTGAAGTTGTCGCGAAGCTCATGGAGTAGGGTAGATCGATTATCGTCATGAAGGCAACCCCATGCCGTGCCGTGGGAGTTGAAGTCACCTAAAACTAGCCTCGGTGCGGGGAGAAGTTCCGCAATATCGCAAAGCCGTCGGTGGCTAACTAAGGCTCTAGGGGGGATGTAGGTGGAAGCAATGCAAAGGTTTTTGCCTTTAATTCTGGTTTGGCAAGCGACAACTTCAATGCCTGGTGTCGAGGGGAGGTCGATCCGATTGAAAGGATAGCACTTTTTGATCCCCAAAAGTACTCCTCCGTAAGAGTCTTCTCGATCCAAGCGAATAATATTAAAATCGTGGAAGTGTAGGGTTATTTCTGAAGTGAGCCATGTCTCGCATAGGGCAAATGCATCGCATTTCAAATTATTTAGTAAGATGTTAAACGAATCGATTTTCGGGATAATGCTTCTGCAATTCCACTGTAGAACAGTGATTAAATCCTTGACCTCGTTCGATGAATTAGCCATCGAAGGATACAATCGCTGAAAGGAGGGGCCATTTCGCAGTGAACTGCATCAAGAATGTTTTTACTGCGGGGAGAAAGCTTATCAAGATACTTTTAAGGGGGTCAGAAATGTTTAACGCTGTAAGAATACGGTCCACAATGTCAGAGAAATTTATTAAGCCAGCACTGTTTTCTTTCTCTGGCTGAGATATGGGAACACTTGGGGTTTTTGATGTTCCTGGAAGTGCTGGGAACTCCTTTTCTGAGCTCAGGTTACTGAGACCGGGAGCGACTTGCTTCGGTTTTGCACCAGTACTTCCTTGAGTAGTTATTTTAGGGGGACCATGAAGAGACACCTTCTGGCCTTTACGACGAAGCTTGGAAGAGGAAATGTTCTTCCTTTTTCTACTACTTCTAGGCACAGCAGAAGATGTTCCCTCCTGGGGTTCATCACAGTCGCCTTCGTCAGTAGACAAGTTGGTAAAGATGTTCGTAGAGACAGGTGGCGTAGCTATCTTAAGCATTTCTGCAAAAGATCGCTTAGAGCGTCCCTGAAGGGAACGCTTAAGATTTTCCTCGCGCTGTTTGTAAGCGGGACATGAAGGGAGATCATGTGGGTTTCCCCCACAGTAGAGGCACTTTTCGACATCTCTACCACAGGAATCATCCGCATGATTCCCACCGCATTTCCCACAGCGGGCTTTATTGCTACAATGGGAGGCTGTGTGTCCCAATTGTTTGCAATTAGTACAGTTCATGACCCGCGGCACAAAGAGGCGAATAGGTAGACGAACCTTGTCAAAGAGGAGGTAATTGGGCAGGGCAGAGCCAGCGAAGGTCACCCGATAAGAGTCTGAGTTGACGTATGTTTTCTTCCCGTCAGCTGCGACTGATGCTGAATGCAAACGTTTGCATTCCAGTATCTTCACTGGCTTAAGCATGGGGTCTTTGAAACAGCCAGTCCCATATTTTAGCAGGTCCTCGCAATTCAGACTCGAATCGGAAACGACCCCACTGACTTCAACCCTGCTAGCTGGAATATACACCCTGTACTCCCTCGTAAAGGGCTCGTATCCAGCAATATCGTTTGCCTGAGTTGAACTGTTAACCACCACCCGAAGCTTATCAGGCCGAATTTTCGATATTTCTGTCACGGCCGAATACCGATCCGTCAGAACTCGAGAAATCTGTAACAGATTCAAACACTTTTTTTCTTTGGTCCGAAAGAAGATCACAAATGGCCCGGTGGCCGAGCTCGGATATACCTTGAGCCGGGGAGCCGATTTTATTTCGACGTCCATCTCACCTTGAGATGAACCGCCGTCAGGGGAAGTCATTTTTGCACGGGCCTATTGCCCAGTGCACGTTATTAAGACAACCAAGAAGGGGAAACGAAAACTAATACTTAGCTTGTGTATGTAACGGTATCCAGACGGCTTACTAGAAGAACACTGTTTCACTTCACTGACCGGCTAACGGTACTCAGAAACAGAAACACAAAAGAAGGGAAAAAATACTGAAACCTCAACTAGGCGCAGAGTGTGTAAATAACCTTGAACGCGGATTAACACTATTTGTCGCTATAGAGTGTACGGACCAATGACAAAAGACTTCTATCTCGACTGAGTGCTCGATAACGAATGATTCTACGATATTGCTTTCTTAAACTACAGCAAAAAATACAACGGGCGAAACTGTATTTTTGTTTGTTTATTTAAAGTTTCGCCCTCCGCGCTCCATGCAAACAAACAGAGCGATACTTTTTTTGCTAGCAGTTTAGAGGCGAAACTGTTTTTTCGTATTTTTAGGATTATCAGCTGTAAATAGTAACAATGATCGCTATTAAAAAAAACCCGGACGAAATAGGTGGTGTAAAACGGTAGTTATTGTAAAAAAACGTAAGGGCGATACTTCAATGCTGATAGGTGGAACCGAAAAAGTAAACAATCGCCGCGATACTATCATTTTGTCAATTTCAATAGCAAAAACAAATTTTAATTTAATAATTTCAAATACTTTATGAAGTTTTAGGTTTCGATCACTGAATCATGCAATCTAGGATGTAAAAAACACAATAGTTCTTAAATAGGAAATAAAACCAAGTCTGGAAATATTCACTGTTGATTTTCTTTCAATGGTGTCAATGCTAGTATCGCTTTTCTCAAGAAAAAGTGTTGATTTCTTAGTTTATTTATTTATTTATTTATTTATTTATTTATTTATTTATTTATTTATTTATTTATTTATCGCACGCATCAACAGGCCGCACTCGGCCCCAATGATGGAAACTTAAACTAATTACATTTAAAAAAAACTGCAGGAATCGCTTTCTTAAAGATATCCGAGACAAATGAAAGTCGAACAGGTGCGACACACGATTGAAAAGGCGTTGTAGTCCCGTGATAGCGGCATTAGCTGTTTGAATAGTTCGTCGAAACGGCACTCTCAGAAGAACGTTTCCGCGTAACGTTCTGGACCTTGCTTGGATGTTGACTCACTCTAGTAAATCTGGAGAATCGATGCGTCCTGACAGAAGATCAGAGATGAATAAGGCTCTTGCAGTTTCTCTACAGCGCTGAAGGGTATCGAGCTGGATGAGTTGACACCGACTCTCGTAGCTTGGTAGACGAAAAGGATCGCGCCAAGGCAGGCATACCGGATAAATTTTCGTTGAACGCCTTCAATTCGATCGCTGCTGTTCATGTAATTCGGGTTCCAGACTACCGAACAATACTCTAGCGTGGAGCGCACTAAAGAGCAGTAGAGGCTTTTGAGACAATAAATGTCTGTGAAGGATTTAGCCGTGAAGCCCAGGCTTCGCGATGCTTTACCAACAACATACGAAATGTGATTCTTAAATGTAAGTTTCGAATCTAACAGCACTCCAAGATCCTTAACGCAGCTCACCCGGGAAACAAGAGCTCCAGACAAGTTATATTCAAACTCAATGGGATCTTTTTTTCTGGAGAACGATATCACAGAACATTTCGCCGGATTCAGATTCATTCGGTTGTTTTCACACCATCTGCTGAAAGTGTCAAATTGCTGCTGCAAATAAAGTGCGTCCGTTCGGCTCTTAATTCTGTTGAAAATTTTTAGGTCATCTGCATACGACAACAGTGGCACTTTCAGCTGATAGTTTACATCGTTGAAATAGAGAGTGAATATTAATGGACCGAGATGACTTCCTTGCGGAATACCAGTCGTTGCGGAGAACAGTTTGGAGTATGCATCACCTATGTTCACACTGAGTTGACGGCCAACAAGATAGGATTGAAACCATCGCAGGAGTGAGTTTTTCCAATTTAGCGACTGCGATATCGTGATTGATTTTGTCGAAAGCTGCAGATAAGTCAGTATATATAACATCAGTTTGTTGGTTCGCATCAAACCCTTCGGACACAAAAGAGGTTAGAGATAGTAGATTCGTCGACGTAGATCGATTCGGCATGAATCCGTGTTGGTCTTTAGAAATATATTCCTTACAGTGAAAAAACACTGACTCCACCATGACTAACTCAAAGAGCTTGGAAATGGCACAGAGCGCAGAAATTTCTCTATAATTGCCAATGTTCCTCTTATCACCTTTTTGTGGACAGGAAAGATGAAAGCTGCTTTCCACAATTGAGGAAAATCGCGGTTGTCAGTGACATTTTGAATAGTTGACAGAGCGGTTCCACCAAACCAGATATACACTTTTTCAAAAACACAGCAGGGACACCATCTGGCCCGGGAGATGACGATGCTTTAAGCTTGGATGCTGCTGACACAATATCCGAGTGCTCTACACGAATCTCACTCACTGACCGTTCGAGTTGGGCCACGCCGCTAGCTGCAACGTCAATCTGCTGCGAGGACAGTGTCTCACTGACGAACACACTCGCAAATTTAGAGGCGAACAATTTGCATATGGCTTGTGAATCATGACCAGCTTCGCCATTCAAAAACATTGCAGAAGGCAAGCCGGTTTCTTTCCGCTGGTCATTGACGTATCTCCAAAACGATTTAGGATCCGACTTAAGCTTACGTTGCATTTTTCGTTGATAGTTTGAAAAACAAAAACTGTTCAGTTTTTTTTTAAATCGTTATTGAGCCTTACATAAAAGCTCTCAGTGACAAGGTACGGCGTTTGGTAAACTTTCGTAATGCTGCCCTTTTTGCAGTTTTTAGCTGACGTAACTCGGCTGTCTGCCAGGGGAATTGATCACTTCGTTGATTACACTTTTGGACATGACGATCGATAAGGTAGCTCATTATATAGCAGAACGTTTTTTAGTTCTCAGTCGCGTTGGAAATTTGAGTAAAGTATAAACTTCAAATCGATTAAAAAACTTTTTTTTTTTTGGCTCAGTACAATATATAACCCCTTTAGGAAAATTCAGTTTTCCCACCACAATGCATTGATTGAGGAATTTAAATATTTTATTAACAGAGCATTGACAATAATTCATTTGTATGTCTATTTTATGGGCCATTTTTTCGCTTTCCCATTGATTTGGTCTGAGATTTCTAGCACTGATGTTGTCCTATGCTGATTTGAGCGATTCTCTGAGTCCTGCCACTATCCCATCGCGAAGCATCAAGTTCTAAATGTTCTCAAACGAAATAATATCCGAAGAGAGTGATAAGAGTTATAAGAAATGTCTCATCACACTGTTAGGTGGACTAAAAGCGTTTTTGAAGTAAAATACTTCTAACGTTTCAATATGGGGTCCCGTTTCAAAAATATCAGTTGAGAAATTTTCCCAGGTTTGAAATGCGAATATCCTCCGTTCTACTGATCGAAATCGCAATATTTTTGCACTATCTGATCGGAAATTCGTGCACGTATTTCGTATTAAATTTCGGAATTAGTGCGACTACTATAAATAGCAGGTCCTGATCGATTTTGATGAGCATTTGATTTTGATATGTATATGTATAGGTCAAATGTTCAAAAACAGTAATTTAAGGTCAAGATAGCATCATTTTGAAACCGCCAATTTCGGAGGTTTAGTATCTTCGATGTGTTTTACAAACGTTAAACAGCGCATCATTTGATAAAATAAGTTTTACGGTATATCGTTCAAGAAGTATTTATGGTGAATTTTCTCAGGTTAATATTCATGACTACAATAAAGTCTCAACAAATTCGCTAAATACACGAACTCTGTTACTATTTTCTGAAAAATTAATTCTGCATAATTTGAAAACTTCAAAAATTACGGTTTCGGAATTATGCCGTTTGGACAGTAAGATCGATTTTCACCAAACCCCCACCAAACCGAATTTCTGGTTACGCCGCTGACTTCAAGTAAGTAAACACAAAGTCGTTCTACACTCGTTCACAAGAATGCTGAATATCAATTATAATACATTGAAACCCCGATTTTATCAGCCAAATATGAACATATGTTTGATGAGCTCTAGCAGACGAACAAGACTGAATTCGAGTAAATCCTTTCTTGAGCATGTTTTCTTTATCATGAAGATGAAAATATGCAAAAATAAAAAGTTTATCATTATCAGAAATAGTTATCAGGCTACATCAAGGGAAGAATATTTTAACAGCTTCAGTTTATTATAAAGAAAAAAATGCCCGATTTAGTCAATGTCCCCATTTTGTCAGCCTAAAATACACCATGAGACTGATAAAAATGGGTGTTTATTGTATGTATTATTCACTGTGTTTCACATTAATAGGTGATATCAGGAGCTGCGATTTCATTTCAACGCTTTTTTTGTGAAAAGGGCGATACTTACAAATGTAAACATAAGGCTTTTTTCATACATGCGAATGAGGGCTTTGAAACGCAACAAATTTACCTAAAAATTTGGATTCTACGATATTGCTTTCTTAAACTACAGCAAAAAATACAACGGGCGAAACTGTATTTTTGTTTGTTTATTTAAAGTTTCGCCCTCCGCGCTCCATGCAAACAAACAGAGCGATACTTTTTTTGCTAGCAGTTTAGAGGCGAAACTGTTTTTTTCGTATTTTTAGGATTATCAGCTGTAAATAGTAACAATGATCGCTATTAAAAAAAAAACCCGGACGAAATAGGTGGTGTAAAACGGTAGTTATTGTAAAAAAACGTAAGAGCGATACTTCAATGCTGATAGGTGGAACCGAAAAAGTAAACAATCGCCAAAGGGGCGATACTATCATTTTGTCAATTTCAATAGCAAAAACAAATTTTAATTTAATAATTTCAAATACTTTATGAAGTTTTAGGTTTCGATCACTGAATCATGCAATCTAGGATGTAAAAAACACAATAGTTCTTAAATAGGAAATAAAACCAAGTCTGGGAATATTCACTGTTGATTTTCTTTCAATGGTGTCAATGCTAGTATCGCTTTTCTCAAGAAAAAGTGTTGATTTCTTAGTTCTCAGTCGCGTTGGAAATTTGAGTAAAGTATAAACTTCAAATCGATTAAAAACGATTTTTTTTGGCTCAGTACAATATATAACCCCTTTAGGAAAATTAAGTTTTCCCACCACAATGCATTGATTGAGGAATTTAAATATTTTATTAACAGAGCATTGACAATAATTCATTTGTATGTCTATTTTATGAGCCATTTTTTCGCTTTCCCATTGATTTGGTTTGAGATTTCTAGCACTGATGTTGTCCTATGCTGATTTGAGCGATTCTCTGAGTCCTGCCACTATCCCATCGCGATGCATCAAGTTCTAAATGTTCTCAAACGATATAATATCCGAAGAGAGTGATAAGAGTTATAAGAAATGTCTCATCACACTGTTAGGTGGACTAAAAGCGTTTTTGAAGTAAAATACTTCTAACGTTTTAATATGGGGTCCCGTTTCAAAAATATCAGTTGAGAAATTTTCCCAGATTTGAAATGCGAATATCCTCCGTTCTATTGATCGAAATCACAATATTTTTGCACTATCTGATCGAAAATTCGTGCACGTATTTCGTATTAAATTTCGGAATTAGTGCGACTACTATAAATAAATCAAAACAAGGATTTTTAGAAAATCCTTCGAAAACAGCGAGGAAAATGCGCAATTTGCAAGCACATCACACGCAGAGCCGTCAAAAAGGAACATGTAAGCGTTCATTACATACGGGAATGTTATATATATATATATATATATATATATATATATATATATATATATATATATATATATATATATATATATATATATATATATATATATATATATATATATATATATATATATATATATATATATATATATATATATATATATATATATATATATATATATATATATATATATATATATATATATATATATATATATATATATATATATATATATATATATATATACAGGTCACGCGAGCTTGTTTTGTATCAGTGGGTGCTCGCTTACCACACGAGCAACATGCTCATCCGGACGGTACAATGAGCGGTATCATGTTTGCGTTCCCGAACCAAGCGTCCTCGCAAGGTTCTTCGTGATAAAATCCAGAGAATCACCAAATCCGTCTGGCTCGTCGTGGTGGTGTAAAATGCATCTCCGATTTAATCTACGAATGCTGATGGTGTGCAGAAAAATGTCATCCGAGATGCCGTGACCTACACTGAACACGCCAAGCGCAAAACCGCAATGAATGTCGTCTATAATCTGAAGCGGCAGGGACGCACTTTGTATGGATTTGGAAGTTGAAAGGTAGAGCTCACTTGTATCGTTATAAAAAAGGCCCTTTTCAGAGCCACCAAAATCGTTTCAAAGAATAAGTTTGCATTTTCTGTTTCATGGACTGTCGCCCTGGAGAGCAGTTTGGGTTAATCCCTAAATTATGATTTATTTCAGTACGCTAATTGCAAATATGGTCAGAAACAAACTGGAGTGAAGTGGAAAACATTTTTACTAGGCACATTCAAAAAAGGTTTCAATTCTCAAACATTTTACCAAGGTGTCGTATTACATTACTCTCTTTACCTTGAGTGTTCGATAATCTCCGTATTGGAAACACAATTTCAATTTTGTTCTTTATCAAAAAATATGTGGTCATCCTGAAAAGGACGGTTTTTACAAGAGCATTTCTTTGGTAAGTCTCTGCGTTCGATTTATGCTTTCTTTTCGGTCTTCTTGAGAAGCAGTACGGCTTGGATATTTGGAAACACACCGCCCTGAGCAATTGTCACTCCGGAGAGCAGTTTGTTCAACTTTTCGTTGTTACGAATCACCAGCACGTGGGATAATTCGTCTTTTTGTTGTCACGGACAGCATTTCCTTCCAATTTCAACACTTTAGTAGCAAGGTATTCCATTACAGCTACTAAGTAAACGGCACTCTGATGCGTTCAACACAATTTGCTTGTGTATCGACCAACGAAGCGGAAGAGCTACGAAGAACAGGACAACACAAAAAAGGACGAGCTTACATTGTGCTGTAGTCTGGTATAAAAACTTAGCATGTTGCTGCTCACGCTCAGTCAGTTCGTTTGCAGCATCAGCATGCAGCAGTTCGTTTGCAGCTTCTCCCGCGAAATTCAAACCGCCGTCCGTTTGCTGGTGTCAGAAGAGTTGGCCAAGCACGCCGTCTCAGATGGCACCAAAACTGTTACCATATACACCAGCTCCAAGTAAATTTCAAACACTGCCCAAACAAAAGGCCCTTTTCAGGGCCATCAATTTATCGACAAAGAATGAAATTGAAGTTTTGTTATTACAAGCATCAGAAAGTGGCTTGTCAAGAGCGTTGGATGGTAAGTGAGCCACTTGTGAACACTATCGTCGCTTTCACGTAGAACGGCACAAAATCAAAAGTTATTTGTGATTTGTAGACAGTTTAGTGTAATGATTCAATTTACAAAAATCGAACGTTTTCTAACGTTTCTATATAGGTGCTCCGTTTCAAAATTTTCGATCAGAATGCTGCCTGTTTTTTTAAACGTGAAAATCTGCTGTTGTACTGAAGGAAAACCTTCGATTTTTGTGCTGATTGGAAATAGTGACTAATTCTGTAGAATGTACAATTAAGAAAATAACGGATTATGTGAAAGCAGTGGTTGGTCCGTACAATTCGATTCCAAGCGAGCCAGACTAGTTTTCGTTGGAAGGTCGACCTCTGACAATAGAAGTAAACTATTCAACTACAACTTCCTTGAAAACAGCACAGCTAAAAAACTTTTGGGAAAAACGCGCAAACCTAAATTTTCCACTATAATGGAAACTGCCTGTGCCCCCGCCGCACAGCATCATCAAGATTGATAGTAATTCAAGCCGGGTGGAAAGGGGGAGGGAGGTTGTAAGGCAATGGAAAACGAAAATTTCATTTATATCTTACTGGAATATAACTGGCTGGTCCTGAAAAGAACTTGTTGGTTTGTGGTTTCTTTTGGGTCACAATTTAGGCCCGCTCGATTGCTGATAGCTGTGAATTTCTCGCATGGCGACAGTTTCTGTTCGGTAGCGATGAGGCTTCCTAACGCCAACCGTGACCGGGGCACTTTTACACGGCCTTCGTTACCTACTGCTTGCGGGGAGGCTTACCTCCGGTGGACTTACGAGCGGTCTGTTTGGTACGGGCCATGTAGCGAAAAATGCTGATCTGCTACTTCTCTGATGCTGGTAGTAGGACGACGGTCAAACGCTCGTTTTCGTGCCTTCATTCATAAAAGTTCAACAATATTTTCAAAGAATGTTGCAAATTGACAACTTAATAATTCCAAAAATACTCCAAATAAACTATGTATGTGCTGCAGCGCCCATAGTTTTCGGCCAGCATCAACCCTGGAAAATTTCTCCAAGTGGTGCACCATGGAAGCTAATTTCCTGGGTTACATCACCAGCTACAGCCTTAAGCTAAGCTGATATTTTGATGCACTCGCGCTTTCCAAGCCATATGCTTACGGAAAAGAATAAACACTTTGTTTAATTAAGGCTCAAGTTACCTCAAGGCTTGGTAGTGTGCGTAAGAAAAATTGTGTTCAGCTTTGCCACCAGATTATCCATTTAAACCTTTTCAAAACTCTAAAAGAAGAATATCAGTCGATTTATTAGATCATCACGATTCAATTCATGCAAAATACCTGCTGGAAAAACCATCCGCTTAGCTGGCTGGTGCTTTTGAAAAAGTGGCTGTGATTTTTTATCACACTACCACACCGAGCTGGGGTACGCAACACAACTGCGCAATGAAAAAACCACAGCCACTTTTTCAAAAGCACCATTTAGCTAAGCCGATGGTTTTTCCAGCAGGTATTTTGCATGAATTGAATCGTGATGATCTAATAAATCGACTGATATTCTTCTTTTAGAGTTTTAAAAAGGTTTAAATGGATAATCCGGTGGCAAAGCTGAACACAAATTTTTCTACGCACACTACAAAGCGTTCAATTCTAACACATGCTTAAAAAAGGTAACTTGAACCTTAAACACAGTTTGTTGCTGCCAGCAGCAGACGGCGACGCTATTATAGAAAGTAAAGGCTTCCGAGTATGAGTCATAGTGAACTACTGATTCATCCACCGGGGTCTTTACTCTCGCGAGCGTGGAAAGAATGTTTTGTTTAGGTCTGAGACTCTCTCAGAGAGAAGTCTACACAGACGAAATGATAAAAGTCTTTTGCGTCAGATTGGAAGAGGTCAGTCGTTGTAGTCCGTCGTGGAAGTCGGTCGTGGAAGTCAGTCGGAGTATCCAGTCGCTAGTTGATACCCGCCCGACTCGGGTCCGGCGGTCCAGTAAGTTGAGTAATAAGGTAGTCGTGCGAAAGTAAGTCAGTCGGTAGAAGATAATTGTGAGGAGCAGTGATCTGCTTCATCGGAAAAAAGCCACTCAGGGATTTAGAAAAAGAATTATTTTGAGCGAAGATTACGCTGAAGTGAAAGTGATTTGGACGGTGATCATTCTGTGCCTAGGTTTGGAAGTAGTCAGGGGTAATTACGCGTAACAGACGCGTGACGTGCAGAATGGATATAGTCAATAAACCTAAGAAACTGTGTTAACTCATTCGATTGATAAACTATTGCTCGCATGTTTGATAATCAGTGGCCACCGTCGGCCGCGTCTGTACATTCTGGTGACAGCGGACTTGAAGCCGCAAAAGTGAAAGGCTAGGAAACGCCAAAAACGATTGGAGTAGACAGTGAGTGAAAGTTGTGGATTTGGACATATCTTAGAAAGTTTGCTTGTTGGTGGTAACCAGTTTTAATGCCCGAAATAAGTCTCGTCGCGAGGAAACCTTAACCATAAGTGTAGATCCGAGAAAAGCAGAAATTCGACGATTTCTGATCGTGTTAATATTGAATGTGATGGAAAAAAAATGCGTAAATCGTCTGCGTAATATTGATGTTGAAAACTGAAGAAAACTCGCAAGCCAGTCACGAAAAATGCGATAGCTTAAATGTGGAAAAAGGCAAACACTCAGCAGATCTAATCGATTCAGTGCAAGTTTCTTTGTTCGCAAAACTTTGACAGAGTGCGTCAACGGTCCCGCACAAATACATCGTTTTGCGCTTGATAAGAGTTTGGAAAGAGTTTCCAACAGATTTGGCATCACGTGAAGTTGTGCTGTGGAACTAGCGGCGCTCCATGTGCTGTAGAAATAGTGGTCTGCATCATCTCGGCAAGAACGGGCAGAGCAACAATGTAATTCAGGTAAGTGAACCACTTTTACTTTATTTCTTCAATTAGCTACACACCAAAAAAAAAAAAACGAACCGTAATTGACGAAATGATGGAACATTGCCGTGTTCCGTTTAATTTTGCATGAAACATATGCTTTACATGCGCAATGACATAGGGTTACACTTCCTACCATTCAGAACAAACGCTGTATGGGGAGTGGAATTACATGAGTTACGAAGTTAAGCGTCATATAAAATTGGAATCAAACGTGAGACTAAGTCATTTTTGATGCTCGTATATGTCAGGGTCAGGAGACGTAAATTTGCACTATTTTCTCTAGGTGTGTATCCAATATTCTCGCTTTTTACCAAATATCTAATAGAATTGAGTCATACCGCTCGGAATCTGGCTAGCAAAAAAATCGGGCTTTGAGCGAGACAAGCGGAACAATTTGAACTGTCAGTGGGGCTCATGAATTGTGCGCCCGCCGAGATGTTGACCTGTGTCAGTTCAATACAAATAGGATAGGGGGCTATACGGGGTTTAAAGAAATTATTCAAGCAAATAATCATTAATTTTCAGATTGATGAAAAATTAACACTAAATCGATGACAAATTTTTTATACTAACACTAAACAGACCGATAGAAATGGCGAGTCCAAGCTATCAGGTCAGTTTGTTTTATTAATACCAACCATCCTTAAGGATATAAGGATCACTGATTAAAGATCCACTGAAAGCGCTACCAGGGTATCATGACCCGGAGCAGCACATTGTAGGTGACACGCGAAAGTGGCTGTCCAATTTAATTTACCCATTGCGTCGACGAAAACCGTCGCAAGCAATGCAGTTGAAACGAAACGAAACGAAACCACGGTCAGACGTTGGATGCCGCGTATATGATGCACACAGCACCATAAGTACTGGTGTTTTCCTTTAACGAGTTAATTAATAAACAAAAACGTGCGAGCTACGTCTTTGATCGAGACCTGGGAGTAGGTCAAGTTCATGCTATAGCAGCAGCGTTCTGTTTCACGAAAGTAACGTTTTTGTTACGTATGCCTTTGATGTCGCCCGTACATTGGGGGTCACAGAGCAAGCAATCAAGAAATAACGAAAATAAACATTTCTTCCACCCACTATATATGAAATTGAGAAATCCAAGAGAAGAGATATACATGCAAAATGAATTTTAGAAATGCTACACCTATCAAGTAGATATGACAGATAGGGTAATCCAATTAAGAAATCGCGTGGTGAAGAAAACTGAAAAGAAAATTAAACCAATCGACAAGGCAAAAATAAGGTCTACGTCGTTATCAAGCCAAAAAGGCGATAGAGTAATCAAGACTACTAGTCATTTAATCAAAAAACCAAAAGAATTAACGAGAAACCGACTTTCCGAACAAGAGAATAAACGCTCCATTTCATTAACAAACAAAAGTAGCTGTCCAACGTTTCATTCAATATGAAAACCGTCTCACCCGGTTGCCATAAAAAAGAAACAAAAAAAAATTAAAAACAAACCCATGAACCCATGAAATTCTTCGCTCCGCTATGCAGCACAGCTGTTTGAATAAACAACGGCAGAACTAACTACATAGCGCAAAAAAGTTGGAAGAACGAATTAAATGTCAGGTTCGAGCAAATGCAAGCGTCGAAAATTGAAGGTCAGGTTTCAATAACTTGACCGCGAAAATAATAACTTAAAACCATGTAGGCCATTGGAATACGGTGTTTACCTGTGGGTAAAAACACTGTTATATGCTGACTATATTATGTCACCCGTTGCTTTGCGCAAGGTGACTTATTACTTTATGAATCACGTGCAGTTATGATGTAGTTTATTTAGCCAGCCTTAACCATAGTCAAGCTTACTTTAAAACATCAGGGTGGCTTAATTATGATTAGCATAATATTTGTTATAAGGTTTTGTTCGAAAAATGGATAAATTAATAATATTGAAAAATTTATTAAAAATCGCATGGCAGCAGAGTGTGCTGTGGAACGAAAATATTTCAATAAATATAAAAATATAATAATAAAAGGATTTAATCCAGTTAATATTCCAATTATACTTAATAGCTGGCAACCATATTAAATATTTAATCTATTTTGAAAAGATGGATTACGAGTTTCCGAAGACGGAAGCAATTCAATGCATTCCAGAATTTGATGGATCTACCGATGAGCTAGATGCATTCATCTATCATATAGAACACTTTGAAAAACAAATACCCCAGGGAGTGTCACGAGATGAGTTGATCTACGTGGTACTCTTAAAACTAAGAAAGAATGCAGCAGCCCAAATATTGAAAATTAAAGCCGATACTTGGCCAGAATTAAAACAAAATTTAATAAAGAAATTTGGTAAACGAGAACGGATAGAAGAGGTAATTTCAAAAATTGAGACCCTTCGACAAAGTCCGAACGAATCGTTTAAAGAGTATAAAATACGGGCTGAAATAATAAAAGATCAAATTGATGTTTATAATGAAGGGACTGGCATCAAGGATATGCCAATGATTATTAGCCTTAGATTACATTTTATCGCGGGTCTGCGAAATGAAGAGTTAAAAGTATTTGCGCGTGGACACAGAGGGATGCCACTAGTGCAATTACTGGACTACTTAGAGAAAGTAGATATTGAAAACCAGTGTCTGAAAGAGATAGAGAGCAGGCTGGAATTGTTAGAATTATCGCGTACACGTACTGTTACGCAACAATGTTGGACACCGAAAAGATATATCGGAAATCCAATTGATTATATAGATGAAGGTAGAGATTATGAGCTACCTGAAAGAAATTAAGATTATGAGCTACCTGAAAGAAAATAGGCGAAAGTAATTTCAAATATTCACCGCAGAATTATGAGGAAACTTACTGGTCAGATTTTGATCAAAACACAAAAACTAAAATTTTTAAACAGAATCAGAAGCCCCGAAGGCAAGATTATGATTCTAACATAGGTCACTACCAAGACCAAAATAGCCAATTGGGCGTAAATTGCTTCACGAATGAAAGAAGCATAAATACAAATTTACGGAATTATTACGCAACCAGACAGGGTGCAAATACTAACAGGCAGTTGCCTGCCGAAAGATACAATGGCCACGAAAGGCCCAAGACAAGGCCAGATAACGGCAATAATAAATTGGGAAGAGATACTTTTCAATATGAAAAATTGAATATAGAATGTACTAGGAACAATCAGTTACTAGTAAATATCGCCTCAGTTGCAAGGCCAGATACTAAAGTTAAGTATATGCTTGATACAGGAGCATTCCTTAATGTAATAAGATGGGACACGCTCTCGAAAATTGGAGCCAGACTCATCAATTATAGAGATAAAGTAAATATTACCGGTTTTAATCTGACACAGTCAGAAACCATTGGGTCAGTAGAGACCAATTTCATAATTGGGAATTCCGATTATAAAATTAAGTTTTATGTGGTAAAAGACCTATGTGTTCCAGGAATTATTGGAGCAGAATTTTTAAAAGAACACACAGTTTTTATCTCCCAGCATTTGGACTACATCGCACTCAGTAAATCGAATGAGTTCGACAAAAAGTCAAATGGAGATAAGATACAAAATACTGATAGTTTTACGTTAAGAGGGGAAAATATTCCGAACAACGCGGATGAAAAGAATCCAACTAAATACGTCGAAGAAAAACGTAATAAGACCCCCGAAGGAAGGGACGCGATTAATAATAGAAACCAAAATAAAATGGTAAGAGATAATGAAATGCCCTCAAATATGTCGCGCAAATGCGAAATTACAGCCGAGAAGGCAAGCCAGACAGAGGCAATTATAAATTATACTGATGCTGGGTCTCAGTACAATATGGAAGAATTAAATAATCAAATTGATACACTTCACAGAAGAAAGTGTATGACTAGTATGGTCCCAGAATACGGATCAGAAAATAGGATAGTTTCTAATGATTATGGTACAAATAAGAATTACTACAAAAAGAATTACATGAATGAATCCAACGACGAGAGCTTCGTGGATTCCTATTATGAAGAACAAATTTCAGAAAACTTGGATGACAACCAGGACTATTGTCTGGTTGAAAATAAAAAATACGATCAGTTACGTGGTAATGAACGAACTGAAAAATTATTAGAAATTCTTAATTTGAATCATTTAGAAGGATATAATTTCCAAGCCATGGAATCAATAATGGCTGAATATAGTGATGTGTTCTACCAAAAAGGAGACCATCTAACAACTACAGACGCGGCGGTCCATGAAATAGAGACGACGTCAAACGTGCCGATAAATAAAAGGCAATATAGATTTCCCGAAGCAACGAAAAAGCATATAAATGAAGAAATCGAGGAAATGTTGAAGCAGGGCATTATTAAGCCTAGTAAAAGTCCATGGAATGCACCGGTTTTGTGCGTACCTAAAAAGGACGATGAAAACGGAAATAAAAAGTATAGAAACGTGGTCGACTTTAGAGCATTGAATTTAGTAACGAAACCATTCGTATATCCAATCCCGCTGATCGACGAAATACTCGACAACCTCGGAGGATCAAAATATTTTTCAACGTTGGACTTCAAATCTGGATTTTACCAAGTCCCGATCAATCCAAAAGATGCGGCTAAAACAGCCTTTTCCACCCCAAAAGGGCATTTTGAATTCACAAGAATGCCTATGGGCCTTAGAAATAGTCCATCAACATTTCAGAAGTTGATGAACACAATATTATATGAAATTGAAAATGTGAAAGCTATCGTTTACCTAGACGATATTATCATTTACGGGTCGACCATTGAGGAACACAATGAAAACCTCATAAAAGTTTTGAAAGCTATGCGCCGACACAATTTGAAAATTGAGGCAGGAAAATGCCAAATCTTAAGAACCGAAATTAAATATCTCGGACATGCAATTGATTCAGAAGGCATTCGGCCGACGGAAGATAATATAAAGGCCATCAAAGAAATGACTGTGCCAAAAACAGTTAAAGGAGTCCGTTCGTTTTTAGGAACGGTTAATTTTTATGGTAAATTCATACCACAAATAGCAGAAAAACGTAAACCATTGAACGATCTGCTAAAGAAAAATGTAAAATTTTATTGGACTAATGAATGTCAGAAAGCATTCGAAGAATTGAAAGATTTTTTAACTTCAGATACTCTGTTGGTAAGACCGAACTACAAAGATACGTTTGTGATCACAACAGATGCAAGCGAGTATGCCATTGGTGCAGTACTCTCTAATGAAAAGTCCACCGATAGACCCATAGCCTATGCGAGCAGAGGTCTAGTCGGTGCAGAAAGAAGGTACCATACGATAGAAAAAGAATTACTTGCAATCGTATGGTCAGTAAACAGGTTTAAACACTTTATATACAACCAAAAATTTATTGTCTATACGGATCATAGACCATTGATCTCGATATGGCATTTAAAAGAGACTTCCCCGACTCTTACTAGACTTCGCCTAAAATTACAAGGGTTAGAAATGGATATTCGCTACAAACAAGGCAAGGACAATGTTGTAGCCGATTTTTTATCAAGACTTCATCCGGAAACCGATAAGGATGAAATTACTCACACTGTCGCTGTAGTTACTCGACAGCAAAAGCGGCAACAGCAACAAGAAGATAAAGAACTTGCGAGGCGGACAGACGCAGAGAACAAAACCCCAACACAAATTACGGATCAAACGGGAAGATTTGGTCTTTTCAAGAATAAACAGATATCCGAGTGGAATCCGCACATGGATGGTTTAGAGAATATCGATTTCGAATGGGAAGAGAAGGGTGATGTTGAAAGATTGATCTCACATCAAGACTTCCAGAATGATCTAGCCCAAGGACGTATTGATTTTAAATTATTAAAATTTTCGAAGAGCAAGATCGAAGAAAGCCAAACAGACGCCACATTCGTGATTGTCAACAGTAAATCAGCCTATAAAGAGCTAAGCGAATTGGTCGACCTACCTCATGGGTTGAAAGATTATTTGAACGGTAGAGTATTTGCGATACCCAACCGAAAAATATGGGGAATGATATTAAACGGGTCGAGCCGATCAAGAGCCGACACAAAAGTATTTTTTGAAGGGTTAGTAGACGCGTTTGCAAACTGTCCCGAACATATGAAAGGAGATAAGAACATTCAAATTATCTCTTACAGAAATATACGATAAAAACACAAACGTATGGCAACCCATGTGGGGCGAATTGGTGTTAGTTAAAGCCAACCCCATAGGTGTAGGACAGAAATTGCAAAATCTATGGAGAGGACCATACGAAGTGGTCGAACTGCCAAGTGAGCAAACAGCCGTAATTAAAAACGGAAATAGACTCGAGAAAGTACATGTCAACCGATTAAAAAGGTATATGGACTGAGTTCTAATAAAAAAAAGTACATAGTTGTAAATACATATGTATATATTCACCTTATTAAACTATTCTACATATAAACACAAGTAGCTATTAAATCAATATGTATATACTAGTCAGCATTGTGTATACTGAAATAGGAACAAAGAATAAATATGTGTACGAACAACACAACGAAGAACAAATAAATAACGGAATGCAAACTGAAGGGCGAAGTATAATACGAGGACATAATGTTTAATTTAAAAAAAGGGTTTATGTCAGAAAAAAAAAATCAAAAGTTTAAAATAAAATAAGCAGTGTCTGTCAATAAAAAGCAAAATGGTAGAAAATATAAAGCCAGAAAGTGGGAAATTTTTTTTTTATTAACGAGTCAAGTAGACTGTCGTATAAAATATGGGATATAATAAATACATGGAAAAAGGGCAATCAGAATGAAGGTTGCAAAACACTGATAACAAAATCGAATACAAGACATGGTCAGAGTCCGAGAAACCTGAGCCGAATACAATGTTAAAAAAAGGTAAATATAAGAAGGCCTGAGTCATCGAACCAGAGCCGAAATAAAAGTGAAGAGTCAAGAGCCAGAGTCAAAGGACCTGAGCCGATCACAATGTTATAGAAAGAAACATATAAGAAGGCCTGAGTCAGTGAACCAGAGCCAAAATAAAAGTAGAGCCAAAAGCCAGAGTCAAAGGACCTGAGCTAGAGCCAAAATTATAGGGGGGTCTCACGTATTTTCTAAATCGGATCGTGTAAGCTATACTACGATTTGAAACTCCGGAGTAAACAATGCCGAAGAATCGAGATTAGAAGCACAAGAATGAATGGACAAGGGGAGGTAGGACTCCTGAGAATGACAAGGGTGACTGAACACAAGGAAACCTACGCCGGTATGCATGATAAATGAATGAAGTACGAACGAGTGTTTAAAATTTCAGATAGGACGAAGAGGTTGACAAACGAGGACAAACCAAGTAAGGGCGAAAAGGGTGAAGAACAGGAATACGAGACAAAGACGAAGGGAATAATCATTAGGAGATCTTACCGGTGAAAACAAGGGAAAAAGTTTCATAATTAAAGAAAAGTGTTAATGGACACTACAATATATAGGTGATGAAAGCGTCACGAAAAACGTGAAAGTGGGAGTAGAAGACATTATCGAACAATTTATAAAGAGACGTGTAACGAACACGCTCAGAAGATTACATTTTACCAAAGAGACGCGACATGAATCCGTCCAAGGTACTGATTAAAACATAAATACACATAATGAAAGGCAGATGAGTAGTAATGGCGAGTAAAACGCCCAGATGAGAAATATTTTATGAAAAGGGCAAATATGCCAAAACAAAAAAGTTATCAACAAGTTGCAGTAGAGACAGACACTGCAGAAGAATTTCATTTTGAAATTTCACAAGAATCGCAAATCAGCCAAAGGGCGTTATTTTTTTTCTATCTTTCTAAATATTATTAGGAGAATTTCGATTTGGTTTCACAAGTTGCGCATCAGTCCACCTTGGCGATTGTAATTTTCAGGTACTCCCTAGGATGGATGTAGTTGATTATGGTAAGTAAGTTTTCAGAGTACTTTTCCTTCATAACCGCATGGTTACAAATACCATGTATCTTTTCGGGAATTTAAGTCTTTATTTACAGGTACCCTCCTGGGTCAACCTCAATTGGATAGGGGGAGATGTCGAAGCAACATACACAATAGCCACAATAGACAGGAAGGAAGACAATCAAGTATTCCCAAAAAAAAAAAATACTTACCTCGCTTCGACAAATGTTGTCGACACAAAACATTTTTGAAAAAAAAAATTTAAGAAAAAAAAATGCATTATGAAAAAAAAAAATATTATGAAAAAAAACACAATTACAAAAAAAGACACAACTCGAGGAACACACAAAAAAAATATATTATCCACCTCGAGCCTAAAACAATATCACAAAAAAGAAATTTACTAAAAACGAGCACAATAGGCAAAAGAACTCGAAATTATTAAAATGAGCAAAGTAGCACAAGATCTCGAAAAAAAACGCATCTGGGGAAAAAGAAGGAATTGGGGGAAATATACTAACCACTAACACTCTTTTTCTTTTGCAAAGAATCACCGACAAAAATAAATTAGAAGATTAGGAAGATTGCCAATCGAGTCGGTTTTCATTTTAAAACAAACTATAAACAAAAGTAATTTCACATATGACAAATTTTGAAGATTAAAGCAAATGATTGAAAACAAACACAAATTGAAATAATTAAATAGATATAGTAAATTACAGGTTGAGAATGAAGGTAACACAAAAAAAATTAGTTTGTTTATATTTTTAATACAATAATAATCTATAGCAGCCAAATTATCAAAACCGTACAACAAATAAGCAAATAACGTATATTGACAAAAATAATAATAACTACTAAACATAGGAGATTTTGTATAAAGTGGAAGCAGAAGTCCAGAGAAGTGTGTGCCCTGTGGAGAAGGTAGTCACGAGCACTACCCACCGCGTTCGACAAGGATGGATTAAGGTAGCTTTGTTAGACTACCCAACGCGTTCGATAAGGATGGAACCAGTCAAAGGTGGTGACGGGAACGATTGAGGGGCGCCACAGAAGACAACAAGAACAAGAAACGGAAAGCCGCTACGCTACTGGAAGTAAGAAGAAGACATAGGGAGTGAAGTCGGTACAGCCAATACCCGGCTCACTCCAAAACACGATCAAAAAGGCTACAGCCGGGACATCACAACCCGACTACGGTCATATAATTAACTACAAAGTACTTCGGTAGGAACATTACACTCTGACCGATGATACAAGAACAATAAGCATGCCGCACAGTCGACACACTACAATTCGACTGATGCTCGGCCAACACATATATATATATATATATTGCCCCAGTCGGAACTACCATAACGCCCGACTGCGGTGAATTACCGAACGAAGACACGACTGGAGAAAATCAAAAGCCCAGTCAGCCGCTCCAATAATGAGGCACTATACGCAGCCGGAATTACCAAAACCGACTTTGCGCCGAAAGACAGCCACCGTCATGTTAGACACTGGTGGTTGGACATCCCGAAGCAAGGCGAATGGAAGGCACAGTCAGAAACACCAAACTCTGACTGGTGCGAATATAAACGAAACTAGGAGGGTACAGGACCAGAGGAGGTGCCCCGAGATCAAAGTCCCGAAAACCATTATCGACCCGAGAGGAAGCAGCCAGGCAGCACACTGGTGAAAACACCGGTATAAGCATTGGACGAGTCGCGAGAAGGACAGCAAGGGTGCACACTAGGACCATCGTAAAGTTAGGATGTTAAGAAAATGTCAAATAATGATAGAAAATTGTAAATATTTGGTTTTGACAAAAGTAATAACAAATATGATTTTTGTAATGGCAATCTTAGGAGTTAGGACACAAAAGACTTTTTGACATAAATTTTTCTAATAACCCGCGCAATCGTCTTGATGGTGCGTCTCTCCGAGGCAACATCAAGCTCAGTAAGTAAGGGGGCATGCAGCGCCCATAGTTTTCGGCCAGCATCAACCCTGGAAAATTTCTCCAAGTGGTGCACCATGGAAGCTAATTTCCTGGGTTACATCACCAGCTACAGCCTTAAGCTAAGCTGATATTTTGATGCACTCGCGCTTTCCAAGCCATATGCTTACGGAAAAGAATAAACACTTTGTTTAATTAAACACAGTTTGTTGCTGCCAGCAGCAGACGGCGACGCTATTATAGAAAGTAAAGGCTTCCGAGTATGAGTCATAGTGAACTACTGATTCATCCACCGGGGTCTTTACTCTCGCGAGCGTGGAAAGAATGTTTTGTTTAGGTCTGAGACTCTCTCAGAGAGAAGTCTACACAGACGAAATGATAAAAGTCTTTTGCGTCAGATTGGAAGAGGTCAGTCGTTGTAGTCCGTCGTGGAAGTCGGTAGTTGATAACCGCCCGACTCGGGTCCGGCGGTCCAGTAAGTTGAGTAATAAGTAAGTGAGCCGCAAGTAGTCAGTCGGTAGAAGATAATTGTGAGGAGCAGTGATCTGCTTCATCGGAAAAAAGCCACTCAGGGATTTAGAAAAAGAATTATTTTGAGCGAAGATTACGCTGAAGTGAAAGTGATTTGGACGGTGATCATTCTGTGCCTAGGTTTGGAAGTAGTCAGGGGTAATTACGCGTAACAGACGTGTGACGTGCAGAATGGATATAGTCAATAAACCTAAGAAACTGTGTTAACTCATTCGATTGATAAACTATTGCCTGCATGTTTGATAATCAGTGGCCACCGTCGGCCGCGTCTGTACAGTGCAAAAGACGACAAAATCGCAAAGAAATTGCTGTTCCAGCACAAAACTTCCTGCCGGGAAATGGTTTTTGGCGGGTAAATTTGCTCGATAGAAATGCAGTTCGTCGATTGGCCCATTCAGATTCGCAATTTCAATTTTGTTCATGATCAAAAATGGGTGATCGTCCTGAAAAGGACAGTTTTTACAGCAATATGCATTTCATTTGCGATTTCGATTTATACTTTCTTTTCGGTCTTCTTGGGAAGCACTCCTGATTGGATGTTTTGTTTTTGAGAAATGGTCACTTGTTTGTTCAACTTTTCGATGTTACGAATCGCCAGCTGCTGAAGACGTAAGATAATTCGTCTTTTTGTTGTCACGGGCAGCTTTTCCTTTCAATTTCAACATTTTAACAGCAAGGTATTCCATTACAGCTACTAAGTAAACGGCACTCCGACGCATTCAACACAATTTGCTTGTGTATCGACCAACGAAGAGGAGGAGCTACGAAGAACACATATTGAGGATAACACAAAAAAGGACGAGCTTACATTGTGCTGTAGTCTGATATAAAAACTTAGCATGCTGCTGCTCAATATCAGTTTGTTTGTATCGTCGTACCATATACGTCGATCTAAATATTTCCGAACATTGTTAAAGGATACAAGAAGAAGCGGTCATCCGTTTGTAGCTGTAGCTGTCCGTTTGTAGAAAAGTTCACCAAGCACGCCGTCTCAGATACCACAAAACACTAGCTCCAAATAAATTCCGAATACTGCCCAAACAAAAGGCCCTTTTCAGGACCATCTTTTATCAACAAAGAATCGAATTGAAGTTTTGTTATTACAAGCATCAGAAAGTGGCTTTTCAAGAACATTGGATAGTACGTGAACCCCTTGTGAACAATATCGGCATGTCGTAGAATGGCACGAAATAAAAAAAGTAAAAAGTGGCATAAAAAGTTATCATTTGTGTGATTTGTTGACAGTTTCCTATAATGATTCAATTTACAATAACATTTATTAAATGCTCTTTTTAGGATTACCATATAGATAAATATGTTCGAATATTTTAGATTTCGATGTACGTGTATCGATATTTCGGTATTTCCATTAGAAATAACGAAATATCTGCTTTTAATACAACCTATCAGAAGATAGTCAAAATTGTAGCATTTGTATAACGAAGTGTATTCTAAAGTGTTTTCTACTTCACACCGGTTATGTCTCTGTCATTACCCACACATCTTTTTACATCCTAGATTGCATGATTTAGTGATCGAAACCTAAAACTTCATAAAGTATTTGAAATTATTAAATTAAAATTTGTTTTTGCTATTGAAATTGACAAAATGATAGTATCGCCCCTTTGGCGATTGTTTACTTTTTCGGTTCCACCTATCAGCATTGAAGTATCGCCCTTACGTTTTTTTACAATAACTACCGTTTTACACCACCTGTTTCGTCCGGGTTTTTTCAATAGCGATCATTGTTACTATTTACAGCTGATAATCCTAAAAATACGAAAAAACAGTTTCGCCTCTAAACTGCTAGCAAAAAAAGTATCGCTCTGTTTGTTTGCATGGAGCGCGGAGGGCGAAACTTTAAATAAACAAACAAAAATACAGTTTCGCCCGTTGTATTTTTTGCTGTAGTTTAAGAAAGCAATATCGTAGAATCCAAATTTTTAGGTAAATTTGTTGCGTTTCAAAGCCATCATTCGCATGTATGAAAAAAGCCTTATGTTTACATTTGTAAGTATCGCCCTTTTCACAAAAAAGCGTTGAAATGAAATCGCAGCTCCTGATATCACACTATCTCTGAAGTGCATGCGTGCATAGTTCCAAATTTTACTTCGACATCGACTTTTTCTAAAGATGACTTCCCAGTAGTATCCTTGATTTAAATTATTATCGCTAATCCTGATACCAAAGAACAAATAAAAACCTCTCGAAAACGAACCGTTTGGGAAAATCATCATCATTACTGGAATTGTCATTTTCACGAAACTTTTCGATAACCTTCTGTCACTTGCGTTAATGCATTGGATGCACAGTGCTCTGAAAATCTAGCGAAATCGTCTTAGGGCACCAGCGGGTCTAATTCAGAGCTATCTGCGCGGCGAGTTAAATCTGTAAAAAAACACTATTAATTTCTATTCCATAATTTTAAGTTCAGAAATTCGAGAGATCGTGCTCACCGCAAGTCATGAGAAATAGACTACGTTGTGAAGCGATGGTCACTATTTATTAAAAAATCACGGTTAAATAAAAAATAAAACTATTAAAAAGTTTCAAATAGTTTATAATTTTCACAAACTTATGAGGAAAAATTGTTTAATAAGCTTTCGTAATATTGTGTAGGAAAAAAGCTGAAAATTTCAATATTTTCTCTATCTGCAACATAGAAACCCTTAAGTATACCAATTAATTGGTATACGAATTGGAATAGGTTCGCTAAATTTTGGAAGAAGTCTATAAAATAACCCCTTGAAAACTACCTAAAAATTGATGTAGTTCGATGCAATAAAAAATCCCCAATGTACCTATTAATGTGAAACACAGTGAATAATACATACAATAAACACCCATTTTTATCAGTCTCATGGTGTATTTTAGGCTGACAAAATGGGGACATTGACTAAATCGGGCATTTTTTTCTTTATAATAAACTGTTAAAATATTCTTCCCTTGATGTAGTCTGATAACTATTACTGATAATGATAAACTTTTCATTTTTGCATATTTCCATCTTCATGATAAGGAAAACATGCTCAAGAAAGGATTTACTCGAATTCAGCCTTGTTCGTCTGCTAGAGCCCATCAAACATATGTTCATATTTGGCTGATAAAATCAGGGTTTCAATGTATTATAATAGATATTCAGCATTCTTGTGAACGAGTGTAGAACGACTTTGTTTTTACTTACTTGAAGTCAGCGGCGTAACTAGAAATTCGGTTTGGTGGGGGTTTGGTGAAAATCGATCTTACTGTCCAAACGGCATAATTCCGAAACCGTAATTTTTGAAGTTTTCAAATTATGCAGAATTAATTTTTCAGAAAATAGTAACAGAGTTCGTGTATTTAGCGAATTTGTTGAGACTTTATTGTAGTCATGAATATTAACCTGAGAAAATTCACCATAAATACTTCTTGGACAATAACCGTAAAAATTATTTTATCAAATGATGCGCTGTTTAACGTTTGTAAAACTCATCGAAGATACTAAACCTCCGAAATTGGCGGTTTCAAAATGATGCTATCTTGACCTTAAATTACTGTTTTTAAACATTTGACCTATACATATAATTGGTCATACAACAAAAATCAAATGCTCATCAAAATCGATCAGGAACTGCTAGAGTCGAATGGAAATCGTCATTTTTCATAAATTTCTCTCTACATTCGGAAAGTGTTGTCCTCGTTATTAATCATATTACGTTTTCGTCTCAACTCGACGCATTCCAAAAATAAAAACCTGTTTTAATCCATCTAGTGGTGCAATTGTGCTTTTCTCATTTGTCCAGACTACGATTCCATGGCTGGTTATGTTCAATACAATGGTGGAAATGAATATTACATGTTCAGTACGATTTGCACATACATACAACGGATCGACAGCCACGATCTTGAGATACTATGTGATACTGAAACATCGCTTGAAACCATCGGCGGATCATGGAGAAAGATCCGGGTCCTGCCGAAAATTTTCAACTTGTTAAGAAATTTTAAACTAGTTTTAATTTTAAAGTAGCAACCCCTCACTGCATACTCGCTCCGGGCCGGTATAATTGACGATTTTTAGAGTGATTGCATAACCTTTCTATATGAGAAAGGCAAAAATGTACCAAAGTCCAAAAAAGGCAATTTTTGTTAAACATCTCAATGTTTCATGCATTTTAAAATCTTTGGGCATCAAAAATACAAATTTGATTTTGAAAATTTTTCATTTCAGTTTATATGGGAATTTGCAGTGTGATTGCACTCTTCAACTCGTAACTCCGGAACCGGAAGTCCAATCAATAAAAAAAAATTCAATAGCAACCAATGGGAAGGTTGTACCTTTCATTTAAGACTAACTTTGTGCAAATCGGTCCAGCCATCTCTGAGAAACAGAGGTCACATTTTTTTCCACATACACACATACACACACAGACATTTTCCGATCTCGATGAACTAAGTCGGTTGGCATACGAAACTCGGCCCTCCGGGTCAGGATTAGATTGACGAATTTTAGAGTGAATGAGAAAGGCAAAAACATTTTTAGCAAATGTTGAAAGTTATGCATTTTTTTGGTGAGCAGTTCTATGTTTCATAGACATTAAATCAATTTTAACTTCGCTTCCTATTAAATAAAGACCCTTATTACAGTACATCTCTACAAAAGCGAGCTCAATTTGAAAATAAATCTGAGGATTATGATTGAACTCTGGAATTTTCTATTGGAATGTTTTCAGGCAGGATTTTGATATTGATGCTATTAGACAACTGTGAAATCAAGACCTATAGATCAGTTACATATCAGGACTCCATTCCGACAATTTACCAAAAATCCTCATGATGTTTACAACAACAGGTTATCAATGTACGGATCAGATAATTGTTATTGTAATATTGAATTAAATCAGTCAGCATCAATAAATTTTCAACTTCAATCCAATATTTTTTTGGGTGTGGTGGGGGGGGGGGGGTTGTATGGTGTTAAACCCCAAAACCTTCTCTTGGTTGCGCCGTTGCTTGGAGTTATTTATTTCGCTTTTCTTTTTCGATATGTTTCAGATCGATCCGATGTTTATAAGTTAGAAAAATTGCAGTCAGAAGGTTCGCACAAATGAATATTTTTACACTGATAAGTTATCAAGTTCCTTCCAGACAACTTGGAAGTGTTCGGTGATTATTTCTAGCGGTTGTAGATAGAAAAATGAAATGCAAAATTCGTTTTATCGAAATAACGTTTGGCTTATTTCAATGGATTATTACTATATTGAACAATAAATAGGCGACAAAGAGTAATCAATAAACAAAAAGCCACAGCTTTTAAAGTATTCAAAATAGATATTTGAAGTCTTCAGTAAAGTTATTCGCAAAAGTAAGAGCTACAAATTTGCTGAAGGCATCATTTCGACATAATCACTTCCAAGAAAATTTGTAAAAATATCTCACTCATAGGGGGATTAATCAGCAAAAGCACAATACCAAAAGAAAGGGCATATTGCCTCCATTAAGTTCTCTGAAGATACTATTGACCTAAAATAAGCCGATTTTGCGTTAATAATAGATTACATGTTTTTGGTCATATTTCTGGGAAATCATAAAAAATTTTCGTCCGCATTTAATGTTAAATATCTCTTTTGATAATAGTCCGATTTCAACAATCTATAGCTTGTTCGAAAGGTATTCGGTAAAGCTGTCTAAAAACATATAAATGTTAATCTATGTTGTCAATTTTGGCAGATAATTTTAAAAAAAAACCGCAAGAAGCGTCATTTTTACACATTCAAACATTCATATCTTGGAAACTAAACATCAGAATCAAAAATAAATTAATAGCGTTCTTACTGTTTGATAGGTCTTTCATTTAAAATTGGTTTGGATAAGATCGGTTCAGCCATTGCTGAGAAACACGAATGAGAATTTGTCCGTTACACACACACACATACAGACATTGTCCCAAATCGTCGAGCTGAGTCGATTGGTATATAAGCCTCAGCCCCAGCCTGAATTCTATACATTTCTTTTATAAGAAATGTAAAAAGGTAGCAATAGCTTGGAACACTAGTAGCGGTAAGCTTGAATCTAGTTGGTACCGCCACACGGTACTATCTTTGATTTTAGTCCTGAGTTTAGTCCGGCCTAAGGTTATAGTACCTGTCATTGCAGAAATGGCTGCATCCTGAAGCCAAATAAAAACAGTATAAAAGGCCACCATGTTCCTCTTGCATACATCTCAATAATTTGAATCAACTTTTCGAACTTTATGTCCAATATTATGGCCCATGCTGCACACAAACCATATGAGGGCAAGTAAGCAAGTTTCATCCCGTACGAAAAACAGGTGTAATCGAATTTTAAATGCATTTTTTTAAATATTCTTTATCGTCCTATATCTAGAAGGTGCTATACGCTCATTTCAAAACGCCACATCGAAGAGTTATATTGCAGGTTAGCAGAAGTCGAATCATATTGAAACAAACTGTCAAACGAAATTTTATAATTGGATTCAGAGATGAAAATTGTTTTCGTTTCATACTTAGTTGCGTTTCGGCTTCGCCTCATCAGATTCAGTTTTTACCAAATTTTCCTCCTTACCTATGGCTATCAAAATGAGTGAAGTTTAATTTGCTCACAATATTTTAGTTATTTTTACATGAAGAAAAGAATATATAATCACAATTTATTCCCTTTTCTAGTTGTATCTTCTCACAAAGAACACCATAAGCAAGTGGAAGTTTATTTATATTTTTACTGCTTTTGAAAGAGTTCAAAACTAAGATTGAATAAAAAATTGTAAATGAAGCCATGCCATATAGCCTAAGTAACACTTTTAAATATGACGGCACACAAACTGCTTGTATTGTTTCGTAATTTATAATTTTCTAGCATATCTTGAACGATTTGCATTTCCGCTGTAGTACAAATTTTCGTTTAATTATTTATGATAGAACAGATATGCACAGGGTATAAAAGAGCTGTGAAAGCTGAGACTAGACAGATGACTTGGCAAAATGACACAAAAAGTTGAATACGGAAAAATCTCTTAAATCGTGTCGGAACTTAAGGGGGGTTGTGTAAGGTATTATCGGCAAAAAATTGGATACTTTAATTTTTTTTCGATGCAAAGATTCTTTGTCTTTTCAGTCAGGCGCCACATCGAAATCTTGTTTTGCGGTATACACCATAGCTCAAAATCTACTGGACAAACGTTGAGACATTTGCACAGTTGTTTTTCACAGCATTTCACAAGTAATTAAGGGAGCTTTTATTTTTTGGTCGATTTTCGATTTTTTCGTAGTACTTTGAAACCAAAGTCCGATTATTGCTAAAACGATTAACATGTTATTGTAAAATAATAATATTTAGCAGTTTGCAAAAAGCTCTTGTAGTTGCCTGGGCAATGATGTGAAGAAGAATTGTGCAAAATTCAGAACGATTGGTCCAAGAAATTTTGTCTGCATCCAGTATCAGGTTCAATTTGTAAATTTATAATTGTCAATTCATTATCAGACAGATGGCAGTCTATAGGAAGTAACTAATTATAATTTTTATTAATTAAAATTACTGGACTTTTGGTATTTCAGGCATGATTGGATAATCGTGCTGATAATTTGAATTACTTCATTTTCAGCAAAGCAGATCTGCCAAATTCTATATGCATGGTTAGTAGACTATACACAGAAAAAAAATATTTTGTAATTTTAAGTTTATTTTCATGCACATATTTGGAGCATGAATATAAATGTAAAATTAAGTTCCACTAAAAATTTACACGACTTGTCGTGCTTTCTTCAACGAATTTTATTATAATTCTACACGTGGATTGAAAATAACAGTTTCTTCAAACGGAAAACCAATGCACTTCAATGTATTTTTTACACGCTTATTGCTGTAAAATGAATGACATGTAATATTACACGAATGAAAGTGTAACATTGTATGCTTTTTGATGCTCCAATTGAGTGCATTGATTTTAACGTAATTTTCAATCAAAGTTTTGATTCAATCTTTGTATGTTTACATTCGTATTGATTTACATGTCGTTTAATTTTCATTATTTTTTTGTGTGTAGTTGGGTAGGATAGTATAATAAGCCCCACCAGGCTAAAATTTTAGATTTCCATTCCAAGGACGACATAATTATCTGAAGCAAACAAATAATTTTTATGGCATTTTTCATGTGTTGCACAACAGCAACTGATACAAACTTTTCAAAAGATGTAAGCTTCCACTCTTTTTCTATAAGCATTTGATTTAATTTGGAACAGTCAGATTTGGCTGAACTGACAAACTACTAAGTGTAATGTTAGAGAAGCTCTTCAAGCCCTTGGAGTGGCTAGCGCCTAACAATAAAACTCTGTAACGTTCTCGATAGTATGCAACATTATTACACCCAAAACAATTTCCCAATGCAAAAAAGGCATTACATCATTTCGTGCATATTCCGAATTAGAATCATGCCTTCTTCGCATTGTAGACCAAGCATAGCTACGGCATTATACCAACACAGCTTGATTCATGATGAAATAAATTGATTGAGAATACACGCTACCATATTATCTGCCCGCATGTAAAAGTTTTAGTTGGTTTTGCTTGCTGAGTCTGCCAAAAAGGTGGTGTATTCTATACATGAATACCTCTGTGGTGTTTGTAAGAACTTCTGTCTTCATACACAGTTACGCTTTTTTGCTGCGAACAGCTCAATCCCAACTACACTAAACGCGTGAACAGTTTACGAGAGTGTGTGATATACACGTTGTTATTTTCCCATAGCATGGTTTTTGCAGTAAAATCATCGCTCTCTCATTCTATGCTTCGGAGAAGAGCGGAAGAAAATGATTTGTGCTCAGATTAATTTGCGATGATCGTTGACCAGGGCTATGATGTGCGCTGGATTCGCATGTTCGGGAAATAATAAAAACTGAAATGAGTAACTGCCACTGTTGCTCAAAAGTGCAAAACCATGTCATCTCTGCCCTTACAGTTTATGGTAATTTAAACTTAGATACTTTTACTGATATGATATCACCTGAAAGTACTGTTGATATGAGGAATGCCAGAAATGATTGGCCGACGGCTTCTATCAGACAAATGTTGAATTAACTTGTTAGCCCAATGTTCCCATATAGGTAACTTTCTCCTGCGTGTAGTGCGCTTAAATAATCATTAACCATTATTAACATTTATGAACTTATCTAGTGGCTAGAACTCGCATATCGCTGGTAAATTTAGGGTTGAGAGAACGCCGAAAGCTCAACATATTATCAACACATAATCATCACCCACACCCCACCAATTTGATGATGCTGTAAACTGTTCTCTCCAATATGCAGCATGTGATCAGCAGAAAGGCGAAAAGGAAACAGGTCGTTGAGCGTGTATTAGTATTTTCAGAGCGCACATGTATCCGAGTGGAGATGTCCTTTACATGTGTATTAGTGCGGAGTCATTTCAATACTAATACTCCGGTAGTTAAATTCACTAATACATTCCCAACTGTGGGTTTGTGTAAGTTTCTGTGGTGTAATCGCCTTAATGCATTTTTGTCCCGGACCAATATCGCTTTATATGCATTATACCAGTTACAATGCAAAATTCTCATTAGAATCATGCTTATTCGCACGTAATTCATACGGTTCGCGTTTTGGGTGTAGCAAAATAACGTTTTAGTCAATTATGGATCCTAAATAATAAATTGTTTAAGCGGTTACTACACTGTAGAATTTTAAGCAATCGATTTTTTATTTATTAGTCTAAAATGTGCTTTAGGATGTAAAAAATGATATCCCAAAACATGGAGAACGAAAACAATTCAAAAATATAATTTTCAATTTTGCCGCAACGCTTCTTATGTATAACCCATGTGTACTGCAAACTTTAACCGCGTTTTTCTCCAAATCACTGGCCGGAAATGTAACTCGAGCAAATGATTTTTGGTGGCTTTGAAATTTTCACAGTATACTCAAAATTGATATTTCTAGTCACGTAAGCAGGATTAAATTTTTTATTGATTACCTTTTTATTGATTAACGATTTTGTGTAGATTTCACTCAAAACTGCGCCATTTCGCTTAAAATCAAAATATCGAAAAAATCGTGCGTACATCGCTATTGACATAAGGAATCAGAAAAACTTTAGTTTTTGGCGCTAGGTCAAAAATCACGGGAGATAGATTTCCGACCGTGGACCCCTTCCAAAAAACGCGCATGAGGTGAAAATGCTGCAGAGCCGCCATCTTGTGATGAAATTGCTCGAAAAAAAATATTGAGCAATAAAAAAAATCTCGAAATAATCAGACTATTAAATGGCATAAACAGTGAATTTTACATTAACTTTATTGTACAGTTTTTTAACATAGCCGTGTATTGCTGATCAGAACGCAGCAATGCAAATGGCAGCATCATGTTACCGGAAGAAGACAAAAATATGCAAAAATTTGCCATGCTTCTCTTGCATATATTTTGTTATTTTCAATCCTCTCTTCGGCTTTCTTCTGGATAAATATGGCTCTCTTTGCTCGCAATAAAGATGGCAATAAATAAGCCAGTTTATCAGGTAGGAAACACAAGCACTGTCGAACTACACTAATAAAATAAAATACCAATTAATGCGTAGAAAACTACGCATTTTCAATAAAAGTGGAATAACCCATTAAGTGGGTAAAGAGTTCGTATCCATAAATGAATACAGCTCTTGTGCTTCAACCTGGGTATGTTTTACCCTTTATTTTTCGCAGAACTGTTACAACAAAACGCGTGAAAAATATCCATTCATGAAAATCGCGCCAGAATGAAAAATACTGTCAATAGAATTATTTCTGAATTAAAAAAACATAAAATAACATTCATTTCACATTATTGTCTCCTTAACTACTTAAAAAAATAAAACCGCCAAGTGGATATATTTTTAATTGCTGGATCTTTTGGCTGCTCTAAAAATGCCAAACGCAATCATTTGCAACATCCTCAGTAGTTTAAACAGCCGTTTTTATGAGTATTGCCGAAATGTTCCATTTCCGCCGCGTACTCAGATGCAGGCCGGTAATTTGCAGCTTCCGCTACGAACCTTAGTTTGCAGGTTAACTCGCTTAAAATAATTCTTAATGACTTTTCACTCATTATTAATATCAGTATATCCATTGACATTACCTCATCGAGTAGTTGTGAAATGAATAAAAAGCACCAATTGTTATAAGCAAGGATGCAAAATGCCTACCTTTTCTGCGGCTGTAATTTTTCTGCCTACATTCTCATTTCTCTCTCGATGCTGCTGTCATTCGCTAGTGCAGGACGCCCAGCGCTGTACGGCTGCCTGTGTGCAAAGCAGTAACATGACAAAAAACTACTGTCCCCAGTACAGCCACCAGACGCGAGCGGTACAGCTTCTCTTTCCTCATTTTACATTTTTTAATATTTTCTATCTTTTTTCATATTTTTATTCAAAAATGACGACAATGAATGCGGCTCATTTACGCCACGGCCGGCATCAACGCTTTCGTGTGCGGGCCTCTCCCTTTGACTATGCAGAGAAAAATGTACAAAGCGAGAGAACAAACTTTACTACGCCACACTCTCACCGAGCAGTCGGAGTACAGCAGCAAAACAAAAATGTATTCTATGTTACTATGTTTTAATTGCCGCAAGGTTCTACTGTATCGATTTTGTTGGCTATTTTCGGCAAATTTGAGACTAAGAGAAACGAAAGCAATGAAATTGAAAGACGGATAGGTATTCTAGAGCGAATCAGTTATAAACTTAGAACGGAAAACTAGAACTAGGCAGGCTCATATGGGCATGATCGAAAGGAAATGTGAAGAATTCTTTGCCTTATGCAGAGTAGGAGTTGGGCGTTGCACCCAAGTCTACCGCATGGTCTATGGTAGAACATAACTGTCCAACGATAGCTCAATTTAAAACTTTGGCAGGACAATCAGATGGTTCGGCAGACTAAATATAGCGACTAAATTTGCTTCCGTCCGTTACAATGATCTATATATTTCTGTTTTTTAGTCATTACAGTGTTGCTAGTTTTCAAATTCGGGCATTGGGTATCCGGAACAACACGACAAATCAAAAATACCAAAAATACAAAAGAAATAAAGATATTTCACTCATTTGCATCATTCATTCACCCCCCGTTGATAATTCAGTTTCAACCGTTTCACCCGTTTCGACAGAAGGCATCAAAGCAACCTTCGCTACTCCTCGTTTATACTCTCCGTTTACCGTTTTAACTGTCACCACTCGAACAATATTGTCTTCGCCGGGATGTACAGCAACAATGCGGCCTCGTTTCCATTGTTGCGTCGGTAAGTTTTCTTCCACTAACAAGACCATCGCACCAATCTTGAAATTCGAGTTAACCTTCGTGTTCCACTTTTGGCGGCCTTGCAAATGAAGAAGGTATTCGCGCGACCATTTGTTCCAAAAATGTTGATTCATCAGCTGGAGATGCTGATACCTGTTGAGACGTCCTACCCGTTCATCATCATAAGACGGCATAGGTAAAGCCACACCAGAGCGCCCGATCAAGAAATGGGATGGCGTCAGAACGCAATAGTCGCTGGGGTCCTCTGACATTGGGCACAATGGTCGCGAGTTGAGAATGGCTTCCGTTTGCGCAAGAAAGGTGCTCATTTCCTCAAAGGTAAGTCGTGTCTCACCTACAACCCTCTTGAGATGGTATTTCATAGATTTCACACCCGCTTCCCAGATTCCACCAAAGTGTGGGCTTCTGGGGGGGAATGAAATGCCAGCGGATGCCCTTAGTACTACAGAATTCCTTTACCTTTAGATCATGCTGCTGGTCTTCGAAAAGTTGTTTGAGCGCTGCTAGTTCATGGTTTGCACCAACAAAGGTAGTTGCATTGTCACTGTATATATCACTCGGCAGTCCACGACGGCTGGAAAAACGTTGCAGAGCTGCTATAAAATTATCCGTCGACAAACTTGAGACCAACTCGAAGTGTATAGTCTTTACTACCAAGCAAACAAACACGACAACGTATCCCTTGTATAGCTTCGTACTTCGGCCTCCGAGCTTAATCATAAACGGACCAGCGTAGTCTATTCCAACCTTAGAGAAAGGTTGCGATGGATTCACTCGAACTCCTGGAAGATTGCCCATGTATTGTACACCCGGTTTCGGATGCTGTCGAGCACACACCTGACATGCTGAAACAACCTTCTTAATCAGCTGCTTTACATGGACCGGCCAATACTTCTCACGAACGATAGCTAATAGTCCATTTTGACCAACGTGGAAGTGCTCCTGATGCAAATCTCGCACAATCGTTTCTGTGATGTGATGTTTTTGTGGCAACAGCACTTGATGTTTACCATCGTACGGAATAGCTGAATATTTCAAGCGACCACCGACTCTGATTAGACCATCATCACCAACAAACAGCGCCAGATTTCGATACGATGTATGCTGGGCAGAATTTGTTTTTAATGCCTTCAGAACGTCACTATATGCTTCACGTTGAACAAGCAATAAAATTGACCTCTCTGCCCGTCTGACTTCATCGGCTGTAATCTCACCAATTTTATGTATTTTATGCACCTTATAAACGATGTACCGATGAACGTACACCCATGCTCGTTTGATCTTTTTATAATTGCTTAGTCTATTGAGCACTATCGGTTGGCTCGAACTTACTACCGTTAACACTACAGCTGATTTGATTTCAGGGATCATGGATTCATCAATCGACTCAGGTTCACACAATGTAGGTTGTGGTTCCCATAAAATGTGTGCACCACACCACCACTGTTTCCTTTGTAGCAAACCTTCAGGTAGTTCTCCTCTAGATATCACATCAGCAGGATTATCTTCGGATTGTATGTAGCCCCACTGATAGTTCTGCGTCAACTCTACAATTGCAGCAACACGGTTGGCAACAAATTGATTTAGTGCGAGAGGAGACCTTTTCAGCCAACATAAAACTATTTGGGAATCACACCACAATTTGACAGCATGGAATGAAATATTCATCGCGGAAACCACTTTCTGTACCAGATCGGCCAACAGCCTTGCACCACAAAGTTCGAGTCGTGGAATCGTTGTCGGTTTGAGTGGAGCTACACGAGATTTGCTGGCCACCAAGTTAACGTCGATTGTACCATCCACAGCTACGCTTCGAACATATAGAACGGCTCCTAGGCGCGCTTGGAGGCGTCCGAGAAACCATGCAGCTCCAGAGTAATCGCTTGAGCTTGTGTCACACAACGAGATTTACGCATTTGATTCACAGCCAAAAGTTGCTGTCGAAATAAATTCCATTTTCTCATTAGGTCCCCTGGCAGCTCTTGATCCCAATCAAGACCAAGGCGCCAAATGTCCTGCATTACTAATTTGGCATATACAATAATCGGACCCAAGAAACCGAGCGGGTCGAAAAGCTGTCCGATTTCCGATAACACCTTGCGCTTAGTCGGCACCACTCCGCAATCCTCTGGAGCCACACGGAACATAAAGTAATCATCCTGGGGGTTCCAGATCAACCCCAACGTCTTGATACTGTTGTTTATACCAGATTCATCAAAGCTGACTTGTTTCTCTTGTAGTTCCTTAGGAATGGCTTTCAACACGTCAATGCTGTTTGAACAAAACTTATGCACTTCAAAGCCACCACGACGTAGCAGCTCTGATAATTCCGAATAGATACGAATGACTTCTTCAATCGACGAGCCACCAGTCAAGAAATCGTCGATGTAACTCTCTTCCGTAATAGCCTTTCTTCCTAGCTCAAATTCTTCACCTTCGTCAGTGGCCAGTTGAATTAATACTCTCGTCGCATGATGAGGTGAGCTAGCAATGCCATATGTGACTGTTTGCAGTTCGTACACTTTTAGCTGCCCGTTATTATCCCACCATAGAATTTGTTGAAATTTGCAATCATCCTTATGTAGCCTTACTTGCCGGTACATTTTTGAAATGTCGGCAGTTAGCACCACCGGGTGGATGCAGAATCGGAGTATGATCGAGACGATGTCATTTTGCACCGTAGGCCCAACCAATAGCGTGTCATTGAGGGATAGACCAGTGGTGGTTTTTGCCGACGCATCGAAAACCACTCTTGTTTTTGTAGTCGAACTCGACGCCTTATACACGGCATGGTGGGGAATGTAGTAGCCACCACCATCCGTGCACTGAATAGCCTCCGACATATGACCTAAGGCTAAATACTCGGACATAAAATTGTAGTACTCATCACGTTTGACTGGGTTTTTTGCTAGTTGAATCATTAGCTTATTGAGGCGTCTTCGAGCAGCATCGTAAGAATCACCAAGTTGACATTCCATGCCATTGAATGGCAGTCGCACTACATATCGACCGGAGTCGTCACGGTAGTGTGTGGTTTTGAAATGATTCTCAACCACATTTTCAGCTGTTGTCGTAGTTTTCTCTGGGTGAACGTTTTCCAATTCCCAAAACTTCGCCATCGTTTGATTGAGCATCTCTTCATGGCGGTTAGCTGGTATACCTGAAAATATTGCTGGGTGTTCTTGATTGGTACCGAACCTGCTACGACCCAACCTAGTTCCGTTTCTGCTAACGTAACACCGTCGACGCCGAACTTCAATCGACCCTTTTTTATTAGGTCAAAAAATACCTCATTTCCGATGATCATGTCTATTTCACCTGGCGAATGGAACTTAGGATCAGCGAACCGCAGGCCGGATGGAATCGGCCACAATTGGGCATCAATCTCAGCAACTGGAAGATTTGAGGTTACTCGTGGAACGACCAGAAAATCAAGCATGGCCGAGGTAAACGAATTGGTGCAGGACCGGAACTTTGATGCTAATTGATACTTGACTCGTGTTTCGATGTTGTTCAAGCCGCTGATAGGAAAGTCTACCAGAACCATCCTCAATTGCAGCTTTTCTGCTAATTTCTCACTTATAATGTTACTGTCGGATCCAGAATCCAATAGAGCACGACACTTCACGACCGAATTGCCTTTTCCAGTAACCAATACTTGGGCCGTCGATAAAACGACTTGCTGTCTGGCACCACCAATGTTAGCACAAAGAGTTGTAGCACTGTTTCGCTGTTCAGGAACCTTCGGCTGCTTCTCAGATTGTAAATCGGATTCTGCTTCATGTTCTTCGTTGTTTGCGTGCTTGTCTGGACTTGCCACACCGAGAGTGTCATTGCTGTGAAGCATGCTGTGGTGCCTGCGACCGCAACCTTGCGTTTTACAACCTTGCTCTGACGGACATTTGCTGACTCGATGTTTGGCCTTCAAGCAATTGAAACACAGGACTGCCTTGGCCACAAAAGCTTTTCGTTCATGCAGGGGCATAGCTTGAAACTTGGCACAGCGATAGATCGAGTGCTCTGCTTTGCAACATAGGCATATCTCCTTTGCTACTTGTACAAACGAGTTGGAAGGTACGTGTGACTTCTGATTCATTGGTTGTCGCTTATTAGGGGCTGCCTGATGTGCCGCTGGCTGCTGGGACCGATTCGTCCGCTGCAGTACACGACCTCGCTCGCGCAAGAAATCGATGAATTCATCAAATTCAGGGAGCTCGCCACTACCCAACTTTGTTTCCCACTGCTCCTGTGTCTCTTTGTCGAGTTTTTTGTACAGCACGTTTACCAGTATGAGTTCTGCCAATCCTTCGACGGGGTATCCATGGCCGTTCAAGGCATCGGTATGTTTACCGCAAAGCTCAACTAGCATTGAAAGCGACTTGCCACGATTATCTCGAGTGATTTTCGGACAGTCCAAGATAGCGTCGATATGGGTGTCCATAATTAGACGCTTGTCTTCATAGGCATCTTCCAGGATCTTCCACGCGGTGGCATAATCGCTGTTGTTAACCACTTCTTGATCTATTTTATCTTTTGCTTCACCAGTGAGCGAGTTTCGTAGATGCAGAATTTTCATAGCATCACTTTCGTTTGTGTACTTAGCCATGATACTCTGGAATAAGCTTTTGAAGCTGTACCAGTTATCGAGAGTACCGTTAAAAGTTGGAAATGGAGCTTGGAGGTGAGGAGCTGGACTCTGCACATATACTGGAGCTATCTGTGCCTGTGAGGAAGGCAGCGAAACCGGAACATGCTGAAGCTCTTGCACTTTTAATTGCTGCTGTACTTGGTCGATTTGCGTCTGCAGCGTCACGTACACATCGTTATGAATCGTTTCGAAGTTGGCATATTCAAGTCTCAAAGCATCGCGTTGTTCTTTAGTTACCAGAGAGACCATTTCGGAGTAAACCTTTTCAAATTCATCCGCTGTTCGGCGCAGTGTTTCTACGTGAAGCTTTAATAGATGAACGCTGATATTTTCCTCCTGCAACGTTTCACGCATTCGTAGCAACTTGTCTGTTAGCAGCTCCTGCCGGTCGACAAGAATCTCTAAATTCTGCGCCATAATGCGCTTTGAAATTAATGCCTGCTGTGCGGCCTTCTGCTGGGCAACGGTCGGGATACGATCCACTCCGCCTTCTTCCCTCCCGAGTGATCCTGTGAGCGCGTCGAGAATGTTTCTTCGTTGAACTGTGCTCGACGATCTACGGGGTGTTTCACTTTCACTCATCAATAATTTTCAGTCTCTTCTTATTTTATATAATCACACGCGACACTACGTCCAGTTTTTCGTGCCACGGGCACACCCTTGTCGAGTCACTTCAACAATTGATTTTCGCCAAGATGGCGTGCGTCCAATCCTTTGTGCCACGGGCACACTCTTGTCGAGCCGCGTCGACAACTACTTTTCGCCAAGATGGCGACCGTCCAATGTTTCGTACCACGGACACACTCTCGGTGGCGGAGCGCCACCAATGCGTAATTTGGCCTTGTGCCGATATTAGCGCACGATGCAATAAACACTTTGCGAATTGCCGGAAACCATACGAAAATCCTCCAAGATCCGGTTCAAAGGACCAAAATGTCCAACGATAGCTCAATTTAAAACTTTGGCAGGAAAATCGGATGGTTCGGCAGACTAAATATAGCGAACAAAAAAATTTGCTTCCGTCCGTTACAATGATCTATATATTTCTGTTTTTTAGTCATTACAGTGTTGCTAGTTTTCAAATTCGGGCATTGGGTATCCGGAACAACACGACAAATCAAAAATACCAAAAATACAAAAGAAATAAAGATATTTCACTCATTTGCATCATTCAATAACTCATCATCATGTTTTACCGCCGACACCGTCTTTCAATTTCATTACTTTCGTTTCTCTTAGTCTCAAATTTGCCGAAAATAGCCAACAAAATCGATACAGTAAAAATGTATTCTACTGCTGTACGGGAAAATGTACTCGGTTTGGCCAAAGAGAATAGGGAAAGAGACGAATAGTGTGAAGCCAAAAATACCTTATTAAGCAGACCAATCGTACAATGTAAATAAACATTACTTATGCCTGAGTTGGAGGAGATAAGTATTGTACATCTATTAAAAAAGAAATTTCAATTTTCGTCAGAATTTGGTTCAATCGTGATTGTGAGGTGCATTCTAGAGTATGTGTATGAGTAAAAACAAGCTTTAGAATTATTTCATCTCTTTGTTTAGAAATGCGCATCGTTTGATAAACAAATCCAACTATCGACATACGGTTTGTTTTCAAAATATAATAGGAGTCATTTAAAGTGCTGCCTGTGGAAGCGGTTGCCAAAATTCTAGTGTTGAAATCATCATAAAGGGAGTGTTGCCGTTTTGACTGATTATCACTCTTCGTCTCTTTCCCTATTCTCTTTGGGTTTGGTTACCGTTCTGGCAAGAGCTGTAGTGATGCGTCGCTGTAGCGGACTGTACGGCTTGTGCAAATGTAAATATACCGAAAAAAAATGTAGTTTATCGGTACCGTTGGCATCCCTGGTTATAAGCAATAAAATACCCATTTATTGACAGCTAATAAAATGGGTAGTTTTTCACCGTGTTTATCTACCCGAATTTTTTTATTTCCTCGTTCTTTCCTTCTCTCTACACGCTTGATTCCAATTCCACATCAAAGGGTTACAGTAGAGCACGTTTGGATAAATTGAGATCCATTCAATCAATTCAGATCAAAGTTGTTTTTGTGAATTAGAAACAGAACTACAATAAGAATTGTTTTGATTTTTTTTCTTTTTGCTCATCGCTAAGAGAATAAGCGGGACCATTTAATTCGTTAATATAAATCGACAACATATTTTCACGAATGATTGCCCATATATATATTGTATCACACATCAAAGAAAGTAAATAACGGAAGAAAATTATTGTTTTTAGGGGATAGATCCAAACAAATGACAATTGGATATAGATCGCAAAATGCAATATTTTATGAATTTACTTACACTGGTCGTTAGCAAATTGAATGAGAATGTTAACAGCTTAGAAATTAGCTCCACAAATACCCTAAGCTAAGAGTAAATAATTGATTTTAAATATGGCTATGTTCTAATAAGAATAAAATCACATAAAACTTCTGAATACAAAATGTTTTGAAATTTATTGTGAACACAGCGGTGATCAATATATTTATTTCGATTTTTGGCATAAATCTTTCCAATTTGCATTGAGGCATTATAGAAATATATCTATATTCTGTCTGCCACAGTGCAAAAAAAATAAATATAACGCTCGTGAATATAAACGATCATTCTGTCAAAGTTTAACCCATTCATGCCCATGTTGTTTGTGGACAACAACGTTTTTAAACAGCTATAACTTTTGATTAAAGCAAAATTTGCTCACAAAAACAAGTAAGGCTAATAAATGTGACTATTGGCTTTCATTTGAGTATTAATAGTTTCAAGGACCAGCTCTAGAACTGAAGTTATTGCAATTAGTCTGATTGGATTCCGATGGGGCAGTGCTGCCAAGAACAGTTTACGTTGACGACGGAAAATGAATTTTTCATATATCTTCGTTATGTTGCAATATTATTGAAAATTGATAAAACTTATCGATTTAGACTGTCTTTGGCTACATTTTCCACTCAATTGGACTATTGTAAATATTCTAGGAGAATTGCATTGAGCATTGGAAGATAAAAACTGAGCAGCTTCTAGCACTGCGAGGAAAGCACCTATCTTTATGAAAAAAGGCTTTTCGTGTTTCTTGACCCCACCGTTTTCAAGGAAAAATAGTTTTGAAACCCTACATGCACGAGAAAAAAGTTGGGCATGAAAGGGTTAATTTTCTGTTTGATCTTTGTTTACTTTTTATTTAAACCTCGCTGAAAAACGTGTATAATTTTAATTCGCAGACCTTCATTGATAATTGATCTTTATTCCAAACTTGTGAAAATTCACTTGAAACGAAAATAAATGTTCTCCCTCACGTCGATAGGTATCATGTTCAATTAGAATGACACTCACAGTTCATTTCAAATTCAAATTGAAATATTTTAACTCATCATCATGTTTTAACGCCGGCGTCGGCGGTAAAACATGATGATGAGTTATGTTCTACCATAGACCATGCGGTAGACTTGGGTGCAACGCCCAACTCCTACTCTGCATAAGGCAAAGAATTCTTCACATTTCCTTTCGATCATGCCCATATGAGCCTGCCTAGTTCTAGTTTTCCGTTCTAAGTTTATAACTGATTCGCTCTAGAATACCTATCCGTCTTTCAATTTCATTGCTTTCGTTTCTCTTAGTCTCAAATTTGCCGAAAATAGCCAACAAAATCGATACAGTAAAAATGTATTCTACTGCTGTACGGGAAAATGTAGGGGAACATGGGGAGACTTGACCAAGCGCAAAATTCTATTTTCGGCTATGGCGTCTTCTATTCGATTCTTAATTTTTCTTCAAAAATATTTTTATACTTGTTTCGATCCGTTAAGGTAATTTTGAAAGTTTGGAATGAAAAATCTTTTCCTTACAGAAAATATTACGTGATTAATAAATTTGCATTAAATGATGTAATTTTTTGTCAAACTTTGTATGGACATATCTACTCGACTACTAATTACTATTAATGTACTAATATACCATCTTAATCCTTGTGAAGCAGTGAAATGATTTTACATAAATTGAAACATTGGAATAGTTATTACTAGAATTTGCATGACATTGAACGCAATAACTAATGTTGGGGAGACTTGACCAAGATTTTATGGGGAGACTTGACCAAGTGGTGATCAGCTGAAGAAAGATACAAAATTCCTAATATTTATTATGCTTTGGTATCTACTGTTAATGTTAATCACGCCATAAAAAAAATCCCACCCCAAACATAAGTCTTTATATTTTAATATTTGTAAACAAAGTTAGCAATAGTAGGACTGATTTCGTGACGTGTGAACATGCAATGCAAGCAGTACAGTTAATCTTTGAAAAGAAATGCATTAAAAAATCAAAATTTATCAAATGCAACTCTTTTATATTTTTTACTATTGCCTAAAGATCTCGACAATAGGGAAAAAATAATTACAGTATGTTTTATGTCATTATTTTTTGCTATGATTTTTCAAAATTCTCTTGGTCAAGTCTCCCCATGCCTTGGTCAAGTCTCCCCGCAATGGGGAGACTTGACCAGAAAAAACGATCACAGAAAAACTTTTGTAACTTTTCAAAAATTAAATTAAAAATTCTGCAAAAAATCATGAAGACGCGTAATAACTTTGCGCATTATATCTGAATGACTTTTGAGGGATTGAAGGCTTTTTTAGAGATTTATGCAGTTTTAGCTGAAAACCTGGTCAAGTCTCCCCATGTTCCCCTACTCGGTTTGGCCAAAGAGAATAGGGAAAGAGACGAATAGTGTGAAGCCAAAAATACCTTATTAAGCAGACCAATCGTACAATGTAAATAAACATTACTTATGCCTGAGTTGGAGGAGATAAGTATTGTACATCTATTAAAAAAGAAATTTCAATTTTCGTCAGAATTTGGTTCAATCGTGATTGTGAGGTGCATTCTAGAGTATATGTATGAGTAAAAACAAGCTTTAGAATTATTTCATCTCTTTGTTTAGAAATGCGCATCGTTTGATAAACAAATCCAACTATCGACATACGGTTTGTTTTCAAAATATAATAGGAGTCATTTAAAGTGCTGCCTGTGGAAGCGGTTGCCAAAATTCTAGTGTTGAAATCATCATAAAGGGAGTGTTGCCGTTTTGACTGATTATCACTCTTCGTCTCTTTCCCTATTCTCTTTGGGTTTGGTTACCGTTCTGGCAAGAGCTGTAGTGATGCGTCGCTGTAGCGGACTGTATGGCTTGTGCAAATGTAAATATACCGAAAAAAATGTAGTTTATCGGTACCGTTGGCATCCCTGGTTATAAGCAATAAAATACCCATTTATTGACAGCTAATAAAATGGGTAGTTTTTCACCGTGTTTATCTACCCGCATTTTTTTATTTCCTCGTTCTTTCCTTCTCTCTACACGCTTGATTCCAATTCCCCATCAAATGGTTACAGTAGAGCACGTTTGGATAAAATGAGATCCATTCAATCAATTCAGATCAAAGTTGTTTTTGTGAATTAGAAACAGAACTACAATAAGAATTGTTTTGATTTTTTTTTTTCTTTTTGCTCATCGCTAAGAGAATAAGCGGGACCATTTAATTCGTTAATATAAATCGACAACATATTTTCACGAATGATATCTATTGTATCACACATCAAAGAAAGTAAATAACGGAAGAAAATTGTTTTTAGGGGATAGATCCAAACAAATGATAATTGGATATAGATCGTAAAATGCAATATTTTATGAATTTACTTACACTGGTCGTTAGCAAATTGAATGAGAATGTTAACAGCTTAGAAATTAGCTCCACAAATACCCTAAGCTAAGAGTAAATAATTGATTTTAAATATGGCTATGTTCCAATAAGAATAAAATCACATAAAACTTCTGAATACAAAATGTTTTGAAATTTATTGTGAACACAGCGGTGATCAATATATTTATTTCGATTTTTGGCATTAATCTTTCCAATTTGCATTGAGGCATTATAGAAATATATCTATATTCTGTCTGCCACAGTGCAAAAAAAAAATAAATATAACGCTCGTGAATATAAACGATCATTCTGTCAAAGTTTAATTTTCTGTTTGATCTTTGTTTACTTTTTATTTAAACCTCGCTGAAAAACGTGTATAATTTTAATTCGCAGACCTTCATTGATAATTGATCTTTATTCCAAACTTGTGAAAATTCACTTGAAACGAAAATAAATGTTCTCCCTCACGTCGATAGGTATCATGTTCAATTAGAATGACACTCACAGTTCATTTCAAATTCAAATTGAAATATTTTAACCAATTTTTTAATCAAAGTATGAAATCTCGACAAACATATAATTCCGGCTTAAAAGCCAACTGTCAAAATTCTCTTTGAAAGGGAATTCCGGACAAACCGTTACTCGCCAATCACAGATGTTGGCAGTAAACAAAAGAAAAAAATTTTATCTTCCATTAACTGCTATGAACTGTGTTTATCCAGCGACGGTTTGTCCGGAATTTCCTTTCAGAGAGAATTTTGACAGTTGGGTTTTAACCAGTAATCATATTTTTGTCGAGAAATAACTATCATGGCACCAATTACAATCGATGGTTTAGCCACCTCTAACTCGACGAGCGCCTATTCAAACTGAATAAAAACATGCATATGTATATCAATTTATTTTCTTTTGTGCATATTATGGCACTACAAAGTACTGCACATCATCGGCCAACTTTCAACTATCCAACACGTTAAAATTCTATGTTCAGAAACATATCGGCAACAAGTTGACAAAATTGTTCTCAAACCCTATGGAACGAGATATTTGACGAAGTAAAGCTAGTTTACTGCAAGAGAATATCGGAATGAATTTACTTATTTTCTTTAACTTGAATTTGTTCTTTTTTTAACATTGACGTGTAACGTAGATCAGAACGCCATATAAATGACAGCATCGTTTGATTAAAGCTTACCAAATATTTTAGGCCGGTTTAAAAGTTAGTCCGGTTTAAAACAGTTAGTACGGCTTTGTGCTTACGGCTATAGAAGAACTAAAAAGGACAGAAGCAATATTCAATCGCTGCAAAAAGGAAGAAAAAACCAAAAAAAAATAAAGAATTCGCCGAAGAGATAGACCCAAAAACAAGCTCCAAAGTACTGTGGAAAAGAATCAATTACCTAACAGGAAAAAAAGAAAAATTAGCAGGGCAATAGTACACGCAGATCCAAAAGTAGCATTGGAAATCTTAGACCTACACTTCCCACTAGGGCAACTTTATCCAGAACACTAAAACGAAAATAGCAAATACGATGTGTTAACGACGGAAAACTGGACACGAATTCTGAATAATAAAAAGAAATCCTCTGCTCCAGGACCAGATGGGATAACGTACGAAATGAAGAAACTGTAAACCTCTCAGCGATTATTATAAATGACTTAAATAGAATGTGGCAAGCAAGCAGGAAAAATCGACCGAAACCTCAAACCTATCAGAGTGATAGCTGTGATGTGATGTGATGTGATAAGAAGCCACCATCAGTTCAAGGTTTTTCCAGTTAATGCGGGTAGACTTACAGTAGATCCGAAATAGTTTATCGTGAGACTCACATTATCGCTGTGATTAAAGGAGATCAAAAAGGGATTGGGCGGGTCCGTAAGCAGAGACACTTACGCGCACCTCGCGGGAAAAAAGATCCCTTCCAACAATAATTTTCCAGTCAAAAGATAAAAAAAATCGCTATACCTGCTTTACCCACCTGATGATTTGTTTTGAGAAGGGTGCGCCAAACTCTTATCAGACCTTCTGATGAAAACAAGTTTTCTTGAAGTGACTTGGGCTGGCTATCCACGTTTCCTCGTCCAGTCGTCATTTCGTATGATACCCTGGTGCTCCCAACCACTCCCAGTTGTCAAAAATTTTATAATGTAACGAAAATCGAATATAACATTTAATAAATACATCGAACAACATAACGCAAATAATAAATATAACAAATGAATAAACATAATGAGTATAATAAAAACAAGGCATTTAGTGAATATAATGAATACAATGAGTACACATATATGTTTCAATTAGCTGCATGTGGTAAATGTAATATAATCAGCTGGAAATAAAAATATAATAAATGTAAATAATATCATAAAAGTAATGCATGATATAATAAATATTTGAAATATAATAAACATGGATAATTATATCACTATAACAATAAGGTTGAATATAATAAATGGCTGAAACAAATAGTTTGAAAACTATAGATTAACGAATTTGGTAGGGAAACTGTGGGTAAGACGGACAGGTAGGGTAAGACGGACACATGGTTATTTTAGGGATATAACATTAAAACTTCAATTGCATTGTATGTGTACCCTATCATTATGGGTAACCTTGAATTATGAAACACTTAGTAGGCCTTGAATACTGCTAAACGTGTACAATTTAAGCAAATATTCATAATCAGTAGTGCAGTTTCGTGCGGATGTAATTTTCAAGTTTCCGATTTTAAGGTTTAGCGATGAAAAAATCAATTCTTTCGCGGATTTTTTCCTGTATTTCGATAAAGTAACTCTTAAGTCACACCTTCGTGGAAAATAACAGGTAAGTTTATTTATGCGTGAATAAGTACAAACGTTTAAAAAATATGTGTACTGGTGGGGCAAGACGGACAGTCTTGATTAAATCTATTGATTCATCCTTTTTATGAATGTCTCGCCCGTAGAAACGAAATTAAAGCAGTCAAACGTGAAGAACCATCAAGTTAGCTGAAGTCTTACATGCAGTAGACTGCAGGATGTACGTTAATGTGCCCGAGGCTCAATACAGAATTCCTAGAACCTGGTAGACGATTTTGTGCAGGTCCCATACTCTGGCTGTGTGTAATCGAGGAACTGATGTTACCAATTACGCGATTACGATATTAGAAAATACATCATTTGCTTCAACTCTAAATCGAACCCCAAAACGTCATTTTTCACCTCGAATTGAACATATATATTAAGAAGAACCACAATCCATTCTAAACATCCGCCAGAAACAGTAAATTTTAATATTTTGCATTGTGATCATCCTTTCTGCAGCATGTCCGTCTAACCCCCATTATATGTCCGTTTCACCCGCAGTTAGGAAACCTTTCCTCTTTGACTTCGATTGGCCTACCACCCCATTGTCCAGCTGCAACTTCAACGGTGTCCGTATGAACCCTCCTCACCCGTACCTGATATATAATGCTATTTCTCAAACTATATAAATAAAAAATAAAAGGGTACAGTGCCATTAAATATAATATGAAAGAATAATGCATGAATAATAATAAAATATGAATATGGCATGCAATTTTTGCATGTATTATGGGTCCAACCAGGTTAAGCGCACTTCCACTCGGCGCTAGAACAACGTATTTTCTCTTTACATATTCAGAGTTGCATGTAATATTACTTCTTAGTGAACTGAGGAAAATATAGTGTATAAAAATATGAGCAAAATGCATGCCACTCATACGATGAATATAAGAATATAACAAAATACAATATTATAATGATGAGCATCTTGTACCAATCCATAAGGATGATAACAAAAGAAAGGACATAACACCCAATATAAATAGTGCATGTGATGAATATCACAATTGTAATGTATGCAGCTACAGAAGTATTCCGAGAGTTATTATTAAGGCGAAAGGTTACAGGATCGGCTGCGGCGCTTTCTCGAATTTTTAAAACTTTTACGTAAAAGATATCAACAATCCCTCTCGTGTAAAGTTGCGCAAGGAATTAAGCTATTTTTTGGTATAACTAAAAATTTAAAATTTTGATGATTACTCACGGCTAGCATTTTCTAGTTCGAACCAAAATATCTCCGATATTTTATTCAAAAGTACCCGATATTTTTGCATAGGATTGTAGCTTGCTTTGTGTAGAATTTTTCGTTCGCTTACATTACATAGCTACGATGCTTCGTTTTTGAGTTATTCATATTTTAGTAAAGTTGATGAAATACCTATATTTGCAGCCGCATTTTTACCAAATGCCGTATGTCCATTCTAACTTCAGTGAAAACGAATACAAAGCGCACGCGCATGCAAGATGTCGGTTTTGTGCCAGACCGGACTAAGCGATATTACATTGATACAGAGAAAAACCTGTACAAAGATTGAATCCTTGCATTCTTTACGGTATTATCCGCAATGCACAGTGGTCCAGATCGCTAATTTAGGAGGAATTTTTACTTTCTGACAAACCTGTATAATTTAGCCGTATCATGTCTTAGGATGAATTTGTGTACTTTAGAAGATGCTTCTTTTTATTGGAATAGTTATTAGGGTGGTTCTAATTTATCTAAAATACGAAAATAAACTTTTTACTGATGAAAGATAGAGCTCCACAGTCTTCCACAAAGTTGTAAAGTAACTTATTTTGAATAAATTTGTTGAACATATTAAAGCTCTATCTCTTTTAGTTTTTGTTATACAAGAAATTTAAAAAAAAAGATTAGGGTGTTCCTGAAAAAAACGTTTTTTTAGTATAACTTTCGTATCTTTTACTTTTTGTTAACACAACCTTTGAACAGCTTATTGAAAACTTCAAGCCGAGTATTTTTCTCCAAGACACCGAAGGTCTAACTTTTTTCTTTAAAAAGTTATGGACACTTTTCGTTAAAAAATAGCCTATTTCAAGGCTCAATATCGCTGATGCGGGCACCTAAAATTGAATTCTGTTTCCACCACATGAAAGACCATACTTATTAGTATATTTGAGCAAAAATTGGCGAATACGATATTTTTTTAAAATTTGCAATTTAGATTTAAAGTTTGTAGTTTTGCAGGTTCAACGCATTAAAGCATTTACACACATATTGTTGTATTATGAAAAAAGCCACTTTCAAATATCATTCTCTCATCGCAGCAAGCTTTGCATAAGTGAAACGACAGTCAAAAAAGGTTTCTGATTTTATTCGTTTTAAATAAAACTAGTAAATATGGATATTAGTCGAAGAGAGTTGGCGAATTTGCTTATTGCTGGTAAAAAGACAGATGAACTGCTTAAGTTCATTACAAGTAGTAATCCAAATGTAAAATTGAGACTTGTTAGTGCTCGGAAGAAAATAAAAATCTTCATGTTGGAATTTAGAAGGTTGTGGATTCGGAGTAAGCGCACGCAAATTCGGTTTGAGCTGGAAAATTTTGTGTGGCTTGAAGGAAAGCTAAGATTCGAAGTCGAAGGTAAAGGTAAAGGCCGAAAGAGGAAACCATTTTCCGAAATATGTCGCAGAGCCAAAATAAAAAGATTAGGAAAGTTGCGCGATAAGTATTCCACGGAAGAACTTGGTTTAGCGTCAGCCGTCAACGCTAATTCTACTGGTACTCCTGGTCCATGGAGGAAGCATTATTCAACATAACATGCTGCCAGTAGGTATGTGCAGTGAAGAAGTTCAAGAAACCAGGAATAAAAGTATTCGCAGATTCCGACAATTCCACGCACGCAAATTCGATCGACTCGTCAATATTGATGACGTTTTCAAGAGACTTCTTGTTTCATCAGATCCTATAATTTCTCTTAAATGTAAACGTCGAATTCAACGAGCACCGCTGGATATACCTGAAAATGCAATGCATCTACTTTTGAATTAATTGGCATTGAATAAATTCTCCTTATATAAATCATAAATTGTTGTCATAGCCAAATTATTTTTAATGAACACATTCTGTATTGTTGATATGTAAGCAAAACAGAAAAGGAAATACAAAGGCTTTAGGCAATTTCTTTTATGTCGCTATGCGATAAAATTTAAAACTTTGGTTAGTAAATTTAAAATTACATGCTTAAAAAAAATAATATTTTCCAATTTTTGCTCAAATATACTTAAAAGTATGTTCTTTTCTATGGTTCAATCCGAACTTACTTTTATTTGCCCCAATCAGAGATAATGACATTTGAAAAAGGGCTATTTATGAGCGAAAAGTTTCCATAACTTTTGAAAGTATAAAGTTAGACTTTCAGAGTTATGAAAAAACGTGGATTGAAGTTTTCTAAAAGCTGTTCAAAGGTTGTTTTAACAAAATATAAAATTTCTTTCGAACATTAACAAGTCTCAATTTTACATTTGGATTACTACTTGTAATGAACTTAAGCAGTTCATCTGTCTTTTTACCAGCAATAAGCAAATTCGCCAACTCTCTTCGACTAATATCCATATTTACTAGTTTTATTTAAAACGAATAAAATCAGAAATCTTTTTTGACAGTCGTTTCACTTATGCAAAGCTTGCTGCGATGAGAGAATGATATTTGAAAGTGGCTTTTTTCATAATACAACGATATGTGTGTAAATGCTTTAATGCGTTGAACCTGCAAAACTACAAACTTTAAATCTAAATTGCAAATTTTAAAAAAATATCGTATTCGCCAATTTTTGCTCAAATATACTAATAAGTATGGTCTTTCATGTGGTGGAAACAGAATTCAATTTTAGGTGCCCGCATCAGCGATATTGAGCCTTGAAATAGGCTATTTTTTAACGAAAAGTGTCCATAACTTTTTAAAGAAAAAAGTTAGACCTTCGGTGTCTTGGAGAAAAATACTCGGCTTGAAGTTTTCAATAAGCTGTTCAAAGGTTGTGTTAACAAAAAGTAAAAGATACGAAAGTTATACTAAAAAAACGTTTTTTTCAGGAACACCCTAATCTTTTTTTTTAATTTCTTGTATAACAAAAACTAAAAGAGATAGATTTTTAATATGTTCAACAAATTTATTCAAAATAAGTTACTTTACAACTTTGTGGAAGTATTAGGGACAAGCTTTTGAGAAGCTCGGGTGATTCGATCGAATGCAGACGTGTTTTGCCTTTTACCGGTCGCTTTCTGCTCGGTCGTGTGTTTTTGAAGTGAAAGTGGAATAGTTTATAATATGCGCAAGTGAAATAATTTATAATATGCGCAAGTGAAATAAATAATGTTTAACATGCCCGGAGAAACCCGCCTCAGTGGTAGTTTCAGTTTACGAAGGGTCAAGAATGTGCATGTACGCCATGTTATGAAAGCAGAGGAAGCACGGAAGTACAGTTGTGTGTGCGTATGTTTTTTCGCTTGTTTCTATAGCAAAATACCCTCGGCGCGAGTGAGAATAGCAAGTAAATATACCCACCCGGAGCTGTGTTCGCTTCATAGCCAGTAATTTTCGGGAAGAGACTCGTTTCTTGTCGTAGATGAGCGAAGTGGGAAAACAATATAATGATATTTTGCTTTTACGATATCACTGATATAGTGTGTGTGTTGGATTTTCTCGCTGAAGTGGTTAACACAAAAAGGCCGAAGTGGTGAATTCGTTGTGGCGGACTGAGCAAGAGAGGCACATGAAAACCATGGTGAGAGAATTCCAGTTGGAATAAGTGTTTATGTTTGTGTTGGTTGTTGGATTGTTGAGTGGGTAGAGGCAGGATGGCGGTCTATAGGACGGGTTTCGGAGGTGTGTGATGGGCGAGCGGGTGCTTTTTATGAAGATGCAATGAAGGGAAATCATAAAAGTGTTGAAATCTTGGAATGTTGTGCAATATTTTGGAGGATATAAAAATTGTATAGTATATGTGCATATATGGGTTTGGTGAAGGAAGAACGGCGTCATTTTGTGTCCAATTGGAATTTGTAATAAGAACTGCTCGCGCGTGTGATAGTGCTATCGTCGGTGGAATGGTGGTCCTTCTTCGAAAGGAGAATACCATCAGTCTGTTGTGCTGGTGTGAGCTAGACCAGATGCAGAGCTCAATAGGAACGGTGTGGAGTGTCAATGACTGCAAATCAATACATAGATGTGGAGCTGATATTGAAGATAAGGTGATTCTTTTCATTTATTTTCAGCGTGTTGGACTGAGTGGACGAGTGTGTTAGTGTGGCTTGCAGTACAGTGGTGGTGGACACTGGCAGAACAGTACATATGAGTGAGCGGTTTCAGTTTCGCTACTGCATGCGTAATATGAGTGCATGTATGCCACGTTCCATACGTTGGGAGTAGCGTGAGTGTTCCTGTGGGTATGAGAGAGATGGATCGGTTGCACTGACGGGGAGGCGCCGACGCTTCATTTCGGTTTTCTTCAGCCGTCCTCATTTTATTGTTCTCTGTTACATGTAGTCCAATTTGTCTGGAGTTCGAGCCAGTCTTCTTGTATAGACGTCGAATACAGCATGTTATGTACAACCACACTGTTTGTTGCGGGAACACGTACACGTGGTGGCTTGCGCGGCCGGACTTCATACACGTGTGGGGGAGCTGGGAGCAGGTCCGACACCTTAAGCGCAATCATTTTTCTAAAATACCAAAAAAGCTCCAAAAATTGTATATTCTGCGCGTAATCCTTGTTTACATGGTTCTTAACAAGATATAATTTTTTAAGCGTTTCAAAAAATTGGATTCATTAAAAATGATTGGTTGCCAAAAAAAAATGGAGAAAAATAACATTTTAAAAACGCTGCGGGTAAGACCGACACCCCGAAGTGGCACGAGCGTCACCCTTGTTAGCTTTCTTTTTCATTGAAAATATGTTGTGTATGTGTGATAAAGTGTAACTATGTGTATATGAGTATGTGTGATACAAATGCATGCTTTCTGGAATTTCATCGGGTAGCAAGAGGAAGAGAGGAAGGTGTGAATAAATAATGTTCAACACTTGGTTTGTATTATGGTAAAGATCCGATTATGATTTTTCGGAACTCTGTTGATCAACAATCCGGCAGTCGATGGAAATTGTTATTTAGTATCATTTTAGAATTTCATATTAGATTATCCTTTTTGGTTTTATAATAAAACTATGAATCGCGCTCAATTTGATTTTTAATTTTTTTTTTGGTCGTCTTTACACAATATTGACAAGAAATAAATGCAAATACCAGATTTTCCGCATATTTCAAATATTAACATGATGTTATAAAAGTAGAATACCATAAACAACTCCCAGTCGTTCGCATTGAATCAAAAATAAACTCAACCATAAATAAATAGTGTGTCGATCTTACCCCTCCTAAAACTGTCGGTCTTACCCCAACAGTGCACCATTTTTGTTAAATGCGCAATGCCGCAATAAACAGTGTTGGAATACTCAAACTTATCCTCAACGCAGATAAATAATGATATGGAGAGTAGATTAGAATGTGCGAATGGAAATCCACTTGACTTCACTTGCTCGGAAAGATGTGCAACTCGACCAGGTTAAAATGCAGCTTCAGTGCACCTTTTAGCTCGTTCACAGTCCTGATATCATCCTGGTCTATACACATAATCGCTGTCTACGGGCTTAAGGCTTTAACTTCTGCCCTTTCACCCAGTGATGTGGTAATAATCTCTTGTATAGTGGAGCTGTTAATCGTGGGGTCCTTCTTCAACTCGAGTATATGTATGTAATTGTGTATATGTGTGTATGTATGTATACATGTATGAACAATGCGTATATGTATGTAGGTATTTCTATATGTATGTGTGTATGAATGCATGTGTATATTTTTTATGTATACATGTGTGTATTTATGTATGTATATATGTGAATGTGTATATGTACATCTAAATGTTCAAAAAATGGTTGCATTATACACGGGATTGTTTTGTAGTGCACACATATAATCTATTAATGTGAAAAACTGATACTTCTGGATAGAAGTCAGATCTTCCTCCAATTACAGCTCCTTGGAGATCTCCAGTGGAACAACTTACACAAGTCCAACAGGCAGTGACACCAGACTAAGAGAAACGGAAGCGCTGAGGAAAACACGGAGTCCATCGGTTCTTTTTTATTATTTCCCCTTTTCTTTCTTAAATAAGCAGGAATTCAAGAAATGTGGATGAGAGTCAAAGGAGACATAAATGGGGATAGGAATGAAGGTAGAAAACTGCAAAAATGGTAAGTTTTCTTGTACACATGTGTTATGTTATATATATACAAATTGAACCAATATACTAAATACGCGTCGATTTCCTGCTTAAATGGAATCGAAAGTTTTACTGTAATGTTACAATCCAATTGATACAAACATTACAGTAAGGCGGGGCTAGTTGATGGAACGATGATCTCGGAACATGTCTGGCACTGTACACGAAATGGGTCATCGGAAAGTCAATTGAGCTAACACCTTCCTAAATCCGTGAACCAAGTTATTTGCATGAATGTTTAAATACATGCAAACATCTTTTTTCTGTAAATCACTACCAGCTAGTGGGAGATAGGAAGGTTAACACACACACACACACACACACACACACACAATAAGTTACTTTACAACTTTGTGGAAGACAGTGGAGCTCTATCTTTCATCAGTAAAAAGTTTATTTTCGTATTTTAGATAAATTAGAACCACCCTAATAACTATTCCAATAAAAAGAAGCATCTTCTAAAGTACACAAATTCATCCTAAGACATGATACGGCTAAATTATACAGGTTTGTCAGAAAGTAAAAATTCCTCCTAAATTAGCGATCTGGACCACTGTGCAATGGATTCATTTCATAATTCATGCTAATGATAATATTTTTCAAATCTGGCGCAAATGAAATGTAGCTGAAGAAGAAATTTTTGATTCAATCCTATCATTTTCTCTTCTTTTGAGATTTTGCTACTTAGTCCGATCTGACTTTACACCGTTCATACAGCACAATGGTGAAACAGGTAAGAAATCACAAATGTCGGTTAGCCGCATGCTACCGCATGGTTGCAACCACGTGTTTCCCCATTGATGATTTCTATAGTCTGACTGTTGGTTTGAATATTTCATTCTTTCCGATATGTTATTAGTTAGGACGTTCAATAATAAGGGATGCCGTTGAGGTGGAGCTTCCATACTGCATTGTCAGTAGCTTTTCGCAAGTTCTTGAGAGGTGAAAATTTGGTTACCCTCCCACTAATGAAGAATAAATAGACGATAAACTGCTTGCCGGGGAAATAAACGCACAATTCAAATGTTTATATTTACCAGCCTGCTGATGTCAGCTTGTGAGAATTATAGGTGATTTTCCGTAAATGTTTGGGAGCAAAATTCTTCATTCTATGTTTGAATGAAGAACTTTTCTCCCAAACCTTTACACAAAATCACATTTTGGGGAGCATACTTCAGCATAGTATGCATATGTATCATTAGTCGATTGTTCGATCTAGTAAAAGCTTCTGCTAAATCGAGAGAGATTTTGAAAATGGCTGTAGTTTTTAAATGTCCGTGTTTGTTTTTGCAGATATACGTTTCCCTACGTTCTTATTGCTGGCTTGAACCTTTCGAATAGAAATTCGTTCAGTTTACTCTTCATATAAAATAATGAGGGAGTAGTACACATGTCCCGTCTATAACAAAGGTAATAAGCTGGATTGTTGCAAGTACCAGTCAATCACATTGCTGAATGCCAAAGTGTTCACCGCTGCCCATAGAGAAAAATGGGGAATTCAGAGCAGGTTTTACTGGGGCATGCATCACAACAAACGAAATATTTTCGATTCGACTAGTCTTTCAAAAATGTTGCAATTACAACGTGCCACCTGTTTATAGATTTCAAAGCCGCATATGATACAATCGATTGAGATCACCTATGGGATCTAATACACGAATATGGGTTTCTAGCTAAACCGACATATTTGATCAAATCGACTATGGATCGAGTGATGTGTTACGTCCGAGTATCGAGGACACTATCAAGTTCTTTTGAAACTCAGGAAGGACTATCTAATGTTTAATATCTTCGGGAAAAAATGCGGTAATAAATGGTAATAAATATGTACACGAGAGCAAGAGGTTCGAAGGAAGAAACATTACACCTTATGCTCATATGCTCTGTTCTAAACCAAGAGGCGTGATATAGGATCATGTCAATCATCATGTCAACACTCTAATAACCAGACCTCCAAAGCGAAATTTCCATCTCGTTACATCTTAGCAGTTTAGAAAATATTGCAAACTACTATTTTTTTGGGCTATCTAGACTACTGTATTACTACTACTGCATTTAGATGCGACCAAAGTTGAATTTTCTACGACTAAAAAGTCGGTGCAAGTACTACAAAAGACTGAAAATTACAATTATGTGGAAGAATTTAAATCTATCGTTAATAACCATGAATGATATAACCTTAAATTATTTGTATGTGAGCGAAACATTTCTAGAAGACCGTTGATAGTTTCTCATGTAAGGAACAAAAATATCTTCACAATACAATACAGAAAATTTATCTTCACTGGATTTATTATGAAATTAGTATGTATATGAGCGAGACATTTCTAGACTATTGCTGATAGTTTTAACTCAATGAGCTATTATATCTTCATATATAGTTCAGAAAATTTTCTTATTTTCAATTCCGATTTGTTATTTGGCCGAGTCTCATATACCAATCGGCTGTGTGTGTTTTTTTGTTTTTGTTTTTAGAGGATAGCAAAAAACTTCCAAAAAAGCCCTGAGGCTACAGGAAAAAAATATATTAAACCGTAACGTCTCAGGGAGCTGGTTTGTGTTGCCACCCGACTCGCCAAAAACCACTACTCTTGCCCAAAACCTGAGTCCTCCCCGGCACTACCTTACGGCATTACTTCGGGGAGGGGTTTTTTATGAGCATAACACCCACTCTAATTCCACTACTTAGCAGTTAGTTCCTTCAGTAGGGTTACAGCACTAGTCCTCGACGGTGGTGTGTTCTTCACCATCAACACAGACTGGCAATTTCTACATGGTAGTCGGAAAGCTAGCAGGGGGCCGAAACATTATGCTCTTCCCCTACGAAGACAATCTGGGCGGCAAACTTCAGAGTGTCTAATTTACCTAGCCCTTCGGCTCCCTTGTGCCACTCTGCACCGAAACTTTCTTCTCGTACCATTCAGCACCACTTACTCGTTCAGCTCCCGACTTGTTCGCAAACTACTCGGTCCAGTCCCCAACGATGGATCTGGCCTACTCCGAAGGGGAATTCCTAGGCGAGACAGGTTCTCCCGATACCGAGCAGTAGATTTCTGCCGATGCCGATATTCGTTTCCGTGAGTCAATTAGCTCCCCGCTTTGTTCCGATCTACTCGATGTAGCCCCAGCGATGGACCTAGCCTACTCTACGGACCAACCAGTAGGTGCTAAGGTCCATCCAGCGATTCCGGGTGGAGCGTAGCTTCCGGTTCACTGGCGCCCCAATAATCCATTGCTAGCTATTCGACGCGGTCTGATCCCCGGCTGTGCATCTACCCTATTCACGAGCTATCCGGTAGGGTGTTAAGGTCGGTCCGGCGATTCCGGTTAAGTCTGACATCCGTATCACTGGCGCCCAGATGACTCGAACCCGGTTCTACGTTGCGTACTACTCAACTGGTCGTAACCACTCTATTGACAGCGTCCCAGGTATGCTCGTCGTGGCACATCTCTTCAACGATACTGTCAACTATCACACCCTACGACAACTTCTCCGAACCTATACCACGTGTTCCTGTGTCTTTGCACGTTTACACACTCCGGGCAAAGGATTGCCGAAGCATGTCCAAACCGGTGCAAGTACTTCCGGAAGCATCCGTGCCCGTACAAAATTTGCATCAAATGTAAGTTCACATCTCCATGTTTCCTATGCACCCAAGCTGTCACATTTGGGATTAGTCCTCAGCCATAGTGATGCATTTTCGGGATCATGCCGGCGATAACGCATACTACCTCCGACGATATTGTTCTTAAACCACTCGCGACTCGTACGGGCAGGCCCGACGAGAGGGGGGGGTCAGGGGGGGCAACTACCCTGGGGCCCGGGTCTGTTTTGGGGGCCCGCATTTTTAACTGAATTAAATTTATTATAATTTAATTGATGAAGTTTATTGTTTCTGTCGACACTGCAAATATATTACAATCAACTACTTCAACTTAAGCGGCATTAATTGGGTTCGCAATAATACATCATTTCTGTACCCAGACTCATCACACTCATCAACTAACACGTGTATCACTCAGCTACTCGACGGTTACAGCACCGCGGGGCTAGTTCAACTATGTGACGTCACTAATGACAACAACTGTATTTTGGATCTTTGCTTTGGAAGCCAGGAGCTCTCCGATCACTTTGCCGTTTGTCGTACTCCAGCTCCTCTCGTTAAACTATGCCAACACCACCCTGCTCTTCATTGTTTTCTCCGAAAATGTGTACCTTGTACATTCTAAGATACCACTGAGAAACTGACATATGCCTATCGCAAGACAGATATTCGAGGAATGCACCTTTTCTTGTCTCGTATCAATTGGAATGAAATCTTGCCACAATCTGATGCAAACGCAGCGGCTGAAATTGTTTCGAACGTACTGATTTATGCTATCGACCAGTTTACTCCTAAAAAACTCAATCATGGCTGTGAATATCCTCTATGGTCGAATCGTACACTAAAAAAGTTTAAATCGGCCAAAAGGTCAGCTCTAAAAAAGTTTTCGAAATGCCAAACCGATATGCTAAAGAATCAGAATCTTCTTAAATCATTGTTACAAGAGACTTAATAAGTCTCTCTTCAATTCCTACCTTCATCGTATTCAGAGCCACCTTCGTAACAATCCAAAAAAGTTTTGGAATTACGTAAATGAACAGAGGCGTGAGTCAGGTTTACCCACTTCTATGTCGCTGGGTGATTTAGAAGCGACTTCATTGCCGGACATCTGTGAGTTATTTCGCCAACAATTCAGCAGTGTTTTTACCAATGATACTCTTAATAATCAACAAGTCTCCGCAGCAGCCGACAACAATCCCCGTAGGACTAGTATTGGACCTCATTTCACGATATCTTCCGATATTGTGCATAAAGCTTGCACAAAACTCAAGTGTTCTAACACTCTTGGACCTGACGGAATCCCATCATCTATCATTAAAAAATGCTCGTCGTCGCTTTGCCTACCTCTGTCCGTCGTTTTCAATATATCGTTAAGTTCCGGAGTGTTTCCTACCATCTGGAAATCATCTTACGTTTTTCCGGTTTATAAAAAAGGATCCAAAAGCGAAGTTCCCAATTACCGAGGAATCGCATCTTTATGTGCACTATCGAAATTATTGGAGCTCATCGTTCTCGAGTTTTTGACACATTGTTGTTCTAGATACATCTCAGAAACTCAACACGGTTTCATTCCCAGGCGATCTACTTGCACTAATTTAGTAGCCTACACCTCATTTATCGCTCGCTCGCTACAGGATCGATTGCAGGCTGATGCAATATACACCGATCTGTCGGCCGCCTTCAACAAAATCAACCAATGGCTTCGATCTTACTTGTCAGGCCGTAAAATGTCTGTTAAAATCGGGAATCATTTATCCTCATCCTTCGACGTAACGTCCGGCGTACCTCAAGGCAGCCATATCGGTCCTTATATTTTCCTTCTATACATAAACGATCTGGATTCATTGATTAAGTGCTTCAAGGTGTCTTATGCCGATGACTATAAGTTATTCCATGTAGTTAAAAGTTACTCTGATGCTTTGTTTTTGCAATCTCAGTTAGACATTTTCGCTAATTGGTGCATGACTAACAGGATGGTTTTGAATGCCTCGAAGTGTTCTGTGATTACGTTTGCACGAAAACGCTCCATCGTAACATTCGACTACACTATCTTGCAAAACAAATTAAAAAGAGAAACTACAGTGAAAGATTTAGTGGTTCTTGTGGATTCAAAGCTTACATTTAAGGATCACATTGCTTTTATCTCGTCTAAGGCTTCGCGTAATCTAGGAGTTATTTTTAGGGTTACTAAGCATTTCACTAACGTACAGTGCTTAAAAACGTTGTACTGCTCGCTCGTTCGTTCCACACTGGAATACGCCGCCGTTGTTTGGGCTCCTTTCTAGAAGAACAGCATTCAACGCATCGAGAGTATTGAGCGTAAATTTGTGCGTTTTGCGCTGCGCCACCTGCCTTGGAGCGATCCCTACAATCTACGTTGCATCTACGAAGATCGTTGCAACCTTATTGGTCTTGAAACACTGTCTTTGCGCCGCAATGTGACCAAAGCGTCTTTTGTCTCTGATCTGTTATTGTCTCGCATTGACTGCCCTGATTTACTCCGTCTTCTCAACATTGATATTCGCCTCCGAAACCTTCGTTCCTACTCTTTTGTCCGTCTTCCAGTGTCTCGTACTAATTATGGCAAAAATGAACCCGTCAGTAGCATGTGTAGAGTGTTCAATCAATGTTACAATGTCTTTGACTTCAATTTGTCTCGCACTTCTTTAAAAAAAATGTTTTCGCGCACCCTTTCCCAAACCTGATAGTGTTAGCCAATTTTTTATGTTAATGTTAATACTTTACCTATGTAAGATAGAGTTTAAGAAGTGTTTATTTTAAGCAGTGTTTAGTGTTAGTCATTGTATCATTTGGTTTGTTTGTTAAATGTTGATACCTAAAAGATAGAGGTTTTGTGCCTACGGGAGAAGGAGCTTTTGAAAATCCACTCCCGCGGGTTTTTCCCTCTCAATAATAATAACTACGTTCCAATCGTTCCAATGGTTTTCTGAAGTACGTGAACGTAACCCAATTAGATTCATTTAATAGTGCAATAGAACCATTCTGGTTTCATTTATCGCAAGTGTTTGTCAATGTGTACAGTATGAAGTTGTGTACAATTTATCATATTCTTAGCTAATGTTACTAATAAAAGTTGGATATTTTCGGAATGGGGTTGACGAGTAGATGACGAAAACCAATGAATGAAGCCACTTTGAAAACCAAGATGGCGAATTCCAGTTAAGACATCTCTATAACCTAAAATATTGACATTTTCGAAAAAAGATAATCATAGAATAGATATAGGTATATTGATTTGTGATGCGGATGATATGATTACAGAAAACTTCTCTGAACCAGAAGACGCTATATTGGCCTTCAAAAGTGCATCGCTCATCTACTCGGCAAACCCGCTTAAAAATACCCTCATAGTTTATACAGATATTGTTTGAAATAGCTCCAAGGTACCATTTCTATCATCAACTCATTAGGCTCGTTTCAAAAATTCCCAAATTGTTTGGGTTATCGAGATTATTGTTCAATCGGAAGTCTCCATCCTGGATTTCAAAAAGGTGCCAAATATCCATTTTCATCATGTACTTGTCAAGCCCGTTCCGGAAATACCCATATTGTTAGGGTTATCGATAATGTTGCTCAACCAACGAATTTTGATAAGAATGTGAAGCGAATTTTTTACGATCTAAATCCCAAAAAACGAACTAATTCAATTTACGAACCCTTGGCTTGGTCCGTAAATAGAGGTTCCGGTGTACACATTTGATGCAGAAAAATGTGGGAATTGAACTAGATACTTATTCTACCTATTAGTATTCACCAAAAGTTGAAACTCTTTCTCTCACAACTCTCTGTCTCAGTCTTTTTAACAGCAGACTTCGCTGTTGGATCCCATTCATCGCATTCGGAATGTTTTCTCTCTGAATGTTAGCGCAAACGTAACAACTGATTCCAAAACCGATTTTACCATGTTCAGAAACCAATAAAGAAAATTCGTTCAGGTCATAGTGACAACTGCAATAGCTGCATCCAGTGCCTCAAAATCATCAACATGTACCAACAATAAGAAACAAGGCAGCATCAGTGGTGCGAAATTTTACATTCAGTTGCCTATTTCTGATTAATTTGCTGAATTCAATATTCAGTTTCAATGCTTCCCTCATTCATTCACTTCCAAACTGACTGAAATTTTATGCAGAATCGAATGGTTGAGTGCAGAGGAAATATAAATTCATTCACAAACCAAAGCATTCATTTGTTATTATGTGGACAGTTTGAAGGCAGAAGTTCTTTTACATTTTCGAGCATAACTGAACTGCATAATCTATATCTGGTGCACTTTTGCTTGATGATCTCAGAGCGGACGGACGAGGAAAACAAACAAACCTTCGATTCATCGCGGCGGGCATAAATAGAATTTTATTTCTCTTTCAAGCTCACGAAGGGATGTCAATTTTTCTAAGCTCGGATTCTGGGCAGCATTAACGATGGTAGCATTAACGTGCGTCAAGGGAGCATGAACGATGGCGATATGGACTGTATGGCAATGTCGCAAAAAAGGTTTCCAATTGCAATGGCAAATCGGACGCAAGTCATTCTAATGGCCAGCCACAAACAAATATTCCTTTATTATTTTTATTTTTTTCATCTATTACTTATTTAAAATACTGACAACTCTGGTAAGCTAACGCATTGAATCGTATCAAATAAACAATTTTCATAAAAAAAATATTTTAATTGAAACGGTTGCATTTGTATAGTTCCTCTAATCGATGTAGAAATAAGAAGTCATATATGGTACGGCCCGTCAGTACTTCGAACCCCGGCGCCCGGCGCGGCTCTCGACGGCCCTGCGTACGGGCATCAGCCGGAATGTCCGGTTCAGCTTTTCACGGCTCCGTTTGGTTTGCAGCGCAGCACCCCAGGGAACCCCATATCGAAGTATCGATGACGAAACGGTAGATAGCCCGCTCAAAATGAAATAACAAGATTATAACACAATAAAAATTTCGTAATAGATTGTGTTATAAATTTGATCTCGTTAGTAGTTAAAATAACAGAAAATTATAACAACTAACAACGCGAGATATAGCTTTGAAATCTTTTTGTTATGTGTTTCTGATCGGGAGCAGACGTCCCGTGCTGCTTCTCGGACAGCCGACGTTTGGCATGATTCTCGCTATTGCTTTTGTTGCCCTCGCCGAATTTTCGCAAGCGTAGTCGACGTGGTTGTTGAAAATCAACCAGTCGTCGGTTATCACTCCAAATTGCTACAGTGCACAGTGCTCCCAAAGAGCAAAAAAGGGGCTTTTAGATTGCATCAAAACTGTTGACTATAGTAATGTGGTGTTTTTGAGAAAGTTTCTTGGAATGGAACTCCCCTTCTTTATGTCTTATCGAATTGATGATTAATCCACCTAGTAGTGAGTTACGAAATTTATTTTCTTCAATAATTCAGATAGATAAACACTTACTTCAGCAAACTAGTGGAGACACTCATTGCAAACATTTTACCTGAAGACTTGAACTCTCTAGCTTTTATGCTTTTTGAGATATAGGGCATTATTTGTGAAAGGCCCCTTAAAAGCAGTTTTTAAATCATAAGTTTTCTTCTAGATTTTTTCCACTATATAAATGTTCTAGAACATTGTTTAAACTGTTAAACTGCATTACTTTGCCAAAGACAGAAACTTGATATCGCTAGTATGTGTGGAGATATTCACGTTTCTTGATTGAAAATAGTTCTTTTTCTAATGCGGATAACTTTTAAGCGGGCAACAACGAGCAAACCACTCGATAAACAAATAAAGTGCAAGAAAAGCACAACCAATGCTGGTAAAACCAGATCTCCCCAAGGCGGCCCTTTATGGAAATACTAGAGTTGAAGTTTGTCTCATTCCATTACATTACTATATATTACTATTAGCTCTGAAATGAAGGGTTAAAGTCGCAATAATTAGCCTTTCTTACTTTTGTTGGCACGTCTTAAGTAAATCGAAAGTTACAGTTGTTTAACAACTTAATACATACGTCTGACATTAGAAACTGACAATTCCGTTGCGCCTACTTCATAACAATGGCGCAAGTGCAACAAAATGGTAAATAGGGGAACATGCATTTGATGACGGAATGAGACAAACTTTAACTCGAGTATTTCCATAGAGGACCGCCTTGGGGAGATCTGATTTTCCAACATTTGTTGTGTTTTTCTTGCACTTTAATTTGTTTACCGAGTGGTTTGCCGTTTAAAAGTTATCGGTATTGGAAAAAGAGCTATTTTCAATCACGAAACGTTAACATACTAGCGATATCAAGTTTCCGTCTTTGGTAAAGTAATGCAGTTTAACAGCCTAAACAATGTTCTAGAACATTTATATAGTGGAAAAAATCTAGAAGAAAACTTATGATGAAAAAACTGATTTTAAGGGGCCTTTCACAAATAATCCCCTATTTTTCAAAAAGCATTAAAGCTAGAGAGTTTAAGTCTTCAGGTAAAATGTTTGCAGTGAGTTCTCCACTAGTTTACTGAAGTAAGTGTTTGTCTATCTGAATTATTGCAGAAAATAAATTTCGTAACTCACTACTAGGGAGATTAATCATCAATCCGATAAGATAGAAAGAAGGGGAGTTTTTTCTCGAAGACACAACATTGCTAAAGTCAACAGTTTTGATGCAATCTAAAAAACGCTGTTTTGCTCTTTGGGACCATTGTGCAGTGCACGCTTCGATACAATCACGTGCCCTCAACGGTGATCTGCATCCGCTGTACCGCTTTGCAGTTGCTGACCAACAACTTGTGGTGAGCTATTTGCAGCTTGATCCCGTTCATCCAGCTCTCGATCGCGTCTATTGTCTCCGTCACCGACAACTCCACTTCTTCAAGTGTCTCACCCATCACCGTTAGTTACATGTCGTCCGCGAAATCCAAGATTTTCACTTTCCTGGGCAGCCGCAGAATTATGACCCCATCGTACATCGCGTTCCAAAGAGTTGGACCAAGAATGGAGCCTTGAGGAACGCCCACTGTGACTCGCATTGACTTCTGCCCTTCGCTAGTCTCTTATAGCAGCTCTCTGCTCTAGAAGTAGCTCTTCAAGATCTGGCGTAGATAGTCGGAAACCCTCATTCTGTGCAGCGCTGCAGCGATGGCTTCCCAGCTGGCGCTGGTAAATGCATTCTTAACATCTATCGTGACTACAGCAATCTCCTCTTCACTTCTGTTTAAATACCTTCTCAGAGCTCTTGAGCACTGTCTGAATTGCATCCACTGTCGATGCTCCTTGCCGCAATCCGAGCTGCATCTTGGACAGTCCGCGCTTCTCCTTTGTGCCATTTTTTTGAGAAACCAGTTTCTAGATTTAGGAAATAAACGAAACAACGTAAATTTCAATAACAAAATTAAATAACTGTTTTTGCCTTTCTTATATAGAAATGTTATGCAATCACTATAAAAATCGTCAACCTAATCCCGGCCTAAATTTTTTGACCTATATAGGCTTAGGTAAGAGTATGCAATGAGGGGTTGCTACTTTAAAATTAAAACTAGTTTAAAATTTCTTAATAAGTTGAAAATTTTAGGCAGGATCCAGATCCCTCGGATCTTCCTCCTTGATCCGTCGCTAGTTTCAAGCGATGTTTCAGTGTCGACACATCGTATCTCAAGATCTTGGCTGTCGATCCATTGTATGTATGTGCAAATCGTACTGAATAGGTAATATACATTTACAGCATTGTATTGAACATAATCAGCCACGGAATCGTAGTTTGGACAAATGGTCGGTGTTAAGTCAAACCGGACTAAGTCACAAAACATTGATTTCGAGAAAAACACGTTTAAAGTTTGAATCGCAGCATCCTTTACATTATGATTGGAAATTATTTTTTGCCATAATTCTTGTTTATTGTTACATATTTCAAATCTAGCAAACGTCGAATGTAGCTGAAGATATTCTTTATCCAGTGCTATCATCATCTCATTTTTTTTATGTTTTGCGACTTAGTCCGGTCTGACTTAACACCGACCAAATGAGAAAGGCACAATAGCACCACTAGGTGGATTAAAACAGGTTTTTTTTATTTAGTTCTTTTATTTGTTAGGCACAAATGCGTTAGCTTAGCGGTGCCAAATTAATTTTTTACATTTTGGATATCTTAAAACTAGAAGGTTACAAATTTGAAATATTTTTTACAACAAGGGGGATTTTTTACAGCAATCTTAAAGCTAGAAATGCAATGCTATATACAAAAGTAGGATACAATAGGTTTTCAGAAATTTTTTTTGCAGCTATCTTAAAACTAGGAATCAAGTTTGATATACAAAAGGAGGAACATAAGTTTTTTTACGATAAATTTTACAGCTATTTTTAAATTAAGAATGCAGTTTGAAAGAAGAACAGGTTTTTATGAGAAATTGAACAGCTATCTTAAAACTAGGTATGCAGTTCGATATACAAGGTGGGAAAGAATATTTTTATGACAAAAATACAGCTATCTTAAAACTAGGAATACAGAATGCAAATGTGGATTATTTCCAACATCGGTGTTGAAGCAGTTATATCAGGAACAGAAGAGAGTAGGCGGATATGTTGACAGGTACGAAGACCAGACTTGCCACTTTCAGGCAAACGGGAGATCAGCGACATGCCAAACGTCAAGACCCGGGTTGATGAGTAGGATTCATCGGACCTGCGGAATCGGGTCGCTCTCGCCTCAAATTGCGTGGTAAAGGCGACGGCGGTCACATAATGGCACTCTGATGCTGATCGGCTCCACAAGGCAGGACAGGGAACTTCTAAAAATGAGAAATAAGAAAGAGGAGCTAAATTGGCATATTTATCGTTTTTATGAAAATATAAATAAGGGACATAACCCGGGGGATCGCGATTTGCCAGCATATCCCGAACTGGAACATTGGGTAGTCTACCTAGGGCTCGAAGGGAATCTTTTAACTGAGACCTGGCGTCATAATACCCGGCGCATACCCAGACGTGCTCGATGTCGTGATAGCCCTCGTCACAAGTCACAGACCACCAGCTCAATACGCCGCAAATGCGCATCCAAGGTGTAGTGGTTGGACATAAGCCGAGACATAACACGAATGAAATCCCGATCCACATCAATCCCCCTGAACCATGACTTTGTTGATACCTTTGGGATAATCGAATGTAGCCACCGTCCAAGTTCCCCATTGCTCCACAAGGTTTGCCAACTGTTGAGTGTCCTTTGATGACAAATACTAAAACAATCGTTGAAGCAGATTGGTCTTTCGTATATGTATCCATCTAATGCCCCCCTTTACTAAAGAGTCGACCTTTCCATTGCCCGGGATAGAGCAATGAGATGGGACCCAAACAAAGGTAATCTGGTAAGATTTTTTAGATAACGTATACAAGGACTCCCGTATCTTCCCCAGAAAATACGAGAATTGCTTTTTGGGCTTCATCGCACGAAAAGCCTCGACAGAGCTGAGGCTTTCCGAAATGAAGTAGTGATCTGTGAGCAGAGCGTCGATGATCCCAAGGGTGTACTGAATTGCAGCTAACTTTGCGACGTAAACTAAAGCGGGATCATTGAGTTTGAATGAAGCAGTGATAGTACTATTAAAGATACCGAAGCCAGTGGACCCATCGCGATTTGATCCGTCAGTGTACAACATTTTGTAACAGTCGACTTATCGGAATTTATTATAAAATATATTGGGAATCTACGGAACTTACGGGCGTATATGGTCCGGGATTCCACGATCCTTCGTGGATGTGTCGAAGAATACAGTAGAATCAGAAATATTAGGGAGACGGATGCGGTTGGGATTATACGAAGAAGGGTTGATGCGCTGTACCATGTAGTCGAAGTACAAGGACATAAATCGGGTTTGAGAATTAAGCTCAATGAGCCTCTTGAAGTTTCCAATCACCAACGAGTTCAGAATGTCGCATCGGATGAGCAATCGATATGAGAGTTCCCAAAATCGATTTTCCAGCGGGAGAACGCCCTCCAGCACTACGAGACTCATCGTATTGGTCGAGTGCATGCAACCCAAGGCAGCAGTGGCGTAGCCAAGGGGGGGGGGGGTTTGGGGGTTAAAACCCCATCCAAACCAAAATATTTGAATTGAAGAAAAAAAAAGTTTGATGCTAACTAGTTCATTAAATATTCAAATAATAATTTTGGAAGTTTATTATCTGTTCATTACGTTGAGAACCTAATGTTTTAATCGTTATGGTGACTCTTTTTTTTGTGCGACTTTTTGTAAGTTGTGAGAATGGGATCTTGTAACTAATATTTTAGTGAGAAACCTATAGTTGATAAATCGTGTAAATATCAAGCAAAATAGCTCAATGAAAATGCCTACATAGAAACTGATGAAAAATGGCGTTTTACGCTTGTCTCTAACAAGTGAGAATCGGTTTTTATGTGCATTTGATTTTTTTTTGGGTTATCACTTATATAAAGTGCCACTAGCTAAGATTGGTAATAAAAAAATTTAAATTTTTCACGCTTTTCGCTATTTATGGTGTACATTTGGGTATCGAATTGAATGGCGCCAAGATTCCATAATTTGGAAACTATCAGCCTTTGGAGGTTTAGTATTTAGCAGCATAATGTTGTTGATTAATTTTTCCAGTTGGATGCATTACTAATTCCAATCAAATTTAGTTCGAGACTTAGTGTCTTCAGCAAAGTTTTCAAGAGTGTTATTGCAAATAGCTTGGTTGAAGATAGGCGGCAACAAAGAATTTGGGAGAACACCTTGTAGATGACGCTTACTATTCTAGTATGCAAAGGTGCATCTTTCATTGCAAACGATTTAAAAAAAAATAACTTTTTGAAATACGAAAAGCAAAGTGGCGAAAGCAAGCTTTTACCCGTACCATGCAAGATTTGAAAATTGATTTCCTGATAAATATACTCGATGGCATTTACGCCACCTTTGCATACAAGGGCAGTTCAGTAATGCGATTAATCGGTAATTGGTTGCAAAAATCCCACTTAACACCACTGTTATAGAAGGGACATACTACTTCCTACATCCTATACTTCGGTAAAATCTCCTCCTTCCAGATCTTCAAAAGCACCCAGTGGAGTGCTCTAGCCAATTCCTCTACTCTGTGTTTGAGTTGCTTATATGACAGTTGATTATTGACAGCGGTCCAACAGTCCTATTATTTCATGAATCTTAGGTAGATCCGGAATCTGTCGTCGACTGCGCGCGTCTCCAAGCTGATTCTTGCAATACTCTTGTCGTCTACTGCTTCGCTATTTAGGTGTGCGTCATAATATACTTATCAATCATGAGAATTTCTGCACATTGTTTATAAGGTTTACAGACTATCCTGTGCGATAACCGGTTTATACAATGCCCCGGCCTATCAGGATGTTTATGTCACCGATGACATTATAACTATCATAGACATGCTCCAGCTGCGCATAAAATGCATCTTTCTCGGCTTCGTGAGGTCAGTGCACATTGATAATGCTGTGGATTTGATCCACACTACACAAATCCTTTCGCTGATCGCCTGCCACTTGATACGCGTTGGCGCATTTTGCCCAGCTCTTATGCCGTCGCTCGATCCCCGCATTTCCACACATTCTGCCCCGTCCATCAAAGCTCTTCCAATGCTACGGTTTCGAAGTTGCGAATTTTCAGCTCATCCTTTTCTGCTTGATTGTTAGTAAAGTGGTGTTTTGGGCCACTCGTTGAACTTGACCTAACCTGTCTCGTAGTCCGCCACCCAACATAACTGACACATGCGACAGGTATTTAATTCTACCTACAGTAGGGTTATAGCACCCATGCCCGCTCACACCATCCCATTTCGCTATTATTGCAGAACACGGTAGTACCCAGTCGATCGCGGCCTACAGATTAAATGTCATCAATAGACCCGCCAACATTTTTGAAAAATCAAAGATTTTCGTGGCCCGAATTTGATGAAAACTTCACATTGGGGTAATTTTGTCACACTGAATTCATATTTGATGTTATTTTTTTATTTTTATTACCTCAAAATTTTGGTACTTAGTTCGTGGTTCGAAAATTCAACATTAACGAATATTGAGGTGCACAATATATGAAAATTCATTTTCAAAAAAAAAAAATTGGTGTAGCGAATTTTTAGCAGAATACACATTTTTTCAATTGTTGATAATACTGGTAGACATTCATAAATTATATTTCGTACCTTGGGGAATCAAACACAATCATGCGTCTCCTTCAGACATATAATGAAAAATCACATTTTTTCGTACCTCGGGGCAAAAAGCACATTCATTTTCGGAACGTACACCAATTTTCAAGTATCATTAACTACAAGTGATCTTTCCGAACTGTTTCAAAATAAAGTACAGCCACTTTGAACATTATAATTTTAATTTAATGTACGATTTATTATTTGTGCTTCATGCCTGTGTAAGAAAAAAGCTTGTATCGACTAAATGGAAAGTTAAAAGTCCAGCGAATAACCTTTCAAATGAAACCAGTTTGACCCTAATCGGAATCTTAACTAAAAATATATAGTCATTTGAATAACAAAGGTTTGAATACATTTTTTTACATAATTGATCATCTATTTCACCTTTGAAGTTCTGCAAAAAATCTATCTTTCGTCTTCAACACCTAATATTTTGAGAAAACTCCATTAAACCTCTTTACAAACAAAGAAAATGTTAAATCATGAAAAATCCAAAATAAAATTTAGAGGTTTTGTCCGGCTAGGCGACACTGCGCGTCGTCTGCAAGTTGCCCTAGCGTGCATGAATTGACAATCGTCAATGTCATTTACGTAAAAATTGTAGAACAGGGAACTTAGACATGCATGTGCTTTTCAGACAACAGGTTTAGCAAAAAGTTATTTAAAATCGGTGAAAGACCATTCTGGTGCAGCTACTCAGAAAGAAACTGAGTCAAAAGCCCCCTTTATATCCAAGAAGACTGAAGCCATCGCAAGGCAATCGGCTGTCCGTTTAGGCGGGGGGGGAAGGTCTAAAACCTTAAAAAGTACCCTCGAACATACACTTCATCGAACTGGAGATAATCCAGTATCGTTGCTTGCGCATTGCCTTGGGTTGCATGCACTCGACCAATACGATGAGTCTCGTAGTGCTGGAGGGCGTTCTCGCACTGGAAAATCGATTTTGGGAACTCTCATATCGATTGAACGGCTGTGATAAAAGTTATGGGCAGATTTCCAATTCAAGAAGTGGTAGAACGCTCATATGAAGGCTTCGTGATCGCCAAAATCAATGGCGTCTTCGTGTGTAGCTATTACGCTCCTCCAAGGTGGACAGTAAAGCAGTTCAGCCTAATGCTGGAGCAGTTAACCGAGTAGTTGATCGGTCGGAAGCCGGTAGTCATTGGTGGTTACTTCAACGCTTGGGGTTTGGAGAGTAACCTGAGAGACTTAAAAAATCAGATTTCCCCAAAGAACTGTGACGAGAAGTAGACGCTTATCCCTGGGGCGACGCGTACCTAGTCGTGATGGCGAAAATGAAGGGTTCGACGACGCCAGCCAAAATATGCCCGAGTAAGCTGAATATAATTATCGAGGGTCTTTTACCCGAAACACGATCCAACTATCTGGCCACCAACACCGTACGGCGAAGAAGAAGAAGCACACACGGACGATTGGTAAGTAACGATGAGCTCGACAAAGCATCGAAGTGTCTGAAATCAAAGAAATCCCCCGGTCCGGATAGAACACCAAACGTGCGATCCTGGCATATCCGGACGTGTTCAGGATGGTGCTGCAGATGTGTTTAAATAAAGGTTCCCCGAAATTTGGAAGGTATAGAAGCTGGTACTGCAGCCGAAGCCGCGCGGACTAACTAAGAGGCAGCTCGGATTGCGCAAGAAGCGTCAACAGTGGATGCAATTCTGACAATGTTTAAGAGTGCTGAGAAGGCATCTAAACAGAAGTGAAGAGGATATCGATACTGGGCTGTGGTCATGATAGATGTTAAGAATGCATTTAACAACTGGACAGCCATTGCTGCAGCGCTGCACAGAATGAGGGTTCCCAACTATCTATGCTAGATCCTGAAGAGCTACTTATAGAGCAGAGTGCTGCTGTGCGAGACGAGCGAAGGGCAGAAGTCAATGTCATTCACAGCGTACGTTCCTCAAGGCTCCATTCTTGGTCCAAATCTTTGGAACGGGTATACGATGGGGTCATAACTCTTCGGCTGCCCAGGAAAGTGAAAATCGCGCACACAAAAAATAATGAAATTTAAACGACATGTAAATCAATACGAATGTAAACATACAAAGATTGAATCAAAACTTTGATTGAAAATTACGTTAAAATCAATGCACTCAATTAGAGCATCAAAAAGCATACAATTTTACACTTTCATTCGTGTAATCTTACATGTCATTCATTTTACAGCAATAAGCGTGTAAAAAATACATTGAAGTGCATTGGTTTTCCGTTTGAAGAAACTGTAATTTTCAATCCACGTGTAGAATTATAATAAAATTCGTTGAAGAAAGCACGACAAGTCGTGTGGATTTGTGGTGGAACTTAATTTTACATTTATATTCATGCTCCAAATATGTTTATGAAAATAAACTAAAATTACACAATATTTTTTTCTGTGTGGGTTTCGCGGACGACATGTAACTAACGGTGATTGGTGAGACATTTGAAGAAGTGGAGTTGTCGGTGACGGAGACAATAGACGCGACCGAGAGCTGGATGAACGGAGTCAAGCTGTAAATAACCCACCACAAGCAGCGTCAAAGCGATTCAGAGGATCCAGATCGACGTTGGAGGGCAGAATTTGGAGTGATAACCGACGACCGGTTGAGCTTCAACAACCACGTCGACTACGTCTGTGAAAATTCGGCGAAGACAACGAGAATCATGCCAAATGTCGGCTACCGAGACGAGACGTATGCTATCTAGGGTAAACAGGTGTAATACGCCCCCCTTAAGGAAAAATAGCTATATTTCACCATTCGACGCTATGCTCTTCTCACTAACGACTCTAATTTATTGTTATATTAGTTAGAAATTAGTACCCGTTTCATTTTCTATTAAAAACATCCTGATACAAGTACTATTAAATATTTTTCAAAGATGCCTAAATTCTAGTTTTTTCTTTCACCCAGGGCAAAATGCCCCCGGTGAAAGTGTAATATGCCCAACAACAAGAGGACGGTATGCCCCACAGCAATCGGTGAGCATGCCCCACAACAATGGGTAGGGCGTTTTAGTCGGTGATGAGCTGTTGTGAACGCATGCATAATTCTACACGCACACATAGTTTGAAGCCAAGCTAAAAACTAAGATAGTAACTATAATATTCTAGTAAGCTACTTGAAATAGTTCTATCGAATCCGACTGTTTCTAATTGGTTGTAATGCTATTGGAAAAAGTGGAAGCTTACATAAAAGTAGCTCTTTTGAAACTTTTGTGTATATTGTTTTGCAACATATTAAAAATGCCAAACTAACTTAGTACGTTGATTTCATGAAACGATACTGTTATCAGTCATTTTTACTTTTGAGATAATTCAAGAATCCTGGGAATCGAAGAGGGGCATTTAGCCCCGGTGGGGTGTATTATACACTTTTACCCTACTGTTTCGTCATCGATACTTCGATATGGGGTTCCCTGGGGTGCTGCGCTGCAAACCAAACGGAGCCGTGAAAAGCTGAACCGGACATTCCGGCTGATGCCCGTACGAGTCGCGAGTGGTTAAAGAACAATATCGTCGGAGGTAGTATGCGTTATCGCCGGCATGATCCCGAAAATGCATCACTATGCCTGAGGACTAATCCCAAATGTGACAGCTTGGGTGCATAGGAAACATGGAGATGTGAACTTACATTTGATGCAAATTTTGTACGGGCACGGATGCCTCCGGAAGTACTTGCACCGGTTGCAAAGACACAGGAACACGTGGTATAGGTTCGGAGAAGTTTTCGTAGGGTGTGATAGTTGACAGTATCGTTGAAGAGATGTGCCACGACGAGCATACCTGGGACGCTGTCAATAGAGTGGTTACGACCAGTTGAGTAGTACGCAACGTAGAACCGGGTTCGAGTCATCTGGGCGCCAGTGATACGGATGTCAGACTTAACCGGAATCGCCGGACCGACCTTAACACCCTACCGGATAGCTCGTGAATAGGGTAGATGCACAGCCGGGGATCAGACCGCGTCGAATAGCTAGCAATGGATTATTGGGGCGCCAGTGAACCGGAAGCTACGCTCCACCCGGAGTCGCTGGATGGACCTTAGCACCTACTGGTTGGTCCGTAGAGTAGGCTAGGTCCATCGCTGGGGCTACATCGAGTAGATCGGAACAAAGCGGGGAGCTAATTGACTCACGGAAACGAATATCGGCATCGGGAGAAATCTACCGCTCGGTATCGGGAGAACCTGTCTCGCCTAGGAATTCCCCTTCGGAGTAGGCCAGATCCATCGTTGGGGACTGGACCGAATAGTTTGCGAACAAGTCGGGAGCTGAACGAATAAGTGTTGCTGAATGGTACGAGAAGAAAGTTTCGGTGCAGAGTGGCACAAGGGAGCCGAAGGGCTAGGTAAATTAGACACTCTGAAGTTTGCCGCCCAGATTGTCTTCGTAGGGGAAGAGCATAAAGTTTCGACCCTCTGCTAGCTTTCCGACTACCATGTAGAAATTGCCAGTCTGTGTTGATGGTGAAGAACACACCACCGTCGAGGAGTAGTGCTGTAACCCTACTGAAGGAACTAACTGCTAAGTAGTGGAATTAGAGTGAGTGTTATGCTAGGGCATTGCAAAAAAAACTTTTTTTTGAATTCTCAAAGTTCCCCCCTCTCATATTGTGACAAATGTCAAAGTAAGCTCAGATGCCAAATTTCACATCATTTGGACAATTTTAAACCCCCGCCCACTTCGCTTGAAATTTTTTGAAATTGGTACTATGGGAAAATATGGAGGAAAAATACATTAAATGCTATAACCTTCGAAGTAGCAATCAGAAAATTACAATTTATACCTCTTTTGAACGGAAATAATCTAAGTATTTGAATGAAGAGATATTTGTTTCTTGAAAAATACGGGAAAGTGGGGTACTGGCTCATTTGGACCCCAAAATCCACTATTTTTAATGATTTTTCTGCTCCGTGATGCAAATCATACATATTTTGTAGTTTTTCTAATGTGAAAAAATCTCAGAAATCGAACGGAACCATTTTGACCTTAGTTCGAATACGAGAAGTTGGGGTTATAGGGCTTTTTGTCAGTCATATTAAATTTTATCATTTTCTCATGCATATATCTCTATTATTCTTCAATCAATTTTCATAAAATGTAACTTATTGAACGTGTAAAATTCTGAGGAATAAAACAAAAATAAAAACGTTACAGGTAAAATTCAGAAACATCAAACTTTTTGATATTTACTCTACAAATCTAATTTTTTTCATTATTTGTCATAATACCTAAACTTCCCCTATTTTTCCAGGAATGGAACTTTTCTCATGTGATCCCTAAGCATATTTTACACTAAAAGTAGTAAATTAAATAAGAATTTTGTTGTTAAATGGAGTTAATATGTGCGATTTTATGATAAAAATGTGAAATCGACACTATATGTCAGATAATTTGATGTTCCTGAATTTTACCGGTAACGAATCTATTTTTGTTATAATCCTAAGGATTTTCCACGTTCAACAAGGCATAGTTTATGAAAATTGAGTGAAGAATAATAGAGATATATTCACGAGAAAATGATGAAGGTTAGTATTAATGTCAAAAGGCCATTTAACCCCAACTTCTCGTATTCGGACTAAGGTTTAAAGGGTTCCGTTAGATTTCTGAGATTTTTTTACATTAGAATAACTACAAAATATGTTTGATTTTCATCACGGAGCAGAAAAATCATTAAAAATAGGGGATTTTGGGGTCAAAATGACCCAGTACCCCACTTTCTCGTATTTTTCTAGAAACAAATATATCTCCATTCAAATACCAAGATTATTTCCTTCCAAAAGAGGTATAAATTTTAATTTTCTGATTGCTACTTCAAAAGTTATAGCATTTAATGTATTTTTCCTCCATATTTTCCCATAGAACCAATTTCAAAAAATTTCAAGCGAAGTGGGCGGGGGTCTAAAATTGTCCAAATGATGTGAAATTTGGCATCTGAGCTTACTTTGACATTTGTCACAATATGAGAGGGGGGGCCTTTGAGAATTCAAAAAAAAGTTTTTTTTGCAATGCCCTAGTGTTATGCTCATAAAAAACCCCTCCCCGAAGTAATGCCGTAAGGTAGTGCCGGGGAGGACTCGGGTTTTGGGCAAGAGTAGTGGTTTTTGGCGAGTCGGGTGGCAACACAAACCAGCTCCCTGAGACGTTACAGTTTAATATATTTTTTTCCTGCAGCCTCAGGGCTTTTTTGGAAGTTTTTTGCTATCCTCTAAAAACAAAAACAAAAAAACACACACAGTCGATTGGTATATGAGACTCGGCCAAATAACAAATCGGAATTGAAAATAAGAAAATTTTCTGAACTATATATGAAGATATAATAGCTCATTGAGTTAAAACTATCAGCAATAGTCTAGAAATGTCTCGCTCATATACATACTAATTTCATAATAAATCCAGTGAAGATAAATTTTCTGTATTGTATTGTGAAGATATTTTTGTTCCTTACATGAGAAACTATCAACGGTCTTCTAGAAATGTTTCGCTCACATACAAATAATTTAAGGTTATATCATTCATGGTTATTAACGATAGATTTAAATTCTTCCACATAATTGTAATTTTCAGTCTTTTGTAGTACTTGCACCGACTTTTCAGTTGTAGAAAATTCAACTTTGGTCGCATCTAAATGCAGTAGTAGTAATACAGTAGTCTAGATAGCCCAAAAAAATAGTAGTTTGCAATATTTTCTAAACTGCTAAGATGTAACGAGATGGAAATTTCGCTTTGGAGGTCTGGTTATTAGAGTGTTAACATGATGATTGACATGATCCTATATCACGCCTCTTGGTTTAGAACAGAGCATATGAGCATAAGGTGTAATGTTTCTTCCTTCGAACCTCTTGCTCTCGTGTACATATTTATTACCATTTATTACCGCATTTTTTCCCGAAGATATTAAACATTAGATAGTCCTTCCTGAGTTTCAAAAGAACTTGATAGTGTCCTCGATACTCGGACGTAACACATCACTCGATCCATAGTCGATTTGATCAAATATGTCGGTTTAGCTAGAAACCCATATTCGTGTATTAGATCCCATAGGTGATCTCAATCGATTGTATCATATGCGGCTTTGAAATCTATAAACAGGTGGCACGTTGTAATTGCAACATTTTTGAAAGACTAGTCGAATCGAAAATATTTCGTTTGTTGTGATGCATGCCCCAGTAAAACCTGCTCTGAATTCCCCATTTTTCTCTATGGGCAGCGGTGAACACTTTGTAGGTGGCATTCAGCAATGTGATTGACTGGTACTTGCAACAATCCAGCGTATTACCTTTGTTATAGACGGGACATGTTTACTACTCCCTCGTTATTTTATATGAAGAGTAAACTGAACGAATTTCTATTCGAAAGGTTCAAGCCAGCAATAAGAACGTAGGGAAACGTATATCTGCAAAAACAAACACGGACATTTAAAAACTACAGCCATTTTCAAAATCTCTCTCGATTTAGCAGAAGCTTTTACTAGATCGAACAATCGACTAATGATACATATGCATACTATGCTGAAGTATGCTCTCCAAAATGTGACTTTGTGTAAAGGTTTGGGAGAAAAGTTCTTCATTCAAACATAGAATGAAGAATTTTGCTCCCAAACATTTACGGAAAATCACCTATAATTCTCACAAGCTGACATCAGCAGCCTGGTAAATATAAACATTTGAATTGTGCGTTTATTTCCCCGGCAAGCAGTTTATCGTCTATTTATTCTTCATTAGTGGGAGGGTAACCAAATTTTCACCTCTCAAGAACTTGCGAAAAGCTACTGACAATGCAGTATGGAAGCTCCACCTCAACGGCATCCCTTATTATTGAACGTCCTAACTAATAACATATCGGAAAGAATGAAATATTCAAACCAACAGTCAGACTATAGAAATCATCAATGGGGAAACACGTGGTTGCAACCATGCGGTAGCATGCGGCTAACCGACATTTGTGATTTCTTACCTGTTTCACCATTGTGCTGTATGAACGGTGTAAAGTCAGATCGGACTAAGTAGCAAAATCTCAAAAGAAGAGAAAATGATAGGATTGAATCAAAAATTTCTTCTTCAGCTACATTTCATTTGCGCCAGATTTGAAAAATATTATCATTAGCATGAATTATGAAATGAATCCATTGCGGATAATACCATAAAGAATGCAAGGATTCAATCTTTGTACACGTTTTTCTCTGTATCAATGTAATATCGCTTAGTCCGGTCTGGCACAAAACCGACATCTTGCATGCGCGTGCGCTTTGTATTCGTTTTCACTGAAGTTAAAATGGACATACGGCATTTGGTAAAAATGCGGCTGCAAATATAGGTATTTCATCAACTTTACTAAAATATGAATAACTCAAAAACGAAGCATCGTAGCTATGTAATGTAAGCGAACGAAAAATGCTACACAAAGCAAGCTACAATCCTATGCAAAAATATCGGGTACTTTTGAATAAAATATCGGAGATATTTTGGTTCGAACTAGAAAATGCTAGCCGTGAGTAATCATCAAAATTTTAAATTTTTAGTTATACCAAAAAATAGCTAATTACACGAGAGGGATTGTTGATATCTTTTACGTAAAAGTTTTAAAAATTCGCGAAAGCGTCGCAGCCGATCCTGTAACCTTTCGCCTTAAATGCATAATTTCCTTTTACGCCTTCCATTGATAATCAGATACGCTATTTAGGGTGATGTGCCTATTATGGCAGTAGAGCCTATTGTGACCCTATTTCGTACCCCTTGGTTTCGAACCAAGCATATGAGATAATGACACTATCGATTTGGCTAAAGCAGGTGAGAAAAAATAAGCTCAAGTTATATTCTTTATTTGTTGTGCACATATGTATTTAGAACTATCCTCTAAATCCAACTTTTAATTAAAACAAAATCACCTTATTGAAATATCTACTAATCCGCCTCACTCACGTAGTGAACCGAAACTGGATGCAACGGCGCTTATCAAAATAAACACTTACGAGCCAGCATTTACCGCCTCATATCTCGTTATTCCAGCACAAATATACTAAACATTGCACTGATACATACCTTTATTTTAGCTGGAGAATCTTTTTACGATAATTTCACTTTAAAATCACTCGTCAAACACTAGAATAGACCTAGTGTTATAATAGGATAAAACTAAATACGGGGGTTCCTATTATTGACATGTTTTGCTGATACACTACCACAATCAAAACCAACTTTTTGTATCCATCATACAGAAAAGAATCGCCAGTGCGGCCAAACCAAAACATGAACTTGTAAATATAATGTAATGCAATTTCAGGTATAAGTAATCAATTACTTCAAGTTATTCAACTAATTGTTGATTGCAGATATTTTATTTTCATCTGCACATACAATTCGGATCGGGAGAAAGCAATGTGTGATGTGAAACTTGTCATTCCAGTTGCTAACCTTCGAATAGTTTTTTTTCTGCGTGCGCAAGTCTGGGCGCTCTTCTGCTAACAGCTGATGAGTTTCATTGATGTGCGTGATGTTTACGTTTGTTTTGATCGGCTGAAAAAAGCAGAATGATTCGTTTTACAAATCACACGTTGGCGTCCATGATCTGGATACCTAGTTAGAATCGACGCAAATGGAATAAGAGGCATTGCGTTTCAACTAGATTGTTTTTCGATGAGGTGGAAATTGGCACACCCATGAGGCGATAATTGGATCGTTGAGGTGGGAATAGATGCACAGAATGGAACATTTATTTTCATTTATGCTGAAAATTGAGGCAATTCTGCTAAATAAGCATTATATAGATGATTAAGAAACAGTACACTGATACTTTATGCTGAGAAAGGTTATAGATAATATGGCTTCTTTTAAAGTTGTTCAAAAATAGTGCGACCCTCGCCCTAATGGTGCCAAAATAGGCTCATCACCCTACTTAATAATTTAAAATGAATAATATATCTATGTAGTAGCTAAAGATAAGATTTAATACAACAAGATATTACATGCATTACCATATTGTCGTGATTTGAGGTCGTCGATGCTGTAGATTGCGTCGTTTTAGGATGGCCCTCCATGGTGGTTCGATACTCTGCTATTTGAATTTGGGGAGGGATACCAGGCGATCCGTCCCCCACGCTGTCCGATGGAAGAATGAACCTCTGTGCGATGACACCGTGCACGCTCAGGAAATGAATACTTGATCCACTGCTACTGCTGTCGCTGCTACCAGGCGATCCGTTCGCCACGCCGTCCGATGCACGAATGAGCCTCTGTGCGACTTATTTACTTAATAATTTAAAATGAATAATATATCTATGTAGTAGCTAAAGATAAGATTTAATACAACAAGATATTACATGCATTACCATATTGTCGTGATTTGAGGTCGTGGATGCTGTAGATTGCGTCGTTTTAGGATGGCCCTCCATGGTGGTGCGATGCTCTGCTATTTGAATTTGGGAAGGGATACCAGGCGATCCGTCCCCCACGCTGTCCGATGGAAGAATGAACCTCTGTGCGACGACACCGCGCACGCTCAGGAAAGGAATACTTGATCTACTGCTACTGTTGTCGCTGCTACCAGGCGATCCGTTCGCCACGCCGTCCGATGCACGAATGAGCCTCTGTGCGACGACACCGCGTCTTAAATGCACGCTCAAGGGAGAAGTACTCGACCCACTGCTGACGGCCTGTCTTTAGATACATACAACTTTGCCGAAAAAGTAGCAATCACGTTGATGTTTCCTTGTGAAGCATATGCACGTAATGTTTTGTCTGATTTGTAGCATAGATCGTGTAGCTTATTCATTTTGGATTTTTCTGACAGTATTTTATCCGAGGTTTTTCTTGTTATGGTATTTGCTTGCGTACCCGAGTCGATAAAAAATATGACTTTTGTCCCCGCTATACGCCCGACAACATAAACGTCCTCTTCTGTTGGAAGATCCACAGCAGGAACAGCGCACACCATCTTTTCACAGTCATTGTTTGTGAAACGGTTTTCAGGTAGTGATTTTTACAGCACCTGCAACAAATTGGACAGTTTTACGGAAATAATCATCATACGTTCCTGTCGTCAGCTATTTTATCTTTGAATCTTCGATACTATTTTGGGTGGTGTAATTGAGGAATGTTTTCCTATTAACCAGCAGAAGACACCATATGATCATCCGACGCTGCTTAAAGCTTCATGAAAAATAACGGATCAAAGACCAAAAATATCCACAAATTAGATCCAGAAAAAGAAGTCTTCCAAAGTACCCACTCTCGATGGGGAATGCAACTACAATGTGTCTTCTAACTTATCGTCGTCCATATTTGCATATACTGAGTAGTTTGAACCATTTCTTTTTCACAGTATTGGTTTGTATAGGACTTATTTATCCATATTTCCTGCGCGAGAATTCCGAACGAAACAATATGCAAGCTATAAGGATGAATGGAAAGAGATTGCATTGCAATCAGCTGAATGCATGGCCTTTATGCTATCGACATAGCATAGACTTTTCACACTATTTACTTCAATGCAAATAAAAACTTTGAAATATCTACCTGTCTCATTCAAAAATCGCATTCTCCCTCAGTCGTTCTCTGTTCAAGGGGCTTGAAAGCACATGTGCCCTTGTCTCACTTTATTATATTCAATTGCGCGTTAAAATACTGGACCAGTATTTTAACGCGCAATCATGTGACCAAAAGTAAACTTCGAATTCCAAAGAAAATTGAACGTTCCAGGTTCCTGATAACTAATTAAGGTCCAACAATAAAGTAGATACACCTGATAATCTTAAAACGACTTCGTCAAGTAAAGAAGCATACAAACGGAAAGAATAAAACCAAAAAAGACGAAAGCCCTAGAAAGTCCATTGTATATTTATTAGCCTTTTCTCAGAAGATGGGATTTTTAAAAACATTTCAAAACTTTCTGATGCAATGGTTCTCAAATTCGTACAATCCGGTTTATTCATTTTCTTCATTCAAAAATGTTTTTTAACTTTAAATATATGATCATTTCATTTTAATTACTTATTCCATTCAGCATATTTTTATTCGTTTTGTTCATCTGCGTCATTTAACTTATTTTATTCGTTTCATTCTTTGGATTCACTCTAATCAGATTAGTTTTTTTGTGCATTTTACTCATATTATTCATTTAACTTATTTTATTCATTGTTTTCATTGCATGCATTCTATTCCTTTTTTCCAGTTTATTCATTTTGTTCAGTTTCTTCATTTTAATAATCTGACTACTTTTTCAGTTTAAATCATTTCATCCAAATAGTTCATTTGATACAATTAAATTTAAAGAATATTATTTTATAACCTTTTACCATCGTTTAATTTTTCATTTTAATCAATGCATTTTATTCTGCTCATTTTCTTCTTGTTATTCATTTTATCACTTCAGCTCATTTTGTTTATTTGATTCCTTTGTTTTATTTATGCATTTCATTTATTTTTTACTTTATTCATTTTGTTCATCCATTCATTTTATTCATTTGATCCACTTCATTCATTTGATTCATTGTATTCACTGGATGAATTAAATCAATTTGATTCATTTGATTCATTTGATTCATTTGATTCATTTGATTCACTTGATTCATTTGATTCATTTGATTCATTTGATTCATTTGATTCATTTGATTCATTTGATTCATTTGATTCATTTGATTCATTTGATTCATTTGATTCATTTGATTCATTTGATTCATTTGATTCATTTGATTCATTTGATTCATTTGATTCATTTGATTCATTTGATTCATTTGATTCATTTGATTCATTTGATTCATTTGATTCATTTGATTTATTTGAATCATTTGATTTATTTGATTCATTTGATTCATTTGATTCATTTGATTCATTTGATTCATTTGATTCATTTGATTCATTTGGTTCATTTGATTCATTTGATTCATTTGATTCATTTGATTCATTTGATTCATTTGATTCATTTGATTCATTTGATTCATTTGATTCATTTGATTCATTTGATTCATTTGATTCATTTGATTCATTTGATTCATTTGATTCATTTGATTCATTTGATTCATTTGATTCATTTGATTCATTTGATTCATTTGATTCATTTGATTCATTTGATTCATTTGATTCATTTGATTCATTTGATTCATTTGATTCATTTGATTCATTTGATTCATTTGATTCATTTGATTCATTTGATTCATTTGATTCATTTGATTCATTTGAATCATTTGATTCATTTGATTCATTCGATTCATTTGATTCATTTGATTCATATCTTTAATTTTATGCATTTCATGCTCAGTCATTCCTTTTATTCCATTCAATTTGTTAGTATGAGACAATTTATTCTATTAATCTTATAACTATTTCTAAATATAATCTTAATTTTTATTTAATAACCATCTAATTTGATTCGTGTATTTTATAATTTTGATTTACATTAATTTTTTACTCATTTTATGAATTTAAAAACCTATTATTTCATTTTTCGCTTTACTTTCTATTTCGTTCGTTTTGTTGATTTTCTATAATTTATTCAGTTTATTCGAGATTTTATTCGTGCAAGACTAGATACTGTTTTCATACCACCTCTAGTTGGGTGCCTACTTTTCATGAGTTCTGAAAACTAATCCAATAGTGATATGTGTAAGAAATGTCTCATCTCACTGCTAGGTGGATTAAATCGGTTTTTTTTAATAAGAATAACTCGAAATGCGAACGATAGGAGTGAACGCCAATATGGATGATTCTCTAATATTTTCCATTATTGATCATGTAGTTTGTTTAATATTTCATTTACATCAATTAACAAAACCCAAAATACATCTTCAATGTTAGATAAAATAGCTTAAAAATTAAAGAAGCTTAGCTTATTCTACTTCCACGTTTTCAACTATCTTGTCGTTATCTTCTTCACCGCTCTGTTTAATTGCTGCAATTTTCGGTCTCGGCTCCTCATCTCCTAGTTCGTTTAATAATCGTTTCTGTCCCACTCCTATATGAGACTGAGCCGAACAGGTACGGGCCAAGTGCCCACGCCGTTTGCAATTGTGGCACACTTTATCCAGATTTGGGCAGAGAGAAGCATCGTGATAAATGCTAGCACATCGCCAGCAAGCTCGTCGGAACGATGCTTCGTGACCAGCCAATCCTCGCCGAAACGACCCTCTTCCTCGTTGAATGTTCCTGAATCTTGATCCAGTACCACGACGATATTGCGGTCGTGCGTCTGCAGGTTGTGCTATTGCGGCAATGGTCACGCTATTCTGGCGATTCAATTTTAGGTATTCCTCCTCATTAAACATTTCCATTTCACGGTCACGCACCATTGCGACCAAGCTGTTCATATCACCTTGATTAACCCAGTTTCTGTGGGCTAGCACGCGAACACGACTCTCAGTTGTACCCTTGATTATGGTACGCACCACAGCCTCCATCTCCTCTTCCAACTAATAGCCGCAAAGCTTGGCTGCTGCTGTCACACGTCTCACAAATGAGATGTTAGATTCTCCTCCATGATGTACCGTGTTTATTAGCTTCCCACGTTGTCCGATGATATATGTTCTTGACCCGAAGTAAAGATCTAGCCGGGCAATAGTATTGGAAAATGGGTTCGTTTGGCATGTCTGCTGTGGAGGATGTCCCTTGCATTATTTCCAATAAATTCGAACCTGCTTTGATTCGGAATATGTCCATCTTCGCTCGCTCGTCAGTCGCGTGTACCAAATTAAATAAAGCGGTAAGAATTTCCTTCCACTGCTCATAAGACCTTTTGTCGGCGTCGCTCTCGCCCTCCGAAGGCTTACATTCTGGAATGTTTAGTGAGCCAAGGGACATATTGCTCATCGTGGTCCATAAGGATTTGTTTTCGGTAGATGCAGGCTGTTCGGACTCCAAAACTTCACTGGGTGTAACGATACCCGAACTGTTCGCGAGAGAGATCTCTGAACCAGTTTCTCTCTCCGATCTCATGCTAGCCATTTCAGTTTTCAAGGCTGCTAACTCTGCTAGTATCATTTTCTTTGTAACCTTGTTTTTGGATTTCCTGTGTGATCGAGAAAAGGAAATTCTTGACCATCAGAGTACTATGTAGTAGAATTCTTTCTACTTTATTTTTTTTGCGAATACTCTATCTCGACTACTAGAGCTCCTTAACGTCTACAAGAATACTGTCTCGACTACAGTACCTTCCATGTCAGTTGTAGTATTTTGCCGATACTTACCGTTTGGGAAGCGAGGTTTTGCTACCAATTGCGCCATTGTCGTGATTTGAGGTCGTCGATGCTATAGATTGCGTCGTTTTAGGATGGCCCTCCATGGTGGTGCGATGCTCCGCTATTTGAAATTGGGGAGGGATACTCGACCCACTACTGCCGCTGTCCGATGGAAGAATGAGCCTCTGTGCGACGACACCGCGCCTTGTATGCACGCTCAGGAAAGGAATACTTGATCCACTGCTACTGCTGTCGCTGTTACCAGGCGATCCGTTCGCCACGCCGTCCGATGCACAAATGAGCCTTTGTGCGATGACACCACGCCTTGTATGCACGCTCAGGAAAGGAATACTTGATCCACTGCTACTGCTGTCGCTGCTACCAGGCGATCAGTTCGCCACGCCGTCCGATGCACGAATGAGCCTCTGTGCGACGATACCGCGTCTTAAATGCACGCTCAAGGGAGGGGGAGAAGTACTCGACTCACTGCTGCTACCAGGCGATCCGTTCGCCACGCCGTCCGATGCACGAATGAGCCTCTGTGCGACGACACCGCGCCTTAAATGCACGCGCAAGGGAGAAGTACTCGACCCACTGCTGCTGCTGCTACCAGGCGATTCGTTCGTCACGCCGTCCGATGCACGAATGAGCCTCTGTGCGACGACACCGCGTCTTAAATGCACGCGCAAGGGAGAAGTACTCGACCCACTGCTGCTGCTGCTACCAGGCGATTCGTTCGTCACGCCGTCCGATGCACGAATGAGGGGAGAAGCACTCGACCCACTGCTGCTGCTGCTACCAGGCGATCCGTTTGCCACGCTGTCCGATGCACGAATGAGCTCTCCTGTTTTTACCGTTTAATTTTCTTTATTTACATTAAATATTTACATGTCTGTACATTTTACATTTCAAGGGATTTTACATTATATTTTATCTTTGTTCTTCTGTTTAAATATATGTTCTGCTGTTGGAGTATTTCTTGAATTCCCACTGTTTTAGTGCTATTTATATTTTTCCTTAACCTATCTTAACCTAATTTATTTCATGCTAGATTTCTTATAAGCTCAAATTCTGAGTGAGCACACTTATATTTGAATTTGTTGTTTATTATTCTGAATCTGTCTTCCAGAACTTGTATTCCTGCCTCTCTGTGGACTGTTGTGGTTCGCGTTTGGTGTGGGAGGTTCAAGACCATTTTGAGTGTTTTATTTTGTATTATTTGTAACTTTTTCTTGTGGGTGGGGGCGCAGTTTTCCCAGACCGGAGATGCGTAGGCGAGTACTGGAAAGATGATGCTTTTGTACACCGCCAGTTTTTTTTAGTGTTTAGCTTGGATCGCCGATTTAACAGAGGATAAAGGTTTCTGATTAGTTTCGTACACTTCAGTTGGATTTTCCCGATGTGTGACCGGAATAGCAATTTGGGGTCAAGGGTAAGTCCCAGGTAAACGGCCTCGTCGGCCCAATCCACTGTTACTCCGTCCAGAGTCACTCTGCAGTTATTCGGGGGAATCAAACGGGGGGATTTTGAGTATGGGAATAGAATGACTTGGGTTTTGGTGGGGTTTATTTTGATTTTCCACTCGTTAAAATAGTTGACTAAAATTGCTAGGTTGTTTTGGAGCTTCGTAGTAAGAGTACGCGTGTTTCTTCCTTTCACCATTACTGAGGTGTCGTCCGCGAAGAAGGAAAGCGAGCAGTCGTCGGGGAGCACTGGGAAGTCCGCCGTGAAGATGCTGTACATGATAGGGCCAGGTATACTGCCTTGGGGTACTCCTGCCGTTACTGAGAATGGCTCTGAAAGGATGCCGTTGAGTGTTACCCGGAATGTACGCTGCGTTAAGTAGCTCTGGATTATTTTAATCAGGTAGTTCGGAAAATTATAGCGGTATAATTTATGTAGCAGCCCATCGTGCCACACGTTATCGAACGCTTTTTCCACATCGAGGAGCGCCATTGCAGTAGATTTAGCTAAAGTCTTGTTTCTTCTAATCGCGTTCGTTACTCGGAGAAGCTGGTGACTTGATGAGCTCTCCTGTGGCGATACCGCTTGTTTTATGCATGATGCAAGGATGGAGAAGTCTCCACCCCTAGAAAGCTTAATGAAATTAGGCGATAAAAAGTTGCTATTACGTATGTGAAATAGCCAAAATAAGTATCAACAGTTTAAATTAATCAATTGCAATAGAAAAGTACATTTAGTGATTAATTTCATTGGCGTAATCTTTGTCCAGTTAATTAATAACAATTTCTTTTGGAGTATTTCAATTATTATAATGCCCGCAAAGATACATGTGAAAAGTTTTTATCTTATTGTCGAAGACATTATAACCAGGCTCCCCCCAGAGGTAAAAGTACATATATATGGTGACTTCAATCAACGAAGCATTGACTTCTTTCCAGACACTGAAAATGAAAGCATCCTACTTCCAGTCGTTGGGGATAACGAAACTCTGCAGGCCATATTTGACAAAACTGCAAATTTTGGACTTAACCAATTTAATCATGATAGAAATCAGCAAAACTGTTATTTATATTTATTATTCACAAACATTCTTGAAGACTTCTGTGTCACCGAATCATTAACTCCACTATGGAAAAATGAAGCGTTTCATACAGCAATTGAGTTTTCTGTATTTGTACATGATAACAAAAGACCCGATGACTGCGAGTACGAAGAGGCCTTTCAATTTCAATTGGCAAATTTTGACAACATAAAACAAAGATTAAGCTGTATAGATTGGCAAACGTTGTTTAGAAATGAAACAAATATCGAAAATTCAGTAGACGTCTTTTACACAAAATTGTTTGATATAATAGTTGAACAAGTACCAATGAAAAAAATTAGGCGACAAGGCAACACAAAATATCCAGTTTGGTATAACGAGCAAATTAAAAATTTAAAAAATCGTAAACAAAAGGCCCACAAAAAGTATAAAAAAATCTGAAATGAAAGGAACTTATTTAACTATTTGGACATTTGCGATCAACTAAACCTATCCATTAATATTGCATTTGAAGAGTATAACTCAAAAACCGAACTTCAAATAAAATCTTGCCCAAAAAATTTCTTTAATCATGTTAAAAATAATTTAAAATCGGAAAACTTCCCTTTAAAAATGAAACTTAAAGAAAAGGTCGGTGTCAACTCGGAACAAATTCTCAATCTTTTCGCAACCTTCTTTCAAGACATCTATACCACATTTTCTGAAGAAGATCGTGATCGCGAATATTTCGATTTCTTCCCAGAATTCACCACAGACATTGGTGTCACTCATGTCAGTGTGCAAGGTATTATGGAGGCTCCAAACAAACTAGATGCCTCCAAAAGTTCTGGACCTGACGGGATTCCACCCGTATTTATGAAGAACTTAGCGGTGGAACTTACAGCTCCTCTGTTTTGGCTTTTTAACATGTCGCTTGAATCTGGCATTTTTCATTCGTTATCGATCACTCAGTCGAGATAGAAGTCTTTTGTCATCGGTCCGTACACTCTATAGCGACAAATAGTGTTAATCCGCGTTCAAGGTTATTTGCACACTCTACGCCTAGTTGAGGTTTTTTCCCTTCTTTTGTGTTTCTGTTTCTGTACCGTTAGCCGGTCAGTGAAGTGAAGCAGTGTTCTTCTAGTAAGCCGTCTGGATACCGTTACCTACACAAGCTAAGTATTAGTTTTCGTTTCCCCTTCTTGGTTGTCTTAATAACGTGCACTGGGCAATAGGCCCGTGCAAAAATGGCTTCCCCTGACGGCGGTTCGTCTCAAGGTGAGATGGACGTCGAAACAAAATCGGCTCCCCGGCTGAAAGTATATCCGAGCTCGGCCACCGGGCCATTTGTGATCTTCTTTCGGACCAAAGAAAAAAAGTGTTTGAATCTGTTGCAGATTTCTCGAGTTCTGACAGACCGGTATTCGGCCGTGACAGAAATATCGAAAATTCGCCCTGATAAGCTTCGGGTGGTTGTTAACAGTTCAACTCAGGCAAATGATATTGCTGGCTACGAGCCCTTTACGAGGGAGTACAGGGTGTATATTCCAGCTAGCAGGGTTGAAGTCAGTGGGGTCGTTTCCGATTCGAGTCTGAATTGCGAGGACCTGCTAAAATATGGGACTGGCTGTTTCAAAGACCCCATGCTTACGCCAGTGATGATACTGGAATGCAAACGTTTGCATTCAGCATCAGTCGCAGCTGCCGGGAAGAAAACATACGTCAACTCAGACTCTTATCGGGTGACCTTCGCTGGCTCTGCCCTGCCCAATTACCTCCTCTTTGACAAGGTTCGTCTACCTGTTCGCCTCTTTGTGCCGCGGGTCATGAACTGTACTAATTGCAAACAATTGGGACACACAGCCTCCCATTGTAGCAATAAAGCCCGCTGTGGGAAATGCGGTGGGAATCATGCGGATGATTCCTGTGGTAGAGATGTCGAAAAGTGTCTCTACTGTGGGGGAAACCCACATGATCTCCCTTCATGTCCCGCGTACAAACAGCGCGAGGAAAATCTTAAGCGTTCCCTTCAGGGACGCTCTAAGCGATCTTTTGCAGAAATGCTTAAGATAGCTACGCCACCTGTCTCTACGAACATCTTTACCAGCTTGTCTACTGACGAAGGCGACTGTGATGAACCCCAGGAGGGAACATCTTCTGCTGTGCCTAGAAGTAGTAGAAAAAGGAAGAACATTTCCTCTTCCAAGCTTCGTCGTAAAGGCCAGAAGGTGTCTCTTCATGGTCCCCCTAAAATGACTACTCAAGGAAGTACTGTTGTAAAACCGAAGCAAGTCGCTCCCGGTCTCAGTAACCTGAGCTCAGAAAAGGAGTTCCCAGCACTTCCAGGAACATCAAAAACCCCAAGTGTTCCCATATCTCAGCCAGAGAAAGAAAACAGTGCTGGCTTAATAAATTTCTCTGACATTGTGGACCGTATTCTTATAGCGTTGAACATTTCTGACCCCCTTAAAAGTATCTTGATAAGCTTTCTCCCCGCAGTAAAAACATTCTTGATGCAGTTCACTGCGAAATGGCCCCTCCTTTCAGCGATTGTATCCTTCGATGGCTAATTCATCGAACGAGGTCAAGGATTTAATCACTGTTCTACAGTGGAATTGCAGAAGTATTATCCCGAAAATCGATTCGTTTAAAATCTTACTAAATAATTTGAAATGCGATGCATTTGCCCTATGCGAGACATGGCTCACTTCAGAAATAACCCTACACTTTCACGATTTTAATATTATTCGCTTGGATCGAGAAGACTCTTACGGAGGAGTACTTTTGGGGATCAAAAAGTGCTATCCTTTCAATCGGATCGACCTCCCCTCGACACCAGGCATTGAAGTTGTCGCTTGCCAAACCAGAATTAAAGGCAAAAACCTTTGCATTGCTTCCACCTACATCCCCCCTAGAGCCTTAGTTAGCCACCGACGGCTTTGCGATATTGCGGAACTCCTCCCCGCACCGAGGCTAGTTTTAGGTGACTTCAACTCCCACGGCACGGCATGGGGTTGCCTTCATGACGATAATCGATCTACCCTACTCCATGAGCTTCGCGACAACTTCAATATGACCATTTTGAATACGGGTGAAATGACACGGATTCCGGCACGGCATGGGGTTGCCTTCATGACGATAATCGATCTACCCTACTCCATGAGCTTTGCGACAACTTCAATATGACCATTTTGAATACGGGTGAAATGACACGGATTCCTGCCCCTCCAGCGCGTCCGAGCGCCTTAGACCTGTCCCTCTGCTCGACATCGCTGCGGTTAGATTGCATGTGGAAGGTAGTCTCTGATCCCCACGGCAGCGACCATCTGCCAATCGTAATTAATATTGCTAACGGTTCAGGGCCACCGAATACAATCAATGTTTCGTATGACCTCACACGAAATATTGATTGGAAGAGCTACGCGTCCGCGATATCCGAAAAAGTGGAATCGACACAAGAGCTTCCTCCGGAGGAAGAGTACGGGTTCCTGGCTGGCTTGATTCTCGATACCGCGATTCAAGCTCAGACTAAACGCGTACCAGACGCGAATTCACGCGGGCGTCCTCCCAATCCATGGTGGGACAAAGAGTGCTCAGACGTGTACGCGGAGAAGGCCGCTGCGTATAAGACCTTCCGGGACGACGGGCTGCCAGCTAGCTACCGACAGTACGCGATGGCGGAAACGCGCATGAAGAGTTTGATAAAAGCCAAAAAACGTAGCTACTGGCGCCGGTTCGTCGACGGACTAACGAGAGAAACATCGATGAGCACTCTTTGGAGTACGGCCCGGCGCTTACGAAACCGAAACAGTACCAATGAGAGCGTGGAATATTCAAACCGTTGGATATTCGATTTTGCCAAGAAGGTTTGTCCGGATTCCGCCCCGGCACAGAAGATCTACCGCGCCGCGTCCCCTCACAATAACGCGAACGAAACACCGTTTTCGATGGTGGAGTTCTCACTTGCTCTCTTATCATGTAACAATAAAGCCCCAGGGCCAGACAGAATCAAATTTAACTTGTTAAAGAATCTACCAGACTCTGCCAAGAGACGCTTGTTGAATTTATTTAATAAGTTTCTTGAGGGTAATATTGTCCCTCATGACTGGAGGCAAGTGAAGGTCATCGCCATTCAAAAACCAGGAAAACCAGCCTCCGACCACAACTCGTATCGACCGATTGCAATGCTGTCCTGTATCCGGAAGTTATTCGAGAAAATGATCTTGTTTCGCCTCGACAATTGGGTTGAAGCAAATGGCTTACTATCAGATACACAATTTGGTTTCCGCAAAAGCAAAGGGACGAACGATTGTCTTGCGTTGCTCTCAACAGAAATTCAAATGGCTTATGCTAGCAAAGAGCAGATGGCATCAGTTTTCCTAGATATAAAGGGGGCTTTTGATTCAGTTTCTATCAAAATTCTTTCTGAGAAACTGCACCAGCATGGTCTTTCACCGACTCTAAACAACTTTTTGCTAAACTTGCTGTCTGTAAAACATATGCATTTTTCGCATGGTGATTTATCGACATCACGAATTAGCTACATGGGTCTTCCCCAGGGCTCATGTCTAAGCCCCCTTCTCTATAACTTTTACGTGAATGACATTGACGAATGTCTTGTCAATTCCTGCACGCTAAGGCAGCTTGCAGATGACGGTGTGGTCTCTATTACAGGTCCCAAAGCCGTCGATCTGCAAGGACCATTGCAAGATACCTTGGACAATTTGTCTGCTTGGGCCCTCCAGCTAGGTATCGAGTTCTCCACGGAGAAAACTGAGCTAGTCGTATTTTCAAGGAAGCGTGAACCAGCGCAACTACAGCTTCAATTAATGGGTCAAACTATTGCTCAGGTTTCAACTTTCAAATATCTCGGGGTCTGGTTCGACTCTAAAGGAACCTGGGGATGTCACATTAGGTATCTGAAACAGAAGTGCCAGCAAAGGATCAACTTTCTCCGTACAATAACCGGAACATGGTGGGGTGCCCACCCAGGAGACCTGATCAGGCTGTACCAAACAACAATATTGTCGGTGATGGAGTACGGGAGTTTCTGTTTCCGCTCCGCTGCGAACATACATTTCATCAAACTAGAGCGAATCCAATATTGTTGTTTGCATATTGCTTTGGGTTGCTTGCACTCGACACATACGATGAGTTTAGAAGTGCTGGCGGGAGTCCTTCCGCTGAAAAATCGATTATGGGAACTCTCATATCGATTGCTCATCCGATGCGATATCTTGAACCCGTTAGTAATTGCAAATTTCGAAAGGCTTGTCGAGCTCAATTCTCAAACCCGATTTATGTCCTTGTACTTCGATTACATGGCACAAAATATCAATCCTTCTTCATACTATCCCAACCGTGTCAATCTCTTTCATGCTTCTGATTCAACTGTATTCTTCGACACATCCATGAAAGACGAGATTCGTGGAATCCCGGATCACATACGTCCGCAAGTGATCCCAAGCATCTTTCATAGTAAATTTCGAGAAGTCGACTGCAACAAGATGTTTTACACCGACGGGTCAAGCCTCGACGGCTCCACTGGCTTCGGTACATTCAATCAAAACCTCACCGCCTCATTCAAACTCAATGATCCTGCTTCAGTTTACGTCGCAGAACTTGCTGCTATTCAGTATACCCTTGGGATCATTGATACTTTGCCCACCGATCATTACTTTATTGTCTCGGATAGCCTCAGCTCAATCGAGGCTCTCCGTTCAATGAAACCTAGAAAGCACATTCCATATTTTCTGGGGAAAATCTGGGAGCGCCTGCGTGCTTTGTCTGTAAGATCGTACAAGATTACCTTAGTTTGGGTTCCCTCGCATTGCTCCATTCCAGGTAATGAAGAAGCGGATTCTTTAGCTAAGGCGGGCGCTTTACAAGGTGACATATATGAAAGACCAATTAGCTTCAGCGAATTTTTCAGTATCACTCATCAGAGAACCCTCGAAAGTTGGCAAACTTCATGGAGCAATGGTGAACTGGGAAGGTGGCTACATTCGATAATCCCTAAGGTATCGACGAAACCTTGGTTCAGAGGGATGGATGTGGGTCGGGATTTCATTCGCGTGATGTCTCGGCTCATGTCCAATCACTACACGCTGGACGCACATCTCCGGCGTATTGGGCTCGTGGATAGCGGTATCTGCGCTTGTGGCAACGGTTATCACGAAATCGAACATGTTGTCTGGGCATGCGCCGAGTACTGTTCTGCCAGATCTCAACTATTCGATTCCCTTCGGGCCCGAGGAAGATCACCCAATGTCCCGGTTCGAGATGTACTAGCAAGCCGTGATATTCTCTACATGTCCCTTATATACACGTTCCTCAAAACCATCAATATCCAAATTTAAATGCCCCTATCTTTTCTCTTATTATTCCCAGAAGTGCCCTCTTCCGCCTTCCGTACCCCAACGATGGTTTGATACGACTCCAAGACGAGACAAAACATCTGTCGAATGAACCAACAACACGAGATCTACAGTACAACATCACACACGCAGCGCGGTGTGTTCCCGATCCGTATCTGAGCCGTACTACGAAATCGTCTGGAGGAACCCCTGCCGGCTCGAGGAAAACCGCCCGGCGTCCCAATACTTGATACATCCGTTCGAATCTGTAATCCTGGTCGTTGATTCCTGATGCCTTGTCCACCCTCTCTCCCATGTCTCTGATATACAGATGTATGACTTCACCCCTTCTCCCCTTGAATATCTTCCCAAAACTTATGTGCCCCCCTATCTTCTAGTGTTAGTTGATCAATCCGTTCGAATCTGTAATCCTGGCCGTTAATTCCTGATGCCGGAAACTGAAAGTTTATATCTCACCCCCCCCCCCCCCTTCAGCCTTGTCCGCTCTCCCTCCCATGTCTCTGATACACAGATGTATGACTTCACCCCCTTCTCCCCTTGAATATATTCCCAAAACTTAAGTGCTTAGTTTTAGTTGATCAATATTTAATCTCGTTAAGAAATGCCCAACAGTACCACTACTTTAAAATAGCCCTAATTAATTCCCCTTAATTTTGAACCACTCTTTCTAGTTATTTCTAGTTAATAAGCTTGTAAAATGTTCCGCTTAGTTAATAATTAATTTCTCCTACAATCTCCCTTCTAAAAATCATAAAGTGAATTACTATACAAAGAACACACAAAATGACCCGTCCCCCAAATCTTACGAATTTTATATTATACCCTCTTTTATATGTATAAGTTAGCTGTAAAGTTTTTTTTTTTAGTTTCATTATGTACAACAAAATAATATTGAAATGTGTAACCCCCTAGTTTTAAGAAATTCAAAATGTAAAACAATGAAAAAATGGCACCTTTAAGCTAACGCATACGTGCCTTATCAAATAAACAAATTGAAAAAAAAAAATCTGGCATTTTCCCCAATTTATGGAAAAGCTCGTACCTGGTACCCATTTTTAAACGTGGCAAAAAATCTGACATATGTAACTACCGTGGAATTGCCATTATGTCATGTATGCCTAAACTCTTTGAAGCAATCGTTAACGAAAAACTATTCAATCAAATCAAAAACAGAATTACTAACACGCAACATGGGTTCTTCAAAGGACGTTCAACTAATACAAATTTACTAGAATTCGTAAACTACTCATTGATTGCAATGGAGAATGGAAACTACATTGAAGCTCTTTACACCGACTTTAGCAAGGCATTTGATCGTATCGATATACCCTTGCTATTATTCAAACTGAAAAAATTAGGAATTGAACCAGGTCTTCTCAAATGGCTCGAATCATATTTAACTAACCGTCAACAAATAGTTAGATTTAAAGGGAAGAAATCGAATCCCATTCAAGTCACATCAGGAGTTTCTCAAGGCTCCCATCTAGGCCCTCTTTTGTTCATTTTATTCGTAAACGACATAGGGTGATGTGCCTATTATGGCAGTAGAGCCTATTGTGACCCTATTTCGTACCCCTTGGTTTCGAACCAAGCATATGAGATAATGACACTATCGATTTGGCTAAAGCAGGTGAGAAAAAATAAGCTCAAGTTATATTCTTTATTTGTTGTGCACATATGTATTTAGAACTATCCTCTAAATCCAACTTTTAATTAAAACAAATTCACCTTATTGAAATATCTACTAATCCGCCTCACTCACGTAGTGAACCTAAACTGGATGCAACGGCGCCTAGCAAAATAAACACTTACGAGCCAGCATTTACCGCCTCATATCTCGTTATTCCAGCACAAATATACTAAACATTGCACTGATACATACCTTTATTTTAGCTGGAGAACCTTTTTACGATAATTTCACTTTAAAATCACTCGTCAAACACTAGAATAGGCCTAGTGTTATAATAGGATAAAACTAAATACGGAGGTTCCTATTATTGACATGTTTTGCTGATACACTACCACAATCAAAACCAACTTTTTGTATCCATCATACAGAAAAGAATCACCAGTGCGGCCAAACCAAAACATGAACTTGTAAATATAATGTAATGCAATTTCAGATATAAGTAATCAATTACTTCAAGTTATTCAACTAATGATATTGCAGATATTTTATTTTCATCTGCACATACAATTCGGATCGGGAAAAGCACTGTGTGACGTGAAACTTGTCATTCCAGTTGCTAACCTTCGAATGGTTTTTTTCTGCGTACGCAATTCTGGGCGCTCTTCTACTAACAGCTGATGAGTTTCATTGATGTGCGTGATGTTTACGTTTGTTTTGATCGGCTGAAAAAAGCAGAATGATTCGTTTTACAAATCACACGTTGGCGTCCATGATCTGGATAACTAGTTAGAATCGACGCAAATGGAATATGAGGCATTGCGTTTCAACTAGATTGTTTTTCGATGAGGTGGAAATTGGCACACCCATGAGGCGATAATTGGATCGTTGAGGTGGGAATAGATGCACAGAATGGAACATTTATTTTCATTTATGCTGAAAATTGAGGCAATTCTGCTAAATAAGCATTATATAGATGTTTAAGAAACAGTACACTGATACTTTATTCTGAGAAAGGTTATAGATAATATGGCTTCTTTTAAAGTTGTTCAAAAAATAGTGCGACCCTCTCCATAATGGTGCCAAAATAGGCTCATCACCCTATCATTCATTCTCAAAAACATAAAAGTTCTTATCTATGCCGACGACATGAAGCTCTTTTTAGAAATTAGGAACGAACAGGAAGAAATACATATGTTTTACCTCTGGTGTAACAAAAGCCTTCTGCAACTAAACGTAAAAAATGTAATGCAATAACTTTTAGTAGGAAACGAAATACACCTGACATTTCAATCACTCTAGGAAATCAAGTGGTACAAAAGTGCGAAAGAGTTAAAGATTTGGGAGTCATTCTAGATTCAAAATTAACATTCATTGACCATTACAACACAATCATCAATAGAGCAAATAACATGCTTGGATTTATAAAGCGTTTTAGTTACAATTTTAATGATCCATATACAATTAAAACATTATACATCTCGTATGTAAGGTCAATACTGGAATATTGTAGCATAGTTTGGTCACCTTTCTCAATCACACACGAAGAAAGAATAGCATCAGTACAAAGGCAATTTTTATTGTTTGCACTTCACAAAATAGGTTGGACACGATTTCCTCTCCCATCTTATAAAGCTCGCTGTATGCTCATTAACATCCAAACACTAAAAGAGCGCCGAGAATATGCAATGGTTTCATTTCTAAACGATATCATTTCGTGTTGTATTGATTCAGCCGAACTTCTATCTAAACTTAATTTTTATATACCTTCCCGGCAGTTACGAATCCGAAATACATTTATAACAAACAATTATCGTACAAATTATGCCAAGTTTGGACCATTAAATCAGATGATGGCAACTTACAACAAGCACAGCGAAACAATTCTATTCGCTTATAAAGAACATCCTAAAGTAGTACTATGTAAACCAGATAGTGTTTAGTTTAGTTATTAGTATTTTATTTTTTAAGTGTATATAGTATTTTATCGTTGTATCAAAACGGTCTACTCTTCTTTGACGACAATAAATAAAAAAAATATTTGTTTCTTATCTTGTCCGTAACATCTACATATATGACATGCAGTTTGATACATGCTTTTCCCTGTAATTAAAGTAGCTTACACAACGAAAACTCATCCCAATGGATAGAACCTGTATCATTTTTAACATACATGTGTATATAATAAAGCATGTTAGAGAAATTGAATAAGATTCCTACTGTTCTACAGTAATTACTCGTGCGAGCTGTTATGCACTTTAATGGATAGAAAAAAGGTATCATCTAAACACCTGAAACGACCGACCGTTAGTACCGGCCATATAAGCGACTCTTTTATGCCAATCGACAGAAGCAAGTATGGTAGGCAAGAAGAAAGAAAAGAGAACAGTTTACTAATTTAAGGTTGGACAGAGAACGCGCAAAAACCGCAAACGAAAAAAGCAGTTCCCTCCACAAAGTGTGCTAGATCTTCATAAAAATCAATCAGCAGTACTGCTGATTGATTTTTATGAAGATACAACACACGCTGCGGAAAAAAATCGCCCTTCCCGACTCCTGCGAATTCTCTGTCCAACCCACGAGACCCCTCCCGAGCACGTGCCACAATCGAACGCCCGGCAATATGCGTAAGAAAAACTGTGAACAGCCCCACCACCGGTACATCCATATAAAACCCCCTCAAAACTGCTAAAGAAAAACATCAGTCGATCTATCAGGCCATCACGACCCAAACCCTGTAAGACAGTTGCTGGAAAAACCATCGAACTAGCTGAATAGTGCCCCTGAAAACTCCCACGCACATACAATACAATCATAGTGCATGCGCTACTCAGATTGATATGCTACTATGTGTATAAAGTATACGAAAGTAATCAACACAATGAAAACAATTAATATGACGAACACTATATAATGGACACATCAATCCAATTTGAACTACATATCTCGCCTCTTCCCTGAAAAGAGCCAATAAACAAAATTTGGGATTTTCGTTTTATTTCATATTCAGGATCTCTATTCGAAGTATTATCACCTGTGAAAACCCAAATGCCATTAAAAAAATAATTGAAAAACATATGACTTTACAATGTTGAGTAAAAGACCAATATTAGTTTGGTAATGCATTGGCCGTTTACTTGAGGAAACGGCCAATAAACATATTTGTTTTGTTTTGGTTTTTTGGCCCTTTACTTTTTTCGTTTGAAAATGACTTAAACACAATCAAACATCATATTCTTATTATAAAACAGAAGAAAGCATTTTTCTTAGCATTCTCTTTTTAAAAATCTCAAACCATTGAAGAAATATGCAAAATATAAAAACGACAATGCATTCAACGACCTAGCTAATAACTCTTTTTGAGACGTAATAAAATAAGTTTAGTAAAAGGCCAATAAAAAATTTGACGTTTCAGCAAAGGGCCAAAAGTAAACGGCCAAAAAGCCACACGATTGAAGTAAAAGGCCAATAAACTTTTTGATCGAAATCTATCGAGTTTAATATCCAGTAAGCAATGTATGCTTGTCAAATAAATTAAAAAAACCGTACAAGGTGTAAATTGCTTCAATATCTTGATTGATAATCAAATTGGGACAAATCAGTAGAACTAGAACTTTTCTTGATCCTGTTTGTCTAATTTAATAATACTTTAATCAAATGCGCGTGCGAAATTATGCTATGAACATTTTTAATGTGTTCAGAATACTTTCTAAAACATAAAAACATACATAATAGCCAACAACCAAAAACCATTTAAAGTTTGGCAAAGGGCCAAAGGTAAACGGCCAATGATCTATACAGTGAAATTAAAGGGCCATTAATGTTTTTTGAGCAAAAATCCCCTCAAATCAAGTAAAATCTTCAGAAATTATTGCATGTTATCAAAGTATAGATCAAACTACAACGAATGTGTGCATTGTTTTTAAAAAAATTCGCCTTCGTTTTCAAATAGCAGATTGAAATATATTAGCAAAATTTCAAACCCATTTTACTCGATTCAGTCATTTTGCTTATTGGCCCTTCTCAAAAAAAAGGCGTGATATATATGAACATCAATAAACTCAACACTAATTCGGCCTAGAAAAACTCTAGTAAGAGAACTGCGGAGAGAAAAACAGCATTTTTGGCAACGTATGCCCCGGCATTGTATGGCAACACATCCTATGTTATAAGAATAGGCAATGTTCGATTGGATCCGTTTTTTGACAGCTAAACGCGAATCCAATCGATCCAAAATGGAATCTCCGCAGTTCTCTTTCTAGAGTTTTTCTAATTCGGCCCACTGTCTACATGATGTCATCTCACTCGCACCGAAATAAGAGTGAATAGAAAAAAAATAGAATGAAAAAATGGAACAAATCTGAAACAGATTGGAATGCATTTCCAATTGCGCTGAAAGACACTAGACCAAACCCGCTCGCTATAAAGTTCCATGCAAGGAAAATACAGAGAACCTCCACTCATTCTACCTAAACCACCAAGCCATATTCATCCGGTTACCATCACCTCCGATACGCCGCTATCCTGCCCTCCCCTACCACGAAACATGTTCCAGAAATGAGACGGAACATACCAACACAACACTCAGCAAAAAGAGCATGGGGCCAAGTTACCCTCTCAATCTCCACCTAAACCGATTCCGACATTCCGAGAGCGTGGCCGCTCAAACCACCAATACCACACATATTACGAAGTAAAGTTTGCGCAATCGGTGTACACACATCCACACCGAAGCAGTTCCAGAACAACATGCACACAACCCGCCACTCTTCCCATACCGGCACAGCACGTCTGTGGAACGTCAAAACTAGTCTCATGCAGCTCTATTACAAACACTCAAACACATCAACAGAATGGACAATTTTAACGGCATGTTAATGCGCACACGAGAAATGCATGAATGCCATTTCGACGGAACGATGACGTGAACGTTGATGCTCTGCTCCGCTGATGGAAGCCGGCCTATAGTGGCGCATTTACACAAGAGCACAAACCTATCCGACATCTACCCACACCATGGCAAACTTGTATGCTACAGCAATCGTTGATTGCATCCACCAAAAATGCAATCAGGAATGCTACACACGGCCTACTGTGTAACTGTCAGTACGCATAAACATGTAAGCCATTAACATGATCCATTTGTATTTTATCACAGGTACAGTACGTCAACCAGTAAGAGCTACTCCTATGATATGCACACATCAACAGCACGGATAGCTCTGCCCTGCGAAACGGGTATATACGCACACACAAAAATGTCTCGCGTGCAATCTGCAAATGGCCAACAATCACACTGCCACCACCCACCCAAAGAGAAAACTCCGGACAAACCGTAGCTCGCCGTTAACATTTTATAAAATAGAATTTTTCTGCTTCGTCTATTGCTGTGATTTGTAATCTGCGAATCACGGTCTGCCCGGAATACCCCCCCCCCCCTCCCCGACAGTACGCCTATCGATCACTCCCAAAAAAACACTTGGGATGTAACCAACTTATCTTGACTGTGACATGATGCCCTACTCTATTGACGAAGCGTGCGAATCGTTCTTTAATCGTCGTTCTGACACTACCACTACCAGTATGCACACTCTCCCGAAACTCATGCAACACATCCACCCCGCTCATTTCAATTTCAACACATGCATGTATTATTGAACGCTGAAGAGGGAGTAGGCAAATAACCGGTTCCAATAGCAGAGACCTCTCGTGTCTGTCTGTTCCCCCTCGCATATCGTCAATCCACCCGCTGCATATATGTATTACACAAGCCCTTTGTTATGTTAATCTCGGTATATGATATTGGAGTTCGCACTACTAGATATTCTGTATAAACAACTTAAATTAGGTGTCAACACTACTCTAGCACATAATAATAAATATATGTAAATCAGAACGCTCTCACCCATTTGATGTATGCTCCTCTGGTTGATATTGCGCTGCCCAGTTCCGCTCAGTAAGATATAGCACACTAACACACACAGAAGGCTGAAAGCACGCCATCATGCTTCGGATTCCATTGACTGATCAAAAACCGCAATAAATCCAAAATTTATCAGTCTTCATATGGCAATCATGATATTCATTAAGCACTTCACACTATTTTCGAAACAAATTCCCTAGTTAGATCCGTGTTGATCCATAAAACATCAACTTTTCAGTGGGATAATACCAACATCAGCGAACAACACACAGAATAAATGTAGGCTTTATATTCTTTTCATTACTGAACTGTACTTAACAGACTAAACACGCGATTCTAAAACTAACTCGATTCTTTTTATTTATCGTGCGGTATTTTATCCATTTGTGTTCCTTTTTCTTTCGATTCCGGTATTGCTTCCTGTCGGTACGGTCTCTGCCCACAGGTTATGGGCCCAGGTGCGCGGAAGTCGTGGAAAAGTGACGAACTAAATCAGGGCCGTTGCAAGAGTCGTTTGTTTTCTTTCTTACTCGGTCGTGCGCGAATATAACACGAGGCTGCGTGTGTTACAAAATGGCGGACAGTACAAAATCACGTTTTCGGAGCTTAACCAGACCAATTGGGGCTCCTGGAAACAGCGCATGGAATGGTTGCTCGAAAAAGAAGACCTGTGGGAAGTGATAAGCTTTGCGAAGCCAGATCCGGTGACCGAAGAGTGGAAGAATCACGATCGAAAAGCGCGGGCGAACATTGGACTTTTCATCGAGGAAAGCCAGTATAAATTGGTTAAAAATACGGACAGTGCACGTGGCGTGTGGAATGCTCTCAAAGAACACCACGAAAAGGCGACAATGTCTGTCATGCATGACATTGTGTAGTGCTAGTATGCCAGAAGGCGAAGATATGGAAAAGCACCTTTCCGGTATGGAAGAATTGTTCGAGAAGTTGACGGTAACAGGTCGGAACCTGGATGAATCATTGCAAATCGCTATGATTTTTAAAAGTGTTCCGCCATCTTATCATGGACTGGTGCAAAGTCTCCAGAGCTGGGCGTATGAAGACTGGACTGTTACGCTCGTGAAAACTCGATTGTTGAATGAATACAATCAGCGTCGGGAGAAGACTGCATCTCTATCGCTAGATATGAAAGCGATGAAATTGGACATGGGAAGCAGTAAAAAGCCGGAAAGAGTGTGTTATTTCTGCAAACTACCGGGACATTTCCGGAAGCATTGCAAAAAGTGGCAGGCACAGAGGGGAGCTTATAACGAATAAGCGAGAAAACAGAATTCGAATGACGGAAACCCGAAAGCAAAGCAAGTGCACGAAACAACCAACACTGTTTGTTTTATGGCTGGTGAAATAAAGTCGAACTGTTGGATAATTGACAGCGGTGCATCGTACCATATGACGAGTGACAAATCGTTCTTGTCGACACTGCACAAAAGTTTCGAATCGAAAGTAACTCTTGCTGATGGTAATCAAACAAAATCTTCCGGCATCGACGAAGGTGTCCTGTTTGGTGAAAATGATCATGGTGAGCGTGTGGATATCAGTCTAAAAAATGTGCTATATGTGCCGGATTTAGACAGTGGTCTAATCTCGGTAAGCCAGCTGGCTGCTAAAGGGTTTGTAGCGAAGTTTAGTGCATCGGATTATGCCGTTGTATGTCCGGTGGGTGAAATCGTGGCAGTAGGTGACAAAGTTGCGCGTTCATGCACAATCGCTGAAGGTTGGAACTGAACATCACGAGAAGTGTCAGTACACTTGGCATCGACGAGTTGGGCATCGTAACCCGGAAGTGTTTCGACGAATGAAAGATCTGGTATGTGGATTTAATTTACAAGACTGCGGTGCTCGTATTACCTGCGAATGCTGCCTTAAGGGTAAGCTGGCACGGAAGCCGTTCCCACCGATAACCGAGCGGAAAACGACAAGGCCACTGGAAGTGACACACAGATCTTTGCGGGCCGATGGAAACTACAACTCCATCTGGCAATCGTTATCATATGACCCTAATCGACGATTACAGTCGGTACACTATCGTATATTTACTAAAGCATAAGAGCGAAGTGGCCGGAAAATTAAGCAGTATGTTCGTTGGGTGCAGAACGTCTTCGGCAGAAAGCCACTCGTTATTCGGTCCGATGGTGGTGGCGAATACGTCAACCAAGTGTTACGCGAATTTTATGAAACGGAAGGGAATAAAATCGCAGTTTACCACGCCCTACTCGCCCCAACAGAATGGCATCGCTGAACGTAAAAATCGGTCACTACAGGAGATGGCAATTTGCATGTTAGCCGATGCAGGAATGAGCAAAACGTACTGGGGTAAAGCAGTACTGACGGCGGCGTACATACAGAACCGTCTGCCTTCTCGAGTAGTAAAGAAGACTCCGTATGAGCTTTGGACACATCGTTAACCGAATCTTGCTCATCTTCGAGTGTTCGGGTGTGATGCATACGTGCATATCCCAGATTCGAAGCGATCTAAGCTAGACCAGAAAGCAGTAAAGCTCACCTTCGTAGGGTATTTCGAGAACCATAAGGGATACCGATTAGTCGATCTTTCCAACAATCGTGTGACTGTCAGTCGTGATTTATCGAGATTGGAAGCGGATCGGAGCAAATTTGTGCATTGGACGAATCTGTTACGTCTGCAAAACCAGAAAGTGAGAAGTACGTAGGTAGACTCAAAAAGAGCATATATGGACTCAAGCAGTCGGCGCGCTGATGGAACCGAGCACTTCATGCGGTGTTGAATAAACTGGGATTCACGCAATGTGAGTCCGACCCTTGCTTGTACATACGTCGTGATGATCGAAATGTTACCTTTCTGCTCGTCTATGTCAACGATATTCTGATTGGCTGCGTTGACGAAGCGTCCATTATCGAAGTTTATGAAGCACTACGAACGGAGTTTGATGTGACGAATCTCGGAGCGGCCAAACACTCTCGGGTATGAAGTTCGTCGAAAGGATGGTTGCTTCAGTCTGCGACTAACCAAGTGTATTGAAATGTTGATTTAAAAGTTTGGACTTGAAGATTGCAATAATTCCAAGACACCAATGGACACGGGATACACCAGATCAGAAAATAACGGATCGCCATTTAGTGACACAACTTTGTATCGCAGTCTAGTAGGTGCTTTACTCTACGTTGCGGTGAATGGAAGACCGGATATAGCTGCAAGCGTGTCACTACTCGGCCGTAAAATCAGCGCACCAACAGAGATGGATTGGACGGCTGCCAAACGTGTCGTCAGATACCTCAAGTGTACGAAGGAGTTAAAATTGACATTCGGTGCTGGAGATGGGTGGGCACTTGTCGGTTACTCCGATGCTGATTGGGCCGGCGATCATGCTACTAGGAGGTCTACGACTGGATATATTTTCTTCTTCGGAGGTGGACCCGTGGCTTGGGTTAGTCACCGGCAGTCGTGTGTAAGTTTGTCCTCCATGGAGGCTGAATATTTATTTATTTATTTATTTATTTATTTATTTACTTACGAAGCCGTTAGGTGCAATAAGGTTTCAGCAACTGTTGGAACATATCGGTCTATCGAAATAGGATGGTTCGGTGCTCATTGAGGAGGAGTGTTGGAGGGAACAATGACCACCTCTCACATGATACATCTTGGTTCAACCATCCAGTATCTTACCCCCCGCATCGACTTTTCAGTGGGTTAATACCAACATCAGCGAACAACACACAGAATAAATGTAGCCTTTATATTCCTTTCATTACTGAACTGTACTTAACAGAGTAAACACGCAATTCTAAAACTAACTCGTTTCTTTTTATTTATCGTGGGGTATTCTATCAATTTGTGTTCCTTTTTCTTTCGATTCCGGTATTGCTTCCTGTCGGTACGGTCTCTACCCACAGTCTTAAATGAAATAACATCAATCAAAAGGGAGAAAAAAGTAGCCGGCGCAATCTTCATCGATCTAGCCAACGCTTACAATTCGGTAAAAGCAACAACACTAGAAGAGGTCCTACAAAAATACGAAATTCCACGAGAATTCATTCAAAATTCAAATCCAAGATGGCAAAGACATGGTAGAAAGACCAATAAGTGATGGACTATCGCAAGGAGACGTCCTGTCACCCACCTTGTTTTACGTATACACCACACCACTACACGAAATTAAAGTAGAAGGGGTCACCTTAGTCCAGTTTGCAGTCGATTTTGCGCTCATAGTAAACAGAGAAACACGAGAATTGGTTGAATACAGAGCACAAATGTTTTTGACACAGTTTCAACAAATATCCACTAGTCTCATTCTCAAAATAAATACCGCCAAAACCAAATCTATACTTTTTCAAAGAAGCAACAAACAGCTGAACCTGAAATTAAACAACGAAGCGATTGAAACAGTTAACACTCATAAGTATCTGGGAACAACTTTCGATAAAAGTACACGAATCGGAGCACATCTTAGAGAAATGAAACCAAGCACAATGGACAGAATAAACATGAGCAAAATGATCAGTAGCAACAATCAGGGGACGCGAATTTTATGAAACGGAAGGGAATAAAATCGCAGTTTACCACGCCCTACTCGCCCCAACAGAATGGCATCGCTGAACGTAAAAATCGGTCACTACAGGAGATGGCAATTTGCATGTTAGCCGATGCAGGAATGAGCAAAACGTACTGGGGTAAAGCAGTACTGACGGCGGCGTTCATACAGAACCGTCTGCCTTCTCGAGTAGTAAAGAAGACTCCGTATGAGCTTTGGACACATCGTTAACCGAATCTTGCTCATCTTCGAGTGTTCGGGTGTGATGCATACGTGCATATCCCAGATTCGAAGCGATCTAAGCTAGACCAGAAAGCAGTAAAGCTCACCTTCGTAGGGTATTTCGAGAACCATAAGGGATACCGATTAGTCGATCTTTCCAACAATCGTGTGACTGTCAGTCGTGATTTATCGAGATTGGAAGCGGATCGGAGCAAATTTGTGCATTGGACGAATCTGTTACGTCTGCAAAACCAGAAAGTGAGAAGTACGTAGGTAGACTCAAAAAGAGCATATATGGACTCAAGCAGTCGGCGCGCTGATGGAACCGAGCACTTCATGCGGTGTTGAATAAACTGGGATTCACGCAGTGTGAGTCCGACCCTTGCTTGTACATACGTCGTGATGATCGAAATGTTACCTTTCTGCTCGTCTATGTCAACGATATTCTGATTGGCTGCGTTGACGAAGCGTCCATTATCGAAGTTTATGAAGCACTACGAACGGAGTTTGATGTGACGAATCTCGGAGCGGCCAAACACTCTCGGGTATGAAGTTCGTCGAAAGGATGGTTGCTTCAGTCTGCGACTAACCAAGTGTATTGAAATGTTGATTTAAAAGTTTGGACTTGAAGATTGCAATAATTCCAAGACACCAATGGACACGGGATACACCAGATCAGAAAATAACGGATCGCCATTTAGTGACACAACTTTGTATCGCAGTCTAGTAGGTGCTTTACTCTACGTTGCGGTGAATGGAAGACCGGATATAGCTGCAAGCGTGTCACTACTCGGCCGTAAAGTCAGCGCACCAACAGAGATGGATTGGACGGCTGCCAAACGTGTCGTCAGATACCTCAAGTGTACGAAGGAGTTAAAATTGACATTCGGTGCTGGAGATGGGTGGGCACTTGTCGGTTACTCCGATGCTGATTGGGCCGGCGATCATGCTACTAGGAGGTCTACGACTGGATATATTTTCTTCTTCGGAGGTGGACCCGTGGCTTGGGTTAGTCACCGGCAGTCGTGTGTAAGTTTGTCCTCCATGGAGGCTGAATATTTATTTATTTATTTATTTATTTATTTACTTACGAAGCCGTTAGGTGCAATAAGGTTTCAGCAACTGTTGGAACATATCGGTCTATCGAAATAGGATGGTTCGGTGCTAATTAAGGAGGAGTGTTGGAGGGAACAATGACCACCTCTCACATGATACATCTTGGTTCAACCATCCAGTATCTTACCCCCCGCATCGACTTTTCAGTGGGTTAATACCAACATCAGCGAACAACACACAGAATAAATGTAGCCTTTATATTCCTTTCATTACTGAACTGTACTTAACAGAGTAAACACGCAATTCTAAAACTAACTCGTTTCTTTTTATTTATCGTGGGGTATTTTATCCATTTGTGTTCCTTTTTCTTTCGATTCCGGTATTGCTTCCTGTCGGTACGGTCTCTGCCCACAGTCTTAAATGAAATAACATCAATCAAAAGGGAGAAAAAAGTAGCCGGCGCAATCTTCATCGATCTAGCCAACGCTTACAATTCGGTAAAAGCAACAACACTAGAAGAGGTCCTACAAAAATACGAAATTCCACGAGAATTCATTCAAAATTCAAATCCAAGATGGCAAAGACATGGTAGAAAGACCAATAAGTGATGGACTATCGCAAGGAGACGTCCTGTCACCCACCTTGTTTTACGTATACACCACACCACTACACGAAATTAACCTTTACAGTACCAAGCTAAAATTTTTCTGAAAATTTTGTTTAAATTTTCCTCTCATTTCGTCAATTTTTGACCAAATTGGATGGAACCGGCTTTAAAAGATCTGGAATTTAGTCCAGTTTCTATATACCGAGTAGTGTTCAAATCCGTGGACCGGTTCCGGAATTAATCCGAATTCCCTTGGGGTATATCCGGCATCCCAGTGGGGTGACGGACGAGTTTTGAAGAAACATACCATAAATTTAAGTAATTGTATTTTGAAATGTGCTACATATGACTATTTCCCATTGATCCTTCACAATAGACATGAATTGGACCAACCTTGGCCACCGGAGAACTGCTCCGGGAGAACCTAGGAAAATGTATATATTTTTCTATCATTCCAGCGATTTGGGTTCATAGCTTTATACGAAATGCGAAGTTCTTCCAATCATACGGTTCTACAGCTCCCTCAAGGCAATTCCGGCACCGGTTCCGTACGGATGGACATTTGACGCCATTTTGAAAACCAAGGTGGCGGCTTCCGGTTACCACAAAACAGTGAAAACCACCATCAATATGGGTGTTATTTGAAAGAGAACGGTCAACAAAAGCCGGAAATTGATAATTGACGCCATTTTGAAAAGCAAAATGGCGATTTCCGGTTACCACAAAACAGTGAAAAGCATCATCAATATGGGTGTCATTCGAAAGGGAGTGGTCAATAGAAGACAGAAATTGATTTTTGACGCCATTTTCAAAACCAAGATGGCGGTTTCCGGTTATCACAGTGCAGTGCAAACCACCACCAATAATGGCGTCATTGTAAAGCGCTAGCGATCAGCAAAAGCCGGAAATTGGTTTTTGACGCCAATTCGAAAACCAAAATGGCGGGTTCATGTTCCAAAGAAACAGTGAAAACCGTCATCAATATGGGTGTCATTTGAAAGGAGTGTGTCAGCAGGAGACGGAAATTGATGATTGACGCCATTTTGAAAACCAAGATGGCGGCTGCCGGTTTCCAAAAAGCAGGGACAACTACCATCAATATAGGTGTTATTTGAAAGGGATTGGTGAGAAGAAGTACGAAATTGATTGTTTATGCAGTTTTGAAAACCAAGTTTGCGGTTTCCTGTTACTGCAAAACAGCGAAAACTATCATCAGTATAGGTATCAGAAAGGGGTAGTCATAAAGTTATTTTTGACGCCATTTTCGAAAACCAATATGGTGGCTTCCGGTTACTACAAACAACAGTGACATAAGTATAAGTGTCATTTGAAAGGGGTGGTCAGTAGATGTAGTAGTGGCGGTGGTACTACCACCTTTGTAACAGGAACACTCTCCATAGCACTGAGCAATCTTTACACGACAAGCATGACGTGTTCAAGCATTACTCTCTGACCATACTCAGCATGCTACTGTACGAAGGGCCAAAAAGGAATTGCGTGGTCGGAAAGTGACTTCGTTTACATGTACTACGGAAGCTTTTGCTTCCAATAACAAGACCATATAAGCCAATTACAATGCAAGCCATTGTTATAAAAAGTAGCCTCAATAGGTGGGGAGAAAATCCTGCGCAATATTCACGAAATGTTAGCAACAAGACTCTGGCTACTCCACTCTTCCTGCCCAAATCGTTTCAATCAGGTGGATTGATGGTCTCTCTCAATTCCCATGTATTCTATGTAAGGGTCATTCCACGCGCAGTGATCACGGCACGTGTAATCGACCTTCACGGATTTAAATCAAAGGAATTGCTCATCTAGGGCCAATATATAAAAACCCAAATTTTTGTGTCTATTCAATCACCCCTCGGGCAATGGGAGCACTCTCTCCCCCCCCCCCCCCCCCGTTTTGGCAAATTGTCGAAACCCTTGATTTCCTTTTGAACATATTTCCGGTTCTATTTACTCTAGAACCAAACCGTAAGATGGGTTTTGAAGAAAATTCAAGGAGTTTAGAAAATATACTAGTTATTGGCGGCAGTGCTGCCAACTATCCGATTTTTTCAGCCAAATAGCAAATCAGCGATATTTTGAAGCAAAAAACGCTATTTCCCATATAAAATCGCAGGGGCACAACAATAAAAAAAACTAACTTGAGTATTCTAAGTTCACACATAATTTATCGTGAAGTAGACGAGAAATTATGAAAAATTACGTTTTTGGTTGCTTTTTAGCAGATCAGGGTCAATTTTTATGACTGTTTGAAGATTTTCTCAATGTTGGCCAATAAAAATGGATTTTTATATGAGAAAATTCGAGTTCTTCCCTTCAAAACAGTGCATCTCAGGATGCGCTCAAATTATATTGAGATTATAAGTGTTTTTATGTAAAAATATCTACAGAACACGATGGCATTAGAATCTTCAAAATTAAAATATTTGTAATAAGAAAAAAAAAACTTAATATTTAACTGAAAAAAATCGCATAGTTGGCATCACTGCCGCGAAAAGTTAAGCTCCTTGAGCAATTTTCTTCAAAAACCATTTTTCGAATGGATTCTATAGTAAATAGAACCGGTGATATTTGTAGAAGACACCTAATTTCTATTCTAAGTTAGTGTTGGCGCTATCTATGCGGTCACAGGTGGCACTAAAATTTTCTAACCAAGACATAACTCGTATTATGTATTGCAATTCTTCCGAACATACTATTCAGCTAAATCTAACCATTATTCTACAAAAATGTTTAGTTTGTTAGAACCTAGTACCGATACACTACCACGCACTGCTAGGCCCCATGCAAAACTGACTCAGACACCACTTCGCTAAAAGTTTAATAACTTCTTTTAACAAAGCCGAATTTACTAGCAGTCTTCGACAAAGTTGTACACAATTAAATTATATTTCTTATTTTCCCTTACTGTGATAATTCGATGCATACTGTGCCACCTAGCGGTGAAAATGCGAGCTAGTGGGTTATCTCCATATAAATTGTCGAAAAATCCCATACAAACTTCCGGCACGTTGGTCCGGTAGCTAGACTTGTCCGATTTGCTTCAAATTTAGAGCAAGTACTCCTGGTGGGACTAGGAATCGACTCCTTACAATCGTCGAACGGTTTTGTGTAATCATATAGGTGTACTAATTTTTGTTTTAAGTTTGTATACAAGAAACAAAGGGGTTGAATACGCAACCGCTCTCCTCTTGCTGCAATAAGTGTGCTGGATATGCTACACATAGCAATGCGGCGGTACGGTTTTTTGGTGTTGGTGTTTGTTTTTTCGTGTCGTGGAGAAGGCGGCCATCGAGGTTTTTAGATAGTGACGGACCACGGCATCGAACAGACGCCCCGAGTTTTTTTGTTTTTCCGGGATAGTTTCCAGCCACAATAACCAGTGCGGTGAAGTGCGCGTGACAATCCCGTTCGAAAAGTGCCGACCCGTGGTTCGGGTACTCAAGTGTTTTGGTGTCGGGTCGCCGGAAAAGGAAGCTAAGCGCCAAGGAGCAACTCGCTTCCCCGGCTAAGTATAAAGGACCCAGAAGACGCCTTTCCGCTCTCGCTGTGAAGGATCAGCCGAACGAGCCTAGCTCTCCTTCACAGCTAAGCTTCAAGGAGAGCGAAGCAGGGTGACCAAAGGTGCTCCCTGGGAAGTACACTGCGGTGACTTCTGGAATCTCTCGCGGGGAGCGAGTAGATCCGGCGATAATTCGCCATTGTCGCTAGGGAGGTTCCAACAAAGGAGCCAAGCTCACCTCCCTAGCTAAAAGTCAAGGACCGCTGCCGGCGCAGCCAACGACACCAGCAGGAGAACGCGGCCGTTGTGTTCCCGGCCAGTCGGAAGAAACCGCCCGCCTTCCCGCCATCGTCAGAAGCAGCTGATCAACTTCATCGACAGAGTGCAGCAAAGAGGAGATTTGGTGGAATAAAAGTCGGTAAATCTATTAGTTTATTTATCCTTTTTTGTTGTGAAACGAAAATCCGTAATTCTGTAGAAACACCTAGGCCACCCTGAAAAGAAGGGTACGCCGGGCAAACAAGAACCCGAGTAGTGGAAAACCCTTACTTACAAAGTAAAGAAAAAAGTAGGCAACCGCGGCATCCCAGTCGCCGTCGTTCCCCCAGCACATTATTCGGCAGCGGCTCACGAGTCAAAACTTCTTGGTATCATCCACTGCTTTAATTGAGGCCAGCAATCACTCCATAAACGATGAAGTCATCGAAGAAGCCCCACACACCTGCACGTATACCACACTATGAAGCCGACACCAACCACGAACGCGTGAATCAATAAATACATCTCCAATGCAACGCACGATCACGATCCGCAGTATTGAACGAGGAAAAATACACATGTCCAAATCGAAAATTATTATTATAATAATATTGCCGATTGATAGCCCATGTGAACATCGGCAAGAATGAACTAATCTTGTTGAGATCTGCGTTCAACATATTAACAACAATATGATTTAATTCGGTTATTCTCGCATGGTAATGACTACGAAACGGGAGCAAGTTTTAAAAGTTTCGCTGAACTATATTGAAAATTAGTCTAAATCTGTACCTTTTGAGTCACGAAGAAACTTAGTTGTCTGTCACAACAGTACATACTTATTGTTGATGGGAAAAATTGCTACTTGGGTGACCGTTCATTTCTAAATAAAACCCATACCGATGATGATTTTGACTATTTTGTGGTACCACCATCTTGCTTTCCAAAATGGCGTCAATCAATATCCGTATCTGCCGACCATCCACTCGCAAATGACTTCCATCTTGATGACAGTCTTCACTGTTTTGTGGAAACCGGAAGCCGCCATCTTGGTTTTCAAAATGGCGTCAATCATCAATTCTCGTCTTCTACTGATCACCCCGTTTCAAATGCCACCCATACTGCCAATGGTTTTCATTGTTTCCTTGGAACAGGAAGCCACCATCTTGGTTTTCAAAATGGCTTAAACAACCAATTTTCGTCTTTTGCTGACCACCCGCTTTACAATGACACCATTATTGACGGTGGTTTTCACTGCCTTGTGGAAACCGGAAGCCGCTATCTTTGCTTAGAAAATGGCGAAAAAATCAATTTCTGTCTTCTATTGACTTCCCCCTTTTGAATGACACTCATATTGACAATACTTTTGACTGTTGTGGTAACCGGAAACCGCCATCTTGGTTTTGAAAATGGCGTCAATTATAAATTTCCTCCTTCAAATAACACCCATATTGATGGTTGTTTTCACTGTTTTGTGGTAACCGAAAGCTACCATCTTGGTTTTCAAGTGACCATCTCTTTTCTAATGACACCCATATTGATGACGGTTTTCACTGTTTCTTTGGAACAGGAACCCGCCATTTTGGTTTTCGAATTGGCGTCAAAAATCATTTTTCGAATTGGCGTCAAAAATCATTTTGGTGGTTTTCACTATTTTGTGGTAATCGGAAGCTGCCATCTTGGTTTTCAAAATGGCGTCAAATGTTCATCCGTACGGAACCGGTGCCGGAATGGCCTTGAGGGAGCTGTAGAACCGTATGATTGGAAGAACTTCGCATTTCGTATAAAGCTATGAACCCAAATCGCTGGAATGATAGAAAAATATATACATTTTCCTAGGTTCTCCCGGAGCAGTTCTCCGGTGGCCAAGATTGGTCCAATTCATGTCTATTGTGAAAGATCAATGGGAAATAGTCATATGTAGCACATTTCAAAATACAATTACTTAAATTTATGGGATGTTTCTTCAAAACTCGTCCGTCACCCCACTGGGATGCCGGATATACCCCAAGGGAATTCGGATTAATTCCGGAACCGGTCCACGGATTTGAACAATACTCGGTATATAGAAACTGGACTAAATTCCAGATCTTTTAAAGCCGGTTCCATCCAATTTGGTCAAAAATTGACGAAATGAGAGCAAAATTTAAACAAAATTTTCAGAAAAATTTTAGCTTGGTACTGTAAAGGTTAAAGTAGAAGGGGTCACCTTAGTCCAGTTTGCAGTCGATTTTGCGCTCATAGTAAACAGAGAAACACGAGAATTGGTTGAATACAGAGCACAAATGTTTTTGACACAGTTTCAACAAATATCCACTAGTCTCATTCTCAAAATAAATACCGCCAAAACCAAATCTATACTTTTTCAAAGAAGCAACAAACAGCTGAACCTGAAATTAAACAACGAAGCGATTGAAACAGTTAACACTCATAAGTATCTGGGAACAACTTTCGATAAAAGTACACGAATCGGAGCACATCTTAGAGAAATGAAACCAAGCACAATGGACAGAATAAACATGAGCAAAATGATCAGTAGCAACAATCAGGGGACTAATCTACAACGGAATCATCAGAGGATACCTGGACTACAGTGCTTCCATCTACAATAACGCGAAAAAACGAATCTCGAATCAATAGTTGTAGCGAACAATACATGCCTACGAAAAATAACCGGATGTACCAAAACGACACCTATAAACAAATTGTATGCCATCGCAAGTTAGTCGCCCTTGCAACACAGAAGAACGCTATCAATTAACAAGGAACTCATAAATCATTTCCAATATCAAACACCAGTCTACCAACAACTTTAAGAGATGGATCATAATATAACCGCTCCAGAAACACAAACAAGTATCGAAAAAGCATACTGGACCCACAGAGAGATACTAAAAAAATGTCACACGCTAGGGTGTCACAGCACAGCCCCTTAAAAATTGAGATAGAAACCACACTGGACCAAAACGAATACAAGCGAGAAGGTACTCAGACAGCTGACGTTGAACCTACTTAACGGAAAATACAAAAATCGAATACATATATATATATTCATATATATATATATATATATATATATATATATATATATATATATATATATATATATATATATATATATATATATATATATATATATATATATATATATATATATATATATATATATATATATATATATATATATATATATATATATATATATATATATATATATATATATATATATATATATATATATATATATATATATATATATATATATATATATATATATATATATATATATATATATATATTTGATTTCTCGACAAACATATGATTACGGCCTAAAAGCCAACTGTCAAAATCCACTTTGAATGGAAATTCCAGACAAACCGTTACTAGTCGAACACAGTTCACAACAGTTTATGAAAGAGTAAACTTTTCTCTTTCGTTTATTATCAACATCTGTGATTGGCGTGTAACGGTTTGTCCGGAATTTCCATTCAAAGTGGATTTTGACAGTTGGCTTTTAGGCCGTAATCATATGTTTGTCGAGATTTTTGTATTTTCCGTTAAGTAGATTTAACGTCAGCTGTCTGAGTACCTTCTCGCTTGTATTCGTTTTGGTCCAGTGTGGTTTCTATCTCAATTTTTAAGGGGCTGTGCTGTGACACCCTAGCGTGTGACATTTTTTTAGTATCTCTCTGTGGGTCCAGTATGCTTTTTCGATACTTGTTTGTGTTTCTGGAGCGGTTATATTATGATCCATCTCTTAAAGTTGTTGGTAGACTGGTGTTTGATATTGGAAATGATTTATGAGTTCCTTGTTAATTGATAGCGTTCTTTTGTGTTGCAAGGGCGACTGACTTGCGATGGCATACAATTTGTTTATAGGTGTCGTTTTGGTACATCCGGTTATTTTTTGTAGGCATGTATTGTTCGCTACAGCTATTGCTTCGAGATTCGTTTTTTCGCGTTATTGTAGATGGAAGCACCGTAGTCCAGGTATCCTCTGATGATTCCGTTGTAGATTAGTCCCCTATTTGTTGCTACTGATCATTTTGCTCATGTTTATTCTGTCCATTGTGCTTGGTTTCATTTCTCTAAGATGTGCTCCGATTCGTGTACTTTTATCGAAAGTTGTTCCCAGATACTTATGAGTGTTAACTGTTTCAATCGCTTCGTTGTCTAATTTCAGGTTCAGCTGTTTGTTGCTTCTTTGAAAAAGTGTAGATTTGGTTTTGGCGGTATTTATTTTGAGATTGAGACTAGTGGATATTTGTTGAAACTGTGTCAAAAACATTTGTGCTCTGTATTCAACAAATTCTCGTGTTTCTCTGTTTACTATGAGCGCAAAATCGACTGCAAACTGGACTAAGGTGACCCCTTCTACTTTAATTTCGTGTAATGGTGTGGTGTATACGTTAAACAAGGTGGGTGACAGGACGTCTCCTTGCGATAGTCCATCACTTATTGGTCTTTCTACCATGTCTTTGCCATCTTGGATTTGAATTTTCCGATCCGAAAGGAATGTTGAAGTCCAGCTTATGAATTCCCGTGGAATTTCGTATTTTTGTAGGATCTCTTCTAGTGTTGTTGCTTTTACCGAATTGTAAGCGTTGGCTAGATCGATGAAGATTGCGCCGGCTACTTTTTTCTCCCTTTTGATCGATGTTATTTCATTTAGGACTGTGGGCAGAGACCGTACCGACAGGAAGCAATACCGGAATCGAAAGAAAAAGGAACACAAATGGATAAAATACCCTACGATAAATAAAAAGAAATGAGATAGTTTTAGAATTGCGTGTTTACTCTGTTAAGTACAGTTCAGTAATGAAAAGAATATAAAGACTACATTTATTCTGTGTGTTGTTCGCTGATGTTGGTATTAACCCACTGAAAAGTCGATGCGGGGGGTAAGATACTGGATGGTTGAACCAAGATGTATCATGTGAGAGGTGGTCATTGTTCCCTCCAACACTCCTTCTCAATGAGCACCGAGCCATCCTATTTCGATAGACCGATATGTTCTAACAGTTGCTGAAACCTTATTGCACCTAACGGCTTCGTAAGTGCATCTGCTACCATCTACTCCGACGGACAATACACAAGCTTTATTACACCACCTTCGCATAAGTCCTTGATGAAGTGCTGTTTTGTATCGATGTGCTTCGAACGCTTACTCGTGCGCTCTACTTGCACAAAACTGAGACAGCTTTGGTTGTCTTCAAAAAGTGTAGTTGCGTCCAGTTGTATTTCTCCAAGATCCTCCAACAATCTCCGCAGCCAAATGAGCTCCTGGCATGATTCACTCAGCGCGTTATATTCAGCCTCCATGGAGGAAAAACTTACACACGACTGCCGGTGACTAACCCAAGCCACGGGTCCACCTCCGAAGAAGAAAATATATCCGGTCGTAGACCTCCTAGTAGCATGATCGCCGGCCCAATCAGCATCGGAGTAACCGACAAGTGCCCACCCATCTCCAGCACTGAATGTCAATTTTAACTCCTTCGTACACTTGAGGTATCTGACGACACGTTTGGCAGCCGTCCAATCCATCTCTGTTGGTGCGCTGACTTTACGGCCGAGTAGTGACACGCTTGCAGCTATATCCGGTCTTCCATTCACCGCAACGTAGAGTAAAGCACCTACTAGACTGCGATACAAAGTTGTGTCACCAAACGGCGCTCCGTTATTTTCTGATCTGGTGTATCCCGTGTCCATTGGTGTCTTGGAATTATTGCAATCTTCAAGTCCAAACTTTAAAATCAACATTTCAATACACTTGGTTAGTCGCAGACTGAAGCAACCATCCTTTCGACGAACTTCATATCCGAGAGTGTTTGGCCGCTCCGAGATTCGTCACATCAAACTCCGTTCGTAGTGCTTCATAAACTTCGATAATGGACGCTTCGTCAACGCAGCCAATCAGAATATCGTCGACATAGACGAGCAGAAAGGTAACATTTCGATCATCACGACGTATGTACAAGCAAGGGTCGGACTCACACTGCGTGAATCTCAGTTTATTCAACACCGCATGAAGAGCTCGGTTCCAGCAGCGCGCCGACTGCTTGAGTCCATATATGCTCTTTTTGAGTCTACCTACGTACTTCTCCTTTCCGACGATTTCGTACCCGAGTGGTTGACTCGACTGTCCCATTCAAATACGCGGTCTTGACATCGAAATGCTGAAGACTCATCCCATTCTTGCCTGTAAGTGCCAGTAGCGCTCGAAATGTCTCCTGTCGTGTTACCGGTGCTGCAAAAACATCCACATAATCCACACCATAGCGCTGGTTGAATCCCTGTGCAACCAATCTTGCTTTAAATTTCACGACATCACCTGTTTCATTTCCCTTAAGTTTGAAAACCCATCGTGAACCAATCGTCTTCGTTCCTTTCGGCAATTAGACAAGATCCCAGGTTACATTTTCTGCATGCGCCTCCATTTCGGCATCCATCACCTTCTTCCAGTCCGCAATCTTCAACGCCTTACTATAATCGGTTGGTTCTTCCCATTTACACTTTGTAATCCCAACTGCAAAATCGCCATAACGTATCGGAGGGATTCCTCTTGTTCGCATCGCATCTCGTTGCAATTCTGGCTCCTCCTCAATCGGAAATTCTTCATAGCCGAGAAATGGATCATCATTAGCGTCGTCCCAACCTTCGAATTCAACTGACGATCCATCGTCATCATCTCCTTCCGGTACAGCCAATTTTTGTGACGTGATAGTAATTGGGATTTCAATCTCACTTTCTGGTTTTGCAGACGTAACAGATTCGTCCAATGCACAAATTTGCTCCGATCCGCTTCCAATCTCGATAAATCACGACTGACAGTCACACGATTGTTGGAAAGATCGACTAATCGGTATCCCTTATGGTTCTCGAAATACCCTACGAAGGTGAGCTTTACTGCTTTCTGGTCTAGCTTAGATCGCTTCGAATCTGGGATATGCACGTATGCATCACACCCGAACACTCGAAGATGAGCAAGATTCGGTTAACGATGTGTCCAAAGCTCATACGGAGTCTTCTTTACTACTCGAGAAGGCAGACGGTTCTGTATGTACGCCGCCGTCAGTACTGCTTTACCCCAGTACGTTTTGCTCATTCCTGCATCGGCTAACATGCAAATTGCCATCTCCTGTAGTGACCGATTTTTACGTTCAGCGATGCCATTCTGTTGGGGCGAGTAGGGCGTGGTAAACTGCGATTTTATTCCCTTCCGTTTCATAAAATTCGCGTAACACTTGGTTGACGTATTCGCCACCACCATCGGACCGAATAACGAATGGTTTTCTGCCGAAGACGTTCTGCACCCAACGAACATACTGCTTAATTTTCCGGCCACTTCGCTCTTATGCTTTAGTAAATATACGATAGTGTACCGACTGCAATCGTCGATTGGGGCCATATGATAACGATTGCCAGATGGAGTTGTAGTTTCCATCGGCCCGCAAAGATCTGTGTGTCACTTCCAGTGGCCTCGTCGTTTTCCGCTCGGTTATCGGTGGGAACGGCTTCCGTGCCAGCTTACCCTTAAGGCAGCATTCGCAGGTAATACGAGCACCGCAGTCTTGTAAATTAAATCTACATACCAGATCTTTCATTCGTCGAAACACTTCCGGGTCACGATGCCCAACTCGTCGATGCCAAGTGTGTTGACACTTCTCGTGATGTTCAGTTCCAACCTTCAGCGATTGTGCATGAACGCGCAACTTTATCACCTACTGCCACGATTTCACCAACCGGACATACAACGGCATAATCCGATGCACTAAACTTCGCTACAAACCCTTTAGCAGCCAGCTGGCTTACCGAGATTAGACCACTGTCTAAATTCGGCACATATAGCACATTTTTTAGACTGATATCCACACTCTCACCATGACCATTTTCACCAAACAGGACACCTTCGTCGATGCCGGAAGATTTTGTTTGATTACCATCAGCAAGAGTTACTTTCGATTCGAAACTTTTGTGCAGTGTCGACAAGAACGATTTGTCACTCGTCATATGGTACGATGCACCGCTGTCAATTATCCAACAGTTCGACTTTATTTCACCAGCCATAAAACAAACAGTGTTGGTTGTTTCGTGCACTTGCTTTGCTTTCGGGTTTCCGTCATTCGAATTCTGTTTTCTCGCTTATTCGTTATAAGCTCCCCTCTGTGCCTGCCACTTTTTGCAATGCTTCCGGAAATGTCCCGGTAGTTTGCAGAAATAACACACTCTTTCCGGCTTTTTACTGCTTCCCATGTCCAATTTCATCGCTTTCATATCTAGCGATAGAGATGCAGTCTTCTCCCGACGCTGATTGTATTCATTCAACAATCGAGTTTTCACGAGCGTAACAGTCCAGTCTTCATACGCCCAGCTATGGAGACTTTGCACCAGTCCATGATAAGATGGCGGAACACTTTTAAAAATCATAGCGATTTGCAATGATTCATCCAGGTTCCGACCTGTTGCCGTCAACTTGTCGAACAATTCTTCCATACCGGAAAGGTGCTTTTCCATATCTTCGCCTTCTGGCATACTAGCACTACACAATGTCATGCATGACAGACATTGTCGCCTTTTCGTGGTGTTCTTTGAGAGCATTCCACACGCCACGTGCACTGTCCGTATTTTTAACCAATTTATACTGACTTTCCTCGATGAAAAGCCCAATGTTCGCCCGCGCTTTTCGATCGTGATTCTTCCACTCTTCGGCCACCGCATCTGGCTTCGCAAAGCTTATCACTTCCCACAGGTCTTCTTTTTCGAGCAACCATTCCATGCGCTGTTTCCAGGAGCCCCAATTGGTCTGGTTAAGCTCCGAAAACGTGATTTTGTACTGTCCGCCATTTTGTAACACACGCAGCCTCGTGTTATATTCGCGCACGACCGAGTAAGAAAGAAAACAAACGACTCTTGCAACGGCCCTGATTTAGTTCGTCACTTTTCCACGACTTCCGCGCACCTGGGCCCATAACCTGTGGACAGAGACCGTACCGACAGGAAGCAATACCGGAATCGAAAGAAAAAGGAACACAAATGGATAAAATACGCACGATAAATAAAAGGAATCGAGTTAGTTTTAGAATCGCGTGTTTAGTTTGTTAAGTACAGTTCAGTAATGAAAAGAATATAAAGCCTACATTTATTCTGTGTGTTGTTCGCTGATGTTGGTATTAACCCACTGAAAAGTTGATGTTTTATGGATCAACACGGCTCTAACTAGGGAATTTGTTTCGAAAACAGTGTGAAGTGCGTAATGAATATCATGATTGCCATATGAAGACTGATAAATTTTGGATTTATTGCGGTTTTTGATCAGTCAATGGAATCCGAAGCATGATGGCGTGCTTTCAGCCTTCTGTGTGTGGTAGTGTGCTATATCTTACTGAGCGGAACTGGGCAGCGCAATATCAACCAGAGGAGCATACCTCAAATGGGTGAGAGCGTTCTGATTTACATATATTTATTATTATGTGCTAGAGAAGTGTTGACACCTAATTTAAGTTGTTTATACAGAATATCTAGAAGTGCGAACTCCAATATCATACCGAGATGCCATGATAAATTACATGAATTTCAAAAAACAACCTAGACACTGCGAAAATGAATGGATAAGCAAGGACATATGCAGAAGTAAGAAATTCTTGGCAGAAAACCCCAATCTGGTTATCACCAAAGCGGACAAGGGAAACAAAACCGTCATCATTGCATCTGAGGAGTACGAACAGAAAATGGAGGACCTTCTGAGTGATGAAAGCACGTACAAACAACTGAAATCGGACCCCACATCGAAAGTTCTAAAGAAAATCGGTGTATTGGTGGATGGGTGGCGCGATAGCAAGTACATCGACGCGCGCACACGCCGGAAGATAAAAATATCCAGTTGTAATCCACCAAGAGTCTATGGTTTGCCAAAAATACACAAACAGGACAGACCTCTCCGCCCGGTGGTTTCGACGATTGGATCAGCAACGTACAATGTGGCCCAATTTCTATCTGGAGTGATTGGAAATATAGTAGGAAAAACTGAGTACCACATTAAAAATAGTTTTGAGTTCGCTGATCAAATAACAGGAACACAGATCACCGAAGATGTAGTTCTTTTCTCTCTGGATGTGACGTCGTTGTACACGAACGTGCCTGTTGATTTTGCCCTGGACTGCTTGAACGAGAGATGGGAAGAGGTGGAGAAACACACAAGCATCGATCAACACAGTTTCATGGAGGCGGTTAAGCTTGTGTTGGAATCGACGTTTTTCGTACATCGGGGTGTAATATATGCACAAACTTTCGGCGTCCCTATGGGCTCTCCACTCTCACCAGTCATTGCGAATGTGGTGATGGAGCGATTGGAACAGAAGTGCATAGCATCATTAGAGAGAAAACAAATACCTCTAATGATGTACCGTCGGTACGTAGACGATTGCTTCTGTGTGGGCAAAAGGGAGCACATTCAAGAAATCTTAGACTCGTTCAATAATTTCCACAGTAAACTCCAGTTCACCATTGAAGAGGAGGACAACGGGAAATTGAGATTTCTTGACATGATGCTAACCAGAAACCATGATCGCATCGAAAGAGTTTGGCTACCCAAACAAGCGGATGGTAGATATCTGGATTTCAATTCAGAGAGTCCCTATTCGCATAAATGCAACACGGCAATTGCACTCGTAGATCGAGCAGTTAAGCTCTCCGACTGTAAAAACCGACCAGCGGCAATCGAAACAGCCAAAAAGATATTGCGAATAAACCATTACCCCTACTGGTTTGTTCGCAAAATTCTGAAAGATCGGGTCCATAAACACTATAATGGCCTACAGCAGAATAAAGATGCGACTGCTGAAATGGCATATGTAGCTGTGCCATACGTCCCGGGACTCAGTGAAAAACTAGAGAAAATTCTGAGAAAACACGATACAAAACTTGCTTTCAAGCCAAAAGATAAAATAAAAAACAGAATTTTCTCCAAACTGAAAGACCCGATCCCACCAGGGAAACAGAAGAACGTGGTGTATTCGATTCCGTGTGGAACAGGCGATGGCAAAACGTATGTAGGACAAACGGGGAGAAGGCTGGAAACGAGAGTAGCGGAGCACAAGAACGACGCGAAGAAAAAAGATGCGAGAACTGGTTTAGCACAACACACATTGCAAGAAGGACACATCTTCGATTTCGACAACACCCGGATACTGGAACGAATCGAAAACCAGGAGAGCAGACTAACTGCAGAGATGTTTCCCATCAAAATTCTCGGCGAGGAAAAAACGGTGAACCTACAAAGAGAATGTGGAACGTTCTGCACAACATACGACGGTCTGGTCACCAAGCTTCGACAGTGTTTGAATAGCGAGGAACGCAGACAGTCGAAGAGTGATCGCCCGCCTAGCGGTGGAGAGTGAACGAGAGTGAATGGAGATGCGTGATATAAGTTTATGTGAGTTAATTGTAAATTGTGTTTAATTTGTGAATGCTAGCTTTGTAATTTTTTGTGAACAATTTGATGTTAACGTTAATGCTAAATAAATGTTTGTAGGCGTCCGACGATGGCTGAAGAGCAGTAAGCCGAAACGTTACGTGTGGTAATGGGAAAATTTGGAGTTTTCATTTTCACCGAGAAAAGTCAACAAATCCATGAAATAAATATGTTGCGGTGACCATAAAATCTTATACAGTCAAGATAAGTTAGTTACATCCCGAGTGTTTTTTGGGAGTGACCGATAGGCGTACTGTCGGGGAGGGGGGGGGGGTATTCCGGGCAGACCGTGATTCGCAGATTACAAATCACAGCAATAGACGAAGCAGAAAAATTCTATTTTATAAAATGTTAACGGCGAGCTACGGTTTGTCCGGAGTTTTCTCTTTGGGTGGGTGGTGGCAGTGTGATTGTTGGCCATTTGCAGATTGCACGCGAGACATTTTTGTGTGTGCGTATATACCCGTTTCGCAGCGCAGAGCTATCCGTGCTGTTGATGTGTGCATATCATAGGAGTAGCTCTTACTGGTTGACGTACTGTACCTGTGATAAAATACAAATGGATCATGTTAACGGCTTACATATTTATGCGTACTGACAGTTACACAGTAGGCCGTATGTAGCATTCCTGATTGCATTTTTGGTGGATGCAATCAACGATTGCTGTAGCATACAAATTTGCCATGGTGTGGGTAGATGTCGGATAGATTTGTGCTCTTGTGTAAATGCGCCACTATAGGCCGGCTTCCATCAGCGGAGCAGAGCATCAACGTTCACGTCATCGTTCCGTCGAAATGGCATTGATGCATTTCTCGTGTGCGCATTAACATGCCGTTAAAATTGTCCATTCTGTTGATGTGTTCGAGTGTTTGTAAAGGAGCTGCATGAGACTAGTTTTGACGTTCCACAGGCGTGCTGTGCCGGTATGGGAAGAGTGGCGGGTTGTGTGCATGTTGTTCTGGAACTGCTACGGTGTGGATGTGTGTACACCGATTGCGCAAACTTTACTTCGTAATATGTGTGGTATTGGTGGTTTGAGCGGCCACGCTCTCGGAAAGTCGGAATCGGTTTAGGTGGAGATTGAGAGGGTAACTTGGCCCCTTGCTCTTTTTGCTGAGTGTTGTGTTGGTATGTTCCGTCTCATTTCTGGAACATGTTTCGTGGTAGGGGAGGGCAGGATAGCGGCGTATCGGAGGTGATGGTAACCGGATGAATATGGCTTGGTGGTTTAGGTAGAATGAGTGGAGGTTCTCGGTATTTTCCTTGCATGGAACTTTATAGCGAGCGGGTTTGGTCTAGTGTCTTTCAGCGCAATTGGAAATGCATTCCAATCTGTTTCAGATTTGTTCCATTTTTGTGATCATTTCATTCTATTTTTTTTCTATTCACTCTTATTTCGGTGCGAGTGGGATGACATCATGTAGACAGTGGGCCGAATTAGGAAAACTCTAGAAAGAGAACTGCGGAGATTCCATTTTGGATCGATTGGATTCGCGTTTAGCTGTCAAAAAACGGATCCAATCGAACATTGCCTATCCTTATAACATAGGATGTGTTGCCATACAATGCCGGGGCATACGTTGCCAAAAATGCTGTTTTTCTCTCCGCAGTTCTCTTACTAGAGTTTTTCTAGGCCGAATTAGTGTTGAGTTTATTGATGTTCATATATATCACGCCTTTTTTGAGAAGGGCCAATAAGCAAAATGACTGAATCGAGTAAAATGGGTTTGAAATTTTGCTAATATATTTCAATCTGCTATTTGAAAACGAAGGCGAATTTTTTTAAAAACAATGCACACATTCGTTGTAGTTTGATCTATACTTTGATAACATGCAATAATTTCTGAAGATTTTACTTGATTTGAGGGGATTTTTGCTCAAAAAACATTAATGGCCCTTTAATTTCACTGTATAGATCATTGGCCGTTTACCTTTGGTCCTTTGCCAAACTTTAAATGTTTTTTGGTTGTTGGCTATTATGTACGTTTTTATGTTTTAGAAAGTATTCTGAACACATTTAAAATGTCCATAGCATAATTTCGCACGCGCATTTGATTAAAGTATTATTAAATTAGACAAACAGGATCAAGAAAATTTCTAGTTCTACTGATTTGTCCCAATTTGAATATCAATCAAGATATTGAAGCAATTTACACCTTGTACGGTGTTTTTAATTTATTTGACAAGCATACATTGCTTACTGGATATTAAACTCGATAGATTTCGATCAAAAAGTTTATTTCATAACAGTTTTAGCCTTCGCCTTGAAAGGTTGTGTTTGCTGATTGGTTGTAGCAACCAAGGCTGTGCAAGCCGTGAATAGGCTAGAAGTTTGTGTACCGTGTCAGTATTTGATGCCGTGTTGGTGCGGAGACAGGCAGGATTGTTGGCTGCGATTCATCCGTACTAGACATTCATCCGTACTAGTGCAGATACGGGATTTTGAGTATTTGTGTACCTAGCCACGCTGCGTAGTAGGGGAATACCTCTGGACCCACAGGTAAGCGGCGGCCCCACCTTTGTGGTGGTAGTGGTTACGCTGCATACAGTCGGCGCTAAGTGAGACAGAGCTGCATCTTGTTGGTGAAGCGTCTCGCTTCATCATCACTTATTCATCTGTGCTAGTGCAGAAACGGGCTTTTGTGTATTTGTGTACCTAGCCACGCTGCGTAGTAAGGAAATACCCCTGGACCCACAGGTAAACAGCGGCTCCATCTTGGTAGTGGTGGTTACGCTGTGTTCAACCCGAGCGTGACAGAGGGAGACAGCGTGAATCTGCAACTCTTAAAAGGACAGGTAGATTTTAATATAATTTTGCTAGTGTTATTATTTAATGTACTTACTGTGTATGGTAGGCGAGATGGAGGATAGTGAGATGGAATCCTCCATTTCACAAGAGCAAAATTTTTCTGATCCCCCTCCCTCAACTCCCCTTAGAATAAAATTATACCCCAAGGGTCTTCTGGACCTTGGCAGGTTTTCTTCAGGCGGAAAGGAAAGCCATTAAACCTTGTGCAAATTGCACGGGATCTGACTTCACGATTTTCTGCTGTAACAGAGATCGTGAAAGTAAATAAAGACAAAATTCGAGTTAGCATTGATAACATTAGACAAGCTAACGAGATAGTAGCCTGCGAACTCTTCACGCGTGAATATAAAGTTTATATACTTTCCCGCGATATAGAATGCGATGGAGTCATCTCCGAACCCAGCCTCACTGCCGAGGATATACTTAAGCATGGTGTTGGTTGTTACAAGAACGCCCTGCTTAATAAGATAAAAATACTCGATTGTAAGCAATTGTACTCAGTATCACATGAAGAAGAGAAAAAAGTTTCCCGACCATCCTATTCATTTCGTGTAACTTTCGCTGGGTCTGCTTTGCCTAGCCATGTTCTTATTAATAAAATTCGTCTCCCCGTTCGCCTTTTCATCCCTCGTGTGATGAATTGCCTCAATTGTAAACAGCTTGGCCACACAGCCACTTACTGTTCCGATGAGGTACGGTGTGGCAAATGTGGGGGGCCTCATCAAGAGGATACATGCAATAAAAACTTAGAAAAATGTTTACATTGCGGAGAAACTTCACACGAGCTCCTTGCATGTCCCATATATAAATTGCGGGAGGAGAAAATTAAACGATCCTTGAAGGAGAGATCTAAGCGCTCTTATGCAGAAATACTGAAAAATGCTACTCCTGAACCCATGGTCCCAGAAAACAGATACGCTATTCTATTGCCGAAAGAGTCTGACTCTGACGAAGCGTCCGAAGGTACATCATTTGTTTTACCTAGAGGATCCAGGAAAAGAAAACAATCCTCTTTTCCCAAACTGCCAAGCAAGGGCCTTAAAATTTCTCCTCCAACAAATAAATTGCGGCCAAAGCTAAAGAATTCCGATGCAATACCGAAGCCAGTCCCTCCCGGTTTTGGTAATGTACAATCCAAAAAGAACACCATTACTGGAAATAATAAAACTTCAACTTCCTCCGAGCCTCAACCGGGGATAGGTTTATTGAAATTTTCTGAAATTGTTGATTGGATTTTCAAAGCATTCAATATTTCTGAACCACTAAAAAGTATACTTTCAGCGTTCCTCCCAACAATTAGAAAATTTTTAGCGCAGCTGATTGCTCAATGGCCCATCCTTGCAGCGATTGTATCTTTCAATGGGTAATTCACCTCCTCCAATGAAAGATTCCATCACTGTTTTACAGTGGAATTGCAGAAGTATCATACCTAAAATTGACTCCTTAAAAATTTTGCTGCATAATTTGAAATGCGATGCTTTTGCTTTATGTGAAACATGGCTTACCTCAAACATTAATTTCAACTTGAATGATTTCAACATTATTCGCCTAGACCGAGACACCCCGTATGGAGGTGTGCTTCTAGGAATTAAAAAGTGCTATTCTTTCTATAGAATTAACATCCCCTTGTTTGCGGGCATTGAGGCTGTAGCTGGCCAAACGAATATTAAAGGCAAAGACATGTCTATCGCTTCTATATGTACCTCCCAAAGCTCAAATTGGACAACGTCAGATTTTTTAGGTAGTGGAATCCATGGCTCCTCCGCGGCTGATACTGGGAGACTTCAACTCGCACGGAGTATTGTGGGGTTCCCTCTTCAATGATCGATCCTCTTTGATATACAATGTTTGTGACGAGCTCAATATGACAGTTTTAAATACAGGCGAAGCAACACGCATTCCCAGACCACCCGCACGACCAAGTGCACTAGATCTATCTCTATGCTCGACATCACTTCGGTTAGATTGCACGTGGAAGGTTGTACCTGATCCTCCCGGTAGCGATCATTTGCCAGTCGTTATTTCAATTAACAGTGAATTAGGCCTCACGAATTCAATCAATGTCCCTTATGACTTGACACGAAATATTGATTGGAAAAAATACCAATCTTTAATTTCCACTTCTCTTGTTTCGACGGAAAAGCTACCACCTACCGAAGAATATGAATTTCTAGCGAGTTTGATTATTGAAGCAGCAGAACAAACCCAAACGAAATGCAATCCTGGCATGACAATGAATAGCCGGCCTCCTAATCACCTCTGTGAAGTTGGCCGGAAAATTCGCGGAAATTCGATGAACTAAATTTTAATCGTTTGGTGGTCGTTTGGTGGTGATTGGTAGTCGGTTTTTAACGTTTGGTGGTGGGCGGGTAATTAATAAAAAAATATTAAAAAATTAACGTGAAGTTGGCCGGAATAAAATGAAACATCATTATTTCACTACCAAATCTATTCAGATCGATAGGAAATCGTTTGGTGGTCACGAATATGCAATTTTTTTGGTTTGGTGGTGAATAGTTAGTTAGTTATTCGCAAAAACAACAAATCGAAACTAACAACCAAGCATCTCCATTAAAATTCTTATCGGAGGAAGCGCATGGTGTTTCGTATTTTCAAAGCTTTACAACACGTGCTTTCACAAACTGTTTGTAATGCTAAATTTTCTTTATATTCAAAAGCATATATACCACCGTTGTTTGCATATTCGTCCCGTCCCAATATCACAGAATATGTGTCAATTATGCGTTCCGTAAATTGACTGTCTACGCGAGGGTCAAAGGACTGAGTCGTGTTATTGCATCCGCGGTTATAACGTCCGCATGGAGTGCGTCGCAACGTATGGGACATTATGACGCACAGGAATGTATTATAATATCCGAAAGTAAGAATGTGTCAAAAGATCCGAAATCGTTCGTGTTGCAAGTCCGAAACGATACTGCGTCAGTATGTCTGGGATCCTATAATGCATATGAATGTTATGATGTAAAGTTATTGTGTTGCAAGGTCTGGGAATAAATGGCAAACTCATAGTTTCGAATGTAATGTTACATAAGAACTGCGTAATAACACGGGGATGTTTCATAAAGTCTGTGACGTTATGAAAACGAATATGCGTCATGAAGTACTGAACTGTATGACACTTATGATTTAAGGATCATATTTCGTTATCAAAATCCTGGACACTGAATCGTACTTTTACACAGCAATAAATAAGAATTTTATGTTAGACGTCATTCCAAACTTGATACAAATTACCAAACCATTATTCACAAAATGACGAGACTTGCATGCGCAGTTGCATAAAATTCCAATTATTTTCATTTAAAGTAAAACTGCGAGATTTTAGAAATAAAGCGATATGGTAAATCAAATCAATCGTTAAACTATATCATTTTTTATGATCGTATATATCAGGGTTACACTGAGCGACTATATTCGTAAATCTGGCAAATATAGGTTTCGTTCAAACACAAATATAAGCAATTCTCCAGGTAAAGTTTCTATTTTAATTGCGAGTATTTTATAAATACCACGAAACGACTTTGGGAGGCTTAGTACGAATCGGGCTTATTAATCGAACGATTTTTTTGATGGAATATTTGAGAAAGTTTCTAATATTGTGCTAGAGAGCGCTATTTTGAAACAAATGTATTCCAAATAATTAGATTTTTGTTAGTAATAACACTTAATTAAAACAAGTAAATTATCATTTTTATGGATCCGCTGTATGGTATCTTTCATCATATATCTTTCTTTAAGTGAGACTATCAACTATGTTTGCTTAATCGGTGTCTGAATTGTAGAATATGCGTTGGTCAAATTCGGACCTGATACGAGATCGCAAAAAAACCGTTTGAGGGGATAGTGTGCGAAATCGGTCAAGCTTTCAAGAAAACATTAGTTATTGCAAATCGATTGACAGATTTCAATGTTACACTTCAAAAAATTATGAATCTTATCGTTGACGTAATTTCAAATATGACACAATTTAGCAAAACGTAATTCACGAAGTGACGAAATATAACCGTGTTCCATTTAATCTTACATGAAAGCTGTATTTTTCATGCGCAGTGCTATAAAATTAAACTTGTCAACATTTAAAACAATCACCGTATGTGGAGTAAGATTTCGTGATTTAGGAAAGTCATCATCATGAAAAATGAAAATCGAACATAAAACTATGTCATTTTTATTCTCGAATATGTCAGGGTCAGGTGATGAAAATACACACGATTTTTTTGGGTATGTAGTTCGTAACTCCATTTTTAGATGATTTGGGTCAGCTCCTACTTTTATTGTATATTTACTATAAAGTTTCACATATCGAAGAGAACTTTTCATTTCCGGACCAATTGATCAGACTTTCGCAAAAAAAAACAAATATATTAAAATCTGTTGACATGGTCGAATCACTCAGTCCCCCTACGAGTTGTTTGTATGTATTCAGATGAAATTGTTATTTAAATTAATTGATTGTGAATTCAAATCTAGTTAATAAATAATTAGATTGTTTGATGAAATGTACGAAAAACTTCGTTATATCTATCGTTCGTAATATACACGAGAAATGTTTAGGTATTTTGTCGAAGAATTCGTACAATTAACGAAATCGATTCGTTATCGACCAACGAAATTTTTGTTGTACTATTTACGAGCTACTACTACTAAACTAACTTCAAAACTCAATTTTGATAAATTTTACGATAGAGTTTTCGTGAACATTACGAATAACATTCACACTATTAGCGCAAAAGATTCGGAGTAGACCCATTTTTTCTTCAAATGATCTTATTGCAAACCATGGAAATAGTTTTAACAATAATTATTAACTGGCCCATTCTAGTACCAAAAAAATGGTAAGCATTTTCCGATACAATCGATTTTTGCTATTCTCATATAGAAAGGCTATGCAATTGCATAATTTATTGAACTAAATTTTAATCGATTGCTGGTTGTTTGGTGGTGATTGGTAGTCTGTTTTTAACGTTTAGTAGTCAGCGGTTGATAAATAAAAAATATTAAAAAATTAACGTGAAGTTGGCCGGAATAAAATGAAACATCATTATTTCACTACCAAATCTATTCAGATCGATATGAAATCGTTTGGTGGTCACGAATATGCAATTTTTTTGGTTTGGTGGTGAATAGTTAGTTAGTTATTCGCAAAAACAACAAAGCGAAACTAACAACCAAGCATCTCCATTGAAATCCTTATCGGCGGAAGCGCATGGTGTTTCGTATTTTCAAAGTTTTACAACACGTGCTTTCACAAACTGTTTGTAATGCTAAATTTTCTTTATATTCAAAAGCATATATACCGGCGTTGTTTGTATATTCGTCCCATCCCAATATCACAGAATATGTGCCAATTATGCGTTCCGTAAATTGACTGTCTATGCGAGGGAAAGGACTGAGTCGTGTCATTTCATCCGCGGTCATAACGTCCGAATGGAGTGCGTCGCAACGTACGGGAGATTATGACGCACAAGCATGTATTATAATATCCGAAAGTAAGAATGCGTCAAAAGATCCGAAATCGTTCTTGTTGCAAGTCCGATACGATACTGAGTCAGTATGCCCGGGACCCTATAATGCATATGAATAATTGGATGTTATGATGCAAAGTTATTGTGTTACAAGGTCTGGGAATAAATAACGCACTTACAGTTTCGAATTTAATGTTGCATAGGAACTGCGTAATAACATGAGAATGTTCAAAATGCGCTTATTCATTCGTTATCGAGCACTCAGTCGAGATAGAAGTCTTTTGTCATCGGTCCGTACACTCTATAGCGACAAATAGTGTTAATCCGCGTTCATGGTTATTTGCACACTCTACGCCTAGTTGAGGTTTCAGTATTTTTTCCCTTCTTTTGTGTTTCTGTTTCTGTACCGTTAGCCGGTGAAGCAGTGTTCTTCTAGTAAGCCGTCTGGATACCGTTACCTACACAAGCTAAGTATTAGTTTTCGTTTCCCCTTCTTGGTTGTCTTAATAACGTGCACTGGGCAATAGGCCCGTGCAAAAATGACTTCCCCTGACAGCGGTTCGTCTCAAGGTGAGATGGACGTCGAAATAAAATCGGCTCCCCGGCTCAAAGTATATCCGAGCTCGGCCACCGGGCCATTTGTGATCTTCTTTCGGACCAAAGCAAAAAAGTGTTTGAATCTGTTGCAGATTTCTCGCGTTCTGACAGACCGGTATTCGGCCGTGACAGAAATATCGAAAATTCGCCCTGATAAGCTTCGGGTGGTTGTTAACAGTTCAACTCAGGCAAATGATATTGCTGGCTACGAGCCCTTTACGAGGGAGTACAGGGTGTATATTCCAGCTAGCAGGGTTGAAGTCAGTGGGGTCGTTTCCGATTCGAGTCTGAATTGCGAGGACTTGCTGAAATATGGGACTGGCTGTTTCAAAGACCCCATGCTTAAGCCAGTGAAGATACTGGAATGCAAACGTTTGCATTCAGCATCAGTCGCAGCTGACGGGAAGAAAACATACGTCAACTCAGACTCTTATCGGGTGACCTTCGCCGGCTCTGCCCTGCCCAATTACCTCCTCTTTGACAAGGTTCGTCTACCTGTTCGCCTCTTTGTGCCGCGGGTCATGAACTGTACTAATTGCAAACAATTGGGACACACAGCCTCCCATTGTAGCAATAAAGCCCGCTGTGGGAAATGCGGTGGGAATCATGCGGATGATTCCTGTGGTAGAGATGTCGAAAAATGTCTCTACTGTGGGGGAAACCCACATGATCTCCCTTCATGTCCCGCGTACAAACAGCGCGAGGAAAATCTTAAGCGTTCCCTTCAGGGACGCTCTAAGCGATCTTTTGCAGAAATGCTTAAGATAGCTACGCCACCTGTCTCTACGAACATCTTTACCAACTTGTCTACTGACGAAGGCGACTGTGATGAACCCCAGGAGGGAACATCTTCTGCTGTGCCTAGAAGTAGTAGAAAAAGGAAGAACATTTCCTCTTCCAAGCTTCGTCGTAAAGGCCAGAAGGTGTCTCTTCATGGTCCCCCTAAAATAACTAGTCAAGGAAGTACTGTTGTAAAACCGAAGCAAGTCGCTCCCGGTCTCAGTAACCTGAGCTCAGAAAAGGAGTTCCCAGCACTTCCAGGAACATCAAAAACCCCAAGTGTTCCCATATCTCAGCCAGAGAAAGAAAACAGTGCTGGCTTAATAAATTTCTCTGACATTGTGGACCGTATTCTTACAGCGTTGAACATTTCTGACCCCCTTAAAAGTATCTTGATAAGCTTTCTCCCCGCAGTAAAAACATTCTTGATGCAGTTCACTGCGAAATGGCCCCTCCTTTCAGCGATTGTATCCTTCGATGGCTAATTCATCGAACGAGGTCAAGGATTTAATCACTGTTCTACAGTGGAATTGCAGAAGCATTATCCCGAAAATCGATTCGTTTAAAATCTTACTAAATAATTTGAAATGCGATGCATTTGCCCTATGCGAGACATGGCTCACTTCAGAAATAACCCTACACTTCCACGATTTTAATATTATTCGCTTGGATCGAGAAGACTCTTACGGAGGAGTATTTTTGGGGATCAAAAAGTGCTATTCTTTCAATCGGATCGACCTCCCCTCGACACCAGGCATTGAAGTTGTCGCTTGCCAAACCAGAATTAAAGGCAAAGACTTTTGCATTGCTTCCACCTACATCCCCCCTAGAGCCTCAGTTAGCCACCGACGGCTTTGCGATATTGCGGAACTCCTCCCCGCACCGAGGCTAGTTTTAGGTGACTTCAACTCCCACGGTACGGCATGGGGTTGCCTTCATGACGATAATCGATCTACCCTACTCCATGAGCTTTGCGACAACTTCAATATGAGTATTTTGAACACGGGTGAAATGACACGGATTCCTGCCCCTCCAGCGCGACCAAGCGCCTTAGATCTGTCCCTCTGCTCGACATCGCTGCGGTTAGATTGCATGTGGAAGATAGTCTCTGATCCCCACGGCAGCGACCATCTGCCAATCGTAATTAATATTGCTAACGGTTCAGGGCCACCGAATACAATCAATGTTTCGTATGACCTCACACGAAATATTGATTGGAAGAGCTACGCGTCCGCGATATCCGAAAAAGTAGAATCGACACAAGAGCTTCCTCCGGAGGGAGAGTACGGGTTCCTGGCTGGCTTGATTCTCGATACCGCGATTCAAGCTCAGACTAAACGCGTACCAGACGCGAACTCACGCGGGCGTCCTCCCAATCCATGGTGGGACAAAAAGTGCTCAGACGTGTACGCGGAGAAGGCCGCTGCGTATAAGACCTTCCGGGACGACGGGCTGCCAGCTAGCTACCGACAGTACGCGATGGCGGAAACGCGCATGAAGAGTTTGATAAAAGCCAAAAAACGTAGCTACTGGCGCCGGTTCGTCGACGGACTAACGAGAGAAACATCGATGAGCACTCTTTGGAGTACGGCCCGGCGCTTACGAAACCGAAACAGTACCAATGAGAGCGTGGAATATTCAAACCTTTGGATATTCGATTTTGCCAAGAAGGTTTGTCCGGATTCCGCCCCGGCACAGAAGATCTACCGCGCCGCGTCCCCTCACAATAACGCGAACGAAACACCGTTTTCGATGGTGAAGTTCTCACTTGCTCTCTTATCGTGTAACAATAAAGCCCCAGGGCCAGACAGAATCAAATTTAACTTGTTAAAGAATCTGCCAGACTCTGCCAAGAGACGCTTGTTGAATTTATTTAATAAGTTTCTTGAGGGTAATATTGTCCCTCATGACTGGAGGCAAGTGAAGGTCATCGCCATTCAAAAACCAGGAAAACCAGCCTCCGACCACAACTCGTATCGACCGATTGCGATGCTGTCCTGTATCCGAAAGTTGTTCGAGAAAATGATCTTGTTTCGCCTCGAAAATTGGGTTGAAGCAAATGGCTTACTGTCAGATACACAATTTGGTTTCCGCAAAGGCAAAGGGACGAACGATTGTCTTGCGTTGCTCTCAACAGAAATTCAAATGGCTTATGCTAGCAAAGAGCAGATGGCATCAGTTTTCCTAGATATAAAGGGGGCTTTTGATTCAGTTTCTATCACAATTCTTTCTGAGAAGCTGCACCAGCATGGTCTTTCACCGACTCTAAACAACTTTTTGCTAAACTTGCTGTCTGAAAAACATATGCATTTTTCGCATGGTGATTTATCGACATCACGAATTAGCTACATGGGTCTTCCCCAGGGCTCATGTCTAAGCCCCCTTCTCTATAACTTTTACGTGAATGACATTGACGAATGTCTTGTCAATTCCTGCACGCTAAGGCAGCTTGCAGATGACGGTGTGATCTCTATTACAGGTCCCAAAGCCGTCGATCTGCAAGGACCATTGCAAGATACCTTGGACAATTTGTCTGCTTGGGCCCTCCAGATGGGTATCGAGTTCTCCACGGAGAAAACTGAGCTAGTTGTATTTTCAAGGAAGCGTGAACCAGCGCAACTACAGCTTCAATTAATGGGTCAAACTATTGCTCAGGTTTCAACTTTCAAATATCTCGGGGTCTGGTTCGACTCTAAAGGAACCTGGGGTTGTCACATTAGGTATCTGAAACAGAAGTGCCAGCAAAGGATCAACTTTCTCCGTACAATAACCGGAACATGGTGGGGTGCCCACCCAGGAGACCTGATCAGGCTGTACCAAACAACAATATTGTCGGTGATGGAGTACGGGAGTTTTTGTTTCCGCTCCGCTGCGAACATATATTTCTTCAAACTAGAGCGAATCCAATATTGTTGTTTGCGTATTGCTTTGGGTTGCATGCACTCGACACATACGATGAGTTTAGAAGTGCTGGCGGGCGTCCTTCCGCTGAAAAATCGATTTTGGGAACTCTCATATCGATTGCTCATCCGCTGCGATATCTTGAACCCGTTAGTAATTGCAAATTTCGAAAGGCTTGTCGAGCTCAATTCTCAAACCCGATTTATGTCCTTGTACTTCGATTACATGGCACAAAATATCAATCCTTCTTCATACTATCCCAACCGTGTTAATCTCTTTCATGATTCAACTGTATTCTTCGACACATCCATGAAAGACGAGATTCGTGGAATCCCGGATCACATACGTCCGCAAGTGATCCCAAGCATCTTTCATAGTAAATTTCGAGAAGTCGACTGCAACAAGATGTTTTACACCGACGGATCAAGCCTCGACGGCTCCACTGGCTTCGGTATATTCAATCAAAACCTCACCGCCTCATTCAAACTCAATGATCCTGCTTCAGTTTACGTCGCAGAACTTGCTGCTATTCAGTATACCCTTGGGATCATTGATAATTTGCCCACCGATCATTACTTTATTGTCTCGGATAGCCTCAGCTCAATCGAGGCTCTCCGTTCAATTAAACCTAGAACGCACATTCCATATTTTCTGGGGAAAATCTGGGAGCGCCTGCGTGCTTTGCCTGTAAGATCGTACAAGATTACCTTAGTTTGGGTTCCCTCGCATTGCTCCATTCCAGGTAATGAAGAAGCGGACTCTTTAGCTAAGGCGGGCGCTTTACACGGTGACATATATGAAAGACCAATTAGCTTCAGTGAATTTTGCAGTATTACTCATCACAGAACCCTCGAAAGTTGGCAAACTTCATGGAGCAATGGTGAACTGGGAAGGTGGCTACATTCGATAATCCCTAAGGTATCGACGAAACCTTGGTTCAGGGGGATGAATGTGGGTCGGGATTTCATTCGCGTGATGTCTCGGCTCATGTCCAATCACTACACGCTGGACGCACATCTCCTGCGTATTGGGCTCGTGGATAGCGGTATCTGCGCTTGTGGCAATGGTTATCACGAAATCGAACAAGTTGTCTGGGCATGCGCCGAGTACTGTTCTGCCAGATCTCAACTATTCGATTCCCTTCGGGCCCGAGGAAGATCACCTAATGTCCCGGTCCGAGATGTACTAGCAAGCCGCGATATTCTCTACATATCCCTTATATACACGTACCTCAAAACCATCAATATCCAAATTTAAATGCCCCTATCTTTTCTCTTATCATTCCCAGAAGTGCCTTCTTCCGCCTACCGTACCCCAACGATGGTTTGATACGACTCCAAGACGAGACAAAACATCTGTCGAATGAACCAACAACACGAGATCTACAGTACAACATCACACGCGCAACGCGGTGTGTTTCCGATCCGTATCTGAGCCGTACTACGAAATCGTCTGGAGGAACCCCTGCCGGCTCGAGAAAAACCGCCCGGCGTCCCAATACTTGATGCATCCGTTCGAATCTGTAATCCTGGCCGTTAATTCCTGATGCCGGAAACTGAAAGTTTATATCCCCCCCCGTTCAGCCTTGTCCACCCTCTCTCCCATGTCTCTGATACACAGATGTATGACTTCACCACCTTCTCCCCTTGAATATTTTCCTAAAACTTATGTGCCCCCCTATCTTCTAGTTTTAGTTGATCAATCCGTTCGAATCTGTAATCCTGGCCGTTAATTCCTGATGCAGGAAACTGAAAGTTTATATCCCCCCCCCCCCCCGTTCAGCCTTGTCCACCCTCTCTCCCATGTCTCTGATACACAGATGTATGACTTCACCACCTTCTCCCCTTGAATATTTTCCTAAAACTTATGTGCCCCCCTATCTTCTAGTTTTAGTTGATCAATATTTAATCTCGTTAAGAAATGCACAACAGTACCACTACTTTAAAATAGCCCTTATTATTTCCCCTAATCTTGAACCACTCTCTCTAGTTATTTCTAGTTAATAAGCTTGTAAAATGTTCCGCTTAGTTAATAATTAGTTTCTCCTACAATCTCCCTTCTAAAAATCATAAAGTGAATTACTATAAAAAGAACACACAAAATGACCCGTCCCCCAAATCTTACGAATATTATATTATACCCTCTTTTATATGTATAAGTTAGCTGTAAAGTTTTTTTTTAGTTTCATTATATAAAACAAAATAATATTGAAATGTGTAACCCCCTAGTTTTAAGAAATTCAAAATGTAAAACAATGAAAAAATGGCACCTTTAAGCTAACGCATACGTGCCTTATCAAATAAACAAATTGAAAAAAAAAACATGAGAATGTTTCATAAAGTCTGTGACGAAACGATTTCTCATGACACAAATGTAATTGCTAAACGGTCGTCTATATGTCAAATAAGAATCAAACTCAATTTTTTCCATCAATTCCCCCAAAAAAATTACAGTAATTCTATTTTTTTTTTGTATAAATGCCACCACTGATTGATTGTGAAATTTAATTATCGTGATTTTATTTTTAATTCAATTTTATTACCCTCTGGAAGTGGCTGAAGTTCGAAGACGATTTTGCTAGAGTTTCTGAACATGGTGTATTCAGTGAAATAGTATGTACGTATGGCTGCTGATGGGATAATAAGGGAAAGTTAGTTCGATTTATTTTTTAGCACTCTGCACTCATTAGCACCGAAACATCTGGTTGTTGAAAATTTACTTTATATTAGCTCTGTCATGGCTAAAAATAATGGTGTGGATATTAGAAAAAAAATAAGCAATAATCAAACATTTGTGGCTGATCGGGAGTCTATCGTTGCATCTCTAGAGAAGATAACACTTGGGCTCGCGTAAATGCTGTTGCTTTTCACAAGCCATTTTTTCTCAATAAGTAATGCGTACATTGTTTATTGCGTAAACATCCAACTCTGCGAATAAGACATTTTGTGAAGTATTATAAAGAGATGATCATTTTTACGAACAGTTTTGCAGTTTAATCCAATTTCAAATTGATTAATACACAAAATTTACAAACTGTCAAAAATATGCTGGATTTATAATTTTGTTTTAAGTTGGAGTGGACTCATAAATAACTTTAAGTAAACATTGTATTTCGATCATAGATTTGCATTTTATGTGAACTTTGTACAACAGAATATAATTTTTGCTTGCACTATTTGTAATTTTGATTTAGTCTGTCATTATTTGTAATTTATTTTTTTACGGCGCCGGTGGTTGAGTGGTAAGAGTGACCGCCACTCATTCCAGTTGTCCTGGGTTCAATTCCAGCCGCAGTCGTTGACATTTTTCTGAGGTGAAAAAATATGTGGTCACGTCTTCCTTCGGAAGGTAAGTAAAGCCGTTGGTCCCCGGTCCATGAGTTGATGGATCGATATCTAGTCCAGATAGTGGAGTCACCTCTCTGGTGTCGGTGTAGAAGAACTAGAATCCAACTTCTATCCTTACTAACAAAGTATCCTCCTCCCGTGATACTTGTGGAGTGCGCAGTAGTATATACGGCCTCTAGCAAAAGCAAGTATCGGACTAACCATTCCTTCCCTTTCCTTCTGCGATCTACGTTCGGGCCTGGCCGGTACCGGTATTGATCAATACCGCAAATGTTAGGATAACCAGGAGTTGCACTTTGAAAGATGTTTTCGCTACTCCCAAACATAATTATCTACTGATTCTCTGTGCAACTTCAGCTAGTCCAGATCGATAACAGAGAAGCAGCCAGGGGTGATCGCACAAGCTCAAGCTTATTATTTGTAATTTATTTTAAGCAATATGAAATACGATTGCTGGTTTGCTGAGATATCGCGAATTATTTCTGGTTCATTCTAGTACTACAAACAAGGTCTTTTTTCCTTTTTTTTATTTCGACTATGTTTGTCACATTTTCTTTTTTACGTTTCAACGACATTCAATTAGCTAGAGATTACTGGGTAGGGAAAGTTATGAAACTTAGAGCCATAGTACTCAAGTGAGAGCAAGGATGTGAAGTAAACAGATCGGAAAACTAGAAGTAGCAGGGTCATTAGAACAGGCTTATTATCGTAAGAGCTTAATTTTTGCTTTCTGTTAATGAGGGTCGAGCTTAGGCAAAATAACTACGAATCACCCAAGTTCACTAACATGTATCCTGATAAAGGTAGACGTATCTATCTTTACCGTGACAACCTTGCTCTCAATTGAGTACTATGGCTCTAAGTTTCATAACTTTCCCCACCCAGTAATCTTTAGCTAATTGAATGTCGTTAAAACGTAACAAACAAGGTCTGCATTTTTAAACAAAATCGATTTTTGTCATTCTCATATAGAAAGGTTATATAATTGCAAAATAAATTGAATTAAATTTTAATCGATTGGTCGTGATTGGTAGTCGATTTTTAACGTTTGGTGGTCAGTGGGTAGTTAAAAAAAATATTTAAAAATTAACGTGAAGTTGGCCGGAATAAAAACGAAACATCATTTTCTTACTACAAAATCTATTTAGATCGACAGGAAATCGTTTGGTGGTCACGAATGTGACATTTTTTTGGTTTGGTGGCGAATAGTTAGTTAATTATTCGCGAAAACAACAACGCGAAACAAACAACCAAGCGTCTCCATTGAAGTCCTCCTTGGAGGAGGCGCATGGTGTTTTATATTGTTCTAGGTTTCACAATACGCGCTTTCACATACTGTTTAAATTCGTTACACTTATATAAAATTTAGTCACTTATTCGTCGACACCTCCTCTATACTCAATACAGTTTGCCAATTTATTCTACATAGTCTAAGTTTAACTTCTTCAAAGTCGGTTTTATGGTATTCTGGTACTTCCTCATACTCGTCGTCCGGGGAAGAGTTTTGATGAAAGAAATTTGAACATTCGATTGTTGTATGAAATACTTTTTTTCCATAATGGAGTTAAAGATGTATTAACACAGAAGTGAATAAGAGGCCTAAATATGAATTTTGTTTATTTTTTACATGGTTCATTTGGTACAAGCAAAATTCTGATATTTTGTCAAATAAGTGAAGTGTTTCATTTTCGCCTACGACTGGGAGTAACATATATTCGTTTCAATGTCTACGATGAAGTTAATGTTAGGTTGATTAAAGTCGCTCTTAATATGCAGTTTTACTTCAGGTTTCATGTTTGACATGACAGATTTTACAGTTTTACAAAACAGCTCGAATAATTTTTAGGTGGAAAATACACAGAGGCGAGTATGTGTACTTCTCCTGATATTACTGCTTTTGCCCATATATGTTCAAATTCTATGTGTTTCGTGGTTTCTATTGGTCATGCCGAAATACATTAAATTGATTTCCAAAAATTTCTTCGCTTCTTACGCTTTCATCCCAGCTATTTTCCGTTCCAAGAATTATATTAAAAGAGGAAGAAATTATTTTTTGATGGATTTCTTTAATTTTCGCTGGGTTTTTCATTCGATTAAAATTTCAGCAATAGACTAAATTTCAATAGAAGTCTTTTGGGGATGCGAAGAAGTTTTGGGAATATATAAATTACTTACATTTATGTTTTCTTCCTCTATAGCAGGCGTCGTTACTTGCGAAAATCGACATTCTAAATTTATGCGTAGCTTCGCGGAGTTGTTGAAGGCGGCGAGTTCTTTCGCTTGACAAAATTTTTCCATAGGAGTCATTGTCTGTTGCTGCTTCGTCTGAATTCAGCCTATATTCCTGATAGACTTCGATGAATATGCGCCGGAGATGGTCAGGAGCGGTCGGTAGTCCTTCGGACGCGAGCGTCATTTTGATACTGGTCGGCGTCATTCCTCCCACGCAAATATATGGGTGTTGGTCCTTCATATATGACAGGTATAGGCGTACAATGTTCATTATTTTTGGTTCGCAAAGTCTGGCCTTTAAGAAGCGTTTCCATATTTTTTTGGTTCCAATGAAGCGCCAGCCAGATGTAATTTCAGAGTCGATTTCCGCCACTGATTGTGGTTGTTGCGGTAAGGCGTCTAGCTCTTCAACGAGACTAGCATGGAATTCCGACATTTGTTTTCTTTCAATGAAGGTTTCGGTTGGCAAGGTCTTCATCCGCCTAAAAAGTCTTACGCTGCGATGCTACATGGTGATTTGCTATTTCGTATTTCTTCTATATGTGATTCCATGATGTCAATTTTGGACTCTATATAAGTAAAGGCCTTTTCGAAGCGTTGTTTGACGCTTTGTTGATGTCAGCCAAAAGAGAGTCATTTTCATGCTCATTTAGAAGTGATGACATACGATTGATTATTTTAGTAGCGGAATTGCAGGTCGTAATGTTGGAGTATTTTATGTCAGACAATCTACACGTTTAGTAATTGTTTCGCTTCCCGAGTAGCTGATCTTACAGGACATTTCCAAATCAATATCAACACAATTCGTATGCAGTCGTTTTTACCGTGTATCTATAGCGGAGCGATTTTTAGGTTCTACTCTGGGCGAGATGAGAAGGTAGACTGACCTTAACTAACTGTTGAATAAAATGGTTAATTTTTATATTTTTGTATTGTTATAGCACGTACTAGTATTTTCCCTCTAAAAATGCATTGTGTTGAGATAGAACGGTGATTTTGGGACTCACCAAAGATGCGTGTGATGTCTATAAGAACCCAATTATAATGTGCGAAATAAAGAAATCAAATCAGTTCAGCTCATGCGACAGCAGCAGTGCTCAATTGCCTACTGTACTCACAGTTGTGTTATTTGCGTCTGATTACTGTGTTCTGTGTTAATATTGTTGTCACGTCCCACATATTCTCACAGTTTACTTATGTAAATAGAAAATCTTTTTGATTTGATAATTTTAAACGAGAATTTTGAGCTGCATCTGCTACCTTCTCATTTTGCTTACAACAAAAGCCAAAAACTGCTCCACCGCCACCAGCAAGTAAATCAATCCATGTGTTGCTTTGTCTGCACAGTAGAAGCAAAATATTATATTCCAAGCTACTGTGTCGAAAAAAAGAGTGACGATTACAAGCAGAAAGTGGCTTATTGCGGTCAAAATATATTCCTATTTACTTTTTGAGATGTTCCTTAAGATCTATTGTTAAAAGTACAAATGGAGCTGAAGATGGCCAATGTTTACGCCATACAATTTCACCATGTTAGACATAGCGTGCTGATTATGTTCCAGACCATCAATGAAAGCGTTTGTTTCGCGAAACGAAATATATCCGCTCACTGTTTAAATACAAATTCTAAATCCCTCCGTGGGTTGGAAGCATTATTCCTGCTATTGTAGCACCTGCAGATCCTTTTTTCCTTACCCCTAACCTTACCACTTCCCCAATCCTTCCCATCAGGGAAATGATGAAAAAACGATTCATGGCAAGGAACAGATCTCCGATCTACATGGGGAATGTGCCATTTGAGCCAGACGCTCCTGATTCCTGAATACCGACAAATTTAAAAACTTATAACTATGGCAATTTTACCCTATTTTGATACCGCGGAATAAGAAGCTGTCGAAATTCGCCTGTCTGGCACGCTATCTGTAGATGTGGCAATATGAGTCAACCGGAGTCTAATAGAAACCACGGACTCACGAGTTTCCCATGGCTGAAGAGATACTAACTCATATTACACTAGAGGACTTAGGTTAAAAAGGGCCGGCAGTAATACAAGCCTTGGGGCCTGACGCGGCCCTCGACGGCCTTGGCAACGAATCAAACGCTTCAATGTAGTTCACGTCACAATGCAAGCGACGGTTGTTGTTTCATATGCTTTACCGACATTTGAAAACATTTTCTTAGATAATTAGTGAAATGAATATATTGTACGATATTCAACTGAATGAATAACATGGATATTTGAATGAATATTTTTTCTATTCACCGCTAGTCGCATCAGGTTCATTTACAGCCGTCAAAAAAGAGCTTCGATTATTTTTAATTCTGATTAGTAATATAATTGTAGATGAATAAAAAGAAGTATTTTACATCTCCAGTATTATAATTCGTCTAAGGATAAACTCACAATATCATAATAGGGTAGTAAGCGACACTATACACGAAATGTGGAGAGTGCGGCATCGCGCCTGACGCTGGAACTCTCATATTCATGTTCTAAAAATTTATAACACTGTTTGCTATACTCCGGTCTTCAATAGAGCTGAAAGTTAGGGTAATTTGGGGAGAGGTGCCGCACATTTCTTAAAATCAATTCTGCATCAATATTCAATATTTGATGAAATCATTTTTATCAAGTTTCGAAAATACTGTGAAAAGGTTTTTGTCAAGAAAAAAACTACAAGGGCGAGCTGTAGACGTAGGACTATACTACTTAATGTAAAATATTTATTTTCTTAGAACATTTATAGTAATAATAAATCAAACATATTTCTTACGTATGGTTTAATCACAACCAATCAACATCGAATATTACATATTGAACCAAACCTTCTTGGTTATCAGGTCATTTCATTTGTAGTAGGTGATCGAATCCGATTAAACTTATTTAAGAAGATCTGAAGAAAGAAGACAGAAAACTGTGACCGAACTAATATCTGGAACTAAATCTTTGTAGCATAAGATTAGCTTGTAAAAACTTTTCCATTGTGTGTGGTAAAAAACCCGGACCAGTGAAGAAAAATCAAATTTTAGACAATATAATCACATTTTATGTATAGGCCAAGCATTCAAATTATATTTTGTCATTATTGTAACTTTCCTGAAGTACGCATACAAATATAGCGAATGCAGTCGTCTTAACAGTTATGTGTCCAACAAAAACAACACCTTTAACAGGCCAACGAGGGTACCCGGGTACCCACAAATTGAAATGCTCATAACTATGGCTTCCCTCAACCGATTTGGACATTTTTAGATATTTTTGATTCAGGAACTCGTCCATTTTTTGATTCTGTACAATAGAACCGGAATAATGGATCTGGTTTTTGGTAATCCGAATTTCCCGGAGTAATGTTCCAGTACTAGGATATGATTTGTAAATTTGATTAATGTACTAGCAATATGTGTATCAAAACTCTTCAAATTGTCTCGGAAGTCTGTTTTTTTGTTACGGGACCCTATGGCAATTTGAAAAAATGGAAATGGAATGGAATGGCCACTCACGGCCCCGCGGGAACCTGCTCCGGAATGTCCGTTCCGGGGACAAATCACTAAATGGTTACAAAATCACGAGATACAGCCTACTGATGCAATTCCAAGAATTTTGATACCATTATTGCTAGTATTCCATTTAAGTTTGCAAATAATACCTCAGCACTGGAACCTGCTTCCGGAAACCCGGGTTCCCGGGAATCGAATGAAGTAACCTGATTCATTTTTACCAAGGCCAAAAGTGGATGAGTTCCTGAATCCAAAACGGCCAAAAGTATCGAAATCGGTTGGATATTACGTTAGTTACGGGCATTTTAGTTTTGTGGGTACCCGGGTACCCACGTCGGCCTGTTACGTAGTAAAAAAATGCAGGAGCCCCTCCTCACTTCCACCCTTACTATATCAACAATATTATTAACCCAAAAGCTTGACTTAGTGAAGTTCTAAGATGTCACAAAGTTTAAATTTCCAGCTATGGATAACACATAAAAATTTAATTAATTGAAACTTAAAAAGGTACCCGGGTACCGCATCGGACACACAACGGTTAATTATATATCGAAACTATAAATATACAAAAATCGAAAACAATTTTATATATGGACAAGATGCGTTTTTGCAACGTTTTGCCTTCCTCAATAGAAAGGTATTGCAATTGCTCTGAAAACCGACTTTTTAACGGAGACCCAGTGGGCCGAGTGACACATACTATTCGATTCAGTTCGTCGAGTTCGGCAAATGTCTGTGCGTGTGTATGTATGTGTGCATGTATGTATGTGTGTGTATGTGCGTCTGTGTGCATGTGACCAAAAATGTCACTCATTTTTCTCAGAGATGGCTGAACCTATTTTGACAAACTTAGTCTCAAATGAAAGGTGCAACGTTCCCATAGGCTGCTATTGAATTTCTAATGGACCCGACTTCCGGTGCCGGAATTACAGGGTGATGAGTACGAACACGCAGAAAATGTCGATTTTAATAAATTCTGCAATGAATGTATAAAGGTGAAAAAATTTCCAAAATATGACCACAACAGCTTCGATTTGTAGAATTAGGTCACTAACATCCATTCAAAGTCTATTTGGCCACATTGGCCACCATCATCGGTTCCGGAAGCCCCGGCGAAAGTATCTAAATTCAGAATAACAGTCACATCGATTTCTCGGAGATGGCTGGACCGATTCAACTAAACTTTCTCTCAAATAAAAGGTATTGCGTCCCCGTAAATGGCTGTTTAATTTCATCCCGATCCGACTTCCGGTTCCGGAGTTACAGGTTGTGGCGTGCGATCACATAGCAAATTGTGATTCAAACCGATACTCCGATGAAAGCAAAAAAGGTAAAAATTTCGTTAAAATGTCTCTCAAACAACTTCAATTTGCTGTTCTAGGTCACCGACGGCCAACCAAACTTTCGTTAACTACATTGACCAGCATAGACGGTTCCGGAAGTGCCCGGGAAAAGCGGCCATCTTTCAAAATTTACGAACTCACATCAGTTTCCCAGGAATGGTTGGGCCGATTTTCACAAACTTAGTCCCAAATGGTAGCTATAATATCCCCACAGATGTCTGTAAAATTTCGTACGGATCGCTTATATGGGTCCGGAAATATAGACTAAACCGTCCGGTCACATATGAAATTACCATATAAGCCGGAACTCAAATTTTTTTTTTCAAGTGGGGGACCTCATGAAATTTTAGAAATCGAATTCGAATTCGTATTTTTGATGCCAAACATCTTTAAAATGCGTGAATCGTCGAGATTTTATGTTATCTCGAAAAAATTTTTTTATAAAAATAGACTTTTTGGGACTGCCGATTTCGCACCTTTATACAGTTCAATATTACCGTGGCTGTTTTTTCTTTTTCAAAATTTTACAACTCGAATAATGATTTATTTTCCTGTAAATAGTTGTCATGTGATGTATAATAATAAAATGTAATATATGCATTTAAAAACTTTTAATGAATATAAACAACGCACACATTCTCGTGATTCATGATTGAGAAAGGCACAATTGCACCGCTAGGTGGATTAAAATAGGTTTTTTCAATTCAATATTGTGTTTTTGGAAAAAAAAATCGCGAGTGGCGCAAAACAAACTACAGTAAGATTCCGTTTTTGGCACGTTCCGTTTTTGGCATGCTCCCTTTTTGGCAAACTCCGATTTTGGCAACAAATGGGTTCCGTTTTTGGCAACATTTTTGTTGGTCATTACAAGTCTTTTAGAAATGTGCAAAAGATATTTTTTGTATCAATTTATATCACATTTGACTTCATTTCCAAACATGGGAGTCATATTAACCCTCAAAGGAGCAAATCAATTTTTTTAATGTTGTGAAAATTGTCTCATAGCTTCAATACATTACTGTGATAATTTTGAGATGTTTTTCGTAATGTTGTTTTAAAACAGTGTTATGTATTTAAGGATTACCTATATTTTACACTATACGTGTTTTATTTAATCATTACAATAAGTGTAGAGATGCATTATTTATGTAGGGGAATGTGTTCGGTTGTCGGAACACTTTTGTTTTTGGCTCACAACATTACTCCAATTAAACAATATATGGGAATAAGCATACCAATAGAAAGCTAGAGGCCTTATCTAATAACTTATCGATGAATTTAATTTCATTTGTCAACTTAAAAAAAGTTATTAACAATTTAGTAAAATGATAACTGTTTATTATATTGAAAAATGTGGTCGGTTGTAGGCACCCTAAAAAAATTACTAAAAATGGAAAAATATGAATGATGATCATCACGATTCAAAGGGAAAAGGAAATTTATTCAGTTCAATACCCATCAAAGGCATTATGAACATCATTCTTCATCAGAACCACAATATTTGTATGTGAAAAACTAGTGCGAATATTACGCACTGCTAAGGCACTGATGGATCGCATTCACTGCCATTGAGTTAGTTTCAGGCACTCCAGTTGTTTACCAAGGCTTCAGACAGATCAGATAGAAGTCAGTCAAAACGGGAGGGGAGCTACAGGGTAACCCCGACCCCCGCCAAATTATCTGTTCGTGACAATCTGGTATATACGGTGCTACCTAGCGGTGAAAACACGACCAGGTGGGCTTTCTTCATGTAAATGTAAAACGCTAAACCGGAAGTCGCCTTCCTGGTTTTCAGAATGGTGCCAAAGACCGATCTCTGGTGTCTATTAGTAAAGCCCGTTCCAAAATACCCATATTGATTAGGTTATTGATACCATTTGCCACAAAAAATTGGGTGCCAACAACCGACCATGTTTAGGTAATGTTTGGGGATTTTAGTAACCTTTTTGAAAACTGATCAAAAGAAAACTTGTGGCGAATATTTCGGTGCAATTCAATGTTGAATCACAAAATAGAATAAATTCACATCGTAAATATTCAATGCTCATACTTTTTCGATCGATTTATTTCTTTCTGTAACACTAAGCAAATCATCAAAAAAAAATTTTGAGTAGAGTTTCACTTGTTCAAAAAATATATTGGTTGAAGAACAGAACATTCGAGTCTGCTTCAGCAATCGGCACAAAAAGATCGCGCTAATATATAACACAAATAATGTATTTCAGAATGTCCATATCTGGTTTCTGTCAAAAGCTACATAGAGGTGCCGGCAACCGACGACTTTTCCCTATAATATGGACAAGTTGCAAGTGATTTTCACAACAAAAATGGTTTTCTTCAAACCTAAATATCTTCAAGCATTGCAGTTCAATTTTCAATCTATCAATTCCATTTGAAAGATCAACGAAGGGTTAGTTATGGAGAAGCAATAAATTTATTAATTTTTAAAAAGAACTGTGTTTTTTAAACAAAATTGTTCAATAATTTTCAGAAAGAAGACATAACAGCCCCAGGAGCGAAATCAACACTACCATTCAGTGAATTGTTCAAGTTCTGACGTTCAGTGGGCCGAAGAAAAGCGATTCGAATTAAATGCTATTTTACATATTCGTAATGAGGGGAATTGCACTCGAAAAGTGAGCGAAGATTGTGAGAATTCTACAGGACGGTACAGTGGGCAGAATGCTACTTTCGACGCTCAAATCCTCTAGCGCCCTGGGTGTGTATCCTGAGGGATTTATGTCTTCGGAGAGGTGTCTTGGATGAAAATGAGCATTATTTTGACAACTGACTGATAAACGTTTGCTTGCAAAGAATAAGCACAGCCTTATGACTGAACTACAATTCGGAAAACTGCAGAAAGGACTAGACACAGCAGTGATTTAAATAAGATTACTTTATAAATTACTTGATAAATTTATTCTCAGTTCTAAATATTATATTTGAATTCGAAAACAAGAAAATATTTGCATATATTTTAGTTTACTCAAAAATTCTCTAGCGAAGTAGGAACTATTTAACTTAATTATATTTTTTCCTCATTTCATTTGTCTGCAAAAGGCCCACCTTGCCCCACTTTTTCTCTTCGTGGTTATAAAGTTAAAGGTTTTTACTAGTCACAAACAAAATTCCACCAAATTGCCGCCATCTTCCGCTTCGTGGATTATTAAAATTTTTGTGGAACATATTTTTTTTAATATTTTTGATGAAAACAACCTTAAAATGTCATTATAACATTTATCACTCAGCATTTTTATTATTGTATATTTTCGAAGATTTAGGAATAAAACATTTATTTCTATATTATATTTTTCATAAACAAATGTTAAAATTCATTTTCTCGAGTACTTTTTTAAATGTCATGTAGCGCCATCTACATAGGTTATAAAGTATAAATGTCTTCAGTACATGTGTTTTTTGATAGAACACCTCTATCAAAAGATAGAACTGATCTATATCTGTTTCTACTTATCTAGATTAAAACCAAAGTTGTCAAAATAATGATCATTTCCATCTAAGATGTTTTGCTAAAGACACTGATCCTCCAGGATATATACCCAGGGCGGTAGAGGTTTTGAGCGTCGAAAGCTTGTCCCACTGTACGACGTCTGAATTTGATAAAATCATGAATAAAATTGAATTTGCATATTTTTTCTTTCATCCCATTTCATTTCTCATGATTAAAAATCCTTGCAACATTTTTGAAGTCGTAAATTGAAAATCCAAACTATAAAAATAAGGTTCCATCTTTGGCACGGTTCCGGTTTTGGCAACTGAAAAAAAAAATTGTTGCCAAAAACGGAATCCTACTGTATAAACATATCAAAAAACTATTTCCATGGTTGCAATAAAATCATTTGAAGAAAAAATGAGTTGAAAGCTGTAGAAGTGAATTCGAAGTTATACCTATTTGTTTTAAACTTAATTTCAAATCGCAAAATGAAAAGTTCTCTTCGATATGTGGAACTTTATAGTGAATATACAATAAAAAGTAAGAGCTGGCCCAAATCACCTTAAAATGGAATTATGAACTAAGCGAAAACAGTTGTTGGTCTTATCCAAAGAAAGATATATGATGGAAGATATTATCCAGCAGATCTATAAACAATTGGAATTAAGTTAAACATAAAATTTCTATTCTTTCTGATTGTAAGTACGTTACAGTGTCCAGAATGTCGATTGCGTAATGCGATCCAAAAATTCTTGTGCGTCATACAATTCAGTACCTCTTGACGTATATTATTTTCCATACGTATATTCGTTTTCATAATGTTACAAACTTTATGAAGCATCCTCGATTGACACGCTTTGATCTGGGGCGTTATGACGCAGTTCCGATGCATCAATTTATTCGAAATAATGAGTGTTCCATTTATTCCCGGACTTTACGACGCAATAAGTTTGTATCATAACATCTAATTATTTATAGGGGAACCCGGAGCTATTAAGATCGTGGGGGTAACCTCGATTTCTCAGAAAATCGTATGACTTTCTTAAAAAATTGACGGTCTGAATTGCCCCGTAGGGAGGTCCGAATTACCCCTACAATGTAAAAGGATAGAAAAACGTAGAGTTTTGCAAATCGTCGCCTAGCGCTGCCGTGAAGGAATGAAAATGAACTTTTATAGCATAAAAATGTAGCTGAGGTTTCAAACTAACATTTAGGACCTGGGACCGATAAATTTTTTCACGTCTATCCACCTAAAAGGGTGATTAGCTTAGGTAGGTCCGAATAGCCCCGGGTTCCCCAATGCATTGTAGCTTCCCGGACACTATGATGCAATATCATTTCGAACATATTCTTACTTTCGGATATTATAATACACTTTTGTGCGTCATAATGTCCTGGACGTTGTGACGCACTCCATTTGGACGTTATGATCGCGGATGTTATGGCACGACTCAGTCCTTTGACCCTCACGTAGACAGTCGATTTACGGAACGCATAATTGCCACATGTTCTGTGGTATTCCTTATATACATGGGACGAATATGCAAACAACGCCGGTACACATGGTTTTGTATGTATATATAAACATAGGGTGCTTACAGAGTGGCTGCGAGAAACTGATGCTGGTACGAGAAGCAGGTACTGGTACTGACAGTATGATGCGAGATGCGAGACACCTGCTTGCATTATATCAAATGGAGCCTGTCAGAGTAAAAGCAGGCAGTCGGCGCAGATCCGCTCGGCTTTCACTCTGCATTATTCCTTTGGTATGCAGCAAGCAGGTTTCTCGCATCTCGCCTCTTAATGTCAGCTTCAGCACCAGCTCAGCTCCTCACCACCACTCTGTAAGCAGCCTTAAGCATTGTATTCTGGTTGCAGTTGAAAACTGTCAAATCAAACCAACGACAATCGTATTTTATCTAGTTCTAAACAGTGGAATCCCGGCGGAAGTCGTGCGCTGTATTCGTACAATGATGCACTATACAGCGCACTACTTCCGACATCATGGATTAGCACTGAAGTAGAGAAAAAACGATTATCGCTGGTTGCATTTTCCAGATTTCAACCGTAACGATCATAAACCGTGTTTCGTTTTTATTCCGGCCAACTTCATGTTAATTTTTAAATATTTTTTTTAACTACCCACTGACCACCAAACGTTAAAAATCGACTACCAATCACGATCAAATGACCATGAGCAAAAATGGCTTGTGAAAAGCAACAGCATTTACGCGAGCCCAAGTGTTATCTTCTCTAGAGATGCAACGATAGACTCCCGATCAGCCACAAATGTTTGATTATTGCTTATTTTTTTTCTAATATCCACACCATTATTTTTAGCCATGACAGAGCTAATATAAAGTAAATTTTCAACAACCAGATGTTTCGGTGCTAATGAGTGCAGAGTGCTAAAAAATAAATCGAACTAACTTTCCCTTATTATCCCATCAGCAGCCATACGTACATACTATTTCACTGAATACACCATGTTCAGAAACTCTAGCAAAATCGTCTTCGAACTTCAGCCACTTCCAGAGGGTAATAAAATTGAATTAAAAATAAAATCACGATAATTAAATTTCACAATCAATCAGTGGTGGCATTTATACAAAAAAAAATAGAATCACTGTAATTTTTTTGGGGGAATTGATGGAAAAAATTGAGTTTGATTCTTATTTGACATATAGACGACCGTTTAGCAATTACATTTGTGTCACGAGAAATCGTTTCGTCACAGACTTTATGAAACATTCTCATGTTTTTTTTTCAATTTGTTTATTTGATAAGGCACGTATGCGTTAGCTTAAAGGTGCCATTTTTTCATTGTTTTACATTTTGAATTTCTTAAAACTAGGGGGTTACACATTTCAATATTATTTTGTTTTATATAATGAAACTAAAAAAAAACTTTACAGCTAACTTATACATATAAAAGAGGGTATAATATAATATTCGTAAGATTTGGGGGACGGGTCATTTTGTGTGTTCTTTTTATAGTAATTCACTTTATGATTTTTAGAAGGGAGATTGTAGGAGAAACTAATTATTAACTAAGCGGAACATTTTACAAGCTTATTAACTAGAAATAACTAGAGAGAGTGGTTCAAGATTAGGGGAAATAATAAGGGCTATTTTAAAGTAGTGGTACTGTTGTGCATTTCTTAACGAGATTAAATATTGATCAACTAAAACTAGAAGATAGGGGGGCACATAAGTTTTAGGAAAATATTCAAGGGGAGAAGGTGGTGAAGTCATACATCTGTGTATCAGAGACATGGGAGAGAGGGTGGACAAGGCTGAACGGGGGGGGGGGGGGGGATATAAACTTTCAGTTTCCTGCATCAGGAATTAACGGCCAGGATTACAGATTCGAACGGATTGATCAACTAAAACTAGAAGATAGGGGGGCACATAAGTTTTAGGAAAATATTCAAGGGGAGAAGGTGGTGAAGTCATACATCTGTGTATCAGAGACATGGGAGAGAGGGTGGACAAGGCTGAACGGGGGGGGATATAAACTTTCAGTTTCCGGCATCAGGAATTAACGGCCAGGATTACAGATTCGAACGGATGCATCAAGTATTGGGACGCCGGGCGGTTTTTCTCGAGCCGGCAGGGGTTCCTCCAGACGATTTCGTAGTACGGCTCAGATACGGATCGGAAACACACCGCGTTGCGCGTGTGATGTTGTACTGTAGATCTCGTGTTGTTGGTTCATTCGACAGATGTTTTGTCTCGTCTTGGAGTCGTATCAAACCATCGTTGGGGTACGGTAGGCGGAAGAAGGCACTTCTGGGAATGATAAGAGAAAAGATAGGGGCATTTAAATTTGGATATTGATGGTTTTGAGGTACGTGTATATAAGGGATATGTAGAGAATATCGCGGCTTGCTAGTACATCTCGGACCGGGACATTAGGTGATCTTCCTCGGGCCCGAAGGGAATCGAATAGTTGAGATCTGGCAGAACAGTACTCGGCGCATGCCCAGACAACTTGTTCGATTTCGTGATAACCATTGCCACAAGCGCAGATACCGCTATCCACGAGCCCAATACGCAGGAGATGTGCGTCCAGCGTGTAGTGATTGGACATGAGCCGAGACATCACGCGAATGAAATCCCGACCCACATTCATCCCCCTGAACCAAGGTTTCGTCGATACCTTAGGGATTATCGAATGTAGCCACCTTCCCAGTTCACCATTGCTCCATGAAGTTTGCCAACTTTCGAGGGTTCTGTGATGAGTAATACTGCAAAATTCACTGAAGCTAATTGGTCTTTCATATATGTCACCGTGTAAAGCGCCCGCCTTAGCTAAAGAGTCCGCTTCTTCATTACCTGGAATGGAGCAATGCGAGGGAACCCAAACTAAGGTAATCTTGTACGATCTTACAGGCAAAGCACGCAGGCGCTCCCAGATTTTCCCCAGAAAATATGGAATGTGCGTTCTAGGTTTAATTGAACGGAGAGCCTCGATTGAGCTGAGGCTATCCGAGACAATAAAGTAATGATCGGTGGGCAAATTATCAATGATCCCAAGGGTATACTGAATAGCAGCAAGTTCTGCGACGTAAACTGAAGCAGGATCATTGAGTTTGAATGAGGCGGTGAGGTTTTGATTGAATATACCGAAGCCAGTGGAGCCGTCGAGGCTTGATCCGTCGGTGTAAAACATCTTGTTGCAGTCGACTTCTCGAAATTTACTATGAAAGATGCTTGGGATCACTTGCGGACGTATGTGATCCGGGATTCCACGAATCTCGTCTTTCATGGATGTGTCGAAGAATACAGTTGAATCATGAAAGAGATTAACACGGTTGGGATAGTATGAAGAAGGATTGATATTTTGTGCCATGTAATCGAAGTACAAGGACATAAATCGGGTTTGAGAATTGAGCTCGACAAGCCTTTCGAAATTTGCAATTACTAACGGGTTCAAGATATCGCAGCGGATGAGCAATCGATATGAGAGTTCCCAAAATCGATTTTTCAGCGGAAGGACGCCCGCCAGCACTTCTAAACTCATCGTATGTGTCGAGTGCATGCAACCCAAAGCAATACGCAAACAACAATATTGGATTCGCTCTAGTTTGAAGAAATATATGTTCGCAGCGGAGCGGAAACAAAAACTCCCGTACTCCATCACCGACAATATTGTTGTTTGGTACAGCCTGATCAGGTCTCCTGGGTGGGCACCCCACCATGTTCCGGTTATTGTACGGAGAAAGTTGATCCTTTGCTGGCACTTCTGTTTCAGATACCTAATGTGACAACCCCAGGTTCCTTTAGAGTCGAACCAGACCCCGAGATATTTGAAAGTTGAAACCTGAGCAATAGTTTGACCCATTAATTGAAGCTGTAGTTGCGCTGGTTCACGCTTCCTTGAAAATACAACTAGCTCAGTTTTCTCCGTGGAGAACTCGATACCCATCTGGAGGGCCCAAGCAGACAAATTGTCCAAGGTATCTTGCAATGGTCCTTGCAGATCGACGGCTTTGGGACCTGTAATAGAGATCACACCGTCATCTGCAAGCTGCCTTAGCGTGCAGGAATTGACAAGACATTCGTCAATGTCATTCACGTAAAAGTTATAGAGAAGGGGGCTTAGACATGAGCCCTGGGGAAGACCCATGTAGCTAATTCGTGATGTCGATAAATCACCATGCGAAAAATGCATATGTTTTTCAGACAGCAAGTTTAGCAAAAAGTTGTTTAGAGTCGGTGAAAGACCATGCTGGTGCAGCTTCTCAGAAAGAATTGTGATAGAAACAGAATCAAAAGCCCCCTTTATATCTAGGAAAACTGATGCCATCTGCTCTTTGCTAGCATAAGCCATTTGAATTTCTGTTGAGAGCAACGCAAGACAATCGTTCGTCCCTTTGCCTTTGCGGAAACCAAATTGTGTATCTGACAGTAAGCCATTTGCTTCAACCCAATTTTCGAGGCGAAACAAGATCATTTTCTCGAACAACTTTCGGATACAGGACAGCATCGCAATCGGTCGATACGAGTTGTGGTCGGAGGCTGGTTTTCCTGGTTTTTGAATGGCGATGACCTTCACTTGCCTCCAGTCATGAGGGACAATATTACCCTCAAGAAACTTATTAAATAAATTCAACAAGCGTCTCTTGGCAGAGTCTGGCAGATTCTTTAACAAGTTAAATTTGATTCTGTCTGGCCCTGGGGCTTTATTGTTACACGATAAGAGAGCAAGTGAGAACTTCACCATCGAAAACGGTGTTTCGTTCGCGTTATTGTGAGGGGACGCGGCGCGGTAGATCTTCTGTGCCGGGGCGGAATCCGGACAAACCTTCTTGGCAAAATCGAATATCCAAAGGTTTGAATATTCCACGCTCTCATTGGTACTGTTTCGGTTTCGTAAGCGCCGGGCCGTACTCCAAAGAGTGCTCATCGATGTTTCTCTCGTTAGTCCGTCGACGAACCGGCGCCAGTAGCTACGTTTTTTGGCTTTTATCAAACTCTTCATGCGCGTTTCCGCCATCGCGTACTGTCGGTAGCTAGCTGGCAGCCCGTCGTCCCGGAAGGTCTTATACGCAGCGGCCTTCTCCGCGTACACGTCTGAGCACTTTTTGTCCCACCATGGATTGGGAGGACGCCCGCGTGAGTTCGCGTCTGGTACGCGTTTAGTCTGAGCTTGAATCGCGGTATCGAGAATCAAGCCAGCCAGGAACCCGTACTCTCCCTCCGGAGGAAGCTCTTGTGTCGATTCTACTTTTTCGGATATCGCGGACGCGTAGCTCTTCCAATCAATATTTCGTGTGAGGTCATACGAAACATTGATTGTATTCGGTGGCCCTGAACCGTTAGCAATATTAATTACGATTGGCAGATGGTCGCTGCCGTGGGGATCAGAGACTATCTTCCACATGCAATCTAACCGCAGCGATGTCGAGCAGAGGGACAGATCTAAGGCGCTTGGTCGCGCTGGAGGGGCAGGAATCCGTGTCATTTCACCCGTGTTCAAAATACTCATATTGAAGTTGTCGCAAAGCTCATGGAGTAGGGTAGATCGATTATCGTCATGAAGGCAACCCCATGCCGTACCGTGGGAGTTGAAGTCACCTAAAACTAGCCTCGGTGCGGGGAGGAGTTCCGCAATATCGCAAAGCCGTCGGTGGCTAACTGAGGCTCTAGGGGGGATGTAGGTGGAAGCAATGCAAAAGTCTTTGCCTTTAATTCTGGTTTGGCAAGCGACAACTTCAATGCCTGGTGTCGAGGGGAGGTCGATCCGATTGAAAGAATAGCACTTTTTGATCCCCAAAAATACTCCTCCGTAAGAGTCTTCTCGATCCAAGCGAATAATATTAAAATCGTGGAAGTGTAGGGTTATTTCTGAAGTGAGCCATGTCTCGCATAGGGCAAATGCATCGCATTTCAAATTATTTAGTAAGATTTTAAACGAATCGATTTTCGGGATAATGCTTCTGCAATTCCACTGTAGAACAGTGATTAAATCCTTGACCTCGTTCGATGAATTAGCCATCGAAGGATACAATCGCTGAAAGGAGGGGCCATTTCGCAGTGAACTGCATCAAGAATGTTTTTACTGCGGGGAGAAAGCTTATCAAGATACTTTTAAGGGGGTCAGAAATGTTCAACGCTGTAAGAATACGGTCCACAATGTCAGAGAAATTTATTAAGCCAGCACTGTTTTCTTTCTCTGGCTGAGATATGGGAACACTTGGGGTTTTTGATGTTCCTGGAAGTGCTGGGAACTCCTTTTCTGAGCTCAGGTTACTGAGACCGGGAGCGACTTGCTTCGGTTTTACAACAGTACTTCCTTGACTAGTTATTTTAGGGGGACCATGAAGAGACACCTTCTGGCCTTTACGACGAAGCTTGGAAGAGGAAATGTTCTTCCTTTTTCTACTACTTCTAGGCACAGCAGAAGATGTTCCCTCCTGGGGTTCATCACAGTCGCCTTCGTCAGTAGACAAGTTGGTAAAGATGTTCGTAGAGACAGGTGGCGTAGCTATCTTAAGCATTTCTGCAAAAGATCGCTTAGAGCGTCCCTGAAGGGAACGCTTAAGATTTTCCTCGCGCTGTTTGTACGCGGGACATGAAGGGAGATCATGTGGGTTTCCCCCACAGTAGAGACATTTTTCGACATCTCTACCACAGGAATCATCCGCATGATTCCCACCGCATTTCCCACAGCGGGCTTTATTGCTACAATGGGAGGCTGTGTGTCCCAATTGTTTGCAATTAGTACAGTTCATGACCCGCGGCACAAAGAGGCGAACAGGTAGACGAACCTTGTCAAAGAGGAGGTAATTGGGCAGGGCAGAGCCGGCGAAGGTCACCCGATAAGAGTCTGAGTTGACGTATGTTTTCTTCCCGTCAGCTGCGACTGATGCTGAATGCAAACGTTTGCATTCCAGTATCTTCACTGGCTTAAGCATGGGGTCTTTGAAACAGCCAGTCCCATATTTCAGCAAGTCCTCGCAATTCAGACTCGAATCGGAAACGACCCCACTGACTTCAACCCTGCTAGCTGGAATATACACCCTGTACTCCCTCGTAAAGGGCTCGTAGCCAGCAATATCATTTGCCTGAGTTGAACTGTTAACAACCACCCGAAGCTTATCAGGGCGAATTTTCGATATTTCTGTCACGGCCGAATACCGGTCTGTCAGAACGCGAGAAATCTGCAACAGATTCAAACACTTTTTTGCTTTGGTCCGAAAGAAGATCACAAATGGCCCGGTGGCCGAGCTCGGATATACTTTGAGCCGGGGAGCCGATTTTATTTCGACGTCCATCTCACCTTGAGACGAACCGCTGTCAGGGGAAGTCATTTTTGCACGGGCCTATTGCCCAGTGCACGTTATTAAGACAACCAAGAAGGGGAAACGAAAACTAATACTTAGCTTGTGTAGGTAACGGTATCCAGACGGCTTACTAGAAGAACACTGCTTCACCGGCTAACGGTACAGAAACAGAAACACAAAAGAAGGGAAAAAATACTGAAACCTCAACTAGGCGTAGAGTGTGCAAATAACCATGAACGCGGATTAACACTATTTGTCGCTATAGAGTGTACGGACCGATGACAAAAGACTTCTATCTCGACTGAGTGCTCGATAACGAATGAATAAGCGCATTTTGAACATTCTCATGTTATTACGCAGTTCCTATGCAACATTAAATTCGAAACTGTAAGTGCGTTATTTATTCCCAGACCTTGTAACACAATAACTTTGCATCATAACATCCAATTATTCATATGCATTATAGGGTCCCGGGCATACTGACTCAGTATCGTATCGGACTTGCAACAAGAACGATTTCGGATCTTTTGACGCATTCTTACTTTCGGATATTATAATACATGCTTGTGCGTCATAATCTCCCGTACGTTGCGACGCACTCCATTCGGACGTTATGACCGCGGATGAAATGACACGACTCAGTCCTTTCCCTCGCATAGACAGTCAATTTACGGAACGCATAATTGGCACATATTCTGTGATATTGGGATGGGACGAATATACAAACAACGCCGGTATATATGCTTTTGAATATAAAGAAAATTTAGCATTACAAACAGTTTGTGAAAGCACGTGTTGTAAAACTTTGAAAATACGAAACACCATGCGCTTCCGCCGATAAGGATTTCAATGGAGATGCTTGGTTGTTAGTTTCGCTTTGTTGTTTTTGCGAATAACTAACTAACTATTCACCACCAAACCAAAAAAATTGCATATTCGTGACCACCAAACGATTTCATATCGATCTGAATAGATTTGGTAGTGAAATAATGATGTTTCATTTTATTCCGGCCAACTTCACGTTAATTTTTTAATATTTTTTATTAATCAACCGCTGACTACTAAACGTTAAAAACAGACTACCAATCACCACCAAACAACCAGCAATCGATTAAAATTTAGTTCAATAAATTATGCAATTGCATAGCCTTTCTATATGAGAATAGCAAAAATCGATTGTATCGGAAAATGCTTACCATTTTTTTGGTACTAGAATGGGCCAGTTAATAATTATTGTTAAAACTATTTCCATGGTTTGCAATAAGATCATTTGAAGAAAAAATGGGTCTACTCCGAATCTTTTGCGCTAATAGTGTGAATGTTATTCGTAATGTTCACGAAAACTCTATCGTAAAATTTATCAAAATTGAGTTTTGAAGTTAGTTTAGTAGTAGTAGCTCGTAAATAGTACAACAAAAATTTCGTTGGTCGATAACGAATCGATTTCGTTAATTGTACGAATTCTTCGACAAAATACCTAAACATTTCTCGTGTATATTACGAACGATAGATATAAGAAGTTTTTCGTACATTTCATCAAACAATCTAATTATTTATTAACTAGATTTGAATTCACAATCAATTAATTTAAATAACAATTTCATCTGAATACATACAAACAACTCGTAGGGGGACTGAGTGATTCGACCATGTCAACAGATTTTAATATATTTGTTTTTTTTGCGAAAGTCTGATCAATTGGTCCGGAAATGAAAAGTTCTCTTCGATATGTGAAACTTTATAGTAAATATACAATAAAAGTAGGAGCTGACCCAAATCATCTAAAAATGGAGTTACGAACTACATACCCAAAAAAATCGTGTGTATTTTCATCACCTGACCCTGACATATTCGAGAATAAAAATGACATAGTTTTATGTTCGATTTTCATTTTTCATGATGATGACTTTCCTAAATCACGAAATCTTACTCCACATACGGTGATTGTTTTAAATGTTGACAAGTTTAATTTTATAGCACTGCGCATGAAAAATACAGCTTTCATGTAAGATTAAATGGAACACGGTTATATTTCGTCACTTCGTGAATTACGTTTTGCTAAATTGTGTCATATTTGAAATTACGTCAACGATAAGATTCATAATTTTTTGAAGTGTAACATTGAAATCTGTCAATCGATTTGCAATAACTAATGTTTTCTTGAAAGCTTGACCGATTTCGCACACTATCCCCTCAAACGGTTTTTTTGCGATCTCGTATCAGGTCCGAATTTGACCAACGCATATTCTACAATTCAGACACCGATTAAGCAAACATAGTTGATAGTCTCACTTAAAGAAAGATATATGATGAAAGATACCATACAGCGGATCCATAAAAATGATAATTTACTTGTTTTAATTAAGTGTTATTACTAACAAAAATCTAATTATTTGGAATACATTTGTTTCAAAATAGCGCTCTCTAGCACAATATTAGAAACTTTCTCAAATATTCCATCAAAAAAATCGTTCGATTAATAAGCCCGATTCGTACTAAGCCTCCCAAAGTCGTTTCGTGGTATTTATAAAATACTCGCAATTAAAATAGAAACTTTACCTGGAGAATTGCTTATATTTGTGTTTGAACGAAACCTATATTTGCCAGATTTACGAATATAGTCGCTCAGTGTAACCCTGATATATACGATCATAAAAAATGATATAGTTTAACGATTGATTTGATTTACCATATCGCTTTATTTCTAAAATCTCGCAGTTTTACTTTAAATGAAAATAATTGGAATTTTATGCAACTGCGCATGCAAGTCTCGTCATTTTGTGAATAATGGTTTGGTAACTTGTATCAAGTTTGGAATGACGTCTAACATAAAATTCTTATTTATTGCTGTGTAAAAGTACGATTCAGTGTCCAGGATTTTGATAACGAAATATGATCCTTAAATCATAAGTGTCATACAGTTCAGTACTTCATGACGCATATTCGTTTTCATAACGTCACAGACTTTATGAAACATCCCCGTGTTATTACGCAGTTCTTATGTAACATTACATTCGAAACTATGAGTTTGCCATTTATTCCCAGACCTTGCAACACAATAACTTTACATCATAACATTCATATGCATTATAGGATCCCAGACATACTGACGCAGTATCGTTTCGGACTTGCAACACGAACGATTTCGGATCTTTTGACACATTCTTACTTTCGGATATTATAATACATGCCTGTGCGTCATAATGTCCCATACGTTGCGACGCACTCCATGCGGACGTTATAACCGCGGATGCAATAACACGACTCAGTCCTTTGACCCTCGCGTAGACAGTCAATTTACGGAACGCATAATTGACACATATTCTGTGATATTGGGACGGGACGAATATGCAAACAACGGTGGTATATATGCTTTTGAATATAAAGAAAATTTAGCATTACAAACAGTTTGTGAAAGCACGTGTTGTAAAGCTTTGAAAATACGAAACACCATGCGCTTCCTCCGATAAGAATTTTAATGGAGATGCTTGGTTGTTAGTTTCGATTTGTTGTTTTTGCGAATAACTAACTAACTATTCACCACCAAACCAAAAAAATTGCATATTCGTGACCACCAAACGATTTCCTATCGATCTGAATAGATTTGGTAGTGAAATAATGATGTTTCATTTTATTCCGGCCAACTTCACGTTAATTTTTTAATATTTTTTTATTAATTACCCGCCCACCACCAAACGTTAAAAACCGACTACCAATCACCACCAAACAACCACCAAACGATTAAAATTTAGTACATCGAATTTCCGCGAATTTTCCGGCCAACTTCACAGAGGTCTCCTAATCCCTGGTGGGACAAAGAGTGCTCGGATGCATATGAAGCTAAACAAGTTGCTTACAAAGAAATTATGAAACGGAAAGGGTGTACACGTGCGAACTTTGAAAATTATTCGATTTTGCAAAACAAACTTGACAGTCTCCGTCGTACCAAAAAGTCTAATTATTGGAGACGCTTCGTTGATGGCTTGTCAAGAGAAACATCAATCAGTACTCCTTGGAACACAGCCCGAAGAATGAGGAATCGAAACGTAACTAATGAAAGCGAAGATTTTTCGAATCGCTGGATACTTAATTTTGCCAAGAAAGTTTGTCCAGACTCTGCTCCTGCGCAGAAAATCATTCGCGATGCTCCCACAAGTAACGATTCCATAGATTCGCCTTTGACAATGATGGAATTTTCAATTGCACTCCTCTCATGCAACAATAATGCTCCGGGTCCAGACAGAATTAAATTCAACTTGGTGAAGAATCTGCCTGACCTAGCAAAAAGACGCTTGTTGAATTTATTCAATAAGCTTCTTGAGCAGAACATAGTCCCGCACGACTGGAGACAAGTGAGAGTTATCGCCATTCCAAAACCGGGAAAACCAGCCTCCGACCATAACTCGTATCGACCGATTGCAATGCTATCCTGCATCAGAAAATTGTTGGAAAAATTATCCTACGACGTTTCGACAATTGGGTTGAGGCGAACGGCTTGCTATCAGATACACAGTTTGGTTTTCGGAGGGGAAAGGGAACGAAGGATTGTCTGGCGCTACTTTCGTCAGAAATCCAACTAGCTTACGCAAAAAAAGAACAAATGGCGTCTGTGTTCTTAGACATAAAACCTTTAATGACATGACCTTTAAATATCTCAGAAATTGGTTCGATTCTAAAGGTACATGGGGAGGCCACATTAGGTATCTGATAAAGAAGTCCCAACAAAGGATAAATTTTCTCCGAACAATAACCGGATCTTGGTGGGGTGCTCATCCAAGTGACGTGATAAGATTGTATCAAACAACGATACTTTCAGTGATGGAATATGGGTGCTTCTGTTTCCGTTCAACTGCAAACACTCACATTATTAAATTGGAACGAATACAGTATCGTTGTTTACGAATCGCCTTAGGTTCCATGCAATCGACACATACGATGAGTCTTGAAGTACTAGCGGGAGTTCTTGCCTTAAAAGATCGATTCTGGGATCTCTCCTCTCGTTTACTTATACGATGTGAGGTTATGAATCCACTTGTAATTGAAAATTTCGAAAGACTTGTCGAGCTTCAATCCCAAACCAGATTCATGACTGTGTATTTCAATCACATGTCACACGAAATAACGCCTTCTAGTTATGTTCTGACATGTGTTAATATACTAGATACTCCCAATTCCACTTTATTTTTCGACACGTCCATGCAAGAGGAAATTCGTGGAATCCCGGATCACCAGCGCTCTCTGGAGATCCCTAAAATATTCATAAGTAAATACCAACACATTGACTGCCATAAAATGTTCTACACTGATGGGTCACGAATCAATGAGGCCACTGGCTTCGGTATTTTCAACAATAACACCTCGATCTCTTTCAAGCTTGCAGAACCTGCCTCCGTTTATACAGCCGAACTAGCAGCAGTTCACTATAGTCTGGAAATCATTGATACTTTACTTCCGAGCCATTATTTCATCCTCACAGATAGCCTCAGCACAATTAAGGCACTACGCTCATTAAAGCTTGATAATCACGCTCCGTTCTTTTTGAAGAAGATACGAGAATACTTAACTAAATTAACAAGTAAATCTTATCAAATTACCTTAGTGTGGATTCCCGCTCATTGCTCCATACCGGGTAATGAGAGAGTGGATAATTTAGCCAAAATAGGGGCGCTGGACGGTGACATCTATGAAAGACCTATTGCCTTCAATGAATTTTATAGCGCTTCTCGTCAGAGGACGCTTACTAGTTGGCAAACATCATGGGACAATGGAGATCTGGGACGGTGGTTGCACTCAATTATCCTAAAGTATCAACGAAGGCATGGTTCAAAGGGTTGGATATAAGTCGAAACTTCATTCGTGTGATGTCTAGACTCATGTCCAACCATTATACGTTGAATGCGCATCTCCGCCGTATTGGGATCGCAGAAGATAATCAATGTGCTTGCGGAGAGGGTTACGAAGACATTGAACATGTTGTTTGGTCTTGCACTGAATATCGTGAAGCTAGATCCCAATTAATAGACTCCTTACGAGCCAGAAGAAAACCACCCTATGTACCTGTTCGTGATATGCTCGCTTTACGAGATCTTACATACATGAGCCATATTTATCATTTCCTGAAAACAATAAATATTCAAATATAATTATCCCCACAATGTTTCTAGTTTTTTCCCTTGCTACCCACAAACAATTTAGATTTCTTCGCAGTTAGTTAAGTTAGATAAAACGATATAAATAAAGAAAAAAAAATAAACAAAGATTACAGAAAAACTATCAATAGGTTTACAATGAAATTCAAGAAAAAAGAGTATAATTAAAAACATTCAAAATGATGATTATCCTCAGTGTTAGCATTAGAAAGTGATTTTTTTTTATAACGTGATAGTCTTAAGAACCTTTGTAACATGTTATGTAAAAAAACCCCAGCGTAAAAAAGCTTTTGCAAATGCCGTGTCAAATAAACGTTTTATGAAAAAAAAAGTTTATTGGCCTTTTACTTCAATCGTGTGGCTTTTTGGCCGTTTACTTTTGGCCCTTTGCTGAAACGTCAATTTTTTTTATTGGCCTTTTACTAAACTTATTTTATTACGTCTCAAAAAGAGTTATTAGCTAGGTCGTTGAATGCATTGTCGTTTTTATATTTTGCATATTTCTTCAATGGTTTGAGATTTTTAAAAAGAGAATGCTAAGAAAAATGCTTTCTTCTGTTTTATAATAAGAATATGATGTTTGATTGTGTTCAAGTCATTTTCAAACGAAAAAAGTAAAGGGCCAAAAAACCAAAACAAAACAAATATGTTTATTGGCCGTTTCCTCAAGTAAACGGCCAATGCATTACCAAACTAATATTGGTCTTTTACTCAACATGTAAAGCCATATGTTTTTCAATTATTTTTCTAATGGCATTTGGGTTTTTACAGGTGATAATACTTCGAATAGAGATCCTGAATATGAAATAAAACGAAAATCCCAAATTTTGTTTATTGGCTCTTTTCAGGGAAGAGGCGAGATATGTAGTTCAAATTGGATTGATGTGTCCATTATATAGTGTTCGTCATATTAATTGTTTTCATTGATTACTTTCGTATACTTTATACACATAGTAGCATATCAATCTGAGTAGCGCATGCACTATGGTTGTATTGTATGTGCGTGGGAGTTTTCAGGGGCACTATTCAGCTAGTTCGATGGTTTTTTCAGCAACTGTCTTACAGGGTTTGGGTCGTGATGGCCTGATAGATCGACTGATGTTTTTCTTTAGGAGTTTTGAGGGGGTTTTATATGGATGTACCGGTGGTGGGGCTGTTCACAGTTTTTCTTACGCATATTGCCGGGCGTTCGATTGTGGCACGTGCTCGAGAGGGGTCTCGTGAGCCTTAGGGTTGGACAGAGAATTCGCAGGAGTCGGGAAGGGCGGTTTTTTCCGCAGCGTGTGTTGGATCTTCATAAAAATCAATCAGCTTATGTAGATACAGTATACAGTATAGTGATACAGTACTGCTGATTGATTTTAATGAAGATCTAGCACACGTTGTGGAGA